>NC_064889.1:20679594-21297094 GCF_929443795.1 Astur gentilis
GACAACGAAGGACAACGAACTAATGAGCTTTCCCCCAGCACAGTGTCACTTGTATTTATTTTCTTTTGGAAACTTTTAGATAGAAGAAGTGTTCTTGAGAAAGGGCAGAGGTGGGGGGAAGGTTTCGCGTGGTGTTTTGGTGGTTTGGTTTTGGGTTGGTTGGTGGTTTTTTTCCCTGGAGGTGCGGGCATCGGCTCTGTGTTTGTGTGGATGCGTGTGCGTGTGTGTGTGTGTGTGCGTGCGCGTGTCCCTGTCCCCCGCGAAAGGCGACCCACGGGGTATTAGAGGAGGATAAGCTCCGAGCTAGATGTGAAATCCGGGCGATGCTTTCCTTGGCATGACTCGGACGGTGGGAAGGTAAAGCAGAGGTGATCCTCGCCAGACACCCGAAAAGAGACATAAATAAATAACTCAATAAATCCTTGCTCCTTAGGCGGAGGCTCCGCGGTGCGGGCGCGCTGCTGTGCGGGGCGATGGGCGGTGAGCGGCGGTAACCCGAATTTGATCCGGTCTCTGCAGGAGCGGGTTAACTTTATAAAAGCAAGAGGTGGCTCTAAATATGTACCTGAGAGAGAGTGGAAGAAGGGATTTTTTTTGAAGCAAAATAGAAAAGTTTGAAATAATTAAATAAATAAATAAATAAATAATAGAGAGGGAGAAAAAGCCCAAAGGAAGGATTTCCACACACACAAAAAGCAGGGCGAAATGTTTGTCACTACGTGCCCACCAACGCATGAAACTGCATACATTGCTCGGAGCCTGCTCTACCCGTGTGAGTCGTAAGATATTTTGAATTTTGATTCCAGTGTGTTTTCTTTGAACTGGGCCTTTCGGTTTATTAAGGCAGGAAGAGGAACTCGGCAATCCTCTTTGAAACACGCTTGGTTTAACTATTTTACACAAGTTTGCCCAGGTCCCTGGAGATTCTCCAGTTGAAGAAGATTGAAATTAGAGTTAAAAGCTGGCGGGGGGGGGGGGTGTGTAAGGGGGTGGAGGGCGAGTGTGAAAGAGGGTGATGAATCTATTGTAAATGCTCTCCTGTATTCTGATGTGTTGGAAATACAGGACGCAGAAATATGCGTCGCCTTGTTTGATCCATAAGCACGCTTCTGCATGTATGCGGGTGTGTGTCATATACTCTCTATATGTATACATGCAGGCACGTATGTAGGCCACGATTAATATTCTGAGAAATGCAGGAGAAAAAGCTGGTATTTAGCGGCCATACGGAAAGGTGCACACTGACTGTTTCCCAGCAGCTTTACTCCCAAACTTTGCCTTTTCTTTTGTTTTCTTTTCTTTATTCTTCTCTCTTCCCCCCCCCCCCCCCACCTTGTAAATTGCTGTTAACGTGTGTCTTTATGTTCTGTCTATAACTAGGATGTAATCAGGCGCCCCATGTCTCTCTCTAAAAGCATTTAATAAATGTCTATTAAAGCGCTACAAATGTAAGATAAATTTAGTGGCGCTGCTGTCTCCCTGTATCCAAACGGTAATGATGGATTTATCAACAGGGATTCGCCTTCAGCGCAGTGAGAGAGATTTACTCAACAAATAAGTCGGAAAAGCACCCACCCAAATACAATCATTTATACGGAAACTGATTTCTTTACAGCACCACAGATTCGAAGGAACACACCGCTTATTGCCCTTTTTTTTTTTCCCCGCTTTTTCTCCCCCCCCCCCCCTTTTTATTTCCCCCCTTTTTAACATAATCAGTGGAGCTGGAAGCGTGTGTCTGCCTCTGTTTTGGGAGTGTTTGCCTGCTTGTTGCTAGTGGAAGCTCCCAGACTCGGTCAAACCCGGATCAATGCCTAATTTCTCAGCATCACCCTCTCTCTCCCCGCCCCCCCTCTTCACTTATTTCTTCAGCCCAAAAATGTCGACGATATGTGTATTCGGTATCAGAAGCCGTCGAGTTTCGGAGTCCAAGATGGGTGATAACGGGGGGGGGGGGGGGGGGGGGGGAATTGTCCCCGAATTATCTGTGTGTCACTTCCCAAATGCGTGCGAGCGGCTCTTCGGAGCCTCACCACCCCGGAGAGATGCTGCCTACCTCTGCTGAAATTTCTCTCTCCTTTTTCTTAGCCTTTGCTTTGAACCCTACCCATTAGCCTGTATGCGAATAAAAGGAATGAACTCAGAAAGAAACCACCATTCATTGTTGAATTCAAGCACTGTAAAAAAATTTACTGAAATGCAGCCACATAGCGCCCTTAAGATTATTTCCCTTTCCTAGAAAGTAGCTCCTAACCTCAGATTTCTCTCCCCCCCCCCCCCCCCCTCCCCGCCCCGGTCTTATTTCCCCCCTTGACCACATCTTTCTCCGATTCGCCTTGGGAAAAAAAAAAAAAAAAAAAAAAAAAAAAAAAAAAAAAAAAAGCATGTGCTGATTTGATGGAGTCCTTTAAACAGCGGGCATGCGAGAGCTGTATTCATTCTGAAACATTAACCCTATTTTCTGAATTTCCTTCCTTTCAAATAGCTGCTCGTATTTTACTATCCTGGATCCCCGATTTAAACATCCGCAGCTCTAGGAGCTTGTTAGATACATCTATATTTTAATTTAATTTAATTTAATTTCGGTATTGTACTTAACAATAAATAAACCCGAGAACTTGTATTTTCCTTTGCAGAGAGTTTTTTATTCTTCTCTAGAAATTTCATTGAGATGTCTCTGTACTTTGTTTGTCAGTTATCTTTGTTCCTTTTAAATAAAGGGCTTTTAAATGGACTTATTGCTCCCAGCGTGGGTTCTTCTCTCTAAATGTTAGAAAATTGTGCCATCTACCCGCTATTCTAAGTACTGTCACACTCAGAGACCTCCAAGGACCTTCCAGCCCCAACTTCAATACAACTGTGTCAAAGGGTGCCTAGTAGCGAGAGGAGAAAGGTTTGCGTGGATTTTACAGATTTCCAGCCTGAATCGCTCTCTGAAGCGCCAAAATGATCTGCAAAGATGCAGTTGGCTTCCTTTGATGGCTGGCTCTCCGGCCCCAGCTCCAACCCAAGCCTTTGCAGGAACTAATGAAGCCTCCCTGCCTTAGCTACATTGCACTTTCTCTCCCAGTGCATAGTTTTCCTGCTAATTTTAGACACGAAAAGTGTGGGTGTGCAGGAAAAAAAAGGGGGGGGGGGGGGAGGCAGTGACTCTTCTGTCGTTTGTGGGGTTTGTTGTGTTGGGTTTTTTTAAGAGAAATCGTCAGATATTTATAGCCATGGCCTCTAAAGATGAAAATATATTGTTGTTAATTGAAAAAAGTTTGCTTTTCAAGGTTGGTTCTGGCTGATTAGCTAGGGATGCTGCTGGCTGGGTTTCCAAGTGAGGGATGAGGAAAACAGAAATGTATATAAACTTTACAGGCCTTTTTATCTCCACCCAAATACTTTGCACAGTAACCCAGTTCTACCCCCTTAGTCGGACTGGAACATTAGTGTTCAGGTTTAAAATTAGATTTCGAAATCTGTCTTGCTCGTGGATAAGTAGAAGTAGTTGGGAGGGTGTCTTAATTTTATTTTTTTCTTTTTCCCCTAAAAATTAAAATCAGAAGTGCCTTCTAAATCAGTTAAAACGGATTAACAGTTTCCAAGTTTATGGTGTAGTTACATGTCTTCGAAATTAATTTTGCACCCCTTAGGAGTATTAGGAGAGAATTGCGAGTGTCGGCTGAGTATTTATGGGTGGGGGAAAAAACAGTGATACGCTTTATGACTTTTATGACTTGTTTCACACTGTTCGAGAAATGGAGTTTTAAGCAACATACAATTAAAACTATATTGCTCTTTGGATAAATTCCAAGAAACTCCAGAATCAATTAGTTTAGATCCTTGGATACTTGTTGCTAAAAAATATATCTCTATATATATATAATATCAAAGTGTAAAAACGGCCAGCCAAGGGCACTTTTGCTCCAGATGTAATTTTTAAGTCCCCGCTATATAGACCAGACGGGCTGCACAGACTCGCTTCTCCGATTTCTCATTTTGCATTTATTCCTGTCGGAATACCCAGGCATCGCAGAATCATTTTTCTCTCCTTTTTTCCGTGCGTTCCCCCGTTCGTTCCCTTTCGGGCTTTTCGGGCAGCTTCGCGATTTGATTTTTCTTCCCTCCACCCCCCACCCCCGTTTGATTCTTCCCAGTGTCTTTTTAATCATTCCGGTGATTATTCCTATTTGTCAGGTACTAGGGTTAAAACTTTATCCTTCGCTACCCAGAAACTACCGCCCCGCAGGGGAAGCCAGATTCAGCCACTCGTAATTCCCAGGTTTAAGGATAATGCTAATTTTGAAAGCGCCTTCACCAGCCGCTCTCTTCCCTTGATCACAGACTGGTTAGTCATCTTAAGTGCGATCTTCCCCCCTTCCCCATTTTTTATGTTTTATTTTATTTTATTTTTATTTTAATTTTTATATTTTATTTCTTTTTTATCTTGCCCCACAGCCTTTTCCACACCACATTTCTCGGGGCTGCCGTTCGCCGTGGGAGTGGGGCTGCCCCCCAGCCGCTGCAGCCGCAGGGCTGGGGCTCAGGACGGCTCAGCTCCGGGCATCCCAAATCACCCCACCGCCCTCCATTTCTTCCTTGGAGATCTTTGTCTGTCCCTATTCTTTGCAACGTTTATTTTTCTGGACAAGAAAGTCGTCCCCGGTTGTAGATGTAATGGAGTCCACTCGCAGGTTTTCCTTCCTACATGATCTAATCTCAGCCAACAAGTTTCTGCCTTAACTCCTGCAACATTACTAATTAACGACCACTGAAATTAACTGTAAAGCGACCTAAAATGTCATCCTCTCGGCTGACAGCTTCAGCCTTAAAAAGAAACTTCAGGGAAAAAAGGGGAGGGGGGGTGTCACTAAATAATAGTAGTCATAATAATAATAGTAATAATAATAATAATAATAGAACTCCGGGAGACGCATATGAGAAACATCTTGCGGGAAAAGCCTTAAAAGAGACATTTGACATCCAGGCTAGTTTTACGTCGACTCTGAATGAGGCTCGAAGGAGGAGGGAGAGGAAGAGCTGCCATCCAGCAAAGTTTGCCGGACTTTATTCAGATAAAACTCGATCTTTCCCTCGCTGAAGCCAACGGCGAACTTGTACAATAGGAGGCAGGTCAGAGCACATCACACTGCCCATATTGTCTCCTGAAACATGGGGAGAACCCTGCCACCTTCTTCAGCTGCCTTTTTCAAACATTATTTTTATTATGCCCCACGCCTGATAGACACCCCCTCCCCGAATGTATTTTGTATTTCCTCCTCCCTTTATAGGAGGATGATTCATTTTGCACTGTCACCATTTCCAATTTTGTGGGTTTACTGATGCCTTACTTTAAAAAAAGGAAGAAGAAGGGAAAAAAAAGAGTACACTATTCCTACCCCAAAGGTCTCATTAGCCTCCGCTGGCTGCTTTTAAGACAGCAGCTCGCTCTCTGTCCTCCAGCTGAATTTGTCCAGCCCCTTCATCTTCCCGTGTTTTATTTCGAGGTTGCACGGAAAACAAGAAAAAGACCCCAAACGCGAAATCCCCGAAAGGTCAGCTTCTCCCCACTGATCGCAATCCCCTCGCAGCCCGGAGGTACCGTCCCCCCTCCCGCGTCGAGCGGGGCCGCTGGAAGTCGGCAGCCCCCGGGGAAGCGGCGGGGCCGCTGCCGGGACCCCGCGCAGCCCCCGCGGCGAGGCCGCCGCCCGCCGCCCCGGCCCCGCAGCCTCCCCCGGGGCACCCCCCGCACCCCGCCAGCCCCGCAGAGCCCGCGAACGCCTTCCCCTCGCCGCGTCCCGGCCCGCTCCGGCCAGAGGGTGGTGGCTGTGGTTCTTGTTATGGCTGTTATTATTATTAAAGGCGATATTCAAATGGGTCCCTGTCTTCGCCACCAGCGTGTTGCAGAGCGATTATCTCGTATCTTTCCTACAGAAGTAAGCTATCCCTCAGCCCTGGGTCAGGCATTGATCTCTCTGCAATGTAACAAACGGCCGGGTTAATTTTCCCTCATTACCATTTCCATAGCTCAGGCTCCACACACAGGACGGAGCCCTCCAGCCCGCAGCCCCGGCTGCCGCTGTGTGCGGCTCCCGGGCGGGCACACACACACACACACACACGCACGCACACGCACACGCACATGTGTCACGACAGCCCCCCCAAATCCTCACACCCCGCTTCAGGCCCCCCCAGCAGCATGGGGCGGGCTCGCTGCTTTTCTCTCCCCTGTGTCACCTTGCCTGACCCCCTTCCCCCCTTTGTATGGATTTGGGGTTTTCTTGGGGGTTCTATTATTTTTAAAACGTTGTTCTGCTCTCTATAAATTAGAAGGATTTTTTTTTTTTTTTTGCTCACCCCGTTTACTTCTTAATCTTTTTTTTTTTTTTTTTTTTTTTTTTTTCTTGAGTCTTTTCATTCACTGGTTGCAAAAGAAAAGGGGGTTGGTCAACACCAAAATGGCAAAGTTCAGCTTGGAGGAAAAAAAAAAAAAAAAAAAAAAAAAAAAAACCTCCAGCTACCTACAAAGGGGCTCAGGGCTTTGTAATGGCAGAAAGAAACAAAAATGAAAAGAAAATTGCAGTTGAGGCTAAAGTGTGAGAGTGTGTTTGTGTGTATGTATATCTGTGTGTATTTTTAAAGGTTTCTTTGAACTGCCTTTGTGCTGACTAGGCAAAGCTCCTTGCCAATGCTAGTCACGGTTTAAGGAACTTTGAGTTAACCTCTTATATCGAATGAATCTTTTCATTTGGAAACCAATAAATCTCAATCTCTAGCCACCTTTTGTAGAACAGGCTGGGGCTTACCAAGGCAAGGCTGAAGCTTATAATAAAGAAGAGATAAAGTTTGCCAAAGTTTTTTGGTGGTGTTTTTTTTTTTTTTTTCCTTCCCCTTCTTCTTCTTCTTCCTCTTCTTCTCTTGTAAATAAAAGTTTTGGAGATGGCAGCATTTGGAAGCAATCCGGAGAAGGACTTGGATCTATGCATTGTTTCACAGTAAGCCTATTTACTTAAATAGAGTCTTCAGGGATTCAAACACGAAAATGATTTATAGTTTTCCAACAAGACATTATTTTGGTCAGTTGTTGAGGGTGGGGTTGTGGAAAAGGAGGGGGGTCCATACAGTCTAATAATCAATGTGTGTCTATGGAAAGTGAAAAGGGAGGGGTGGGGAGGGGAGGGTTCTGCAGATAAGTAGGGTTAACACTATAAACATTACAGACAATTGAGGTTTCCCATCTGAGCGGGAGTTGGGGAGAAAAGGGGTCTTCACATTTGTCAGGCATTGGAGAAGAGGTGTGGGGGTGAATGAGAGGAGGGGGGGAAATACATTTCTCAAATCAGTTCGGAGTCACTCCTTTGGTTTCTGACTTGCACTTTTGCATATTGGGTATCATTTCTTTGAAGTACTTTGAAAGCCAGCGTTGCGTCTAATCTTTGGACGGGAGATGTGACCACAAGAATCAATGTTTTGATTTATTTTTCAGTACTTATCTCCTGTCTAGCCTCCCTCGCCCTCTCGCTGATTATGCCATATTTATATGTGTGTATACATTCTATACATGTTATATATATAATGCCCCTGTAGACATCTTTTAAAAAATCATTCGCAATTTCTCTTTCACGGAGGCGCAGTTCTCTTCTCAAGCCCTCTCTTCATCCTGTTTTATTTCAAGACGCTGTCTCCTTTCCGTCTCCAAATTGTTCCCATCCAAGAGTTATTAATTACTCTTACAAGGCGGGAGATTCTTAACTAATAACAAAGTTGTAAATTACCACCTTCCCTCAAATATTTCTCATTTGTCAGCCCTGATTGATTTGATTAATATTCCACCGGCTGAGATCATTTCAAGTTGCACTATATAATCAGCAGCACCAGGCTGCTCAGCAGAGCTTCTGCTTTCGGAGAAGATTTCTCTCCAGCCCTTAAGCTGAAGTGTGTTTTGCATTTGCTCCAGAGGAGGTAAACGCGGACCTATCGCTTAAAGGACCTTAAGGTGCAGAGGCTGGACGTCGGTGTCGGGAAATAAAATGAACCAAGCGTGTCTGTCTGTTTAAAAAAAAAAAAAAGAAAGAAAGAAAAAAGGACAAATCAGGGAAAAAATCAGAAAAGAAAAAGAAACGAACGGTAAGCCCTCATGTAAGCCTGGAAGAAAACACGGGTTTCAGCCCTGCTTGGGAGGCTGGTTCAGCCCTCGCCTGAGCTCTCCCGCAGTCCCTCCTTGCCTTGCACCCAGACTGTCACATCGCCTGGAATAAACACCCAGCACCTCGGTTTATGCTTTGCTTGAGGTCTCAGACACACAGAAATAAGAATAATAGCGCGTAAACTCATCACCCCCCACCCCCCCCCAACCTTGAAATGATAGACAATAAACTTGGCTTCAGCACCTCTCGCTCCACCGCGAGTGGGACTGGGGTTTTGGTTCAAACCCATCATATTGGCTTAATTATGTGACTGTAAATAACGGCGTGGCGATCACCTTCCTCTGCTTTTAAGAAAAAAAAAAAAAAAAAAAAAAGAGTCATCTGGATGAGCTTTCTGCCCAGTGCCAGAGCCGAACCTACGCGCACCGCTGCGCATATGCGTAGCCCACGCCTTCCGACCTGTATATACGATATAACGTGGAAATCACTATGTATAGAAGTGGCCCCTGCCCGCCTGAGCGGGGGCATCAGATCCCGGCTGCTGTCCTTGCAAATCATCGATAGCCGCTCCCTCCGCCACCACTTCAGTTTTAATCTTAATTATATTAAGTGAAGTAGCGGGCTTGCCATGGAATTGAACATGATGCATGACGGCTGCCTGTTAAACGATCGATTGTGAATATCGCCTTTCTCCTCTCTATCGATATTCGCAATACGCCTTATCTGCGGCCGGGGAGGTAGCGCTGGGGTTGGGTGGGTGGGTGCGGGGGGGGGTTGGTTTGTCGTGGGGTTGCGTTTGGGTTTTGTTTTTTTTTTTGTGTGGAAATGTAAAAATGAGAGACTAGAGTGAAATAACATTCCGCCCAGTCACCTGCAACTCAATATGCACACAAGAGACGCCGATGTATATGAGACGATTTTAATTATGATTAGAAGACACACTCTGAGCGAGAGAATAGATTTGGAGGTAGGGGAGGGGGGGGGAGGGGGGCCGGAGGAACATTAATGAAATCTTTCCCCGCGATACTAAAAGAAACAAGTGGTTGATACAACGGAGGTGATTTGTCACCCAACTCCAAAGGGGGGTGGGCGATGGGATCTGAGCATCAGTCCTTCCCCCCCACCCCCCCCCATCTCTTTGAAGCAAATGATATGCCATGATGCCTGCCTAACAGGCAGAGCCTCAGACCACGCCTTTGCCGGGCTCTTCCACCCCAGCTCCCCACCGCCCCCCCCTCCGCGCCCCCCTCCCCGGCTGGTCGGCGCGGAGCGGCGGCGAGCCCGGCCGCCGACATGCGGCATCAGCTCCGAGCAGCGCCGTGCTTAGGCCTTAAGTAGATTGTATTTGTGCACATGAAACCTTTTGTCTCGGCCCGCGGCTCGCCGGCCTTTTCAAACACAGCCGAGAAACAGTTCAGGGTCACTGGCAATTTCCAGCCCCGGTGGGGGCGCGGGGGGGGCGGACGGCGGACGAGACGGGACTGGGGGGGGGGGGGGGACGGGGGGGACGGGACACGACACACGGACCCAGGCAAAAGGTGACCCTGGCCAGTCGCCTCCAGGACGGTTGTCACCTTCGGAGCCGGAGCGGAGGTGCGGGGCGGCCCGGGGAGCGCAGCCCGGGGACTTGACAGGACTCCCCCCTCACCCCGGCTCTGACCTCCGCAACCTCCTCCCCGCACCCCCGGGCCCGCAGGGCAGCTCCCCTCGGCCGCTCCGGGGCGAGGGGCACCGGCCCGCCGTCCCCGGCCAGCCCCCCGCCCGCAGCCCCCCTCCCGCCCCGCGCCGATGCTCGGCAATAGCCGGCTATTTTTCTCAGGATGTGACTTCCAAGTGGCATAATCTGTAGGAGTGTGAATCTGTTCTCGTTATGTTTGTCCCCTTCGGTATTTCTACAGGCTTTTTTTTTTTTTTTTTTTTTTTCCCTTTTCTTTCTTCTCTCTCCCCCCCCCCCCCCCCCCCCGTTTTTTTCGGTATAAATTAACTCCGACTGAAACCACCAGATTGTTCCGAGGAGACTACCTCCCTAATGACTTCATCTCCAAAAGTTGACTGACACTCTAGCGAACTGCCAACACCTGTTTCCCAGCACCCAGACTCCAGAACCCACCAGACCTCGTAAATTTAGCTTCTCCCTTCTCCCCCCCCCCCCCTTTCCCTTAATAGATGACGTGAATATCTAAAGGGAAGGGGGAGGGGGAGATGGAACTAGGTCACATTTGAAACTTTTTATTTTTCATCTCTTCGGAGCGAAAGCTGGAGATAAAGGGGCCGGACACCTCCTGCCGCTGCCCATCCCCTGCGGGGCGCCCGGGGCTGGTGGCAGCCCCGGGGTCGGGCTCCAGGGCTGGGGGCCGCCCGCGGGTCCTGCTTAGGCGGGATTTAGCTGCAAAGATCAGCCCTGGCGGGCAGGTCTCCGGGGCTGTAACCGCGACTCGAGCCCTTTTCTTTCCCCCGGTGCCTCGCCCCTGCCTTTTCCCGAGGATGCTCCAGGTCTCAGGCTCTTCGGTCCTACCCGGGCTCCGCAGCGCTTCTGCCCCGCAGGTCCCACCTCAGCCCCCGCCGGGCCTGATCGGGCCTCGTTGCAAGGGTGATGCCAGGCCGGGCCGAGGGGACACGGATGGGACCAGGAAAGGTGCCCCCCCCGGGAGGGGGCCAGAGCCGGAGGGGCTGCCCCGGGGGGGGGGGGGGGGGGGGGGGAGGAGGAGGAGGACGGCGGCGGGCACCGCACCCGGAGCCTGCGGGAGGGATGTACCCGGCTCCAGCCCATGGGTGCTGGGGCAGAGGAGGTGACAATGCCCCGTCCCCTCCTCCCGGTCCCCCGGGCCGCCTGGGCATTGCCCGGCCCCCCGCCACCCCGCCGTTCCCCGCACGGGTCTCAGAGCTTCACGCTCCGGAGGAAAAAAAAAAAAAAAAATTAGAAGAACAAAAGGAAAACGTCTCGTCAAAGGGGGGAAAATCTTTTCCAGCTGCGGCTGCAACCTTGGCGGAGAGGCTGCGGAGAAAACGGGCCGTGCAGCTGGGAGCCGGCCGGGAGCGGGCACCCGGAGCCCGGCCGCCCCGCAGCCGCCCCCCCCTTCCCGGGGCTGGGGCTGAACCTGACCCCATCTCTCCTTGCTCACCGTGCAGGAGGGCTCTGCCCCCCCCAGCTTCGGTCACATCCCTCCTCCCAAACCTCCCACCCTGCCGGGGGAGCCTTTGCGATCGGGCCTAGAGCCCAGCGCGGGAGGAGGGCGAGGAAAGCCCCGCAGTGTCCGGTGGCATCTTTGGAGGATGCTCCTTAATCCCGGCAACATCTCCCCCTCCCACCTCATGGCTCCGGGGGAGCTGCACGCCCCGAGAGGAGCCAGCCCGCTGCCCGGAGTACCCCGGGCCTGTCGTGGGGAGAGATTTTTTTTGGAGGTGCTGGGGCACGGTAACTTTGCAGCGGTGTCCTTCCCGAGTGGAAACCCCCGGCTCCAGGAGGATCTCGGCCCCTCTCCTCCCCCCAGTACAAAGTTGGAAGTTGTCTTCTCTAGAAAAGAGCCTCCTGAAATTAATAGGCTGCAAACATAATTAATAGGTGGAATATGCAAAACATTTGCGGTGTTTAAAAGGCTCATGGCAGATCCGCGTGTCTGTGCGAGATACTGAGATGTTGCAAGTGCTGGATATTAATGGGTAGGTTTTACGTAGCTTAGGAAAAAAAAAAAAAAAAAAAAAAAAAAAAAAGAAACCAGGTTTTCTTTTTCTCACTTCTCGCTCTCCCTCTCTCTAATCCAGGAATCATTAGCAACCCCCTCTGGCTACATGTTTTGCATCAGTGAAACATTATGACATAGTTGTAATACAAACTCCGCTGACTTGCTCTGCATCTTGTGGTAGGAAGTGCAATAGCAATGAAAGCATTTTTTAAAAAAGAGACTCTGGGCATTAAGTCGTCTACCTGAAATACTCTTTTCTTAACCAAAAAGAAACAGCAAAGGGGTAGGACGGGCAAGGGAGAAGGGCGCAACTTCTCAGCCCGTGGGATCCGCTGTCTGCACCGGGCAGGGGAAATTTCTTCGCAATCTTTTCCCTGTCCTGTCCCGTGTCGTGTGTGTGTGTGTGTGTGTGTGTGTCCCCTTTTTTTTTTCCATAATTCTCAGTGTTTTTCATGATTTCTGGGTGTTGCTTCATCCCCCCGCACTGCCCCTTCGCACCCCCGGCTCTTAACAAACCTGGACCGGGGACATTATATACCCGTAATATTAATTGTCAAAAGCAGCCTTTGCTCAATTATCTCTCTTCCACCTGTCGCAGCTGTTGGGTTATATTGTTCCCGGTAGACATTCTCGCTGGAATTAAAAAATAGAGCGATTTTTCTCTTCTTTTCTGCTTTCTTTGAAAGAATCCAATTGTGCTACCGCCGGCCGGGGGCCCGGCCGCTCCGCACCTCTCTATTTTCTCCATTACTCATTAACTAATATTCGCTACTTTCGGGTAAAGTCAAATGGCTCTTAATAGCTCTTTATATTCTCGGAATAACATGTGGATGCTCTTAATCAATACTTAATAGCACGTTTCATGCTAAACAACAGCCGTGTGTGCTGGGAGGGGGGCAGGAATCCTCCGTAAGCGGGAGGGCAAAGAGGAACCGGCGGATACTTTGCCCTCCGTTCTCACCCAAAAACCAGCGCTGGGAGTTGGGGACTTTCCTTTCCATCGCCCCTTTCCCTCCCTGCCTGTGCCACTGCTCCCTCCTCAGCAGGACCGAAAGGGACCCCCCAATGCCCACGTCCCCGCGTACCACCTGCCTGCGAGCCGGCCCGCGCAGAGATCCGCGGGGGGCTTTGAAATGGGCATGTGACACTGTCCCTGTTGTGAGCTTGGAGGGGGGTCTTTCTTTCTTTTTCCTTTTTTTTTTTTTTTTTTTTTTTTAATAATTTCCCCAAAGAGTCCTCCAAGTGCTGAGACTATTTCGAGACTTTATGTTTTCACCGTCCTTTCTACATTTGCTTATTCGCTGCTTATTATTCCCTTAAGCGATGCGGGGATTTCGGACTGTATCAGCTAAGGCTGGTGGGGTTTTTCACCATTTACTTTTGTGTTGGGTTTTTTGTTGTTGTTGTTGTTGTTGTGTTTGGGTTCTTTTTTTTTTTTCCTGGGGAAAACAAAGAGATTAAAAAATGTAAAAAGATCCCGAGAAATGCCACAGTTATACGTGCTCCATGTAGTTAAAGAAATGACTCTGCCTTCTAAGTGCCATTTTGATAGCCCAAACCAAAGTAGCTAAATGCCTTTTGTGTGTGTGTGCGTGTGTGTGTGTGCAGAACTTACGGCAGGCGCTGCCCGTGCGCCTGTGTCAGAGCCGGCGGAAAGTGATCCTCCGATTTTGCTCATTTTAACCGAATGTACAAGTCTGTCGTAGTTGTTTGCGTTACAGGATACTTCGGAGTTCAACCTCCCCGAAAGGTTAGGCACCACCGTCAAAGAAAAAAAAAAAAAAAGGAAAGAAAGAAAGAAAAAAAAGCTCTTACAGGGAGGGCGAGAAAAACTATCTGTTATTTTTTACAGCTTCCCTGAAACCTTGCGGCTTGTGTTACCCCGTGAAACCGTACCCTCCGCTTTTGCTCCCCCCGCCTCCCCGCGCGGAGGGCCCGCAGGTGCGCGGGCGGCGGGCCCGGCTGCGCGGCTCCCCGCGCCCTGCAGTTACGCCCTGCGCAGCGAGGTGGCGATAGGGAGCGCGGAGCCCGGCGCGGCGGCGGCGGCGGCGCGGGGACGGCTGCGCGGCTCCCCGCGGGTGCGCAGCGGGGAGCGACCCCCGCCCAGAAATCATCATCAGGAGCGATACTATAGATTTATATAAAAACAAAGCCCGGCCGGCGGCAGCTATCCGCGCTCGGACCCCCACCCCCCCCCAGCACCCGCCGGTGCTCGTTAGCGCACCTTCCGCACCCGCGGACGCTCCGCCGTCCCTGCCCACCCCAACTTAGCCCTGGCCTCTGTGCCCCCCCCACCCCCACCCCCCGTTTCCCGGCCGTGGAGCTCCGCAAGGCAGCGGGGGGCCGGCTCCCTCCCGGGGCGACGTCGGGCACCTCTGCTCCCTTTTTACGGGGGCCACTATTATTTTAGCAGGCAAGCGATCACGCCCACGGCATTAAGTGCAAGCAAACGCACGGGAACAACCGGTGTAGCTTGTTTAAAATCATTCCTCCTCTTCCACAGCTTTGCCCCCTGAAAGCGAGCTGCTGCCGTTGCACTTCGGTTGCGGATTTATTAATAACCGCCTGTTATTGGCAATAGTTTTATAGAGCAAAATACACTACGGGAACCTGAACGCGCAGGCATAAAAACTCCTACAAAGGTGAATTCCCAGCGTGGCAAGCAAATGCAGAGCAGCCAGTTTTGATGTGGTCAGGGAAGTTCCTGAACGCTTTGACGAGTACTGTCATTTCGGATTGCATTTCTGTGATTTAGAGTTTTGGTTACTGTTTTAACGTCTCTGAGAGAGAAAAGATAGTTCTTTCAGGGGTCTATCCTTTCCCTACAATACCTGCAACCTTCTCCGAAATGATCGGTTGTAGATGCGAAAAAAATAATGCCTTAATGGTGTGTGAGAAGTACTCAGTGAGATAAATGGATCTGAGATACCTTTCCCTCTTTTTTCTTTTCTTTCTTTCTTTCTTTCTCTCTCTCCCCCCCTCTCTCTTTCTTTCTCTCTCTTTCTTTCTCTCTCTTTCTTTCTCTCTCTCTTTCTTTCTTTCTTTTTCTCTGTCTTTCTTCTCCATATTTTAAACAGCCTTCCTAAGAGCGCGGGGAAGAAACGGAGAGAATTATTTCCTGCTAACCCGGTGCCATCTTCCACCTTTCTGGGCGTGGGCAGTACATGTATGATCATACGTGATGCTTTGTCAGTGCGTGTGTTGCATCTCCCTCCTGGTCTTCCTCTGTCCCCTGCCACTTTCTCACCTTTTCTGTAACTTTTGGAGCCTGGTGTGTTGATTTTCTCTTTATTATTGTTTTTAATCTCCCCGATAGGCACACAGGTTCCCCATGCAGGTCAGGTCATTAGGAATGTTAACGTCGAGCCAAAGAATTATAAACACGATCTCCAAGTCTCTCTCAATTCATTTCTTCAACCGTTTTATTCGGTTTAAGTGATGAAAAGTGACAGTTCTGAAATAGACAGCTTTTAAAAGTAATGAAGTCAGATGACGCTTTAACCTGTCGATTGCTATAAATCAACTTTGAAAAAGATGAATGAACAATATTATTTGCTGGCTTAACTAGGAGTTAATACAGTGTCGCATTAGGAGCTGCGGGGAGCTGAGCCGGCGTTGGGTGCTGCAGCCCTTCCCCAAGCCTCTCCCTGCCGCGAAAAATAACAACGTTAAAGCAGCAAATAT
The DNA here is from genome assembly GCF_929443795.1 of Astur gentilis. Taxonomy (NCBI): domain Eukaryota; kingdom Metazoa; phylum Chordata; class Aves; order Accipitriformes; family Accipitridae; genus Astur; species Astur gentilis. The sequence goes on from NC_064889.1 coordinate 20,695,094, forward strand.
TCCGCCTCGTACGGAAACCAGTGTCATTTTCACCGCTTTTATTATGGACCCTCGAAGGGAAAAAGGGGTATTTAAACGATCCCCAACATCCAGCTGGGAAAGGGAGGCATCTGCTATTTTCTTTTTTTTTTTTTTTTTTTTTCCCCTTCATTTTTAGAGGCCTTCTGACCAGAAGTCTCACCGCGTTACTGTTTTTTAAGGCCAAACAGATCCGAGTACTGAACCCACCACCTCCGCCAGGCAATGCACGCAGGAACGTTTTCAAAATAAATATGGGCCATTTCCTCTCTTTTACCTGATTAATTTATTACCTGCATGCTAATAGGCACGGTCTGGAGGGAAAAAAAAAAAAAAAAAAAAAAAAAGGAAAGACAAGAAAAAATATCAGGAGGAATAACAGAGGAGGAAAAGGTCGATTCTTTTCGGGGGGGGGGGGGGGGGGGGGGGAGACAATTTTCGCTGGAGAAGCCTCTCTCCTTGCAAGTGCAAGTGTGGGCAGGACACGGCCGAGCCCTCCCGTCCCTTCCCGGGCTCGCCTGCAACCCGCAAAATATTGCAAAGGAAGTAATTAACGCTCCTTTCTAATGAATTATTATGAATGAATTAATGACTGTGATTACATGTGCGGAGGGCTCGCTCCCGCAGGATCCCTCTGAGCCCTCCCCAAACCCTGCTTCGGTCTGGCGGCCGCGCACACAGAGCCCCGGGACGGGGCCGCCCCGGTGCCCCCGGGCTCGGCGCTGGGGAGGGTTTGCCTTGGCTCTTGGAAAAGAGAAATACTTCTCGGATTTTTCTTCTTTTTTTTTTTTTTTTTTTTTTTTTTTTTTTAGGTTGTAAAAGGGGTTTGAAAGCACTTGTAAATAGAAAAACAAAGGACAAGAGTTCCGCCTGTAACACAGGGCCGGGGTAGATTTTTTTTATTGCTCCCCCCATCTTTTTCTTTCCTGCAGACAGAGTAAATCAAAGCGCTTGTTTTCGTTTCCCAGCACTGTTAACTTTCCTTGATTTTCCCAGTACCGGCTTTTTCCACTCTCCCGCCTCCGCCCCGAAGTGGCGAGGGGCAGAGGTGCGCGCCCGAGACCGGCGCTCCGCGGGCGGCGGCGGATCGTGCGTGGGGCGGTCACGGCCCCGCCTCGCGACCCGCGACCACAAACGCGCTCCGCGGGCTGGGGAGGTGGGGAAAAGATGTTACCCGGGCTTCTTCCATAAAGTCTTATCGATTTGGGGCAAGTCTCGGCGCCCTCGCCCCCCCCACACTCCCCCCCTCGCCCCGGGAAATGTAAGAGCAGAGAACTTGAGAGAGAAGTTTCTCCACTACTTTTAAGGTGACCTTTGGGAAAGTTTCCGCACTTTCTCTTTTACCGCTCAAGGACTTTGTTTGAAGTTTCTTGGCTGACTACGCTCTCTCCAAAGCTGAACCTGTGTCTTACATTGCTCTTGTCAAGTCTCTTTATCCTTGAAAAAGATTGAGACGCAAATACGGTTTTCTTCCCTTTTTTAAAAAACCCCAATTGATCCCTCTGCATGAAGCTCGCTGTCTCTCGAAAAAACAATAACCTCTCTCCTTCGAGAAGAGCTTGGGAGAAAGGTAAAACGCTTCCATACCTGTTGCAATTATCTGAGTGCAGATCCCCCCACTAATTCCCCGGCCCCCCCAGTTTAAAACATCAGCTGGTGCCTGCGGACTGAGGCTGGGTCCGCCGTGAGCCGGCTGACGGCTTAGCCGGAGAAATTCAGAGGTCTGCAGCTGGCTGTGCGTGGATGCCTGTCCCGGGTCGTGCGTGGCCGACCCCCCCCCCCCCCCCCCCAGGCGGGCAGAGTGGGGGCCCAACCTTGCCCGTGCTCCGCCGCTCGGCTGCGGAGGGAGGGGGGGAAGCGCTTCCCTCGCCTGCCACCACGCGTGTATTTATTTTCCAGGCGTTCCGGGGAGATTTCCTCGAGGTTTATTTGCACGGAAGATGCGGAGGCAAGCGGCAGGCGAAGCTTTATTTTTTACGGTAGGAGTTTGTGGGGGCGACCTCGGCCCAGCTTCTCTTGCACCACGGGCACCAGCAGCCCTCCTCCCCGGGGCTACCAACCCAGAGATGCCCTCGCCTCGGGCTGGGGCCGGAGCCGGCCCCAGCGAGTCCCCTGCCCCGGCCAGCCCCGGGGAGCCCGGTACCGAGGGGAAAAAAGGCCACGGAAAGAAACTTTCCCCTCTATGATTGTGTTACCTTTGGCCGAACGTGTAATGAAAATCCTCGGAAAATGTTACACAACACGAGGATACCCTTTTGGAGCAAAGTTTCCAGAAAAGCCTGGCCGCTTCCCCGGGGCGGGGGGGCGATGCCGGGGGCGCCGTTATCTCCCGGGAAGCACAAGCGCATCCTCCGCGGTCCCGCTCGCCGCTTCCCCCCTTCCCGGGCCGGCCGCCGCCGAAACGTGAGCCCGAAAACAATATAACCTGTCTGCGGGCGCAGACATCTCTCTCGCCCTTACAGTGTTACAAAAAAAGCATTTAAATTAATCAGGGCGCCCCCCACGGCTGCTAATTAGGGAGGGAGGGAAGGGAGGGCTGGCCGGGGCCGGCGGGCAGAGCGGCCGCGGGTTTTGCGCTGCCGGTGTCGCGCCGGGAGGAGCTCACGGGTGGTGCCCCCCCCCGCGCCGTTCCCCGGGGGTGAGGGCTGGGGAGGGGCCGGGGGTCGGTGCTTTGCCCCCGGCGGGGCGGCACGTTCCGCTGCCGGTACCGCAGCAGAGGGGTGCGTGGGGCCGGCGGGGCGGCACGCGGGACGCGCCGCTGCCACCGAGCTGCCCCGGGGATGGTGGGATTAGGGAGGACATTGTCGCCGGGGGAGCTGCATCCCCCCCTAACACCAACTCCACCAAGAGCCGGAGGGTGGGTTTAGGTTATTTCATTTTTATTTCATTTTATTTTATTTTAATCGCCCAGTTCTCGCGATAAGGCAAACCTGGCGAGAGCTGGCTCCCCCCCCCCCGCCCCCCTCGCTCCTCGCCGGCAAAGTTGTGATGAAAAAAGCAGAATAAATAAGTCTCCGTCACCCCATCGCCACCCGGCCCCGCGGAGGCATTTCGCCCGGAGCGGGGCGGGGGGGAGCGGGGCCAGGTGGGGGCCTCGTCCCAGTGAAAATCTCCTGGCCGGGTGGCATCTCTGCCTTGGGGGGGGATGCTGGAGAGAGACAAGCAGCCCCCGGGACACCCCTTCTCCCTAAGCCACGAACAGGGTAGCGCAGTGTTTGCAATCCACCCCCCCCGCCCGCCTTCGCCACTCCTCGCAGGAGCCAGCTCTCCTATTCCCAGCCAGCCAGGCACCACGCCCCTCGCAAATCCAGCCCGGGGATGCACCTTGTTTCTTGCTACTACCTCTAGTTATTACAATAATAATAATAATAAACAAAGAATTATTATTATTATGCCTCCTACTACTACGACATGCCGCCGCGGCTCCGCTGCTGCCAAGCGGCACAGGCGAAGGGCTGGGGGGTTGGGGGTTTTGGGTCGGGTTTTTCGCTTGGTTTGGGGTTTTTTTTTTGGAGGGGGGGGGCATGGCAAAAGGAGGGGCTTTAGGGCCAGGCTTTAGGGGATCAGGTGAAGAGTGGGGTCGGGGCCGGAGCCCCGCTCAGCCCGCAGCTGCCGCCCGCTCCCCCGCACGGCAGCGCCGGTGGCTCCGCGCTGCGCTGGGTGGGTGGGAAGCGGTGGGGGGGGGGGGGGGGGGACGGACGGACGGACGTGGCGGGAGGGACGTGGGGGGGGAGGGCTTGGAAAACCGTCCAATTTTCCTGTGAAAGAAAAGAAAATAATCAGGGGGGAGAGGGACTGTGGTGAATTGGTGTGAAGGAAGTGGGATTATTGCCTTAATTTTGGACAATGATAACCGAATGAGGTAAAAACAAAACTCGCTTCATTATATACAACAAAATGTAATTTATACCCAGGGATGCCTGTCCACTGAGATTTACATCATTTGCTGATAGCGATCACACTTATTACTTTTCTTCAAAGACTTTTTTCCCCCTTTAAAAAAAAAAAGAAGAGGGCATTTGTGCTAAATTGCCCAATGCTAGTGTGATAACTGTCAAAAGTTTGACATCAAAGGGAACTAATATTATTCAGTTACCAGAGGAGCTGTCTGTCCAAATAAGAATATCTTAATTACTGAATCACAACGGTAGAAAAGGGAACAGATCTGAAAAGGAGAGGGGCTGTCGGGGGGGGCGGGGGGGGGGGGAGCTTTCAGTCTGTTCCTTTTTGATGAACCATCTATATTAGGCCACTGTGCGATTCTTAATCATGTTTAGTGGTTTATACCCTTTCTCTCTCCCCACCGGTCCTCTGAACTTTATAACTATATGTAAACACGTTGTCAGTTTGAAAATAATCTTCTCTGGGTTCTTGTTAGAAGAAATTTCAATCTTCTTCAGTTCTAGATTAGGCAGTCTAGTTTTCTCTATCAGTGAATGGACTGGGGTTTCTTGGACAATAATGTGCCAATTGTTGATGGTTTGTGACCCATAAAATGTGAGGGTGACTATTCTGGCTTTGGTATGTAATTATGCAAAACACTTTCTATAAAGGCTTGCCATCTGATCTAATGACAGTCCCTGCGGTCTATTTCAAAAAGGGAGGGTCTTTATATACAGCTCCTGAGAGAAAGAAAAGTAACATTTTGTTTTAATACAAGTTTTATGGGAAAAAATGGATAAATACAGAAACATCTGAACACATAGGCAAGCGTTTTCGGGGCAAATTAAACTAATGACGAGTTATTTTAGTAAGTTCATCATAGCAACGCCGCGGATCTATAGCAGAGGGATAGGGACAAATGATGCGAAATCCCTATACCCCCCCCCCACCCCCCCAAAAAAAAAAAAAAAATTATCTTCAACTCCTAAGCACCTTGGCGGAGATGGGAGGTCGCCGCAGAGGAGGTGGACGCCGGGGGTCCCGGACCAGCCTCTCACCGCCGCGGGCTTTTGCCGCCCCGTCAGAGTCATTTATTTGCCCCCTTTTCAAGCTGCAGAGTAAGCCGGGATCCTACCTTAGCAAGGCTGTGCAAATGAGCTGGGCACTTGGGATGACACCTATCATGCTATTAAATGGACGGCTGTTTCACCTGATAAATTAACGCCAACAAAAACAATAAAATCACCAGGATCCGCATAACCAGCTCCATCCCTCTCCAAGAGTCTGGGGCAGGAGGGGGTTGCTTTTAAACAGGTGAACAGGACGGCAGGAAGGAGCCATGTAAGTTCCTTTAAAGAAAAGGGGGAAAGTTAGGAATGTTTGGGGGTTTTAAATTTTTTGGGTTCCCCCCCCCCCCTTGCCCCCCCCCCTTCTGCTTTCTTGAAAGGAGGAACGCTAAAGGGCTTCGGCTGCTTTGGTTGCTACCAAATGACATTGCTGCTACGTCACGGGACAAAACATAAACACTGCTGCCAATTTAAATTGATGTATAAAGATTAATGGGAGATGAAGCATACTAACAACCTGGATTATAATGGCAGGAATAGTTATTATTTCTCCAGAGCACATCCATATATACAGAGAGCCATAGGGAGCACACACTCGTCGCTAGAATTTTATCTCTCCACATAGGCATGATGTGTGTCCACCGTGACATGTTTAATTCCCCCGTGGACTAAACTAATACGATTAAAAAAAAAAAGAAAGCAAGCAAGAAAGGCTGATTAAAAGGGAGAATCAACAAAATATCAACATGCCACAGAGAGGAAGGAGGAATAGATAATTAGAAGCAAAAGAGGAGCAGGTAATTATGATCTGAAATTAAATATGATGTTTAAGACGTCTCCTTTGTACTGCAGTGAAGATTTCAGATTCAGACCCATAATAAACACTCAGGTTGTCATCTGGAGGTGCAAATCTGAAAGATATTCCAACAAATGAAGTGCTGGCAGAGAGAGGTATAAAGAGATCTCCGCCTGTCAGGGGTCAGACAGCCTGAGATTGCTTCTAGAGATCTTTTGAAAATTTCACACGATTGAAGGCTTAGGGGCTTTGCTGCGTTCGCATTTCAAACTCAGATCAGCGGGATCACAATCAAAAATAGAGGTCTGGAAAATTTTGATGCAAAGATGGCCACAGGCTTCAGTGATTTTTTTTTCTTCTTCTTCTTCTTCTCCCAGACAGACACTCTGACATGACTATGATCCCTGGGATGACAGAGTTGTCAGAAAAGAAAGAGAAAATAGCATCTTGTCGTGTAACTTCCTATCAGTCAAAAGGAATTTAGGATCCTCTTTCCAATAAAAGAGAGGGAGAGGGAGCAAGAGGGGGAGCGGGGGAAGAGGAGGCTTTCTTACCAACCAAAGTGAAGAGTTCTGTGTTTTATAATTAATATTCCACACCTAAACGTTTCTGATCTCTTCCCTTTGCATTCCTCCCACCCCATCACCTTCTTCTCCTCTACAATTTCAATTTTAGATCAATTCATGTCCTCCGCAACAGTGTGCATAAGTGATATAATATTGGCTACGTGTATATTCATGTCTAATACTGTATCATTCATCGTATACACTTACATGAACTATATCGCATTTTTTACTCGAACTTAATTTTAAAGAGATGGCTTTTGCTACAAATATCTCACCCCATTATTGCTTTATTTAAATCAATAAATCGTTCGAAGAAATTTTGTTTAAAGTCTAAAAAAGAAATCGGAATAACGGAAGGAAATAGAAAATTAAAAAGTGTCCCCCTAAGAGCCGAGGAACAGCGAAAGATGGATTAAACCAACGGGAATTGTGTTAAAACATATATTCAGTAAATTCTATTTATAACTCTTCTGGAAAGGTCAGGTGCAATAGGAAGTGTTTTATCATCTAAGCTATTTCAAATTAATTGCTATTGATTTGTTGACCAGGAGGAAGAGTAGTTAGCTCAGATCTAATTATTGTGGTTTCTAAAAGAAACGATGCGGGTAACTTTCCGAAATGAACGAGCTGGGTTTGGTAAGAGGAACTTGCCGGGATGCTCCTTCCTAATTAGCTCCGAGGCAGGCGTTTGGGGACCTCGGACCATGAGAAAGTTTACCCCTCTGCATTTTACTTCTAGGTTCTCTGCAAGCCAAATCCTAAGAAATAGTAAAAATTCCCTCTTGTTTCACATCCTGGATGGATTATTTTTTTTATTTATTTATTTTTTTTTTTAGCTAATTTATCTGGCGCAGGGTGCGCTTCCTCAGGTAGAGAGGATAGGGAAGCAGCGAAAATGTGCTTTTGGTAATTGACCTTCTACATATGTATATTTCTTTATGAAAGAAGAAAAAATATTAACAAGAAAGATGAACATTTTTGCCCCTTGGAAGGGATGAAAAAGGATTCGGACTCCGCTGAGTAACGGAGGCTCACAATCCCTCTCGAAATAACAAATCACCGCCCTGCCAGGCTGAGAAGCAGAAAGTAACCTCTGCAAAATGCCTAAAATGATAAGATTTGCATTGGTAAAGTTATGATAAGGAAGCCTGTATTTAAAACCGCTAAAGTTTCCCGCCCCCCCCCCCCCCCCCCCCCGCCCCGAATCTGGCAGTTGTAACTGGCAAATGACATCTCAATAATGAACAAAACATTTTTTTTTTTCCCCTTGCCATCTGAAGCAATCAGTTAATTAACAAATAACCCCCTCATTTTGCGTGGACCCCACCTTTTCTAAATGAAGGATAAAAATTTTAAGAAGGAAAATTATCGACGAACTTGAGGGTGTGAAGAAAAAAACTTTCGAGAGATGCGTTTGCGGTGTATTTTCATCTGCTGGCAATATTCCTGGGCTATGTCACAAAAAGTGAACCTACGCGGAAGTGGAAGCAATTTCCTGAAGATAATAAACAAGACTAAAGAATTTAAAATAAAGTAATTCAAACATGCAGTGATGGGTTGGTTTAAAGAATGATCAGAAACATCTTTGGGGGGGGATATTTCCCCCCCGCCCTCCTGCAGAAAAGACAAACCAGAATGAGGAGGATTGGGGCTTTTGTGCCTGTTATCTGGATGGTGATGTTCTTGCAATCCAGGTTTTCGGGTGCAAAATCACAAATGGGGAAATAAAGACAGAAAATCTGAGGAACAGGGTTAGAAAGACGCAAGATTAAAGGCATTAGGCGGGCAGTGGGGAGGAACGGAAATAACTCTATGTATAAGAACTATTTCCCTCTTTGGGGAGGAAAAAACCCAAGTATTTTTGCACATGCACAACATAAATCTCAGCTTCTGCCGATTTCCCCGCTTCGAGCTGAACAAACGGCATTCGGGGGGAAAAGAAGTAGCAAAAATGGATGCAAGTCCTAACTATGCCTTTGCCTTCGAGCTGCCCTGGAAACCAGCACGTTCGTGCTCGTGTCGCGTTGATGTTTTTTAATCTCTGAAAAGGTCCCGTCCTGCTGCGGGGAGTTCGTACCTGGGCAGAGGTGGGGGGAGCGGGCTGGGGAGAAGCAGCAAACGAACTTGGCAGGAGGGAATCGTTGCTATTCTGGGCAAGGACGCGGGGCAGGAGTTTAACTCTCAAACTTTTACTTGGGAAGAGCAAAAAAAATAAATAAAAAAAAAAAATAAAGAGGTGTCTTGCGCGGAAGGCGGTGGGCGCTGGGTTGAAGTGGTGATCCCCCCTCCTGCGGGTTTTCGCTGAGGCTGAGGGAGACGAGGTAGGGAATTTGTATTCCTTTCACCCTAGAGATGGACAAGATTGTCCTGACAACTGCAAAACGTGGGGGCTCGGACCTTTGTTCTGGGGCTGGCGATTGCAATTTGGAGGTGGCGATTTATGTTTTCTACCTTTTTAAAGAAAAGCGGGACGGTCCGTGGCTGGAGATTTTTTTGCTCAATAAAGTTTTCACAGATCGAGGGTGGGTTTTCTTTTTCTTTTTTGTTTTGTTTTGAAGCGTGGCCAACAGCTCGCTAACAAACGTGGAAATTAATGGAAACGCTTCTGGACACCCCAGCTCGCTTGGCGAGAGCATCCCTAACCCGGGGTAGGAGCAGGCGAAAGGGCCCGATCCTGTCTCCCTTTCTCAGGGAAATCCACCTGGCTCTCACTCTTGTCTCTATATTTATTTTGGGGGGTGGGGGGTGGGGGGGGGAGGTATGTTACCTTTAATTCCCCAAATCGGGACGCCCCATCACATCTTCCGCCTCCCCCTCCCCCCCGCCCAGCACCCAACCTCCCTCTCTCGCTGCCCCACGCAGGACGAGTTCAGTGTCAGCAGCGGGACCAAGTCCCAGCTGGCTCTGCGCTCTGGATGTGAGTCCCAGGGCCCGATCCTGTCCCCCCCCTCCGCAGGGCACCCCTTCCCCATGCGGGTCCCCCAGCCCCGCCGGGGGGTATGGGGGGGGGGCAGGGGCAGGGGCAGGCGGGCACCGCGCTCCTCCGGCTGCCGCACGGCGAGGTGGAAACACCAGCAGGGACACGTGTTGAAGGACAACACCTCCTACGACACATAACGCCTTTTCATGGACCCCCGAGTACATGAAATCCTCCTTACATCTTCTCGTTTGCAACTGGAGACGGCAGCTAATATTACCATTAATTGAAGGGAGAGCGGCGCTTGACTTCTGGGGAGTTTCACGCGGGTTTTTTACACGGGTGCTCCAGGGCGTCCCTGGGACGCCGCCAGCTTTCTGCGCACACCTTGCAGCCCTGACCTGAAACTCTCTTTACCTCCGTGCACGCAGTTAATCCCGGGCTGGAAGCGGACTTCACAGAAGTCTGCACGCGTGGCCTGCCGTGTACCTAGTGCTCCCTGCACGGCTGTCGTGGAAGCGTGGGTTGCTGGAAGTATGCGTATGCGAGCCTCGGTGCGGGGCACAGGCATCCCCGGCCGCGGGTATATGCGCTTCCCCGCACACACCCACGGGGGATCTCTACCCCCGCGCGGGCACCCGGACGCGAGGGTGTGCCCTGGGGTGTTTGCAGAGGGCTCGGTGCCTCCGCTTGGTTGGGGCGACCAGGGACCGGGGGGGCTGGCCGAGGGGGACCGCCGGAATTGTTCCCAGGCACCAAACACTGCTGTGGAGATTTCACACGATCTTCCTAATGCCACGTTTTATATTTTATGATTTCTTGCCAGCATCTCAGTGTGTTTCTGTTTAGATATACTAAGCTCCTTGAAATTAATTAACCTGTGGTCAGCAACAAAAAAAAAGTAATACTGGTTAAGCTATATTCCTTTACAACGTTTGGTCACAGTTAGTTACAGAATTTTCCAGCTGTGAAGATGATGTACACTATTTACTGTAATTGAATTGCTGTTATAACACCTTTCAAGAGGAAAAGTGATACATGACAAAAGTTGAGCTGACGCAAAGACACCCCCCCCAGCCCCCCCCACCCCGCTTATCTGGAATAAGAACTTCACTGCAGAGACCACCACCCCCCCCCCCCCCCCCGTGTCTGCCCCGGGGGTGGGTGAGGACCCAGCCCCCGCGCAGCGGTGCGGAAGCCCTTCCGCACCCGCGCTCCGCTGCAAACCCGCAGTAGACCGGCTCACGGGCTCCGCCGCGCCCCGAGCAAACTCCGCGCATCCCGCCGGGAATTCCAGGCTGAAAGGGGCACGGGGCTCAGCCCCAGACGTCCCGGTGCTGCTCGGTCGCATCGCAGCATCAGCCAGAAACTCTGCCACGGCGGAGTCTGCGGCGAGGAGGGGGAGAGGGTGTTAATTTATAGCTTAAAGGGCTGAAAACAACCGTTCTCATGTTTGGGGTGGCAATTGGATTTATTTCCTTCCAACTCGTAATAGATTCTCTAGAGCATCAGAGAGATTATTTTATAAAGTAAATTCAAAGCAGGCTGTTCATTAGATCCCATTATTATTAAAAGGGGACCATCAGTTGGAAAAAATCTATCTAATTTGGGGGAAAAAAACCACACATTTTAAATAATTTCTGTAACTTTTGCTACCTTTGGCGTTTTTGGCAAGAGAACAAACATAAACCCGGAGGAGTTAGAAGTGTTCCCCCCCCCCCGCCTCTTTTTTTCCCTCCTCAGTGCCACATAACAGCCTTTCCTCCTTCAACTTCAAAGAGGACTGAAAGGACAAACATTCTGATACAGCTAATAATACACGGTGAGAAAGAATTTGCATTCCTTAGCAAATATAAGTGCTCATTAATAGAATCATGTATTTGGCTAAGAACATCTTGCCAGTACCGCTGGGAGATAAAAAGTGTTTATGTGGAGAGGGTTTGAGGAAGAGTTTTGATTGACGTTGTAGGAGCCACATCTTCCCCTTTCCCCCCACTCATATATATTAGGTCAACGATTACTATTTAAAATAAATAAAAAAAAAAAGTGAAGTAATAATCATAAAAGAACAGATGGGGACAGAGTGCCCTGCGACTTCTGAAAGGCACAGCAAGGACTCTCTGCCTATAAATTCATCAAGATCATGCTAATTGCACTCTTAGGCCGTGTCGTAGCTCCCAGTCGCCCTGCCCTGCCGGGGAGGCCGGCACCCTCACCGCACCCTCACCGCACCCTCACCGCATCCGCGCCCGCATCCGCGCCCGCTCCGCACCCGCCGCCTCCCCACCTCGGCCTCCCCCCCCCCCGGGGGGTTCCCGGGGACCCCCCCATTTCCCTCTGCTCCCGGAGGGTTTAGGCGGAAAGCGCTCGCCCTCAGGCCGGGGCTCCGGCTGGGCGGAGGGGCGCGGAGGGGCGCGGAGGAGGCGCGGAGGAGGCGCGGGGGGGGGGGGGGGGCGGGCTGCTCTCTGCCCGCCGCCTCCCCCCGCGCTCCGGCGGGGGTTTGCCGCCGGGCTCGGGGGTTTCTCGGCTGAAGGCTCCCGCGGGCCCTTGGCTGCGCTGTACCCGTCCGGAGGATCGGTCCGACTGCAGCCCCGAGCCCCGGTAGGTGCCCAGCGCGGTTGTGGCGCTGGGCCCCGCCGTGGGGATGCGGTAACGGGGCACCGATCGGTTTTGCCGTCCATACGGGGTGCAGCACGCCGCCACGGCACCGCCGGCGGACTATGGCTAGGAGCTCTCTCCTTCCGACCTGGACTTTGTTAAGCTCTAAGCTGAGGTGGTTCTACCTAATAGGTGTGGTGGGAAACGGTAAACAGGATTAAAGTCGCTTTCTGATTAAAACTCTGCTCATTTGACCGAGCTGAAGACAATCGCAGTGATTACCCACAGCTTATTTTGCCCTCATGAGATCCCCGAGTTTGGTCTCGTTTACCCTGCTGTAAATCTGGACATATTCTTCCCTCTCGAGAAGGATTCTCCAAGAGGGAATAAATCAGCTTGATGTGGACCCCAGGAAAGTTTACTGACACCCAGCCGGGCACACCTTTCCTGTTTTCGGCACAATAAATCGTATGAAAAAGATAAAACCTTAGAGAAATGGAAAAGCAACTTTGCCTTTTAAGGTAATTATCTGGGAATCTCTCCTGCTCTCCTGACTTATGCCTACCGTTACTGATTCACATCTTGCTACAAGAAAGAATACAGAAATATCTGGCCAGCGCAGGCTGAGTAGGTGTGCCCGCGAGGCGACTCACAGAGAGGAGATGCTGGATCAGAATTGCAGCTAGACATAGGGACTATAATTTGATCTCCTGGGTTTCTAGTTTTAAAAGTGTCATAATTAGCAGCATTTTAAAGGTGAACAGTATGTCTTCAGCTGTTATTTTGAAGGACCTGGTGAGTTTATTAACACTTCGGTCTTTAACATCAGGTTTGGGTAGCTCTCTAGAAGCTAACCCTTAATACAGCCGCAAGGTTGAAAGCTCGGTGGAAACACTGAGCAAGGACACAGCCCTCCGCTGAGAGTTTTACTACCTCAAACTTTGTCCCTAACAGTTCCTTCCCGGCTTTCAATCCTTCAGGCTTATTTAAAGAAGTTATCTTTGTCTGGGAGTTTCTTTAGTTTTTGTTAGATTTGGAAGCAGCTTTCTAAACATATATGTGAGCGTATTTGTATTACTCAAACACAGCTGAACATAATTTGCCTGTGACTTTAGCGGGACCATATTTAATCAGAGATGCACATGAACGCCAGAGAAATGGCGCAAGGAAAACATCACGTGTGGTTCTCTGGGATGGTTTGTGTACGGCAAGAGCAGAAACATGTTTCGGCTTCAAAGAAGTCCTGTATTTTATTAGCATAATCGGTAGAAATTGTCAGTCAGGGGCTTGCTGTTGGTTTAGGCCCAGCGGTCATTGGTCTAATAACCTTCTGACTGAGTTTGGGATTAAAAAGTCAAAAGTTTTTGGTTCATTCAGCAAGCGGGACCCTCTGTCTGAGCACACTGACGTCTGCGTGACTCTTTGTTCTGCCCCAGTGGTCCCCAGCCCACGCTGGCCCTGGGATAATAATATCAAGCAAGGAATGCACTGTCTTTTTTTTTTTTCTTTTTTTTTTTTTTTTTCTCCCTTCTCCCCATCCTTTTAAATTCCTATGGCTGTGAGCAGCCTCAGAGGGTCCATAAGGTTAACAAATTGGGAATTTCAAACCCCTTTGTTTCAGCCTCCCCTGAAACACGCCTGTCGGCTTTGCTCCGGGGCCGTGAACCCGGGAATCCTTCCCGACCGACGGCACTGAGCTTGCAGGGCCCTGAGCTGCGGGGCCAGCCTCAGCAGGGGACTGCCCCAGGGTGAGGAGCGCACATCTTCTGGGATGAAACAAAATGTTTCAGATGCAGTGAATTGGACATCTGTTTCATCAGAGAAAAAAAGAAAAAAAAATCATCAGCTCTAATGAGAGATGCTAAGATATTTTGGTATGTTCATAGGCTGCCTCCTGCTCCTCACAGCTGGAACAAACATGCTACCTAATCTATTGGCCCCTAGGAATGATTTTTTTTTTTTCCCCCAGGTAATACCTTTTCTTCACATCAGAGCACTGGAGTATCAGTAGCATGCACTTGATGCTTTTCAGTGCGCTCTTTAGCGCTTTTGGGTCATTGCCAGCCTTCAATTTACCTGTAAGTTCCCTTATCTCTAGCCTGCGGATCCATTCTATGCTGGATTTCTTAAATACGGTGATGTTCTCCTGTGTGAGCTGTTGTTTTTTAATTCAGCAGCTCTACCAGTGCTAAAAGTCTGTTTTGTTTGTCTTTTAATGTGGTCAGGGGATCTGCTTTCACCGTGAGCTTGTCCTGTAGGATTCATCTCCTCCCAATGCTTCCCTGCCCTCTAAATGTGCTGAACCAGGCATGCAGGACCTGCTCTTTCTCACATTGAGAACATCTCAGTGTCACCCATCACCTGCAGCAGTCTACTGCTCAGTGCTGGGTGGCACTCCCATGAGCTGGTTTCCTTATCAAGAGATGTTACCCCTTGGTTCATGGGATTTTTATTAGCAGCTTTGTGTGGACTCTGAATGGTTTTACAGTATGGTCCTGGACCTGATCACATTTTCCCCTTTGGTTATAGGTTGGTTTTGTGCACAGATTCAGTTCTTGCAAACTGAACTCTTCAGTTCTTTGTGTAAACCTATTTTTCCTGTAAATACAATGTTATTTCTGGAGGCCTCTCTGGGAGGAAGTTCCTCTCCAGCTTCTATTTACTCCATTCCCAGGTACTGTGTTTTTCTAGGTGCAGGTCTCATTTGCTTTTGTTCGTACTTTCCTCCTTGCAAGAGTTGTCAGGAGGCTGAGCTCTACTCGGCCCATCTTACATACCGTGGGCTGAACAATGCCATGAAAGATGTGTCTTCTTCTAACACTGAAAAGCAGTGACCAGAGATGGTGCAAGTACAGTTGGGATTTTAGCTGGGCCCTTGCAGACCAACTTTACAGTATTACCTGCGAGAAGACCATTGCCTCCCAGCAGATGATTGCCTTTTCTTGAACAGTCCCTGCAAGCTCCATGCAGCTGCCCCAGCAGTGGCCTGTTTCCAAAGTGCTGTCACCCACGTTTATTCAATCCCTGCTGTAGTACAGTTTCTTCTGGAAGCAGGATCCCATCTGAAGCTACTGATAACAGCTTGTTGTGCTGTTGACACGGTTGCGGATCTTGTGACTCCCCATATTTCTTTTTTTTAGCAGTAGCATTCCAGCTCTATTTTGTTTTAAGCCTTCCTTTCATTAAATTGTGCTGATGCCACAGAAAATTGTCAGCTGTCCATTCTTTCCCTAGACAGGGAATATATCTATATGTATATATATGTATATATGTATGTATAATCACAGCAAGGGGAGGGAAGGGTCAGGTGTTGCTATGGAAAGAGACTATTAATCTGTGACAGAACTGGTACTACGGGAGGTGAGAGCCTTCCCCTGCACAAAACAAGGCTTTAAAAGGAAGCTCACAGAAAGCCCAGCCCCTCTCTGGGGGACCCCTGCCCCAAGTTTGGCAATTTGGCAATTTGTTTCTTGCATTACTTGACTTTGCTGATGGCTCTTCAGACAGATTTTCATTCATCTAAATGTATCCTAGTCTAAACTAGTCTGGATTAAATTAGAAGGAAGATTTGTATAAGGTATTGGCTCGAATGCTTCACAAAGAGCTTGATGGCTAGGCCGCAAAGATTACCAAAATTTGTCAAAAATCCTGTGATGGTTTGTGCCAGCCAAGCATCTACTTATATGCATAAAACATCTTTTACTTTTAATAAGTGTATCCAAAAGGAAAGAAGGGGAAGTTGGAGGCAAGGGGAGAGATTATCCCCTTTTCTCACCTATTCTGTTAAAATTATGTCCCTTAGACACCTCAGCTGCATATCACTCTCTGGTCCATCATGGCCATGGGTTTCATCGGGGACTATCATGTCAATCAGCCTGTGGCAAATGAAACCAGCTCTGCTCTTATTCATTAACTCCATCACTGACCAGGAGGAGGGAGTGGAGGGGAACCCTCTGGTGCCTTTGCAGAAGGGGTTTCCCTTTGCTCCATGTGTGGCCATCCAGATGCACACAAGTGGCTTCATCTTCCTGATGCTCCCAGTGAGGATGGGATTGAAGCAGCTGCTCCTGCCCAACCAAGTGGTCTTTATCTGTGTGTCCCACAAAATACAGGAGACACGTTATTAACTGTGGCATCTTGATTGCATTTAAAACTAATAGGACAAAAGGTAGATTTGCTGGCTGAATTTCTCATCTATAAAACTGAGGTTGCACTCTGGGTGTTTTCATATCAGTAGAAGAGTTATCTCTCTGGGTGCATTTTTCAGCAGCCTGTCTGATAGCTTCATCCTGGGCCGGCTTAACGATGGAGCTGGAAGTCAAGAGTTAAATTAATTTCTTCACATAAGGCAGGTTTCTTCAATCCATTTTGCTTTTCCAGCCCCTGCCATTTTTCTCGCTCACCGCAGACCTGCCAGTTGGTGTCACCTCTCCTGGTCACTCGGAGGTTGCCTCATGGACCACAGGGTCTCTCCTGGCCAAAGGCTGGAAACCGCTGCTTGGAGGAATGTGAACAAGTAGGATAAGCCTCTCTCAGGGTCATCGGCCTGGCACAATACTCACACACACCAAGTAATGTGCCACAAGCAACATTTTATTTCCGCTCTGTCTGCCAGTCTCAATTTCAACTGTTTTTACATTTTCTTTTGCCACAGGAAACATCAGAGGACTGTGGATTGGGGAGCACCGGCCTATGTAGAATAAGAAGAGTTGGCTTAGGTATTAAAGTATTAACATTTCCTTGGGTCTCCCTTATCTCTCTAGCATTTGTAGATTTTCTTCAGAAGTAGTTTGCTTGATTCTGATATTTTTGTGTTGCTCTGGACCCTTAAATTCTGATAAGAAATCATCGTGTCTGGCTCTTGCCTCTTTAAAATCTTTGCAATCTGAACGTGTCCCCTCGCAGGCACACATGTTTGTGTGTATCCACACAGAGACATGTGTTGATATACAGAGAAACAGAAAATGGGCTTGATGTGTCTCTCTGGAAATCACACCTGGGAAAAGGGGGGTGGCTCTTTCCTCTACAGCATTTAGAAGTATTCCATGACCCCTCTCTGCATTTTGCAGAGCAGATTTTGCTGCAGAACCAGCACTCAGAGAAGGGCTGTGGCCCTGCCTTCTGTGTTAGGATGATTCCTCCTCCCCCCCTCCAAGATCTGTGATGTTTTCAGCCAAGAGCGGTGAATGCGGAGAGACAAATGGCAGAATACTTGCAAATATTTGAAGGGTTTTTGCTGATCAGGGTTCAGAGCTCCAGTTAGTAATTATTTCATAATGCAGAAGAAATACAGCCTCGGTCTTCTCTAAGTGATAGACACAGGGTAAAATCACAGGGGCTCCGGTGTACTTGCCGATATTAAGACAGCTGAAGTGCTGTTCAGATGTAATCCAGTCAACAAGACGCTACTCTAAGCAAGCTGGGCAGTAAGGCAAACTGAGCTGATGATCAGCCGGTGCACGGTACCACCATGTACCATGACAAGAATGAAAAATAAAAAGAACTGGCCTATTTGAAACTTTGGGATAAGGGTCAAGATGTTGCCTGACGTGATTATCAGTGGTCACTAGTGACAAGAAGACTGGTGAGAAGGGGAGGGAGATGATAAGCAAGAACTCGTGGTATGCCTGGGGCAGGCAAAAGAAGAGTCAGGAAGAAACACTTATATTTTCCGGAGCAAAGAGATTAATTAGTGAGAAGCACTGGTTTTGCAGCACAGAGCAAGTTTTCTTCACAAATGGGCCTGAATAGTACCATTAGAGAGGTAGGGTTGTATTTCTTCTCTTGGGAATCAATAGTTTGTTTGCTAGTGAGGGAAGAGGGATGCAATGTCCTTAGTCCTACCAGTAAATCTATCTCCAATAAAAGCAAATCTTAGTAAATAGGAAAGCTTTTTTTTTTTTTTTTTTTTCCCCCCCTTCGTTTGGGTGGGATTTTTTGCATGATAACATGTGCCTTGTTAAATGGTGTCCATCCACATCACTGCAAGTGCTCCTCAAAGCCAAAAGTGTTTACGGGATAAATTTCAAATGGTGAAGGAAAGGGTGCATCACCATCACCTTATACAGTTGTTACATACTTTGCATCCAGTGTCCATTTTAAATTAAATGGCAAGTTATGAGACATATTGTCTGCTACATTTGACCTATTTGTTATGATCTTGATGATTTTTTTAAAGTTCCCACCTCAGGAACATTTCTTAAGTGACAGGAAAGAGGGACTACTGGCTACTCTTATGCTGAAGGAGTGCCATGAAAGGAGGATAGGGAGAATGGAGTTAAAAAGGCAGTTGTAGAAGATGTGGCAAAACAGATGACTCAAGCTGGCATCGTTGGTGAAAAAGAAACTGAGAAATAGTCAGAAAGAATGATATGAAAAAAAAAGAAAGCATATGGGCATCTGGGAAGTGAGGTTAAGAAGTATGACCTTGCTGTAGGATAGAAGAAAGGAGTGTAAAGGATGTCTGAAAGATAGGCACAGGATGCTGAGAAAAGTGATTTGTCACTTGGTTTTTGGGATGGGTGACAGATGGGAAGCTGTGGTGAGGAAAGAGACGCAGAAAGGAGAAGGGAGCACACAGCAGACCAGGCTGGACCTCCAAAAGGCGGTGGAGGGAAGGTGACAGGCGGCGCAGGTTGGGGGGAGCTGGGGATGGCTGCCAGCCTGCGTGGTGATGGGGTGGCATTGTCAGGGATGATATTGTCAGGGATGGCAGACGACGGGAGTAGGACATGAGGAATATGGGAGAAGAAAGCGCTCTCAGCCCCCACTGCTGACGTGGGAGGGGTGAGTTCAGTTTTGATCTCTCAGTGCAGTTCCTCAAAATCTGGGGCCATCTGGCCACAGTCCTGTCCCTCATACAAGCTGTCAGCAGCACCTAGGGATTGCTCTGGCAGCCAGGACTTGCTGGCGCATCCAAGAGCCTCCGTGCTCATGGCCAGAAGGGCAGATGGCACCGGATCCACTACAGTGGCTTTGCACCACCTGGTGTCCCCTGTTCGGGGAAGTCCTGCAGAGCCAGGTGAGCCTGGCTTCGGGCACTGCCATGTCACTCAGCCGGATGGTGTAGAGCCACCCCGCCACATCGCAATGAATAGGCACCTAAACACCTTTGGGGATATGAGCCTTGGTGCAGACGTTCAGGATGGCCATGTTCATTTTTTGGCTGGTCGTGTTATGTCAGGCATCACCAAAGCAACAGCCTGAGGTGGGTAGCAAAGCAGGAGAGTGAGAACTCGGTGGACACAATGTCCGCAAAGGAACAGATATTTGCAGTGATCGGTTTCTTCAACCCCATCTTCTGAGCACTTCCTTTGCTTAGTGCAGACCCGATGCATAAATTAAAATTTGGGCTGGTGTTTTGAGTTGCTCCAGCAATGGGTGTGAATAGGAGTCTCTGAAAACATGCACACCTATACATCAGGGATTATTTTATTCAAGAAATATTTTACTGGCCCTCAACCATCCCAATGACAACGCTATTTTATTATAGCATATCTGATAATGGGGATCTGAAAAGTTAATGCTTTGGGGTAAGAAAGTGATGGTATGTGTTCATTACTGATCTTGGAGCTCCAGAAAAAAATGCCAATGATTGCAGATCTTCTACGAAAAAAAAATCAAGGATCCAATAAAGACGGTATAAAATTGTGTATTAGAGGAGACGACATGGGAAGCAAATGGTGACTGTGAACTGGTTAAAGGGTCATTTCACCCTGGCTGAGGAGTGCTGGCCATTTCTTCTCTCACCTCGGGCACTGCTTCCTCACAGATGCTGTTCCTGGGAGAGAGAAGAGGTTGTAGTCAACTTGTCCAAGCCACAGCCCTAACAAACTCTTCTAGCAGAGGAGACCCTGCGACTTTTTAGCTTGAATCCCATACATGCACGTATTTCTTCCACTGGAAAATATAAATGTTTAAAAATAAATTACATCCATTTCAGTTAAACTTTAAGACTTCTCAAATCTAGGTATGACTTTCTGGTCAAAACCTTTGAGGCAGAGACCCTCATATAAGAATAACAAATTGACCCACAGTGAAGATATTCATAGAGTGAAACAGGAAGATAAATAGAAGGTTTGAACACAAGTTTTCTCTGCATCATAAATGGGTTCCCTAAGCATTAATTTGTTAGTCATTCAGCAGAGGCAAGTCAGGAGGAGAAAAAAGGCGAGAAGAAAAAAAGGTTCCAGACTGATAAATTCACAACTGTTTTTGTTGTATTTTATCACATAACATGAATATATATGGAACGAATTCCTATGCAAGCAAATAATGAAATATCTATAAACACACAAATAACTGTGTGCCCGTATTGGACTAGTTGAAAGCAGAGACCAGTCTCAAAAAGTTACCTTAAACTATGGTAGACCACACAGCTATGTCACTTCACCCCAGAAAGCACCTCGCCCAACATCCACTGTATGATTATACACCCTGCTTCGGGACTGCACTAACGTGACAGTTTAGGAAGTACACTGAAATGAATGATCTGAAGTGTATGGCACAAGTACCTGTAATGGACCACCCCAAACTCCTCTTTCAGATAGGGAGAAAAGATGAAAACCACTGACACAGTAGCCTTGACACAGGTACTTGAACAAACTCTGTAGGTATGGTGAACGTGGTTCAAGTTAGCTGCAAATATTATTAAAGCAGCTACCAACTTAAAAATGCATAAACTGTAGAAGAAAGGGAACCATGGCAAAACCTGTTAGTAATAAAATTGGAAAGAGAAATGTTGCTTACCCAGCTGGTTAAATCTTGATGGAGAGTAAAATCAAGCAAAAAATAAACATGAGCTTTAGAAGCACACTCAATATATCTGGGAGTCTGCAAAAGGTGGTGCCACTAAGGAGGATCAGTCTATAACCACATCAAAACAGTCCAGTTCTGTTCAGTCCTACACAGATCTGTACACTGCAGAGTCTTTCAGCCACCTCCACTCACGCAGTAAGCAAGCAGTGACCCAGCTCTACCTTTGCCCACCCTGTCGACAGAGAGGACTGGACTTATGACTCTCAGAACAGATTCGTCTTCATAGAATCATAGAATGGTTTGGGTTGGAAGGGATCTTAAAGATCATCTAGTTCCAAAATCCCTGCCATAGGCAGTGACATCTTCCACTAGACCAGGTTGCTCAAAACCCCATCCAACCTGGCCTTGAACACTTCCAGGGATGGGGCATCCACAACTTCTTGGGCAACCTGTTCCACTGCCTCACCACCCTCACAGTAAAGAACTTCTTCCTTACATCTAATTTAAATCTACCCGCTTTCAGTTTAAAACCATTAGCCCTTGTCCTATCACTACACTCCCTGATATCTTGGACATCTATATCCCCTCTAAGGATCTAGCAACAGTTTTACAATCATTAACAGAATATATTTCAGGAGTATGAAATTAATACCTATTGGGTGACTTCAGTGCTCAACATCCACTGATTTCAAAACTGGAGAAGTTTTTAAAACTTCTTCTTTTTTCCTGATTAGCTCCTATAAACACGGCTTCTGGGTGTCCAAGCTCTCACGAAAAATCAAAGGAAGCCTGCATGCAAAGCAAAACTACAGTTGTCACTTTAGTTTACTCATGCTCGTCCCAGAAAATGAAAAGAGGCTTTTCTCACTTTGGTTTTTTTCATGCACTTGTGTAACATGGTTGTGTTTGGAGTTAAACTTCCTCTTGCCATGTTGGAAACCCAAACCGTGAATGCAAATCCCCTGATGGCTTAGTACCAGATTTCTGAGTCTCATTGCAGAGACACCTTTGAAAATTTGGCCCCATTTTGTAGCGATAACATGACAGATTCCTCTTGTACCGAAATTCTGGTGAGCAGTGTGCCTGGAGGTTTGGCTAGTTCGCTAGGATTAGTCTGGGCTTTAAAGACAGTAGCTTCTTTTTCCCCCCAAACAGCCATCAAAATAGAGATACCTGCTTTTAGAGAAAAACAAATCCACAAAGATACAAAATTACAGAGTTATCCCATCTGACTGGTGTTTGAAAGCTCCCGGCTAAGCCTGTGCTCCCCTTGTTAAATTTCTTTGCTAGAACCGGGACCATTTTTTTTTTCTGTTCTTCCATTGCTTTGAGCAGACAGGATTTCTAGAGAAGCTCACTTTCACCCTGTTTATTTCAGAAATTAAACTCAGGTTTCTCTGTGTAACTGATCCTGAGCATATACCTTATATGACTTCTCATCTTGGGCTCCCGTTGAAGGACCTAGGGCGTTAGGTGTGATGGTTCTCCTTCCCCCCCCGAGCTGGTGTCGTTCTGTTGCACAAAAGGGTATCCTTTTGCCAGGATCAAGTCCACTAGCTCCTTCACTTGTCCAAAGGTATCCTTTTATGGTAGAAATTTTTCTCAAGCCCTTGCCAATTAAATTCAGTTTAATAACTCCGACCATTTATGTGACACATTTCATCTTGGAAGAGCTAATAAAAACCACTAATTACTGTTCAGACTGCTCCCAAGAGGCAGATTATCATTATCACATCCTCATTCTGTTGATAGGGAAACTGAGGCAATGTGATTTGCTTAGGACAACAGCCCAGAGTCCTTGCCAAACCACCCAGGTGAGTTCACTGCTGTGTGGTTTGCCATGTGGGGCAAAATCTACTTCTGTTGGGTATAAATGGAGAAATACCTTGGTATCTCCAGTTTTTCTTCCAGAGTTCAGCAAAACAAACAGCTGAGAGCACAGAGCTGTCAAGTCTTTGAGTCTCTGCTTCCTCCTCATGTTTTGATTAAACTTCCCTCTGTTGCCCCAACACCCTTGGCAAAAGCGGAGGTTGTTCTCAAAAGCAGCGAGGTCTTTTGGGTACGGAAGTGATGCAGCAGTCTCCAGGTGACTTCCAGGGGCTTTTTGAGTTGGGGCTGAGTGATCCCATCCAAGGATGTATGCCGAGATGAGCTATCCTTGCCATTGTGGCCATGCTGCTACACCAGACCTGTGTGACTGTCACCAGCACCCGGGGCGTTTGAAGGAAGATGCGAAGGTGAATGCAGGGACCCGGGCCATGAAAACAATGTCTGTGCGTCTTCCAGTTCTCTGCTGGGCATCAAACTTATAATGCCAGCAACTCTTTTCTCCCTTGTTCTCAAGAGGAAAGCTATATTTGGAATAGGGCGATGTGCCTTAATTTGAGAAATTTAATGCCTTCTAAGCACCACCAAAGCACAATTAGCAAATAGGAAAAAAAACCCCAGAAGTCAAAGCAGGAGACCTATGTATGTAGTTCCAACATCAAAGGAATATTACCTGCTCTTCCATCTCCCTTTCCTCTTGTGAGTCAAAGGTACAACATATTACTGCATATTTTAAGCATTTTCTATTTTGAAAGCTTAAATGTCAGTGCAATTCCCCCAGTGGTAATTTCTGTTGTGCCATTCCAGGCTGGTACTTCAACAGAACATCTCCCAGTTTTCACATGATTATCTTCATCTCCACCTTTGATAGGTTTGTGTCCAATTGCTTCAAGTATTCACTCTGGATTTGAACTGGTTCATATTCCTTGACAATTTGCTTTGAACACTGTCAAATGAGGTATGGTACTGCCTTTTATGGGGCATTTTTGATGTCCTACTTTCCCCTGGTTCCCCCATCCTCTTCTCTCTCAAGTGCAGGATCATCTGGTTGCATCTAGACTCACTTGCTGTTCAGAGCAATCTATAATATAACCACCTGGAAAAGAACAAGAACATTTTTGTTTTGTTTTGTTTTTTCCATGTTTCTTTCTTTAGAATGAACTTTGCATTTGAGGATTATTGACAAATCTGTTTGAAAAAGATGCGTGAAGAATAACCTTTATGGTCCATCTTGTGGTAAAAAGCGGGTATTTCTTTGCTCATTTGAATGTTGGTGGATTATTTATGCTGGTGCAATGTTTTGAAGAGATAAAATACTCCCCACTGTGCTACATGCAAATCTCTGCAATGTAAACATAAATAGTTGTTGCACATGCATAATCAAAGACATTTTTTATAATTATTGTTGGATAGTTCAGTCCTCTAATAGCATCATCTGGTGTAAATCAGTGTAGCTCTACTGAAGCCTGCAAAGCCCCTACCGATTTGTACCAGATGGGACTCAAACTCTTCACTCTAAGTTTAGTCCTTCTGGAAAAAAAAAAAAAAAAAAAAAAAAAAAAAAAGGAAAAAGCCTGATAGTCCTTGAAAATGAAGTTCTTTGTTAATTCATGGAAAGCTAGTAGAGCAAGACTGGCAGGGACTTTTCTTGATCCATATGTATGCCTCAGCCCTTATCTAGGGAGAACATTTCTGTGATGAGGGAAAGCATGGGTTTCTGTGCCAAGTTAGTTCTTGGCCCCTCTGCTCAGACTATAGCAAAGATTTGCCAGATAATGTCATTTATAACGTGAACTCCTCTCTGCCAAGACTTGGACTAAGACCACCAGCTCTTTAGCATAGGCCAGCAGAACGCTGCCAGATGCTAAGAATTTTCAGTTGTTCACAACCTGTGCTGATTTTTAGATAGCTAAAGGTGAAGGGCTCGAAATCTCGTTTTCTGTCCCCAGAGCGATCTTGTTTCACTGTCATTCAGCATTATCTTTTCTCCAACATTGTACACAGCACAAAGAACTTCCTAAAGCTACTTTGACACTCGATTCTACTCCAGCTGAAGACAACAACCTCAATCTCATCCTTCCGGTGTTCTGTAGACAAACTTTGCTCTGAGTCAATATAAAATACAATATTCAGTAGCATTTATTTTCACAAATTAATTTAGGCTACATCATCTAAATAGCTGCTAGTGGAGACTGCCCATGCAGATTTTAATGCTATAAATGTACATTTATTTCTAAATCATCAATGTGATTAACTGGCACACACAGTATTTTATCCAACAGACATGAAGCTAACTTTGCATAAAAAGAGGTGGGCAATTAGGGGATTGTTCTCCCTCTTTTGAATGCCGGTAGCAAAAATATCCACTAAATACTGAATTGTTGCTTATTATAAGATAGTAGAATGTTCACCTAAACTTCATGGAGGAGCAAGCTTTTACAGAAGTGAAGAGTACACACATACACACGCACACTATAAATGTATCCAGCTTTCAAACAACGAAAAGTTTTCATTACTATGATCAGGTCTTTCAGGTTTGGCTGTGAGATTTTTTTCTTGTTTTCTGCATTTTCAACAAAATCCTCCAAAAGACTTGTTATTCTTATATAAGCTTGATGTGGACACAAACTTTTTTGCAAGCAGTTTGAGCTACTGTTAGCAGCTACTGAAGAGCTCTAAGTCCGATATGGGTTTAATTCGTGATGAGTGCCATGGCAGAACAGTCTAACAATATAAGTCTGTTGGACATATCGTCTGGGCTGTCACGTTCAATTTGCACATGACCTCCTGGCCAAAAAATGGGAAAGAAGTGGTAGAATGTGGGACTGAAAGCTTATATTATTGCTTTGACAGCTTCACTCATCTAGAAGTAATGCAAAATGCAATTTATATTTATACTCTCTGACCTTCTGTACAGAGAGGGAAACTATCTAATGATGGGCCATGGTAGCAGAGAAAGAAACAGATCTCAATACAGCTGGAATTTGTCTACATTTTTTGCTTTTCAACCATTCAATTACAGTCAAAAGATAAATGAAACATGAAGAGTGCCTTGGTTAGGTAGTGACACAATTATTTTATAGTGAGTAGGTTCTGGCTTTGAGCCTTGGCAAAGGTTGCCATGCACGCCTTGTTTCACTAGATACAGATAATCTGCCTGCTCCCACCGGACAAATCCCCTCTGCTTGGAGGTGTGTCATTATGCCCATCACAGAAGGAGAAGAAAGACACCAGCAACTCAGTCCCACTCTTCCCGTGCATTTGAATATTCTTGAGAGAGGCTGACGCTCTAATCCTATTAACTACGATAAATCAAGTCAGGCCTAATTGTAAATGGGACCTTATTCATTTTTGTGGAAAGTAGGCAGATAGGAAGAACGCACCACGTTCTTCTTGTCCAAGGAGCAGCACATGGGTTTGTGTCTTCGCAGGGAAAACAAGTAAATAAATCACCCTTTGATTCTGTCAGAACTGCTGAAGTAAATACCAGGTGAAAACACCTGAAAATCCTTAACAACACGTCTCAGAGCAGATATCCGACTGCCATAGCTCAGCATCCTTCAGAGGGCTTCAGTCCAGCCACGACTCTTTACAACAGCGGAGTTTGGCTCAAAAATTCAGCCTCCAGCTGCATTTTCATTCAAAAGAGACACAGCATTTGAAAGAAATGTTATTTGCAGGAATGAGCATTAAGAGAAGACAACAGACACAGAAAACAAAATACAAGTTTTATGCATCTCAGTGTATCGTGAACAATTTTATCAGTTTGAATTCTCGTCTTCATCCCATTGATCTGTTCTGCCCTAAATAGGAGGTGATCCAAAGTCCATTGACCTCAATAGTGAGACTTTCATAAATGGCTGTAGGCTGTGAAACAAGCCTAGAGTTTAGGCGTTCATATAAATGAGACAGTCGCTTGTTTTCTTTTCTGTCTTAATTGTTTTACTCTGGACTGCCACATTGCAGTGGGCGTTTTTCGCTTTTGTAGATTGAATGATTAAAAAACATGGTATTTGACAAAAATTTCAACTGATATGCAACTTTCTTCATGGAATTTTTTTTTTAAAAGACATGTGATGACAATAATAAACAGTGAAACTGATGGTCACTATACAGTTGATATGTCAGAAAAGAAAAAAATGCAGAAACAAAGGCTATGGGAAGGTCATCTTTCATAAATAAATGCAATAAGATGAGACAATTAAGACAAAATAGTGCAATGATGAGAGGCTGAGTGAAGACTAATATGCAATTTATCTTTCTTTTGGTTTGTTTCCCAGTGAGGAAGAGTGCTTTGTCCAAACTACTAGTTATCCTACAGGTTAAAAACTTCTTACCTCTGCACCTTTTGGAGCAGCATATAATTATATCTTTTTTAAATTGTAAGGAAACTTGAAACCTAGTTGATTTATGTAGCTTCTTCCTCTGGTCCCTGCAGGCTGGTGCAAACTGATGGCTTTCCAGCGGGTAATGTTTCAGTACATGGGTTTAAGCAATGGGCCACACATGAGGACTGAGATCTCTGGGGTGACTCCTCGGAGGCGAGGGGCAGGTCTGAGTGTGAGGGGCACTTTGCAGCATGAACCTCGCAGTTGGTGCACATGGTTAAATCAATACCCACCTCCCCCAGGGCTCCTCCAGCCAAGCAGTACCGCAACTCGACCAGGGAGTGAGCTAACCGGGAGGTCTGCTTCTTTTTCTTTCTTCTTTTTTTTTTTTTCCAAGTGGGCAGCTAGAATCGAAAGAAGAAGTTAAAACAACAACAAAACCCACCCCCCACAACATACCTGCCTAGGTCCAAAAACTGGTCTAGGTCTGACTCCTGCTGGTGTCACCACAGGCTTTGCCCTTGGCGGTGGAAGGAAAGGGATGAGGCCTTTGATTTGGGTGGGAGGGAGAGGAACGCCTCCGGGTAATTGCAAGGTTGCCTTTGCAACCTCTTGCCCAGCAGCTGGTACAGAAAGCGGTGCCTCCTCTCCCTGCTTTGCAGATCTTTTCCAGCTGAGTCACTAAATCTGGAAAAAAATGGAGCAGTTGAGCTGGC
Source organism: Astur gentilis (assembly GCF_929443795.1). Classification (NCBI taxonomy): domain Eukaryota; kingdom Metazoa; phylum Chordata; class Aves; order Accipitriformes; family Accipitridae; genus Astur; species Astur gentilis. The sequence goes on from NC_064889.1 coordinate 20,722,566, forward strand.
ATTTTGGAGGATTGATTTGGAGCAGGGGAGGAGGAAAAAATCCCCCTCCTTTGTCTGCACCTTTTTTTTTTTTTTCCACGAAGCTGCTGGAGTGAAGCAGTTAATAGTGATTTTTTTTTTTTTCATCGTTTTTAATCCACAACCCTGCCCTGTACCTGCCCTTATAATCCCCTAGCATGTGCTGGTGACATCACATGGCCATCAGCTCCCAGCTCCATCCCTGTGACTGTCATTAACTGTTGCAAGCAAATGAAAAATGACTGGGAGACTCGGTGGCTCCCACCAGTGACCTTGGGTATTATTAGAATGACCTCGCTTTGGCTTGACCATAAAAAAAAAAAAGAAAAACCTTTCTTGATATCATCACAGGGGCTGGGGCTGAACTGAGGCTGTTTGCAGTGAGGAGCAGGGAAAGGAGTGGAGGAAACCATTAAAGAAAGCAAAGTAAGTGTTATGCAAAGATGCAGCGGCCATAAATACTTGATCAGAGGCGCAGCCCCGCCACCAGCCCCACAGCCTGACCCCTTGCCAGGACATGCCGGGCAGCGCCAGGGTTACAGTGCACCTTGCCGAGCATAATTTTAATCCACCTCCTTTTTGTTATTTGTTTGCTTGGTCTTTAAAAAAAATGCAAAATCACAGGTAACCACTTCAGGGTTCTTTGGCCTCTCCCACCTTATATTTTGGAGTACTTTTCTGGTCCTACACACACCTCTGTAAACAGAGGAGGCAACAGACTGGGCAGGTTGCACGCTTTCTTGTGCAGTATAACACATGGAAAACCTGTCTTTATGTATCTATGTGCCTACACCTACACTATGTGCAAAGACTCACACACACATTATACAGCATATGTTTATACATGTGCATATGTATATGCACATATACAGCACATATTAATAGATATTCATATTTACTGTTGTGCATTATTCTCAAGGCATATAAACATGGACATAAAAAGAGCACATATTCATCACACGTCTGATGTTGCCTTCTATGTAATACATAATAGTATATATGTAGCATATAGTGGTCATGTTTTTTCCAGTGTACTCTAATGATATTAGTAATAGCAATAGTAATAAAGAATAAGAATAAGACTAATTCACACAGCTGGGCTGGGCCACGGGGACATGAGGATGCTCTGCTGTTTAATGCCCTCCCTGGCAGGGACCCGCAGGCTCCGCTGGGGCAGGGGCTGCCCAGACCCCCCAGCCCTGATCCCAAGGTGCTGTAGGACAAGCTGCAGGGCACTACCTGGGAGGGGGGTGACCCAGCCCGGACACCGGGGTCCGGCTGCCCTCGGGGTGCCTCGCTGCGAAATGGTTAAAGCCCTGGAGGCAGACAAAAGCGATCCTCCCGCCGCTGTCCTGCCTCGCTTCTCTGCTGTCAGCTGGAAATGGATCTGATGCCCTCTGGACTTTAACTCCCGACGAAAAGGGCATTTTATTACAGGTTATGACAAGTTGGAGAGAGACACGGAGAACTCAATAAGAAGAAACAGCAAGTGGAATCAAGGCGGGGAGTGGGGGGGTGGGGATGCTCCAGACGTTCGGAAGACGGAGCGAAGATGACTTCAAATCAGAGGTGTGAGCAGAAACCCTGATGCAATCGGCCGCCGGCTCAGCGCATCTTCCGCAGCGGCGGGGGCTGCGCGGAGCGGAGCGGGGCGGCTCCCGTCCCGGCAGAGCCCCGACACGCACTGGTACCGATACCATCTCCTCCCCGGCAAACAGGACCAGACAGCACCAGACCTTTTTTTTTTTGCCTTTTTTTTTTTTTTTTTTTTTTTGGCTATTAAATCGGGGCTGTCTGAATGGTTGGAGGTCTTTTCTCCCCCTCTGCGCCGCGCAGGACGGGCTGTGTGTGACTGAGGCAAGAGGAACCAGCTGCGATCGGGTTCCCTACCCAAATCCTCCATCTCTTTCGTATTTGGGGCCAGGAGGGTATCTGCTGCCCGTCTGCAGAGATGTGCTAACACCCAGCCTGTGCCAGGCGGAGCGGGCTCTCTGGGGGGGCGAGCTCAAGCCCCGGCTCCCATCTCTTCGTCCTTGGACCTGTCACGTAGTTAGAGGGATGCCAAGGACTTTATGGAGTCTGTCAAGCACTCGGTACTTCTGTCTTTCGTGGCATCCTCATAGACAAACTTCGCAGGTGTTAGAAAAAAATATATGCCGGGAAATAATAATAGTAGTAGTAATAATAATAATAATAACAGTAAAAACCCCACCAAGCTTAACAGCTGCTCAGGGACACTTTAAACCATCTGATTTTGCAGGATAAGGCTACCATCCTAATTCTCCCTGGCAGCTTTTCAAGTGCGTTTCATTGCCGACTGCCAAGGGAGGAACGGCTCAGGCTCTCCCTTCAAGCCCCGCTCGGTGCCTGCCGAGTGTCTCTGGGAGCGGTCTGGCACCGGGAAAATAAACTCACATCTCGGGAGCCGGGGGCGGGGGGGAAGAGTGCCCGTCTCCGGAAAAATGATTTAAAAAAAAGTTTCCAAGTGTCAGAGTGTAAATTGAAGAGTTTCAGCCGGGGCAACTTTATGCCTTATGGCAGGTGAGCACCGCCCGGGGAGCCCCTCATCCTCCTCCTCAGGGCAGGCAGAAACGCGACGATCGCCAAGACAATCCGAGGACACGCGTGCCCAAGGGTGACTTCTGTGCCAGCCTGCCATCCCTGTGCAAGCCACGAGCCACACAGTATTTCGTCGGGAGAACCGAAGGCAGAGGCACTCGGCAAAAATCTCAGCGCACAGCACCTCTGCGCCCCTCTCCCCGCTCCCAAACGATGCTCCCCCCAGCCCTTTCTAGCCTGCCGGCCAGGTGACTGTCAACGCCTGACGCTTGTTATTTCTCTTCGGCTCGTGGGTCTTATTCCCGGGTTATATTTATTTTTGAAGCGTTGAACCCCCGGTAACATGAGGGGCTTTCTCTGAAGGAAGGGCAAACCCCAACGAAATCCCAGAGCAATCTGCGTGGCGAAGTGGAGCCGCCTGCTTCTGGAAAGGATGCTTGCAGAAAGGGTGGAAGTCATGAGCCTCTAACCAAAAATGCAGCAACCCCTGGCCAGTATCACAAGGGCAAACTTCCCATGGGCCTCAGGGTTTGCTCTTATCCTTGCTTACAGTGATAAGTCCTTTTGCTAAATCCCCCCAAGTTGCTTGTTCTTCCGTTTCATGTATAAAGTTACCGAAATCTTACAGATAAAGGCATGTGCCTTTACTGTTTCTGGATAAGACTTAGAGCCACACATAAGAGACCACACTGCAAAAGATCAGTTAAAATGTGTTGCTGCTTCAATGAAAGACTGTTGAAAAAAAGTGTTTTGCTTTAAACCACAGCATGAGGAAAATCATAATATAGTAAGAGGAGAAAAGAGGCAGCTCCCAGCAGAATAAAGACATTCTCCGCTCTGCTGTCACTTGCGTTTTCACCTGTATTCGTGCTTTCGAGAGCAGGCGGCGTGGCTCAGGGAGCCGCTTCTCTTCTCTTTTTCTTATAGTTTATTTCAAAATGCAGCCGACACGTTCACAGGTACATGACATTATCCCGCACTGACACTAGAAGAGAGGTTTGGGGGAATGCGGTGGAATTATGCATTAAGCATGGGGCAAGAAAGTGGAAAATGTAGAAAATCCTGCAAGTTTTTTTCTACAAGCAAACCGAAAAGACAAATTAGCGGGGACTACTGGGATTATAATGTTTCAATTTCGTACTCTTTTCGGGGACCTGTATCATGTAAGGAAGGGTGACAAATTTCGGAAGAGTCAACAGTTTGCCTCTCGCACTTAAGCGACAAGTTTTTGCCCGCATTTGCAGTCGCTGATATTTTGTAGCACTGCTGCTTCGGAGGAACACAGCCCAGCCCCAAGCTTCCCCACCTTACCGATAAGCCCCAGCTTTCCTTCGGTTATCCAAAACCGTTTCAATTTGATCTAGCGAGCCCCGAAACTTTTACAAACATGAACAGAGAAATATCCCATACGAAAGCATATTATAACTCAGGGAGACATATCACACTGAATTGGCTAAAAACCCCTGCCCAAACCCCAGACCAAACCAGCAGGGGCTCTCGCTCAGGTTTATTTGGAAGTGGTCTTTTTTTTTTAATGGTAGTGAAAGAAGCAAAGGGACGATTAACTGCTTTAAAGGTAAATAGGAGAGGAGAATGGGGGGGTCCTAGGAAAAGGAAAGCCAGGCAGGAGTGCATCTGATGGAAACCAAGCGTTTCTTCGACAAGTCGCTGGGAGCTGGGCGAGCAGATGGCAACCCGGGAGCCAGGCAGCAGGATTTGCCCCTCTCGGAGAGGACGAGAGGGCATCGCTCTTCCCGGGGTCCCCCCAGCCCTCGGATAATAAACTCAAGTGTCTGCCTGTCTCAGCCCTGCCCATCTTCTTTAGCCAACTTGACAAAGTGGAAGAAATATGACATGTGAATTATTAAAGAGGAGGCAGTTGACTCCTAACCTCTGTTGCTTTTTCTCAGAACCCATTACCTGAGAATTTATCTTGCAGGAATTACAGTGTCTGAAAGCTTCGGGAGGAGCAGCGAGGAGGGAGAGGGGCGTTTGAATAAGAGTTTTGAAGAAATACCGCTGAAAAGCACCAGGTTTCACCTTAGCATTTGCACCACTCAAGAGATGGATAACGTGTTAGAGAAAACAAGCCATTCCTCCTTAGAAGTGGATCAGTTCGCCACAGGGAGCCGGGAAATAAAATCCGGACTGAATTTAAAACGGCTACCACCACTTAAATACCTTTAAAAAGTAGGAAGGGGAAAACGGAGAGCTTTTCCATGGTTAAAATTTGTCCTTTAGTCCCGTCCTTAAAGTTAATGAGGCCACTTTCTGGGCACTTGATAAATAATCTTCCAATCCGCCCCGGGTGAAGCGGGGCTCTGCAGTGCGTCGTGCTCAGCCCTCGACACGCAGGGACGTGATTTACCTCCCTGCCAGGGATGCAGAGCCCGAAGTCATGGGGGGGGTGGTGGGGGGGGGGGGGGGAGGGCACAAACTCTCCGTGCAGGCTTCAAAGTTTAGAGGATCCGCCATAGTCTTGCCTGCAAAAGTTTCTCACTGCCGATGTAACTGCCGGCTAACTCTCAGGCCGAGCAATGCGGCGGCTGGTTTTTTTCCAGGAACTCCTAGAAGGCGGGCATGTTGAATGGCACGGACGTTTTTTATTTTTTATTTTTTAATTTTTTTTTTTTTTTAAATTTAGAAAGGAGAAAAACCCAGGGGCGGAGGGGGGGGGGGGGGGGGGATTTTTCCGGTCCTTTGGGCATAGATTTGTATCTACCGCTGCCAAGCTGAATGTAATAATTGAATCTCTCCCAAATCTTGGTGATAGAGCAGTCAGAAATGACTCCATCTGACAGCAGAGCCATGAGGCAAGTGATGGATACTATTGTCCAAGCCTGACCCTCCATTAACACCACCTATCAGCATCTGTATTCTGTCACCAATTCCCATGCCGGAGCCAAGAGGGGTGACTCTAATATTCTGAGCACATTGAAGGCTTCCATGCTGAGTTCAACCCTGCATCAACTAAATGGGTGGAGAGGATGACCTAAACCTTGCTCTCTCTATCTCCACTCGTCTTATTACCCCTCTCCAATCCCATTGTTTTGCAGGTGCCTGCAATTTGCTCCTTATCTCCTCACTGTTTACGAGGGCTCCTTTTTATTAATACAAAGGAGAAATGTTATTAATATTAATTAACAAAATAAAAAATGAAGCAGTTTTGGGAATCCACCAAATGAATAATCTCATCCCCTAATTGGAGATGAAGTGGGGGGGGGGGGGGGGAAGGAGGTGTAAGAAAAACAGATGACCTACTGGGTGACAGGCACAGGTTGGAAGGGTGACATTTTATTGTAAGCCTCCCTATGAAAGGAAGAAAAGGAAAGGACCAGTCAATTTAATGCAGGGACCAAGAGTGCAAGAGTGTTGCTAAGAGACAGAGATGCTGCTAAAGTTCTGTGAGAAGCTGTACCCTGACCTTATGCAAATGGAGGCTTCCAACTCTTTGTGGAAAGGCTGCAAATTCCACCCACTGTGTCACCAATACCTGGCATCGAGCCTTTTATTCAAATGTTCTCTAAAAACACACACGCAGAGGATGTGACAAAGCATGACACATTTAGGGCTGGAAGGGGGGGATGCAGAGGGGGGGAGCGGGGAGGGGGGAAGGACGGATCTCATGGTGGAAATGTCACCCATCCATACCTCCTAGAGCCTGTCATCTTCCCGAGTTGAGAGACGAACCTAAGGATTCCTCAATTACCTTAATCCAGATCTGTTAAGAGTCATAAATAGCGTCTATTCCTTGTGCGTGGGGGAAGCTTTGGGAAAACAGAGGAGCCACCAGGATCTACTCGCTACCAGTTCTATCTCTGTTCACATCTGCAGCACCTATAGCTGGCCAGGGACTTCCTTCTGGCTTTGATTATTCCCCATGGTCAAAATACGGCAGGGAAAAATCAGCCCTAGGCACATTTTAGCCAGGGCCCAGACCTATAGGAAACCGTAAAATCTGGCCGAGCAGGGAGGTGAAACGCTCCCGGAGAAGTTCAAACACAACCTTCACCAAAGATTCAAGGCGAAGAGAGTGACTCTACAACGGCTTTTATTTACTGCAGTTAGCAGAAAGTAAATACCCGCGTAGATCAATACAGCCCAGCTCCTGGTGGAAAACAACGGGGTTTTTTTAGAAGGAATCTGAATTGCAGACCGGCATCAGTGTAATTAAAGAGTTATCTCGGGGGGGCGGGGGGGGGGAAGAAGCCATAAAAAAATCCCAGGTTATGCCAACTTTCTTCCTAATATTTTAAGCACCTGCAGATGTAAACGCGGGGCTCCCTAAAGGGCTCAGACTTGGTTGGAGGGCCGGCAGGCATCCGAGCCAGCGCTGCAGCTCCGCTTCTCCCAGACTTGCCCCTGTCTCTCCCTGCACCTTGCTCATATGCAAGTGGCAAATTTCTATTTTCCCAAGAACGTGCAGGTTTGCGATGCATCGAAAGGAAGGGCTGTTTGTGCTCGGAATAACAACAACCACAACCACCACAACAACAATAACAATAAATAGCAGGATAATCCTGGGTAGCTGTCTAAAATGAAAGCACGATGAAGTGCTCCAAGAGAGGGTCGTCCTGTCTGTCTAAGTTTGCAGCGGTTACATTCAATACTGCTCTTTTTTCCACGCGATCTGGAAATTATCGGTTTACTTTCATTTCAGTTGATCCTCGGGGCACTTTTGGGACTCTGGCGGCCAATTTTCCTTTCAGAGGAGATAGGATTTCTCTGTCCGCCCTGAGCAGCAACGGAGAAATGACTCAGCTGCAGGCTGCGAAGTAAGTTGATGCCCGATTACTCATCTTTTAGACGCACAGGGTTTGCTTGTGCTTCAAACCCGCTCGAAAAGTCGACCTTGGGGGAAGCGGGCAAAAAACCTACACCCCCCCCGTCCCCATCGGATCTACTTGACCGCCCCCCCCACCCCCCCAGCCCCAGCCCCAGCCCCAGCCCCAGCGCCAGCCCTGTGCCGGGAAAAAGCCGCTTTGGGCATCTCCTGTCCTCAGGACGCCCCTGCCCAGATGGAAGACGTGACCCTTCAAAAGCAAACGACTCAACTCCGTGGGTGGAGGTGGCACTGCCAGGGACGTGCTGCTTCCTGCGGTGACACCCGGGAGCCGGGGCTGCTCCCAGCGCTGCCCCGCTCCGCCCCACGGTCCTCCGCGCAACCCCCGCGCAACCCCCGCGCAACCCCCGCGCTGCCGGTCCCCTGGTCCAGGTGGACGCACTAAATGAATTTACCCCTGCAAATTGCCCAGTAGAGATATATATATATATATATATATTTTAATAGTAAGACTTTTCATAATGTGCACAATACTATTAATATTTCATATTAGCAGTGTGTGTATGGTGAACTTTGTAATGGGAAATTCAATCGCCGCTGTAAATATTAATGGAATATGAAATGAAGCCACAGCTTCCATGTAGCACTGACAGTAAAACGGAGTGAACATGTGGTGGCCCTGGGGCAAGATAGGCCTTTCCTCTTGTCTCTCTCGCTTTATTACATTAGCCCGAGCCTCTCCTTACAGTTCTGGGCTCAGAAGCTGAAGTTCACAGGTCAGCCATGACAAATGTCCCTACGTCTAGCCAAACAAGACCCCCTGGCCTTGCCATTACATCTGCCCAACAAGCCCCCGGAGAGTGCTTAAGGGTGTCTGTTGCAGGTAAAGAGCTCTTTAGAGCAACTTTCCAAACAGATTAGAGGAGCCGAGGCTCCCGCAGCTCCTTCGGAGCTGGCTGCGGGGACCCTGCCGCCCCCCCTCCGCCTCCGGGGGGCACCGGGCCAAAGGCCCCTCCCGAGCTCCGCGCCCGCGTGTGGGTTACCCCTGTCCCGGTCCGTGTTTTCCAGCCGCTTTCCTTCTGCCCCGAGTTGCCTCGACGGCAGCCGCAGGGCTCGGGGCATCCCCCCCCGACGCCCACTCGCGACGGCACGGACCCACGGCCGGGCAGCGCGGGCGTTCCCCAGCGGCAAAGGCTGCGCTGGCAGCCGCGCCTTGGAAAGGACCGGGCGTCAAACGCCGTTTTGGCTCATCAGCCAGGGATTTCAGCACTTGGGATGACATCAGCCCGGGACTGCCAGCCTCCCGGGCTTTTTTTTTTTGGTTTTTTGTTTTTTTTTCCTCCATCCCTCTTTCCCCTATTTCCAGGATTTCTCTTGTATAAACAGCACTCCCGACCGCTTCCTTTTTACAGTGGGCATTAATCTTCATTTGCTAGGGGAAGCCTTGTCAGAATTTCCTCCCGCCTTTCTCCTTGGAGGTTTGGGCTGCCCAGTGATTTATGCCTTATCTCCTCCGAGGCTTGGTGCTGACTTTTCCCGTGCCTTGAGGAGCTTCAGGTAGGCGGGAGAGGGGCTCGGTGACCGGGAGAAGGTGTTTAACCCCGCACTGCTGCCAGCATCCCTGCAAACATGCTGGGGGCTTTGCAGCCCGCAGGGGAGAGCCGGGCAGGATCGGGGCCTGCCACGGGTTAAAAGTGGCACAAGGCACCGTGATGGAAATGAAAAAAAGGCGCACTTAAGTGAGTGGAAAGCAGGAAGGTAACGAACGGGCGAGAATCCCAAAGCGTACTTGGGCAACAGCCCTTTTTATGTCAGCAGGCAAAACTTTTTTCACTCTCCCTTACCTGTGGCGGGGAAAACTTACTGCACCCCGAGAGCCCCACTCCTTCCCACCGTCCGCGAGAAAAAACCCCACAAAACAACCAAAAAACCCCGCCATCGGCAACTACCAACAACTTTTTGTTTCGACAAATACCCGGGAGAACTGATTTCTTTTAGGAAATTCTAATCTTTTATTATTTCTCTGACAAAGTCTATTAAAAAAAAAAAAAGAAAAAAAAAAAAAAGTCCGCGCCTGTTCTGCTTCTTCAGCCGCTCAAACTGCCCAGCAGCTCCGACAAATGCTGAACTGGGAGGGAAAAGCCCCCGGTCGCTTCCTCCTTGGAGGTGCTCGTCCCTAATTGCATGCCAAGAAGAAACAGTTCTCGGGAGCCTTTCAGCCACCCGGGTTGTGAAATCATGAATGAAAAGGAAATAAACCCTAATGCGCAGCCTGGAATCGACTCCGGCCACTTCTACGTTGACTTGTTCTTTTAACAGCTTCTGTATTTTTCCAGCATCGTGGCTCACGTACTTTGTACAGTGTCTGTGGCTTCATTAAAAGCTTTCTATTATATCCCCCAGGAAAATGCAACTGTCACCTCTCCTTGCCTTTTAAGAAGAGTTGCACTTTCAAAGAATATTCTTCTCCCCTTTTACTAAAAGAAACAGCACTGGATTCAGGTTTTGTAAGTGTTAAATAACTTTCCCAGCGTGTATTAAAGGAAGATTGTATTTTATCAACAGCTGATTGATGCGGCCATGTGATCCTCTCGGTTTGTCTATAGTATCATATTTATTTAACCTGCTGGGGGACCGTGTTCAGGGGCCGCTTGCTCCCGCTGGCAAGAGCACACACATTACACACTACCCCAGGTATTCTGATTGATTGTTCCCACCCCACAGCCTTTGGATCATAATTTAACACAGCAGGTCCTACAGCACAGACGAGGTTTTCGGGAAATACAGTGAGGGGTTTCTATGAACTAGTACCGGCACAGCTACTAGGCTTTTCTGAACTAAAAATTTGATATACGAGGAGAGGTGTAGGAGCGCTTACACAATCACGATGCGAACGGTCGCACAAACAAATGCCTTTAGCCTCTTAATTTAATCCAAACCCTTTATTTTTAGCAAGTTCTTCCTGCAAATGAGCGTTTTCTGGGACTTTTAAAGCACCTGAGTACGGCACCATCAGCCACGTCAAATGCCTGATAGCGGCGGTGCGTCAATTGTATTTAAGCATATTTAAAATGCGGAGAGTCAGACGTCAGTTTTCTCCTCACTTTCTCCAGATGAAACAGTTCACAAAGTCTTTTGGCCACCAGCTGCTGTTTGCCCCCAGAGAGAAGTTAAACACAAAACGCCCCCCCCCCCCTCCGCTCAAAAAACCCCCCCACCCAACCAAACCCACCCCCGGACCCCAGCCCACAACATTCCCGCCCTGTAAGTTGTTTAACAAGCTCTGTGATGAATTAATTTGCGCAAGGAGGTCTGGTTCCCGGCGGCTGTTCCCCGCAGCGGGGCTGCTGGTCCCTTCCCGGGCAGCCCGTGGGCGGCGGTACCGGCGAGGGCTGTCCCCGGGCGGGGTGCGGGGCCGGGCCGCTGCCCTGGGCAGCCCCGCTGCGGTGCATCCGGGCAGCTTTGATTAAGATACTATTTTTTTATTTATTTTATTTATGTGTGTGTCTGTGTGTTTCTCCTGCGCGTAGCCGCGGTTTTCCACGGGAAATAACGTCTTTCAACTGCTCTTAAAAAAAAAATAAATCTTTTTTTCCTTCCTTCTGCGGAGTCAGGGATGCGCTCGGGGGCAAGCCCTCGCCCCCGCAGCCGGTTCTCCGTGCCTGCGAGTGATTTATTTATTTATTTCTTCCCCTCTGCCCTATCTGTGCGTCTTGGAGAGGTGGGGAGCTCACTCTTTTGCTCTCTGAAGGCTGCACTCCTGTCTCGCAGGAGCCCCCCAACCCCAGCCTAGAGCCCCCAGGCTCGGTTCGAGGCCGAGCCCGCGGTTTGGCCGGGGAGGCTGGCCGGGCCCCCGGGCAGGTACCCCGGGCACAGCCTGGCACCCGGCGATGTTTACCCATGACTCAGGGCCAGCCGAGGGCTGCAGAGGCTTAGCAAGGTGAGGGAGATGGCAAAGGAGGTGCCAGGTAATAGATCGGCTCCAGTCCCGCGGGGCAAAGGCGTATTGACAGATCACGTTAATCAGTAATTTTTTTTTTCTTCTTTTTTTTTTTTTTTCTTTTTTTTTTTCTGGTGGGTGCCGGTGACAAATAGCTCCAGTCGCCGGGCTCGTAACCCCTTCGTGGCCGGGGCCGCTCTCCCTGCCCAGCCTGCCGGCTCCCGTGTGAGCTCGCCCCGCTCGCTCCTTGGGAAGCCTCCCCCCACCCCCGAGAGAGGCCGGCTTGATTGCCCGGGCATTTCCCAGGGCATTTCTCCTTTCCAGCTTATTTTTGCTGGGGGGAAATCCTGTCACTGAGGACCGCCTGTGCTGAGACCTCTTCAGCTGGCCAGGAAAGGCCGTTTTATGGTCCAAACCTCCCTTTTGGAGGAGAGGACGGTGAGCGCTTTCACTCTACACCAGGCACTTCCCACATCACCTGTTCTGTTGACAAAGTAAATCCCACTTAAAAACACGATTCCTCGGGTCTGTGCGAATGAAGCATATATGTTTTCAGGGCTTGTTAGTGCCGGGTCATATTGACTGTTTCCTGAATAGTTGCCATTGTGCCGTGCTTGCAAAAGAAACCCGAGCAAACATCGCCCGAGAAAGGCTTGTGGTTTTCCTACACATGCCGGCTGCAGGCTCGCACCCCACCCTGCCGCTCGCAGCCAGCCTCTCCCTCCTCTTCCTAATCTCTTCCTTTTAAATTTGTTTAGAAAAGGAGGAAAACCCCCAAAACATTCCTAGGAAGGGGGGGAGGGAGAACGGATCAAACACCAAGTAGGGGTTCATACACCTCCCGGGCAACCGCGGTGCAAGCGTCCCCTTGCCATAAGCGAGATGGAGCGCGGTCGGGTTTTTTCCCATGGCTCTTTCTCGGGGAGGGCTTGGTTCTACCTGCCCAGGAAGGGGATGAGGCACCTTGCTGGTGGGCTGAGGGGCTGGAAGTGGTTTTTTGCCTTTGGCAAGGTGCCGGGCAGGATCCCGGTGCCCTGCCCGCCCCTGCGCTGCCGGACCCGCACCCGCCAAGCGCCAGGTCGTTGTCCGCCCCCCCCCCCCCGCCCCTCCCCGAGGAGCTTTGGGAGGAAAACAGCAACGTTTGTTCATTCCAAACCTCGGCAAACAGCTAAACTAGTTTACACAGTTGGTTTTGGCGAACGAATAAATTGTTTTCTTTAAGTACACCGTCCTAAGCAAGCACACACTTTAACTAGTTTTCCTATGAGACAGCTTTTTACTAGATTGCTTTTTCATTGCGTGGCTATCGAAATGAGATAATGACCAAAGAGGTGGAACCTAATCAGCCTTTTAGTTGAGTTTAAAGAGTCTAGAGGTAGTTTAAAGGTAGCTTTGGTCATGTTTGCCGGCCAGCTGCGATGTTTGCACTACCACGTTATGATGGGGAGAGTAATGTGTTTGATAGATAAGGGAAAGAGGCTAGCCAAAAAGCAAGGTCAGGTGTGATAAGACTTGACACTTTTACTCATTTTTCATGCACATAAAAGGAAACTTTAAAATATGAAGCAAAAAGAAGGAGGAAAGACTCGACATGCTAACATCTATCATAAACCCCATACATTAACAAACCTTACTTCTTATTTAATTAGTCCCAAACCTTCTTATCATAGTTTGGAACATGTCATGCCACAGGAAAAAAAAAAAAAAAAAAAAAAAAGTTCTTCTATTTTGTTAGCAACTACGTACGTTGTCAGAAACCCACACTGTTCATGGGATAATCACACAAATCTGTTTTTCCTTTTCATGTTTTATCGTCATTTTTTAAGTAGTGAATAAGTTATAAGCCAAAGATAAGAGTCTGTGAGTGTAATCAATAGAGAAGGGAGTGCACAGGGTTTTAATAGAGGACAGAAATCCTGGAGAAAAAGAAAACAATTATCACTCTGGAGTTAAAATCTCTGTAAAATAAAACCACCGGGTACCGATGATGAAGAAATAGAAAGTGAAATGTAACCAAACAATCAATGGCAAAACTCTCATTAACTTAAATAAGGCCTGCCGTGACTTGAATAGTATTTTAGAAATACTGGCGTCCAGGAGCACAGATACATATTATTGATCCTACATTCTGTAAAAATGAATTGATTTTTGCAATATACGCACGAATTCTAAACCAGAACTTATTACATTTTTCTTTCAGGAAACGTTTCTGCCATCTTCAGCTGAAATCTAAGCTACACATTGAAGATCAACCTCTTGCCAACACACACCTTCCACAAGCAAATGATTTCGGTCCCCATTCAACAAAGTAATAGTAAGATAATATTTGCAAAGCCATCTAAAACCAATTTTCAAAGGCAACTCAGGCTAGGTGTACAAAGGCACTTACACACCTATGTCCAAAATGTGGCTTCTTAAAATGCCTGTGCAGCTGCTGCTCAAAATAAACCCAGAGTCTGAAGGCACTGCAGCTTTTCTCCTTGAAGCCTGGCAAGTGCCTAGAATTTGCCTCTGGGCAGGTCTAGGGTTCTCTGTCCCTTGGCAGTGCTGAACAGCTTGGTGTTTTCTGCTTTTTCTCTGAGCCCTTCACAAATAAGGCCTCTGCTTGCCCAAGGGGTCTCGTCGAGGGGGAGCTCTCAGGGCTTTAAAAGAGAAAATGAACCCGTTGAAGAAGGATGACTGACCTGCTGTCTTTTCCCTCCTGGAAGGTGTGCTTTCCCTGCTGTTCCACCAGCCCCCCAGAGATTAGAGTAGCCCCAGAAGGATGCAAGGTTCTCCTCCATCCGAGAGGACAGAAGCCCCTGCCCCAACTCTGCTGGGAGATGAAGGGGAGAAATGGACCACATCTTCATCAGTTCCTCCTGAAATGGTTCCACTTTGCAGGAAAAGTGGCCCAGAGAGAACATGCAAGTATGAGCATGGCTCTATACCTCAGTGGCTAGAGCAGGCACCGAGGAATAGGAGGAGGAAATGTAGCTCTTGGATGAACCTGGTGAGTCTGGGATGCCCCGTGGTGGGGCACCTAAAGCATTGCTGCTGCAAACCCCAGCCCCGAAACTCCCCATTTCCAGATGTTGTTCCAGCTCTTAAGGGAAGGAGACTGGATGTTGAGTGGTCCCTTGATTCCCACTCCACACTGGGCACTAGGGCAGATCCCTGAGGATGGACTGGAAATTCACCCGGAGGAGCCTGATCTTGGCATAGCTTTTCTGCAGAGCTCAGTGCAGTGCTGGGTATAGAGCTCCCTGAGCAAACAAGAACTCACGTCCCATGATTGGCACCAGCACACTAGCACGGCCTTGTGCCAGCAAACTGCTTCTAATCAGGCGGGGCTCAAATACCCGTATTGTTCTCAGAGCAAGTATGTTTGATGTGCACTCACACATACAAGCATAAGGCACACTTGAACGCACATGTAAGGCTTGTGAGATTTAGGTGTCTAAACACCTACAATACTTTGGAAAATAAGTCTGACACACACCTGGGTCACTCAGGCATTTGTCATAATGCTACTCTTAAGTACCTGCTTGATTGGAGCCACATGAGGGATCTCATGGACTTCATGGAGACCTCTTGTGTCTAAAATAAAATATGAGATTGAGGGCTTTGCTGAACAGGGATGAGATGACTCACCCACTTGGAGATCATGCAATGTCTTAACATGCTGCTAATCATGGCCAAGGCAACAAAAGGACAAAAAGCACGCAGGGGATAAAGAAGGTGAAAAACAGTTTCTCAGGCTTAGCAATAGTGCTGAAAATAATACAGCCCTGTGTCCTGTGCAAAACCCTTCACTTCCAGTAAGGACTAGTGTAAGAACGATGAGGGCTTTTCCACATCACCATTGCATGGGACAGATTTTCTTCTCCGGTGTGCCTTTCTGCTCCTGAGTTCCACAGGCAAATGACTGGCGGGTGCAAACTTTCCTTAGAGTAATGGGCAGGCAACTGTGGCTCCTGCTGGATTACATTTTCCATTAAAAAAAAAAAAAAAAAAAAAAAAAAAAAAAGAGGAAACCTAGGCCTTCAGTAATGATTTTCTTCCTATAGGGGCCACCTTGTACATTTTTTTTTGGTCTCATTTTAATAATCTATATCGGTGTTGTTTTTTAGCTGATTTTAATGTCAACTAGGGATTAATGTGCATTAATTAAATTGACTGTATTTTCTTTAATGAGCACAAAAGGATTTTATGTTAATACTGATGATCCTAATAAGGATTCTGTCTACTTATCTGTATTTTCTCAACATCCTGAAATATTTTATTAGGAAACAAATTAATTTAGTTACTATCACAGGGTAAAAACAAAAGCTATCAGGTGGCTGCTAACTGGGTCTGGCATTAGTAAGCTATATGATGATTAAGCTGTAAGAACTGCACTTAGTTGCAGAACTGTTCATTGCAATGCGTTATTTTAAACTTAATTTATGCCTTTTTTATTTCTTGTTTGGCATTGACAGAGTCTTTTCTGGATTTAAAGCCACTATTAAACAAGTACCTGACTTGCCTTAAAAGAGATGCTGGCAGTGAAGCCTGGGTTAGGGCCCGTACCCCTTTCTTTGTAGCGAGCTGCTAACAAGTAGGAAACAGGATTAGCTGGGACCAGATGCTTACAGAGTGATTACAAACAGGTAGACAGGTATTAATGTACGATCCCCTTTCAGCTGTTCAGGTTGATAATGCAAATTAGTTTCTAAGTTGTTAAAACCCTGCGATATAATAAAAATCATTCACAACAAATGAAAGAAATCCATTTATTTGCATGCATGAATATATCTGTGTCAATATATTTTTATACATTCACAGCTGTTCCAAGCTTGAAAGACACTTGACTTGCTGAGCAAGCATTTAATAAAAAGCCCATGGAAATGTTAATTAATGGTATTTGGTACTAAATGCTCACTTTGATGCTAAAATGTTACGCTGCACAGATTTAAAATTCATTCGGCATTTTTTGCCCTTGTTACCATCTGCAAATTTCTACCCCACACCCCATTCTCACATCAGGTTGCTGAAATAATTTGATAGTATTATAGCATATGCTAGTAATGAACACTAGAGATGGCTTCTGATCCCACTACACCTGTTTAACATCGTGGCTTTCAATTGCATGATTTTTGTCAGTTGTTTGCCTCATTCGTCATGGTTTAGATACCTATCACAACTCAAAACGCCCTTGGTTCTGCACAGGCACATAGGAAGAGGCAATGTGCCTCAAAGAATGCCCAAGAACCTCAGCAGCTGTCAGCTCTTAAATAACTAAGAGCAATTCCAGTGAATTCAGAAAAAATATTCCGTTGAACAAAGTTACTCGGGCATAAAATAGTCTGCGAGATCCAGCAGCAAGTAGAGTTGTAAGAAACCTGATAATGGCTCTAAGATACACTTGGAGAATGGGGATCTGAAGGCTTTCAGGGGCTAAAAGCCCTCCCTGCCCACCCTCAGCATGGAAAGGACCTCTGTGAATCCCACTGAAGGTAATTCTTGTTTCCTAAGCCTTGTGGTATTGGGAAACTCAGCCAAGTGCTAAATATACTTTTTAGGGCTGATAATAAAGCAAATTGCAAAATCTTTGAAATATATGTGATTTAAAGAAAAAATTGCTTACATTTCAAAGACTTTGATTTTGAACTGTGTTTATAAAATTGTTACTGACATGACTACAGAACTACTTATCTTTTCATTTACATTTGTCCTTAATAAGAACAATTCTCCGTGTAAATGAAATCACAATAATAATTTAAACATAATTAAAAATAACTCCTCTGGCTAAAATATTGCAAAAAGGAATGGTTTCCTCCAAGAGACCAAAAAATTAATTTTTTTTTAGATTCAAATTCGTACTGAAACTAAAATAAAAATTGCAGTTGTCTCATTTGTAAAGAGAAGGAAAAAAACCTATAAGAACTCTAACTTTTTTATGAACTTGCAATATATATATGGGTGTGTATACGTAGATGTTTAGGCATTTATTTCTTTATACTCTTTCTTTATGTTTAGTTCCAGTTTTGAAATGAATGCTTATATGGAGTTCTAATGATGTTTCTCTTTACCTTGTGTCTTTCTTGACAAATTAACCTTTTTTTAACAGTAACTATAAATTACTTAATCATATTACAGCATTAATTAATTAAAGATATTAGTAGATGACCTATAATTAATATAAAATAATTACTTAAATTATTGTTAGTTTCAATAATCTGGAGCTGAAACTCTGTAACATTTCAGGCCAGCATTCCTTAGTGTGATTACAGTGTATGTTACAGTAAAATATCCTACTATCGTTTTAACAGTGTGTACAGGAGAATTAATTTTTATGCCAGATGTCCCCAGCACATCCAGGCATTGAATTCTACAGAATGGACTAATTGTGAGCAATGCATTTTGCATAGGCCACCAAAGGGCTCCAGACCATAAAAATACAATCGACATCTTCCACCACATGGCAGATCCCCACTAGATCCAGCTGAAGAATGGGGCCATGGATCATGTCTCAATGCCTTTGTGATTATAGCAGTCACAAGTGGTAAGTGAGGCTGTGAGATAGCTGTCTCACATGTACATGTAGCAATCTTACATGTTTGAGTTAAAGCCATGTAAAATACAACATCAGACAAAAACGATCTGCCTTGTGTTGTTACGAAAAATGTTTTTTGGAAAATGAAAATTTCATTGCTTGGTAGGATAGTTTAAAGATCCTGAATGTGCTGAAATTTATTAAACAGTATTATTTCCTTCTTGAATCTGAAGTAATTTTTAAATTAAACCTTATTGAAACCAATAAATGCAAAATAATATTTAAAAAAATTCCCCCAAATAAGTCCATCAGTTTCAATTTACACCACTGGTGGAGATTTTGAAAGGGAATAATTAATAAACATCTATTCAATCTACTATTTATGACATTACAATTTGATGAACATGTTACTTTCTAGATGAAAAAACACCTTCCTTAGCTCTTTTTTTATGGTAAGTATGGTTTAGTACTTTCACAGATGTGCTATTTTTATAGTAAAAATATCTTCCATGGAAATATTTCTGGAGCAGGTGCTCCAGTCCTATGATAAGAATTAGGGGGACAGAGGAGCATTTGTTTATACCTATTAGGACAGCTGAAGTAGTGGGTGAAATGGTGAAGCTGTGCTGCAGCTCGTGTGGCACCGTTCGAAGGTTAGGATGGCTTCTGAGGTTCACACCAGCTATTTCCCACAGCCGAGAGAAGATAATCCATTTTTAGAACATTCCTTCAGCCCAAAGCAATTTTTTTTTTATTGCTGTTGTCTGTGCAGCCCACTACTCTTTGAATACAATGTGACTTGTGCTGGCATCTGATTGCTGTCCCTTAAGTCCACTCTTTTCTGTTCTACCTGGCAGCTTCTGCCACATCCATCTCGGTCCCTTTGGAGCATCTCAAATGCAGTAGAATTAAATGCCTAGCTTTGCCTAAGGCAATTCAACTGTAACTTGACAAATTGGCCAAAAAATTGTCCAAGGCGTTAATTCTCATTTTAAAAAGTGTTTGTTTTGTGAGACCGTTAATGACCTATCCTAGCCTATCTAACAACTGGACACGGAAGGTAAGAACGTGCCGGGTGCAGACTTGAGGGACTCTGTTTAAGTCTCCACTCTGGACACTTTCTATACGTGACAACTAGACCATCAACTGATGGAAGTCCATCTTCCTTGAATTATTCTTCTAATGGTTTTCTATACCTCCCATTCCTATATATTCCTCCCCATTTAATAAAATACATAACTCGATACACTGAATTGGAACCTTGGCTTGGTCAGACTCCAGAGACTGACTCTGAATTCTTACTCCTAGAAACAAGGTGAAACCTTCCTAACAAAAAGAGAAAAGCAGTCTTCCAATGCCAGCCTGTGGTCCCCCTCCTTCCTTAATGAAGTGAAAGATTCACTCACCCCACAGTTTGAAGGTAAATCTTTCCATATGAGACTTTCACAAGAAGTAGACTAATTTGGAAATATTTAGCAAGGCTCTGTAGCCCTCCCCAGGGGCACCTTGGGCAGAAACGTCAGCCTGAGAACTGTAGGACTTTCAAGAGAGTAAAACCACAAAGCTCTGATCTGACTATAAATGTTACATTGCATTTCATTATTGGTTTGGCACACGTTATGACAGATGAATATAGACGGCTTCATCTGTATGTTTGAATCTCTGTACACATATCTGTCATGAGTGATATTTTTAAGAGTTCTGCCTTGGTTAGGTGAAGACAATAACATTTATTTGTGCAGGGATTGCAGTAAATATTGGCATGTGCATAAACGGAGGCTGTAGTCAGAAAATACAATCCATAAAGATTTAGGGGATGTCGTTCGAAGCACACAAATCTATGCCTTGTTCACATGCATCTATAAATACCAGCATAAGAAAATTGAGGCATCAGTGTCCAGTCTCGATCACGGCCTTATAAAAGTAGCTCCTGTGCAAGAGTCCACTTTACAATTTCCTGTGCTCTACCCACCTCCTTTCATTGCAAACTTAATGAGTGCTTTCAAGTGCATGACAAAAATGAGATGAGAGAGTTTGGGGAAACCTCTTTGGCAGGCAAAACCAACACCTTGAATTAAAGGCATCAAATATTTGAGCCTCTGCAGTCAAAGCTGTGTTTTCAGAACTTAAAACTAATAACATGCATTGAACTACTGAAATACTATAAAATAAAGGAGAAAAGTCCAATAAACACAACCCCAAAAACTCCAAAAAGGTGCTTGCTTTTGATCTGCAGGAGTCTCTGCTTCTCTATATTGTGTAGGAAGAACCACTCAGCTTAACCTGTGGGTGTTGCCTACAGCAATATTTTAGCAATTTGATATTAAAAAAAACCAACCCCAAACCCCTGCCATTTCCTGGGACTCTTATCATTCACTTTCCTTTGTATTATTTTTGTCTGTTATTAAACTAAGGAACAATGGGATTTTTTCCTCCTCTTGTTTTGTCCGTAAATTGATTTACGTTACAGTGGGTAGTTGCATTACACACCCTTGTGTAAAACATGCCGAACACTAAAGAATAACTGGCTATCTACCACTTGAAGATTAATCTTCTCTCTGTTTGAGTATCTGAGACTACAGGGCACTCACAGCTGGAAAAGAGCATTCCAGCTACAGGTTTGTGTTTTTAATAGCATATGAAAGCTGTTGTCAGTTTTTTGCTGTAGTATTTATTTATCATCATCATCACCAGAATAATTCATTGTAATTCTACTGTACGTTTCATCCAAAAACCTCAGAGTGCTTTACCGGCCTTAATTATCCCAACCAACTTCTGCAACACGTAAATGATGCATAGGGATAATTTAAGAACTACTAAAAGGAGCTAACTGTGAGGTAGCTCTATAGGGGTTGTAAATTAGTCATATAGGCTATCTGAACGAGTTAGTTGTAGCCTGGGAGAGCTGAAAGGCGTACTACCCAACTGAAATAGCAATGTGGCATTAGCAGGCAGAGTATAATTATGAGTTGGCCAAGTTTTAGGATCAAATAATCACACTATGGTGAGGTTCACACTGAGATCTGTAAGAGTACTCCTTCAGTGCCATGTGTGCTGGCATCTTTGTATTCTCAGTTCACTAGGGATGATGTGCATTGATGCAGCCTACAGAAGAAAAACAATTTTTACCTAGGCAGGCCAAACTTGTGACTTTTGGCCCCAAAATTCAAGGAATAGAGAGGAGTTTTGTTGGTTGGTTTCTTTTTTTTTTTTTTTTTTTTTTTTTTTTTTTTTTTTTTTTTTAAGAAAATGAAACCATTCCTCATAAATTGCATTTATAAGGCTCTTCTCAGTCACATCCCAAAGACATCTCCAACAGCTTGGGGAATGCCACTGCTCGGCTGGAATATGGGTCACTTTAACTCAGACTGGAAATGCCAGTACTGAACTATTATCTGGTGAAATGTGATAAGATCACACAACGAGGCAGTAAGGCTGAATGCATATATAGGTGTAAATATTTCTGCTATACCAATACAGGAGACAGATGTTTCCTGCATTACTAAGCTCTTGGTGTGTTCCTCACCTCCAAATGGAAGGAACTTAAAACTTGTATTTCTAATGCTTGATGGAAACTTTAATTAGGAAATAGACATCATCTTAGTCTTGAAGGGAATGCTGCTATTTTGAAATTTTACTGAAGCTACAGTTTATGGAATATTCATGGTTTAAAAGCACATTTGCAATAACAATGTTATTTTTCCTCCCTTTCCCAGGATTTATTAAAAGGTAATTGGCCATCACTACTTCCCATCAGCTGCTCACCTCAAAACAGTTGCTGTCTCTGACATCAGTCAGCTATTGCCATGGGAAAGATTAAGTTGTCTTAATTGTACATGTTGTCAGTTAAAAACATCAGAGAAAAAAACCCAAATGACAAACCCACAACCAAAAGCTATGACCAGAGAATATCTAGACATGCTAGTAACAAAGGCTAGAATAAATACAGGAGCAATGGCAGCTATTGCTCTCCTTAAGATCAGGAAGTTCAGTTTCCAAACAACAGTGCTGCAGGTGAGGTTTCGGGATGCATCTCAGCTCAGCTCAGCTCAGCTCCAGCAACTTGCACCTGCTTATTTCAGGGGAAAGACACAGGCTTTCACCAGCTGAGGATGTGGCCCCGGCATCTCACTCAGATGCCATGTGAGTGCCTCTGTCCCCTGGGCTTTGAAGAGATGTGGAGTGGTAACCCGGACACATGTGTGGGTGTCCTAGCAAAAGGTTTGTCAACAGGATTCAAGGTCAATACATATAAAAAAATGAGGCCTGGCTAATTTACTTTCATTTGTGCACTTGAAGTTAAGCAGCAAAGAAGGGGTTAACCATAAAGTATTTCACCTTGAACCTTGCACTCTCTTTATCTAGCACACCATAATAAAAGATCAAGAGTTCCTGCTTATTATCTTATTTTTCCTCCTTGTTCCACTAGGCTAGGGCCCAGACTAGTTATGGATTAACACTGTGATCAATAGTAAGCTTGCTGTCTCACTCTCGGCAGGGGAAAATGAACTCAAAATGCAGTCAAACTCTTATTGATCAAGGATATAGGTCTCACTTTCATTACCTCTGTCTCCTGATAACCCACATATAATGTGATGAGTTGCTAATCTCTCTGATTTTCAATGGACCCTTCACCCCTCCTGTCTGTGCAGTAGAGCTTTTATTTTTGCCTCTTCTGTGTAATGCTTGTAGCATTAACTTTCACTCTATTACCATCAGACCTGGTCAATCAGGACTCATAAAAGGACTTTTAAATAGAATTGGGCCAACTGTGTTAAGATTATATTTGGGTATCTCCAAGTGAGGGAGTTACCCTTCAATAATAAACAGATAGAATAGGTAAAGGAGAAGACCACTTCACCTACAGCCCCGACAGAGATCAGGTAGTTTGGACTACTCAAACCCACCTCAGAAGATGTTTATGTAGATGCTTGCCTTAAAAACATATGCTGTGCCATAGTGCATTTATAGCTTCTAATTTCATTCTTCTGTCCATTGTGGATAAAGATCTATTTCACGTCTATCTATCTTACCTGTAATTTTGGATACTTGCAAAGAAATACTTATTAGTTCCTCAGAATCAACTTTGTTGGGTAAATGTACACAGGTGAGTGCATTTTATATGCAAAGATAACATTTTCTCATATCCCCCAAAACAAACAGCTCAGCAGAAAAGCAGTTTATTGACAGTGGTACTGATAGCCAGAGAAATGCTGAATATTTGGTCATCTTCTGCAAATTTTTAGCAAGCTCAGAAACCACCTTCTGTTTGCAATTTTCAAATGAAGCAATTTCCTTCTGGAATACAATAATTTGCTGACTGAAAAAAGGTTTGTATTGATTTCCTCATTGAATAGTTAATGCTAAATTATAAAAATGCTTCCTTTTGATGAAATCTAATTTTTCTTTATTTATTTTCCGTTGATATTAACACTTGTAATGATAAAACTGAATGGAAATTAAATTCTAGTGACAAGCTTGGAAGAAAAAGTAACAAAAAAAGTTCCTAAAATAATGAAATCTGAAGAGCTTTTTGTCTGATTTGAAGAAAAAACAAGTTTTGAAATACTGGAATTCCCTGCAAGATGAGATTTTCAGTGTCAGCTAACCCCACTATCTTAAAAACAGATAATTTGCTGGTGAGCTAAGTCACTGGATTAAAGTAATCAGAACTGTGTTAGAATGTGTTAATCAATGTCCCCAAGCAGTGCTTTTTCCAGTTTGTCTCAAACAAATAGTCTATGTACTTCTATCAAGTAATTGAACCAGGTCCCCTTGCATACAGTGTCACAGGAATTCAAACGACAGTTCTTGTAGATCCGGTCCTTGTAGGTCCTACAAAGTGAGTCATTATTAGCATAATTATTTGTGTGATCTTCAATCAAGGATGTCATCACATTTTCTTAAACATAACATAGATTAAAAATAAGACGTTATTGATTGGTTCTGAAAGAGAAAGGTCTCAAGTTTCATGTGTAGTGTTTGCCTTCAGTGGTAGTTTTCTTTATACATTAGATAACACTCATAACCTTGTAGCCATTGTGAATGCTGAGCTGTCTTTTGAAGCTTACATCAATCATATAATTAAGACATCTTAGTACTACTTTCGCAATCTACCCAGATTGCGATCTGTGCTCCCTGGGCCTGTTTCTGAAACTTCAATTCATGTTCTTTCTTTTTTGTATGTGTGCATGTGTCACGTAATTACCGCTCTTCTTTCTCTATGCTTCTTCCAGGTACTCTTTGCAGTTGGTCCAAATTTCTTTGGATTAGCCTTCCTGTTAGCTCTAAGTCTTTCCATTTTATTACAAAGAAAAATTAATTGGGTTCTAATAATGAGGTAGGCATGCAGGGCACTTACCAATGAAATACAATTGTTTGTGCATAATAGAATCTCTATGGTGGCATCTGCTTGAACAGCTAAATCAAAGACCAACCAAAATCACTGGTTAGAGATAATTATCTTTGCTGTAAAACATGCTCAGATCTATATGGTAAGATAAAAGCTCACCCACGGTATCACAAACCAATACCCTTTTTTCGGAGGGGGAGGCACTAACGCATTAGTTAAAAAAGCAAAACCATAGATGTCATCTCAGATCAAAATATTCACATGCTCGAACATTAGCAGCTGATCTTTCATTTTATCATCTTAATAAAAAGGGGTCTGAGCTTCAAAGGGATTGTTGACACTTCATACTACCCTTACTGCTATGTCTCTTCTTTGTTTCTTCTCAGACATGTCATTCGATACCCAGCATTCTCCCCTAAATGTGACATATCATCAATTTGTGTATTAGAGTTGAAGTGTCTTAAAAATTGCTCATTTAAAGGCGTGGACCTCCTCATATGATTTTCTTCACTATTTCAGTTCTGCATTGAATAGGCACGAATAGAGAATCAAAAAAAGCAGATGTGAGAAGGAAAAGATATTTTATAATGGAAAATATTTTTATAGAAATGATGAAGGCCTCCATCATAAGGAAGAAAAGTGAGCTGAATTTTTGATGTATAAATCTGAAATACAGTCCTGCATCTGTCAAATGGATATGTCAGAAAAAGTGACAGTGGTATTTTTTCACTTTATGACCCAATCTGATTCTTATCAGAGTCAGATCTGGCCCATAAAGATCATGGACATCAGCTACTCGATTGACCTAATAAGGCAGGTTTAGTCTTACAGTCTCAAATGCGTTTTATCATTGAAGAGCTAAAGCACACTTAAAATTTTGCATATAAAGCAATGTAAGCTCAGGGTATAATTTGATAAGACATGGTAATGCTGGCAAGATCCCCAATACGCAGACAATTTATCTCTAGCAGATACATTCACAATGCATAGGTTTGGTGGAATAGCTGTAGTGCTAAACCAAAACCATTTTAACCTTTAAATACAAAGAAGGCTTGAGTTTGGTACCATATTTGTGCTACTTTTTCACTCACTTCTAGGCCCAAGTTTTACATTTAGTTATTATTCCCTCTTTCTCCAGAGAGACAAACAGGGACAGGCCATCACCATGTGAATTAATGAACTGCTGGCAATAATTACAATTATAGTTGACAGTCACACTGCAGTGCTCTACCTACCAGTCGTGACACTACCAATAATACCTGAGAGGAAGAATTAAATTCTCCAGAAAGGAAAGAATGGGTTAAAAAGGCATGTGGAAATTTACACTAGGGATAATTTAAAGCAACGGCTAAGATTTTTTTTTTTTTTTAAAAGTATAATCACAAAATGTCCACCAATTAAGCCTCGAGAAAATATCCTTTTTTTTTTTTTTTTTTTTTACTTTTGTGTTTTGAGATACAGAGTTCACCCTAGAGCACTGAATTTCCATTCATGAGCATAGTACATACATAATTAATGCAATCTGCTGTCTGTTATGACTAGAGATGACAGAAATTTATGTGACAGCTACCAAATATGTATATATTTGGTTGTTGTGTATATGGCTGTTAATAGGTTTGACTGTATCTGGCATTGATAATATGCCACCAATGTGGTGAAGTTAAACCTATCCCACGTCTTTCAGGCCTGGTGTGTGGTAGAGCTATCCAATTTGAATAGCTCCTTTATGTCCTTTTTCAAACCAAACGTTTTTATTTTTGTCAATAAACTGTGTCATTTATTATAGTTAAGAAAACTCATGTTGTTTGAGGTCTTTATCAGAGTTCCTACAAATCAGGTTAATTGGTGATCAACAGAGCTTTTCTGCCTTTAATGAGGCCTGGTAGCCCAAGGCAAGGCCCAGCTCTTGATAAGGGACTTTCCCTTTCCTTATTCAGGACTCTTTGATCACTTTTTTTTTACTGGGAGAACAACCGCCGGGAATGTCATTGTTTTTTAATTGCCTGATTACCAAATGTTGGAGATAAAAGATAGATGTTCTCAATTAATAACATTTACATAGATTAGCATCACTAACAAGCCTCATTAGTAGCTGCTGACTTTTGTTTAGACTGCGTCCCATGTCAGTTGTGCTCTGATAGCGCACTGGTAAGTATGTTCTCCATATTAAAATATATTTCTTTCTAATCTATTTCCATTAATCAAGCTATATATATGACATTTTAAAGCACAAACAAGCTTGCATTGAAGTTAACTCTTACTTCTCAGAGCATTCAGTGCAAAGTTGGGTATATTAGGAGGCTTTGCATCAAAAAAGCCCTGCCTTCAGGAGCATTTGTAAGTCCTGAGGTACATTAACGTATTTAGCATAATAAAAAAGCCACTGCAGCCAGTTGCTTGGAGTTCCTCTGCAACTTAAGTTGCTGGTTTAGTTATTAATTTTGAACCACCAGATCATTTGTTTTTGCTGTGCCTCAGTCTACTCAGCTATGAACTGTATATAGCGATACATGTTTTCCTTAAAAGTGCTTTGAATGCAAGGGCAGAAAATATACTGGTTGCACTCACAATATAATTAATAAATATCTGTACTGAGAAAATAAATTTCTTTTACACTATTCTGTTGGTGCAAATGTTATCCTTGAAATCTGACCTTCTGCTAAGGCCGTTCCTTAGCAAAGTGCCTCGTCCTAATGATTAAATCATAGGAGATGTCAAGAGCCTTCACGTTTGCACTCCAGAGAGAGGAAAGGGGAGTTAGAGTTTTCTTGGTCCTTACCCCGAGATTGACTTTTCCGTTGGCCAATGCGCTTGCAAGTGCTGTTGGGGTAGCAGAAGAAACCTCCCTCTCCCCTTCTCCTCCCTCTCACCAAGTTGGCTGTATTTTAAACACACTTGATTTTTGGCAATAAAAATCTATTTGAGAGCTTGTGCTTTTCTGCTTCAAGAATAAAACAAAACATATATCAAGCAAAAGAAAGAAAACAGCACAAGAGCACTGTTAAAAAAAAAGGCTTAACAAGTATAGCTTGCCACAAGGGAAGGGAAAATGGTATTCTGACTGAACTGTCAATGAAATCAAGCTAAAAGCTGAAAGATATATAGAATGCCAAATACTTCAGGAGATAGAGATACACTTCTGCATGTCTTTGTATGTGTGTGTACAATTGGAGATACAAACATGTATGGACTTGTGCAGATTAAAAAATGCTTCTATCTATTATTTTGATCAATGGTCCTCTTTTTTATATTTTCAACACCTACTGCACCGATACACACAAAACCAATATTTTTTACTCCATCTGCTTGAAAATCTCTAGTGTCATGGCCTTTGCTTCAATGTCGAAGCTGATTTCAGGGTTGCATAAAAAAAGTAAGCTCTATAGTTCAGTCAAGCATCAACAGTAAAGTGCTAAAGCAGAAGCTTTTGTGCTATCAGTGGATGGATTAAATAAATAAATCAATCAATAGTGGATGTAAACTTTTTTTTAATCTCTCTTTTCTGTAGAAAAACTAAGGTATAGATTCTTCCACCCTTAGTCTTTAAGGCAGAAATAGCTTTGTTGACTTACACTAGAATCTGTGGTGTAAGATATTTCCCCCTTGTCACCAAGGGATATCAGAATGTAAAATCAAACAGAACTCAGAAGAGATAACATATTTTTATTTGTCACATTTTTCAGCCTTTTGGTCATGTATGTTTCATTTTTATGTTTTTTAAAAAGAGAGAAAATAACCCCTGATCTTCATTTTATTGATGCGTGCATTTCATAGGGCAACACAAAGCATGGAGCAGAAAGCAAAGGCAAGAAAGATACAGGAATTGGATATTCCATTTGTGGTTTTGCATCATAAGATGACAGAACTGTGATTGCAGGTATGTGCAGGTATTTATTTTTTAATTATCTGTTTTAGAGGAGAAAAGGTAGTACTAAAACTCTTAGTGTGCACAGTACCAAGACTGCTAAGCACCATCATGCATGGTGTCAGAGCCCTAACATGACAGATGTGTTCAGAGACTGAAATTCATCTTTGTTTATAGGGCCAATGCAGAGCCTGTGAACCACTTAAACACTGTTATGAGGGAGGGACACGGACCACAAACCTACTGCACTTGGGCCCTTGAACAACCTATAGATGGCCATTGTTTCAGACTCTGGCTGGGTTCAAGCCATTTTCCCAAGGGAAATGCTTCTGTGCCGTTATCTGTCTCCTGGACTATCTACTCCACAAATACAAGTTGTTATTATTTATGTTTCAGTTCCTCCCTGCTTTTCCTTTTTCAGCTTTCACCCTTTGTTTGTGACCAACACAAAAGAAAAATAAGTAGAGAGAAAGATGAGTCTAAATAAGCAAGCCGGGTCCTTTTCTACACTTACTTTCTGAGTCCAGGTAATTCCAGCACTCTGGTCCTCCAAATTCTTTGATTCATGTTCAGCCAACCAGAATATTTTCCCTCTTGACAAGGTATAATTTCAATGGAGCTGTGTTTTGTCTCTGTATGATGCATTTCTTATTTTTCATGAATTTGCATCCCTCATACAACACTCCATCAATTAAAATGATAGCTACTTACGTGGGACAATATGTGACTATGAGGGAAGGGATTTGTGGAGGCAATTCACAACCTCTAATTCAGCTCCAGGGATGTGTTCGAGCACAGCTACCCTGCAACCACCGTGCCAGGTAATTTGCTGGAACACTCCACTGAGGCATCAGCCTGTTGATTGCCTGATGTGTAAGAGGCCTCAGACTGGGTCATATCCAACAATTAGTTTTAGTAAAAAAATCAGGAATATTTCTTTCAACGTTTGTTTCAAGATATATTACATGTTTACATATTGCAAGGGTTAAAACATGCAGGAAGAGGGAAGCTTAAATAGAGTATTAAAGAAATTAAATCACTGTTTTGGTCAAAACAAAACACTGCAGATTAACCTAAGATCATTTTGTTTGTTGCACTGCAATAAACCTTAAGTACTGACACAAATACTATTTAGATCTTTATGTTCACAGAATAAAAAACCTCAAACAACTATTTATCACCTAGATCTAATCTTGACCACATTTTCTTCTTAGCTAGTAGAATATTCTAAAAAGAAACAGATGTTTTTAACCATCTTTCCAGTACCAAAATATAAAACGGGTTTAATTAGTGTGTAAGCAGTCATGGCCATGCACTACATGTGCAGGTCCCTGCAGCATATCTTCCCTCCTCCATCAGTGGAGCACTGCTGAAATTCTCCCATTGCCATTACTCCTATAAACCTTTAGGCCAGAGTTTTGATTGATATAAATCAAAGCAGCTCCAATGAGTTGGATGGAGTTGTGCCAATTTGTGGAAATTGAGGTTTCGTGTTCATCTCTTAATTTTTATGTATTTTTTTCCCCCTGCCAAATGTAAGAAGAAAATAGGGGAATATGGAGGAAATTTCAAATGCTGTTATAGCATTCATTCATGGTTTGTCCCTTTCAATAAATGCAAATACACCAGATATTTTTTTTTTTTCTGAACACTGTTCTTGTTCACATATACACTTTTAAATAAAACAGGAGATTTGCTAATGAAATGATGCAATTAGAAGAATATTCTTACAGAATCTACCCAAAGGAGAACAGTAAAGAAGATAAATTCAAACAAAATAGCTTTCCCACTGCATAGAAAGCAACTTTTGTAATTGTATTTTTTCAGTATTTTATACCATTCTGATTCCTAGGAAAATTATGGTTTTTGACAAAAACAACCCATTCCTATTTAAACTGCATACCGATTCAGGGCAGCTTAGTGGATAATGCAGCCAGAGTTCACCTAGAGGACCTCTGTTTGAACCAACTTCAGGTTATAACCTAATTGGCTTCTTCGTCTCAGCTCAGTGTCTCCAGGTCAGGCTATGGATCACTGCCAAGGCATTAGGGAAACTTGCAGCAGAGTTGCACGGCCTGAAGATAGACAACTTCAGTTACAAGCTCTGCCTGTCCTGACCCTGATCCTTCACTTGCACGAATATCCTCTGCCTGTTTAAAAGAAGAAAGAAAATCCATGCTCTCTCCAGATCAAAGCCATTATTTGCCTTTGTCTTGCAAGGCATCTGGACAAGGAAAAGGAATAAAAAGATGGTTTTGTTTGTTTGTTTGCTTTTAATTTGAATAAGGATCAGAACTCCAGGAAAAAGTCATAGAAGCTAAATTAAATCGGTGGAAAAATAATGTTTATGATGTAGTGGCTTTGAAGCAATTGGACCCATGCGATCAAAGATTTATGATTTCTAGAAAAGAAATAAAAGGATAGGTCTAAGAAGTGGGACAGATCCAGAGCCATCCCATTATCACAGCTGGGGGAGATTATTCTTATTATTCAATTAAAACAAACAAACAAAAAAAGATGTTAATTCTTCAGCTTAAATTTCACTATGGTTGGACTAGATCCATGATGGAATTGGTTTCAGTGGAGCATGAAATCCCTACCTTAACACCAGAGAGTTGAAATAAGGAGACACTAAAAAGGTGTCAGTAGAGAGGGACCTACACTAGACAATGTTTTTTTGAAGAAAACAGAATTTTTTAATTAAGTCCCCTGAAGAATCTCTCTTGCTTTATTCATTGTTTTTCCTAACTGAATAGATATCCAATAAGATCTTTTCATGTTTCTTTATGGAAGGGCTCTCTTTTAATAATCTTCCATTGTTTTTGACCGCTGTAAATTAAATAAGTATATTCATTTCTTCAGCAAGTCTACTGATAGATAATTTAAGCCTGATTATATTTTGGATTTATTAGAGCCATTTGATTTTTTTTTTTCCCCTCAAAATGTCTGGCAAGAACTATTTTTAATAAAAAATATGTAATTATCAGTGAATAGGTTGGCAGTCACAAAACAATTTATTTTCTATAGGATTGTAAAATATAACTACGAAACAATCACTTGAACTTGAAATTTTAAAATTCTCTTCTCAAAGAGTGATTTTTAAGAAGATTTTGGAGTGGAAGACATATTTGCTAGATCTCAGCACTGTTCTCTGCACCAGCTGAGAGGTGAGTTAGGCCCTATAAATTCCCTGTTTGTTCCGGAAACCGAAAATGGAGAAAATCCTTGGATTGGTGATTGTGAGTGAGGAATGACTGCCATGACTTTGTTTCATAAGAATCCTCATGGAATTCACCATCAGCAGAATTCGGTCAAAACTCGAGTAACAGGTAGCGGGTGCCTCCCACAGTCGTGATCCCATTACCTGCCAGGTTTGGCAGAAAAGGAGAACTCGCCATCTCAGCCCTGCGCCCTCGATACAGGGGCACCGAGACACCATTCCCAGGCGCACGTGCCACAGACTGAGATTCATCTGCCATCGATTCCCCTGGAATCAGACTGAAATTATCTTTTGTTACATTTTGAATATGCTGTTTATTAAAGTCAGTCATGCTTCTGGGCTGGGAATTTCCTGAGTTCTTGTCAGGAATATTTTTTTTGAGTCATTTTGCATCATTTGCAATTTCTGATGCATTCAAATACTACATTAGGTCCCCAGAGCAAAACCTCCCTGTCAATAGACCACATCTGACAGCAATCTTGGGAGGGAGCTTTAAAACTCAAGCACTAGTTTTAAATGCTGGAAAAAGCTGCCCAAGAGATAAGAAAAGAGGAGATAACTGGTAGTTCTCTTAAAAGTGTTTCATGTAACCCTGAGAATCTCTTGAATATCTTATAAAAGAAAAAAGAAAACCATGGCAGGAATCAATTCAAATTAAATACCATAGAAAATATTTTCTAGATAAATCAAAATGCGTCTTATATAAATTCGAGCTGCACACCTCAAATGAATTTTTCCATTGTGTGTTTTTCACTATATCAGTGGGTATAAAATGCTCCATAGATACTCCTGTCATCTTTCCCTATCACATTGCAAATATGTTTATGCTTGAGACTTACTGCCTTTTTCTACAGTGAAAATAAATAGTGAATGTTCTTTTCTATTCACCATGTTATGTGTCTTAGAAACTTCCAGAAATAAGTCAGAACAGCAATATTTATATAGTTAGGCCTGGCATATTTGTGTATATTAGGTAAACATGGTTATTTGGAACCAAGCTGTGCCTGTATGGTTTCTTCATGCTGTTTTGTTGTCTAGAGGCACAACGAGGCCAATTTTTTAGAAGAAAAATGTGCCATATAATTGCCACTTTGTGATGCATTCAGCTAAAATTATGGAAAAAAAGAATCTCAGTTCCCCCTTCGATGCATTATGCTGTTGTTCCACTCTAGCTTTTACGAGCTTTCCAATGCAACCGTCCTGCTCAGTAAGAGAAAATACCTGAATTACATACACAAGTGCACACACATACACACACACGCATACTGATAAGGTTTGTCTAACCCCTGACTTGAGCACACATTTCAAAAATTGCCATACAGAAAAGGATATGTTTGTTTGAAGGGGAAGAAAAGCAACACTGTTAAGAAAGGTGCGAGCTGACATGGTAAATAAAAGCAACACAAGTGAAGGCACAATTGGAGCAGGAAATAGTTGGGAGATGTGATTCAGCACTCAGGCTGGGAGATTATGTTTAACAGGAAGAATGGAAAATGTAAGGCAGCTCCTCCTGCTGTATATTCATTTGAATATGTCAAATAGAGAAATGAGGGACCTAGCTCATTTGAGACCAATGCCACAAAGGGAAATACCGTGTAGTTCCAAGTTTTCACGTATTGCCATTAGAACTGTATGAAAATTAGACAGTATTATTGGTGCAGTAAATCACTCAATAGATCCACACAATGTTTTGTGGCACCAGGATGATATTTTAAAAGGATGCAATTATGCTTTCTGTCGGGATGTTCATCAGGACAAAGATGGCCCTTTGGAAAACACTAGCATGAGTTTTTTTGACGTTGTCACAACAGAAATGCAGTAACAAGTACCTCTTTCCACGGCCTGTAGACAGTTTATTTATGCAAGAAAGAAATAGGAGTAATGCTAGGATATTTATGTTTAACATGAAAGAAAAGCCTGGTTCAAGCCAGTGCACAGGAAAAATTGCTGAAAATATGTTCATCATGGAGTGGTTATCTCTGTAATGCTGCCAAAAGCAGTAAAACAACCTGTTACCTGTGAAGTGATTGCCATCTGAGTGAAGGGATGGACTTACCTTGCTCATGCCAGTATTTCTGTAAAAACAGTTTGTGCATTTGTGGTGGCTTTGCCTTCTCACTTTTTCTAGCTTCTTCACCATTCTCCCTTGCAGATCAGATACTGGGAAATGCAATCAGCGTACCTATGGTCTTCCAAAAAATGCACTGGAGTTCCAGTACATGCATTTTGTTCCTGCAGGATGTTCAGAGTTGGAAGATAACCCATACCTGTGGACTAAAGATTAAAGAACTGTGTGTAAACCTGGAATTTGAATTTCATTCAGTTTTTGACATTTTGTTTCTTCCTGCTTTGGGGTGAAAATGCAGAATTTCAAATATTTTGAAAAAACAGATGCCTTGAAAATATTTACCTTTAAAGGCAACAGTATAACCATTTTACAACAAATCCCAAAACAAAACTTTCTCTATTGAAAGCATCATTTAGATGTTTTGTGTTTCAGAACAGAATGTTCTTTTAATTCAATGTATTTGAAAATTCCTTGTTGAAAAAGGTAATATTTTTTTCATCATTTTTGAAAAATCTCATACAGATATATTGATACAGCATCAACTCATTACACCGTTTAAACCCCAAATATTAACATTTAATCAGCACAGTGAAGTCAGAGTGAAACAGGAATATCTGACAGATTATACATAAATAAGAATAAAAAGAAGTAAGACTCCATTTTATGACCAGTCATCAGCACTGTAGTCAGAGCTGGTAAAACTTATAAGCTGTTTCAGCTGAAATTAAATGACATTCTTCACATGACTTTTTTCTGAAATTTTGCAGTAAGCTATACTAATATAATTTCATATGAAAATGAAATTCCCCTGAGTCCAGAATCCAGCTCAAAGCACATACTCTTCTATTGTCACAAGATGTCCAACTTACAAATCACGTAGACATGAAAGACCATCAGGATAGTTTCAACAACTAGAAATTTCTCCTGATGGCTGGACTCTGACCACAAAGAAATGTATCAATATACCCTCCTAATGAAAGAATCAATCTTTAATAAACAGAGACTTTTTTCCTTCTCTAATTACTTGCAATTCTCCAAATGTGAGAAATGGGAACACCTTCTACTCCTTGCCATTGGACAGAAGTGATAGGCATGTTTTAATTTTGTAGGGAGGACGGCTTGAGCTGTCTGCCAGTAGTTTCACAACCCACTTTAGATCAGCCACATCAAGGAAAACTTATGTTCAACTTATGTTTCATATTTCAAGAGACAAGGTTTATGATACCTCTCGTTCACAGGTGGTCAGTTCAAGGACTCATTAAAAGTTATACAATTTTCCTATTGATAAATATGTGAAAATTATAGTCAAACTGTCTTAAGAAGTCAGAACCATTCAAGAACATGTGCAGCATTAAAGGAAAATAACAAATTATTATTTAATGAGATGACTAGCCTTGCTATTGTTGCTTTATTTTCAAGTAACACTGAAACAGGCTCCCTGGTGTTTGTAGTTTTTGGCTATCTTTTTTTTGCTCCTCATTATTAATTCTTTTTTTCTCCATGCTAATCAGCCAAAGTGCTGTGTGTTTGGAAGACTGATTTTTATACTTCATTCCCTCTGGATTTAAGTGTTACTTGTAGGCCTAGCCAAAGACTTAGGCAGTAGGTAAAGTCAAAGGCACACCTCATGACCACCGCAACACACACTTACATGCAGAGTTTATGTGACTGCTACAGCTCCAGGTTAAAGTTCATCGAGGATTTTCATAAATCCAATGGGTAATGTGCCAAATAAGATTAGAGAAGACTTCACATTATTGCACAATCCAATGAAAATATCATCTGCTAAGCTCCTTCTGGTGGTGACTGGAAGTAGGGAGCTATTAGCAGGTGTTTGTCTCAGAGGCAAAGAGAAGGAAGGAACACCTGCTTACACCAGTGCAGAAAGTGGGAGAAGTAGAAATAACTTCACCTGTGGCAATGTCTTCTGTAAAAATGCAATTTTTAAGTGCTGAAATTCTGATCATTGCCCTGTTGTGTCATATTCTTTTCTCTACCTTTGATTACATTATGTTTAATCTCACCCTGTTTTATATTTCCAAATGTATCTTTATTCAAAATTCTGTTTAAATTTATCTAGCTGCACTTTCAGATGCTACCTAATTCCCAACATTATATTTTCACATGCAGAATCGCATTGATAAATGGAGCAGGTGGATTTTTACATCTGATCTGTGCCTGGTTTCTTTCTACACATATTTTTCTTTCAAACCTTGACCTGCAAGAAAACAAGAAGGAAGAGTGAGTTTTGATACCTACATTCTGGCACTTACACAATAATCATTTAATATGTTTGTATTTGAGAATAAAGCAAAATGGATTTTTTGGTGTGTTCCATGAGGCAATAGTAGAGGAAGTCTTAAAAAGGGAGGTGCATTTGCATTCTGTATTTGTCTCCTTCATAAATGTGGTTAACTAATTGCCTCTCCTTTCATCAGTTCTCAATCCTTTGTCTCTGAACACAAGCAGAATCAGATTCTGATACCATCACTGAACTTGATGAGCACCTGACTCCATTAGTCATCCTCTTGAACTCAATGGTCCAGATTCTCAAATGGTATAAATCAGCATAGCCCTTTCCCATAATCAAAAAAGGTAACCTAAGGAGATGATTTGTGGAATAAAGTCCTACATGGACTAAGGATATCTGAATCATAATGTTCTAAAATTTTATGAAACATCCTTATCCATAAAGCCTTAAAAAAGTAAAGTGGGAATAGATACTTTTGGAACAATTAGCTGTGTTATTCTTAGATAACATGGTTTGATGAAACATGATCTGTATTCTGCTCAGGAGTAGAAATGAATATATATATAATATACAGAAGTTTATGCAATTACTTTAAAGCATTTAAGTCACTTAAAGATTGTCCAGTTTTTTCAATGAGGTCATGATTCACAATTGTTGGATAATGGCCATAATCCTTGCTGTTACTTGGTAATAACCCTAAATGTTATTTGGGATCCATAAATTGTGAATATTGCATGTTAACACTCCTGTAACTGAGATGTATGACAGATGCAAATAAATGGTACTGTTACAGCAGCCTGTCTAGATGGACCTTACTTTTATAAACTGCCATGTTTGCATAAAACCATTTTGCTTCATTGCAGAACAAACCTGACTTCACGCTGCCTACTGGCTGATAGGTTGTAACAGTTCCAGAAATACAGCTGCAGTAATGTTTACAAAAAGTTGAATGGAGCAAGCTGAATACAAGATCCTGTCTAGAAGTGACCAAAAGCAAAATGTTGGAGTCACAATAAAGGAACAGCGCCCAAGTCTTAATCCTCTGGTGTCAACATTGAGGAATGATGAATTTCCACAGTTGGTGTGCAAAAGTGATGTCTTCAACCATGGCCTTGGCAATCAGTCAGACCTCAGAGTAAATTAATGCAGTTTACAGCTGTTCTAAATTTTCCCAAAACAAAAAACATTAAAAAAAAAAAAAAAAAGCATGTATCCCATTTCTGGCGTGATTCTCATTTGCTTGTTCTCCTCCTGGCTTACTGCCATTTGCCTTCCAGTGACTCTGTTATAACAAGGAGGCATGGAAAACATCTCTCATCTCTACTTCTCCCAGATCTTTAATAGCACCACGGCTGGGGAACACGTACAGAAAGTGAGAGATTGGATTTTAGTCTCTGCAGGCTGAGGAAGAAACAGACTTCAGATCTCCCTCACAAAGCATCCAGAATATGGCTGCTGTCACTGGGGCCATGCCTAGCAGTCTTCAGCTCTTATGTACGGTATGGAGCTTTTAGGCAAGCAGCAAAGACATGGTAGCGCTCACTCACGTTACAGTCACGTGTCCCTGCGGTGTCCCCAAGTGTTTATAACTTACATAGTATACTATGCAACTCAACTTTGTTGACTACTCTGGAAACATAGTTAATCCAGTACTGAGTGTTTGTAGAAGACCAACCTGATGCACAGTGAGGAAACACTATAAAAATAGATTTCTGCTCTTTACAGCTACTTCCAAAAGTACCACCCTATCAGTGAAAGTGGGAAAGGTCTGCTAAGGTAATACATCCCACACCAGCCAGAGATGTAGGTTCATGAGGGATAGGATGAACTTTATAAAACACTTTTAATCTTTGGCCTTTAAGCAGCATAGCCAACAACAGGTTCACATCAGGATAGTGGCATTAGCCAAGACAAGTTTACAAATCCCTGAGTGTGCTTCCATCATCCTGAGCTTGAGATATCTGTCAGTCCATAGCAGATGCTGCTGTTGCTGTGCATGTGTCATGTTACTGAAACCCCTAGATAATGATTACGACCGATTATACAAGATGCCATGTTCCTTAATCATATCACTTACATTTCTGCTGAACGGCAGTGACAAGGTTTTGAAAAGAGAAGATCACAGCTGTCCAATAAAAAAAAAATCAGATAAACCAGACAGTGTTTGCAGACAGAAGATTATGCTAACCTGAAAAGTAGCTTTAGTGCTGTTGATTTTTGCACTCTTCCTAACTGAGCTGAGCCCTCATTCATCCTCTCTCTTTGGCATCACATCTGAAATGGAGGTGATTGATGCACGAGCAAGCATAGGTCTGATTTTTTTTTTTTTTTTTTACATGTCTTATTTACAATTTTCTGTTCTCTAAGTGAGCATTTGAGTGTTTGGCTTCCCCTCACCCCCTGCCCCAAGATTACCAGTCTCAGAATACGAGGAACTGAATACCAGTTCTGATGCAGACAGCTGGAGTGAGAAAATCCCCTCCTTGCCCTAGTGGTAACCCCAGCTCTAAGCTGAAGACATTCCTCTCCTTCATATGCTGGCTCATTTTGGAGTCTCTCTTGTGCAGAGACTGCCAACTGTCCTGAATTAAATGCAATGCATTTCGATACGAGTTACTGCCTACTAATGACTGAGCAAAACCAGTGTATTCATTTAAGTAAAGAGTTCAAGCGGGGTTCCAGGGACCAAGAGCTGAGTGCCCTACTAACAAAGCTATCTAGTTCAGTGCACAATCTGAACTATGCAAAAGAAAGAACCTTATACTTTTAAGCAGTTATAATGCAGTACTACACCACTCAGTTTTCGGTGGAAAAGTCACATGTAATTACTGTTTGACACAAAAGGATTTTTTTTTTTCCCTAGCTCTGCTGACATTCTATTTTAAATAATTAAAAGTATAATTTAAAACTTAAATTGATCATTTCAATAGACCTGATCCTGTCCTCAGAGGGAGCCACATGTGTCATTGTTAAACTGTTGATCAGCCCAGTGTCACTGTTTCTCCTTCATCAGAACATGTACCATCAAATCTATAATTCTTTTTTGCTTGTGATGGCAGAGCTCCAACATGGGTGTAGTTTGACCCAGGTTAAGCAGATTTAGCTAAATGCATAAATTGTTCACATTCTGTCATGTGAAAAATATAGACCTTGAGCCAATGTTGGGAATACAACTGATAGACCACCCAATGAAGAAAGTAAGGTATATATGCAAATTTTCATAGATTCATGTGTCTGGACACAACTCTCTTTGACTCCTAACTGTCCAAAGGAACTACATGGCTTAAAATGATGTCTTTGATTTTAACGAAAGTTTAGATGATTCTGTGTTCTGGCATTAACATTCATAGAAAGCAAATTTGAAGGCTATACAACTCACTGCAAGCATGCTTTCAATTTCCTTTCAGTTTTTCTGGCCCATTTCCACCCATAAAATCACATGAAGAATAAGCCCATAAGCCAACTAATAAGTCAAATGGTTTTCATGGTATAAACCACAGACCTAACAGGATGCCAATGATCCCTGGAGGCAAAGTCCGTTCCCCTGGATTTCTTGCGCCATTACATGGAGTCTCATTTCCAGTGCATTCCTGTCCATTGGAAGCTTTGGTGGAGTTTTGCTATCAGAGACGTCTTCCAATACCTGTACTATCCTTTCAGACTGATTTTCAGCAGTGTACAAGGGAGTGATATTTATCCACATGGCAGAACTTTAAGAAAACAGAACTAAGCCCTGAAAGAATCATTAATTTGTGCCTTAAATTATCATTTTAAACTATTAGTTGTTGAACTAACAGTTCAATGAGTTTCAGTCTCCAGGATTTACTGTTCTATGCAAGTTATTAAAGAAACTTCTTCAGGAAATGTCCAAGTCATAATGTAAACATCTAATTTAAATAATAAACATAAGTTTAACCTGTAATAAGCATTAAAGCAATCCATGTCATAATCAGTGTTCCACATGATGGAGATTTGCTCCTTTTCTCTTTAGAATACCCTCAACTCTGGATCCTAGACTTCACTAAAAATCAGGAATATGTATGTAAATTAAGATATATAGCCCTATAATTGCTGCTAAGGTAAGTTATGCCCTCCTGAATAAAGTAAGATGGTTGCCTAGGTTTTGCCTAAACCCCCTAAGATGACATCTATGGCCCATATGTGACCACATGTGGTATAAATAAAATGGAAATATAAAAGAGAAAGAGATAAACATATAATTAAAAACAGCATAACAAACACTTGTGCTCATTCATTTTAATGACTGTATGCTCCAGTTTATAGAGCAGTTGCAGATCCATGCCATAATAGCTGTGTTGACCACATGCCATAAAATACATCAGTGTAGGCTGGGTCCAAATTATTCAATACTTGTAATAAATCCATCCCATTAACTGGATAAATATGCACAAGCAACAACTCTGGTGATAATGCTGGAAAGTGGCATGTTGTTACTTAGCAGCAATGCTAGCTAGCAGGACCTGATAAGTAGTAATACTACTGGCTTTTATTAAGAAAGAAACAAACAAACAAAAGATTAGTTTAGCTTTTAAGATCTCATAACTATGTCTTTCCTTCTGTTATCTGTAATTTGAACTGAAAAAGAGATTGTGGCCTTGAAAGCTTCAATTCTGATTACTTTTTTGTAAGCCTAATAAAAGGCATCAGTCATACCATTTATTTGTGAAAATGAAATCTTCATATATTGAAGGTCAATTTTAGTTGAACTAATATAATCAGTAAAAGTCAAGGTTCCTTCACCATTAAAATTGTCCATGCTCTGAGTCTTTTGATATTCTATGCTTAACCTTGAATCATGCCTTGTATGTTGTATGAACGGAGGATAGTGAATTCACGTTACAGTATAATGACTGAGTCATCTTGGCCTTGATTTTCTGCTGGGTAAAGCAGATATCCAACAAATATAAGACTTCTCTAAAATTATTTGAAATTAATACACTCTTGAAGTACTTCCTCTCACCTCGGAATAAGCAGCAGGTCACCTAATGTCTACAAACAGCTTTTAGTTACAGTTTTATGAAATATTTATTATCATTCCTGAATATATTTCTTAAAGTTGAAAGATGGTTACATATAACTAGAGCAAGTATTGATACTGAGAAACACTTTGAGGTTTGCACAGAAGAAATCACACAATAATTAAATATTTACTGCAGTCTGCGATCAAAATGCTCCCACCACTGCAGGCTGGCTGGCTCTTCCAGGCATACAGCCCTGCGTTACCATGCCGAAAGCTGTCACGCTAGGCCAGCCGTGAGGAGGGTTTGTGTAAGCAGCTTGCTACTTGCAGTTTGAGTACGAGAAGCGGCACTTAGACTGCCCTGCTTCTGCCATCTCAGCTGAGAGGAGGGGGAACCGAGGGTATGTGGGCTGCTCTGCAAGGACTAGTGGGGCAAATCTTGTCAGAAGATATGCTGGCAAGACACTTACATATTATGCCTTTGGGAGGTGCATTCCACTTGGGAAAAGGGAGCAGAATAGCACTGGGCAGAAAATCGTACGATTTTGCAAAGATGCAAGGTATTTGGCTGAAATCTGGATGCCGTGGTTGCAAGCTAGAGTTCCCTTTGGATAGAGCATGCCTAAACTTAAGCTTAATTTTATTCAATGTGTGAACTGGCTAAATGCACACGTCTTCAAGCACATACTTTATGACCTCTGGAGTACTGTGAAAAAGAATGAGGTTGTCCCACTGTTTGTGATACTTGCAGTGTAGAAAAGTCATGCACAACCCTCTGTCCCATCTAGCTCATGATGCCTCGGGGGAAACGTGGAGAAGAAAAGATGGCGAGAAGCTGCTCTGTGAAAGATGATGTTGCATGGAGCAAGTGGCTAAGGGATATTTCATCTAGCTGTGACCTGAAGACAATCCACAAGCTAAAACATGCTGGGTTCAATTATAAAAGAGTGTCAGACCTGTGCTTCTTTTAGTAAAGTAACCATCATACCAACATAGTTACTTACGGAAAAACACATTTCTGAGAAATGTTGTCTGATGTTTTTAATATTCAGATGAATCAGTAACAAAATAATTTCTCTAGCTAGCTGACGCGCTACTTGAAAGATAGTCAACACATTTTACATTCATAAAGTACTCTGCTAAGTAGATAGCTGAGGACATATATGCAGAGACAGGACTTTCTAGACCCAGTTCCCAGTTCTGGCAATAAAGATGGCAGAGCAACTTTATTATCGTTCTGCAGCTCCAGAAGATGTAAATCTGAGTCCTCTTCTTGATTTGTTCCAGAAGATTTCCCTCTCTCTACCTCTTCCCTTTTCAGGACAACTATAAAATAGGAATTTGATCATTTGCACTGAGGAATAAAAACGCACATCAGTGTGATACTGCCAACATCAGACCAGGGCAGGGTCAAGCTGGATGGAGGCTGTGCATGAAGGACATCAACCTGAAAGCACTGGCACAGCAGAGCACTCCACAAGCATGAGTACTGCCTCATTTTTAAAACAGAGGTTTAATTAAAGAATACACTCAAATCAGTTGGCTCAGAGATGTGTTAAAAGCATCACATGCAAAACTACCAAAAGTAAGAAGCAGTGCAGGTTTACAGCAGTGTCACACTGCTTACTCCAGTGGAATGAGTTCTGATTTTGATGTGTGTAAATGAAATTAGACTGAGGCCTACATCTTATCTCTCTGGAACTGGATTTCTGGAGATGACTTAAAAATATCTAGTTTGTGTTTTTAAAGCAGTCCTGCACCAAGATAGAGTTTGACGGATTTACTTGCTGAAAGACCTAGAGAAAGGATGTACAATGGGAAGTGAAAACTAGATATAAAAATAATCAAGGATGCACAGGCTGGAAGGGTCTTTCTATTCATGATCATTCTGTTCCAGCAAAAGTAATTTTTAACCTGTGGATTCCTTAATTTTTTTTTTCAAAGCCATTCCTGTTCCTCCTGAGAAAATTATTAACTAGAAGCAAAGGATATGTTCATTTTAGTATTGATTATCCAGTTCTGAATTTTAACTGTCTTTTCAAAGTGTTGAGTTTAATGGCAGGTCAGAAGAATTCTTAATTGCCCCATGCCGGCAAACAAAAGTTTCTGATGCAGGACTGAGACTTGGTCCTGGCTGCATAAAACAAACTCTTTAAAACCTTGTTGTAAAATTGTTCAGACTGATCACCCCCCCCCAGAATTCCACTAAAGAAGAGGCAGTGTCAGGCAGTCTATAAATAGAACAGTACTGTATGAACTTTTGAACTGTGAAATCTGGGGGATGTAATCTTCCTGCTAAACAGAGGCTTACAGCAGATATTAAATGCTCTGACAGGAGCTTTGCCCGTATTTGAACTGTCTATTAGAGGAAGGGAAATTGTGAATTGTTGTCAGCACTGTGTGTCGGTGTGGTAGCGTTAATGTTGTTTCAGAATCGCTTGTCCTAGTTGAATAAGTTGGTTTGGCTATTTTTTTGTGTGTGTGTTTGTGCATAAACATTCTGCGGCCAAATGGCTTACCAGCATTAGATGTCTAAAAAAGGGTCTTTGGATCTAAAACAATTAATTTAGCAGACATTTAGCTGTTATGACACGCTCCTTAAGCAACAGATTTGTTGGAAGAATCAGCCTATATTACTGTTAGCATCACCTTTAGTTGGGGCAATGCTGATTTTCATCAGCTGAGAGTCTGTCCCATAGGAAGTACCACCTGTAAAAATTTACAGCAATTTCCCTGGTGCCATCGAGTTCCTGTCCATCACACTTTGAGCACACACAGGGCAGTGCCCACTTTTACACAAGAAGTAGTTGAAAAGCAACATCACTTCCCAATGTAACTGTTACACTTTAGATCAACATTCACATCAGGGCTAAGCCCTTGTAGCAGTTGTGCTGTAT
The DNA here is from genome assembly GCF_929443795.1 of Astur gentilis. NCBI lineage: Eukaryota > Metazoa > Chordata > Aves > Accipitriformes > Accipitridae > Astur > Astur gentilis. The sequence goes on from NC_064889.1 coordinate 20,766,017, forward strand.
GGAGAAGCTGCTTTTCAGACATATGGGTGTGTAGCCTGGGCAGTTTGTGGGGAGGGCGAATGGAGACTTCTCAGCCTGCACCGGGCTCCAGGCGCTTAGAAAATGGAGAGGCATGTGTAACACTTTTCTGGTAGCACCTGTGTGTGTTTGGAGCATTTTAGCTGTTGACATTTTCAAGCAACCATTGTGGGCACAAATTGGACTAGAAATGCATAAACCCCCTGACTCCAGGAGCTGGGATTCTAAGAAAAACTGCCAGCATTGTGTGGATATTCAAGAAAATCACATCAGCAGGTGGTTTCCCAGGGGCTGGAACAACCAGGGAGGCTGTGACCAAACAGGAGAGGAATGCCCACAGTGGGGTGGAGGTGCCTCCAAATGGGGCCAACCACCAAGTGGGAGCACTCCCTACCTGCTCCTACAGCTGCCATTTGGGTGGGTGTGGGGGCTTTTAGCCATGGCCCCACCCTGCCCCACCATAAAAGAGTGGGAATGAAGGTCATAGGGTTTGGCTGCTGGAGGCATGGGTTGTTGTGGTGCTCCCTCATGAGTGCAAGCAGTTGTGGGCCTTCACCAGGGCCTCATTAGGGCTGGGCTGTTTTTTCCTCCCATCAGTCTCCAACAGGAGGATCTACAAGCATTTCAGAGAAGGAGACCTTCCTGCAAGGCCTGGTCTGATCCATGGAGAGATGCTGATCTGAAGGCAGCAGACATGTGCGTAACCCAAAGGCTACCAAGATCTTTGGTCCCTCTTGGTTGTGTTGAGGGGCTGAGTGTGCCAGGGCCATTGCTGGGGGCTCTGGGGAGGGTAGACTGGAGGTGTTGAGGGCTTTCCCAAAGCCAGCAGCAGCTCTGGGTGCTCTCTTCCTTGAGATACCCACTTTTCGTTGTGGAAATTGCTCTTAGTGTGTGGTGGGGAGGGTTTAAACCCTAATGGCTGACACCCAGCTGGCAGGAGGTGGGTTTGTTGATGGTCCTGGAGGCCCCTGGTGCGGTAGAGGCAACACACCTCTGTGGTTTCAAGGTGGCTGTGTCTTAACAGTGATTTCTTTGCTCTCTTGCACAAGTGTTTGGGTTGTGTTTCCTACTGGACCCTTTGAGCCTGGTGCTGTGGGTCATGGTGGTGTTTGCAAGTGGCCCTGTGTTATGTGGCTTGCTCTGGCAGTGAGTGAGTGCATCTGCCAACCACACAGGTTGTGGGTTAATAAGTTTATGAGCATCTTGGGAGAGGGGTCCGTTGGTGCAGCTTCTCAAGTTGTTCCTTTGCCTTTTGTAAACAGAAGCTTCTTGATAAAGGCCAGAGTGAGTAAGGATTTTCACCTCGCTGTGTAGGTGGACCAAGCAGGCACTTCTGTCTGGTACAACGGTGTCCTTTGCATGCTGAGTTTGCTTGGTGGGCTACAGGTGGAAAACAAGCCAGATGTGACACCAGCATGCCTAAATTTAAACTTTGGAAATTAGTATGGGCTCTACAGACCTCTGACATACAGCCCTGAGAACTGAATGCTGTTCTTCCCCAGTGAATTTGCCATGTAAATTGCTAGAGACAGGGGTTTCATTTACTTCTGTAGATAGACTAATGTATTGATTTTTTTTGGCCATCTTTCTTTTTAAACTTGAAGGAAAAATTCAAATGAAACCTAATTACGTCTCTCTGTTTCTGAACAGTTTTGGAAATTGCAGAGCAATCAATATTAAGTACACTTTACACCAATTTAGAGAACTATTCTGTCCAGACATGTGCTTTATAGAGCTCTGATTTTTGCGTAATTTAGGCTGAAAAGTAGGGTAATGTGGATTTTCCAATTAGCTTATGATAAGTCAGTGTTCTTCCACCTGAATATTTTTAATAGCTTGGTTTTTAAAAGCATGGGTGTATATGTCCAAAGGAGGCAAATAAAAAGGAAGATAATCTTTTCAGAAGGATGAAAGACAAGTGGATTAATGCAGAGTTTGGGATTTTGTGAGAAATTCAGACACACAGGCTAGTGTTGTAGGGAGAGCTTCTACTTGTGAAACTGTCACTTGTTAATTAAGTTAATGTCTACAGTGCTCTGAAAATGTAAAGCACTATGTAAGTGCTAAGTATTATTATTAATGATGCCAATTTTGACAGGTTTACTGGAATAGGCTTTGCAGTACAATATAAGCTAATGTTCTAATGCTTTACTCATCTACAATAAAACTGTTAAAAATAAGAAAGTGGGAATAGAAAGCCAGCAAAGGCCAACAGACTAGATGGAGTCCCTCATTTGGTGTTTTCTGCAAGCACTGCCTGGGAATAAGGTTAAATCAAAGATAACGTGGAACTGTCTTGCCATCTTCTAGAACTCTTCAGGGAAAACCTCAGGTGTACGAGAGGCTGCACCAGCTTATTGTGACTTTCAGTTGTCCTGTTAGGAGATCCGTTGGCCCTCAATAGCTGTAACACAAAGCATTGTAGCCATATGGCCAGCGTGTCCCACCTGTCGCCTATAGACTCGTTCCTGTCACAGACTACAAAAGGGGAATGGGGTAAGATGTCAGCCCTATGTACCCTAAGAGTGCTTTCTCCTCTAAGGGAAATCCCTACTGGCCAATTAAATTGGTTTGTGGCCCTTGCCTTTCTTGCCCTAAAGGGGTTGCAAAAGGAAAGAGATGTTTCTGGTGTGGGCTGTATTGGTATTGGTGCCTGAATAAGTGCGGAGAGCTGGTCAGTAAAATATATAAAAGCAAATATTCAAAAAGTGAATAAATTATCTTTCACAGTTCATTGGGTCCTAGTACTTTGCATGTCATTTGGATATAGAAGCATAGCTGCATGCCAGGTATCTGACCCAGTAAATGGAATAGTTTCCTCAATGTCTTGGGCACGTTTCCTTTAATAACTGTAGGCAATGTTTTTTCTCTGAGCAAAGCTATCAAATCTGACCTGTAAAAGGGACAGTCTAATCTTCAGATGTTTTTTTTCAGATGCTCTTCAAATTATTTTTTCATTACCAGGCTTAATTTTCTGCTGTCTCTATGGCTTCTAACTGGTGTAAAGTATTGTGAAATACAGAACAAGGCCTATAGAATTCAAAATTCAGATGTCTTTATGCAGATGCCTCTTTCTATGTGTCCCCTTTCAAACTTAAAGTAATTTCCCAACCAGTCAAGTCCAGTAGATGTCCTACTGGCATGGTCAGAGCAAGGGTCTGTTTAGCTTAATTGCTGCAAGAGAAATTTATGGATTCTTTTGCAGTTTGGCTTGGCTCTGCTAATGTGTCAAGAGTGCATGTGCACACACACCTCTACTCAACGGTTCCAGCCATATGAGACCAGCCACTCCACTGCTTAATTAAATTCATTTACTGGCTGGCAGACATGCCACGTTTTAGTGCCATGTGGATCCTGGTTGTGCTGGGAGAACTTCAGGGCCAGTTGTTTTGTTGTGTGTTAGAGACTGAATTGTTGCACCCTTATTTAATATGAACTTTGGTATTATGCTGCATTAGTCAAACACTGCAAACAGTATTGGAAAAGGGATGATGTGGTTGTTTTGGGGGCCTGGGAAATTATCTCTCAAAAATAACAGCAGCAAGGGAGGTAGACTCTAAAGTTATTTCCTTGCCTTTTACTATGTCTTCAGTTACCTTAGAGCTGGACTTGAATAAAGGCTGCCGGGAACCAGCCAGGACTCAGTCTTTCTCATACATCCAGAAAAGTGAAAAGCAGTATTTTTTCCTTTTTAATATTGGACGATGATGTAGTGTTATGAGGCTATTGTACACTTTACAAGATGAATCAGTGATCTGGGTAGGAATGGCTGTCTAGAATCAATGCTTTCATCTGTCAAAGCATCTAGAAAAATTACTGCCTTCCTTTGCAGGCAGGTAACAAGGAATGGTGCCTTGAGTGGAAAGGTTTATCAGTTCAGCCCATTTTCTCACACATCAGCCACCAGTCAGGTGTTAGTCACTGGGTAAAGTAGTCTTGAAGCATCTTGGGGGGGTAGCTTTGAACCCCTGCTACTCAGGCTGCAAAGAGGGGTTTCTGCCTTGGCCTCCTCTGAGCTGGCTCATCTCGTGATATCCAGATGTCTCCTGAGTCAGTTCGTTTCCTATTTACAGAGTAGCAGTGCTGGGATTTGTAAACAAAGTAGGTTCACATTATCAAGACTTTGCAGCCTATTCCCCACGCAGAAAAGAAAGCAAAGCAACACAACAGAAATAAAAATAAGAATAGACTCCAGCAGTTGCTGGTGTTCTAATACAGCATGGGGAGATTTAAAAATTTAGGGTCGATGACTGGATGTTGATACTGGAACTATATTAAATATAAGTTGTAGTGAGATCTGAGTCTTTCAAGACGACCTTAAAAATAATAAAAAAAGGGCAAGCCTTTTGCCCTTTTCTAAAGTGCAGTAATAGGCTGTAATTCTAAAACAGGTATATGGACATATGCTTTGGACGCTCTAGTTGCTGAATACGATGCAGCTAGTACATCGACCCTGTCATGAAAGTACAAATAGTCAGAACAGAGTCCTTAAGGCATAGCTGTCTATTATAAATCAGTTAGAATAATTCATGCTATAGATTTCCCAGTGCTGAAAAGCCTCTTATTCAGCAGAGTATAAACATATATCACATTTTATAGATTTTTTTTTTCTTCTTAGTATGAGTCAGACTTAAAAAATTCTGCAAGAGACGAACAATGCACTGTACAGACATTCCCTAAAAACCTTCATAAATAGGAGGTGGAATGGAAAGATACTATTTAGCTTCAGGAACGTTTTTAACAGCTCTAGTCACACCTTTGTTATTAAGTTTGGAGCATGTTGTGTAAGAGCCAACAGTAAGCCTGCATGTAGAGCGTACAGGGGCTGTGTCTGGACTCAGGCTGAAAATGCAAATAGGACTTTCTTTTCTGGTTTGGTTTCTCAACACAAGTTAGAGCAGCTTGCACCAACTGGTGAAGGCTGCAAAGGGCCGTTTTGCCAGCTGGGAGGTGCAAGGGTGTAATAATGCCGCTGCTGGCTCCTTGCCTGTGCCAGCCACAGGGAGGAGAGTGGCAGAGAAGCCAATGTATGTCTCAGTGCCACTGAAGAGGAGAGATTTTTCTGCAAACCAGGCTTGAAGACAGCTTGTACCACTTGGGAGTGGAGCATGGTGGATCTAAAGTAACCAATGACCTGCCGTGAAATATTTATGCTGTGACTCCCTGTATACTTCATATCACTTAAGTTTCTAAAATTTCCCAAAAAAACCCCCTTAAATCCAACTGATTTAAGTCATGAAGAGCTGGCTAGTCCACAGTTCTCTAGGTTCTGATAAATGGCCTTGGGAGTGAAGGAGTTAACTGACCATCATCAATTACAGCATCGGAGGGGGTGATTAGGACTGAAATTGCAGGGAGGTTTTTAATTTAGCCGAGTAGAGGAGACGCCCCCAGCTTAGCCAAGCTCATCAGATCATATACTTCTTACTGCTTCATCCGCTTACCATGCGCTGCCACTCAGAGCTATTGTGCATGGAGAGGGCACCGAGCAGACATGATGATAGAATATTATTCTATTGTCCAGAAATCCACCCGAGACTCACTGTCACTTTGCCTGCCGCAGAAGTGCCTATCGTACAAAATTCTCATAAAGACCCCAAATCAGGAAGCAATCAGCAAATTATGTAAAGGAAGAAATGGCACAGTTTTAAAGCTTAACATGGACTAGTTTATCTGCCTGATTTTTTTTTTTTTTTTTCCTCCCTCAGCAGAGTCCTATTGAAGTAGCTGGAATTACTCCTAGGAGTAAAGATGCATACAGGCTTCTGTGTTAGGATCAGGGATGAATCAGTCGGATACTTGTATTTTACCTAGCTCTGTATACATTCAACAGAAGTGAAGTTTATGTACAGACAGCTCTAACTTCTCCAATGTGTTTTCCTGGTCAAGTTGCTTAGCTAGATCACTTTGGGCATTGCCTTTGGAAAAGGGCAGCAAAGTTCAGCTTGTGAAGAGCAGCTTGAGGGAGGGGAAAGGGCTCTTAGCCCTGGCACAAAGCTTTTGGCGGAGTTGCAGTCATGGGCACCAAGGGAAGAGTCTGGCCCAGCTCTGTTGGAGAGAGAAGCTGCCTCTGCTCAGCTGAGCAAACCGCCGGGGCTGGGGCCTGTGGCTGGGTCCCCCCCGACGCTGTTCTGCTGCCCGGGGCCACAGGTCCCCGCTCAGCCGGCAGCGACCGGCTGCTGCTGCCGGCTAGGCTCGGCACATGCCACTTGTCAAGGCTGTGAAATGCAGGAGGGGAGAAAAAGAAAGAGAGAAAACCATCACACCCACACCCCCACTTTTCATCTGCTTTTATTTTATATTTCTGGCAGAATCCCTTGAGTGTGTTGCTTCTGGCTTTTAGAAATTTGCAGTGTTCATAGGAGAAATTGCAAGCGGACACTGTTTATAGAGTCAGCCTTTATGTTCTTCCTGGGGAAGGGAGAAAAGGAGGAGGGAGGACAGCAGTAATCCTACCACAGGATGTTTGGTATGGGCCTGATCCAAAACTCAGAAGTAGTCGGGCTTTGGTGATGTAAAGATACCTGTGTTTGCAGACTGTTTTTGCATTCCTAGGTCTTGAAACAACCCCCTCTCTTCCATTGGAAACTTGAGAATAACAAGACCTGAGATCAGGCTTATATTGGTACAGTGTTACTGGTGAGAAGGCAGTGGGAAGTTACGGCAGTCCTATGTTCCCCTTCCCTTGTGTTTTGTTGCTTGCAATGTTGTTGAGCTCCTGCCACTGAGGCTGAAGTTTTGTTTATGATCATGTAATTAAAGATTGACTCACAGTGTGCCGGCATATGGAGGCTAAAACAGTTGCCCATGAAGCCTTCAGCAGCATTTTGTGTGGTGTTTGGCAAGACATTTTTATTTTCATTCTTGTTAATGTGGCACTTTGTGCAATCATGGAGACACTTAGCATATAACATCAGTCACCTGTGTAATCCTAATGAACTCATGTAAATGGAAATAAGGGGCTTCTGAAGAGTATTAACAATGAACTGCCATTTTTCAGTGTGCCATGATGCTGGAGGAGACTTGGCAGCCCTATCAGCCCACCCCTGATTTTGAAATGTGAGAGTGTAGCTTTTTGCATTGCGGGGGAAGAATAATCGGAGCTAGTCCTTGAAATGGTCTATGGTGAAGCAACAGATATTTTAACTTCAGGGTTATCACTGAGAGAACCCTACTCCTTACTCAAGCAAATTCCCACTGATTTCATAGGAGTTATGCCTGAATACAGTGAAGAGCAGGGCTTGAGTAAGCCTTGGTGTGACCTAATACTGATGTGTTTCTTTTCTAGCCCACAGTGGTTGCGAATTATTGTGTTACTAATATAAGAACTTGGATATATTGATTACTAAAGCCATTTTACAACTGTCAGTTCCTCCTGTGTGATAAAATCCATATTATTCATACAAGAAGAACTGGAAAGGAAAATCCACCCCCCAAACCTGAGAGCAGCCTGGGGAGCCCCGGTTGCTTTGCTCTGTGTGCTCTGAGCAGTGCCTCCATAAGGTTGCTTCCCACTGCAGTGCTTTTTGCAAAGGTGGAAAGGAAGTCCTTTCCCAAGCTGGTAGAATTCGGGGCTCTTCAGACCCTTTTGCCCAGGTCTGATCCATTGTAGGATCTGCTGTGGGAAATTTTATAGCTAAAGGATCTGAAGGTGTTGGAGATGAAGCCTGAATTCCCTGGGAATGGCTACAAAACTAGGGCTTAATGCAAAGGGCTTGCAAGTTGTTAAAGCATCTCAAGTGGAAATTGGAGATGTGCAGTGTTTCCTGGAGAGTTGGCCCATTTATTCTTCCCTCTTGCATGTAAACTTATATTCTGTAAGAAAACATGATTGCTTTGTTCCACTGTGCTGTGGAGATCTCATTGAGGGTCCTCTGCACTACCTAATGCTTGCATGAGGTTTTGTAGACCCTAACACAAAAGCCACAACGCTTGCTGGGACCTACCAAAGAGCCTCAGCAAGTGGATCTTTGACAGGTCCATGCCAGAAGTTGCTACCAGCTGTTTTTCAGCTGTCTGTTTTTATTGTAGTCTGTTCTGCTGACCTGTGAGCTATTACATGTCATGGCTCCGATGTGATGTGTGCAGCAGCTGCTTGTCCAGAGCAATCATACTTTGTATTTCGGGCTGCAACTATTTCTGTGCTGCTGTTGAGTCGGTGGGAGTTGCACTATGGGCCAAAGCAAGCAGAGAGATCTCTGCATGTTGTTACTTACTGTGCATTTTGGGAAAACTCCCTGGTCTAAGTAGGCACCAATTTTTCCTGCAGAGGGACAGGAAAAAGAAGCCTTCGTGTGCCCAAAACTACTCTACAGGGTGTTTCTGTAAGGGCAGCCTCCCAGAGATTTCTTCTCAGAGCCTTAATATACAATAAAAAGTAGCACTAACCCTAGGAACAGACATATCTTCTCATGCTGTTTAATTTCAGTTATGTTCAGGCAATAATATCAAGAGCTAACATTATTACTAATCCAACAATAGGTTATAAAAGAAAAAAAAATAAAGCTGATCTCTGAAAATTCAAGTACAATTGGCAGAAAGTCAAGCTGCAGTAGTTCTTTAATTTGATAATAGCTCAAATCAAGAGGAAAGAAATTCTGTGAGCCTGTTAAGGGTCCGGGTCCAAGCCCTACTGAATTCAGGGAGACTGTTACAAAGATTCTGATCAGATTACAAGATTGGAGCCTAATTAATATTTTTTTGTTTTGTTTGGAAATGAAAAGACTTGGATTTTTGAGCCTTAAAGTTTGCTGAAGTGATTAATACCTGCATTTTCTAGTGCTAGCATATTAAATATCCTATACATTTTTCATCTTTTCTAATTTATCTTATTAGGAAAAAATGGGCAAATAACAAATATGTAAATATATAATATTATACTTTAATATAAGCTGTGTGCTGCATTCAATAATGAATGTTGTTGACTATAGTAATTAAGTATGATTCCAGCTTCAAACAGTTATTTACTTGTCAATATTAGTGAATCTAGTTCATCTAAAACTGCAGGCAGTTTTCTGTTTACTATATAAACAGTAATTGCCTGTTTAAGTATTTGCTAAAATATTGTTTAAGTCTAAAATCAAGATCACAAGTGGATTTCAATAAGCTAGTTAATTTACTTTAATTTTGGAATTTTCTCTCTGCATGGAAAGAGAAATATGAAGAGTAATTTCATCTCCCTATAGTTGATTTAATTGTACGTACTTTTGATGGATTAAGTTTCCAGTTAATTGTGGAAAATGCAACAACAATATTATAAAAAGAGGTTTAAAATAAAACAATTGCTGGCTGCTTTGCATGCTATTTAAAAAAAATTTTAACATTATTAATTTTACAATGGTAATTTATAAATATTAGTTACATCTTCCCACTTTCAAACCCCCCAAAATAGATGGTTTTAATCATACTTATTGATATTATCTATGTAATTATTTTTCATTATGCAAATATGTTTCAATTGCTGTGCGATAATAATGTGATGGAAACATTTTCCAGTTCTTTAAATCACATGCTTAACTAAATCCAGGCTATAACGGAAAACTGGTGTAAAAAAAACCAGAAAAAACCCCCCCCCAAACCAGGCAAAGGTTTTTGGAAAAGCAACAGTAGCTTTATATCTGTAACATTTAATACTGAATGTTCAGGTAATTTCAAACTCTACTATGAAATAATGATTGACCAGTTTTGTATACATGGACACTTTAAGTTTTTTAAATAATGATCTCTGGTCATGTTACTTTCTATCCTTAGTTAAAACTGACACTAAATTAAAATATAATTGATTTCTAGTAAACAGCATGTTTTGTTAGTCTTTGCATATATGTAAAAGATGTAAATAACCAGCTTCTAATTCACATGCATTTCTTAAAACATTCTGAGGGTGCCTTCTTCCAGGGAGAAGCAATACACAGTGTTAGAGGACTGTGAAAAGTTTATTTGAAAGTATAATTAACAGTGCATACTCAAATATAGGCATTCAAAAATGGAGAGGTTTCAAATTCAGTCTTCTTTCCTATTTGGAATTTAAAGATTGTGAGGAGAAATACGATGATGAGGCTTGCTTTGGACAGAATGACAGCATTAGATCTAAGTTTCCTAACTTCATTTTAGTGTTGCTGTATGATTGCTAGCTTAAAATAATGTAGGCAATGCTCTCTTTTGTCAGAATAAAGTATTATAATTTCTAGCAGTTGATAACTTACAATTTGTTCTGGTTTCTTTTGTGTAGATAAATAAGAAAATGAAGACAGCTTTGTGTGTTGTATAAGGATTCTAATGAATCTAGCAGGGTTCTAGTTTTAAAACAAAGTAAACTGTTATTACTTTCAGTTAAAAAATCAGGATTGTCTGAAATAATTTATTGGATATATGTTCTCTCTGGATTTTTCTTGTAAAAAGTTGCTCTAGTGCTTTATTTTTTTTCTTAAAGAAATTTATACATGTATGTAAAACCCCCAAGTGAAAGTGTTGCTTCAGCCTTTATTGCAGCACCACTGTCTGCAGCTACAATTTCAGCCTTAAGCTTAACTTTTTTGCAAAGTATGTGGTTTTCATTAAACCTGTAATTAGTATAATTAATAATTCACTAATTGAAATGCAGGTTAACAAACCTCCATATGTAAAAGTAAAGGGGGAAAAATGTCATTCATTCACACTGGGCTTTATAAGCCTATAAAACTCTTCAAAGGACTTCAAGATATCAAGCAATCTTTTATTCAGCTAAACCTACCCCCCACCTTCTCTCTTACACACACTTAAATACGCAGTATGCTCACAGCTTGGAAAAAAGCAAGAAAAGCTTTAATGGATCACTGATTTTAACCAAAGAGGTAGGTATGTATTCCATATAAATGGTTTCAAAACAATTTTTGTGTTAGTATTAATAATTTTCATCAAACGAAAACAAGCATCTTAATGCTATAGAAAGCAAAGCTTTCAACTGTGCACTTATTAACATAGCTTTTATTTCAAGCTCAAAACATCTAAAACAATTACACTGGAGCAACTGTGTAATTTGCCCCTTTCTTTACTTTACAGGTATAGTCTTGTAGACAGAGGCTAACAAAGATTTAAGGGTAAAGTGGAGAGCTAAGGTCCAAATTTTGTTCATCTTTACACCCATGAGTAATTAACCCATTTGAATAGATTGAGACAACATGAGGAAAGGTATTCACATGTGCATAGGTTGCAATACCCAGATTCTAGTTAGATGCTTTACAACTGATGTAATAAATCAAAGAATAGAATAATTATTTCTCAATTTACCATAACATAGATAGCTTGTCATCACCCTGGTTATATGTACCTTTAAGAAGTGGTTAATATTAAAGATCTATTTAACCACATCAGTGAAACAGAGCTAGCACAGCAGGAAATATTACTTTGTCTTTTTCTTTAAATATAAAATGACTTGTCAAGTTATTTGCTTCTATTAGAAACCAAATATTTTCCATCTGGAACTGAAGATCAGAATTTTATACCCAGGACATGACTATTTGTTCTTAATTGGTTACATATTTAAATAATTTAAAATGTTTTGCTGTTGGGGATTTTATCTTTTTTAGAAGAAACAATAGAAAAGTCCTGTATCTAGTTATGTGCTTCATGAGCTGTGCATTTATCTGAAATGTTTTCTGCAGTTTTACAAAAAAAATTCTATTTTTAAATTTGCACAAAATATTTGCTGCTTAGATCAAATAAGTATGAAGTGAAGATACAGACACCCTCAATGCGTGCTCTTTCTGCAGTCCTTTGGAACTGATGAGTTATTCAGAAATATTTCTTCAATAATTTTTATCTGCATTTAAGAGCATAACATTGAGCTAAAATTGAACGTTATACTAAGTTGAAAACTAAAGTGTTCCCTTAATATCAAACTTTAAAATATAATTGAGGTAGTAACAAGTTATGGACAAATTCTTGCTGTGCAGCCCGGTGGTGGGCACTGAAATGTTATAGGCTCAGTTTCATAACGCTGCCTTTCAAAATCTGTTATCTGTAGTTATCTTAAAATTTGTGTGCTGAAACACATGATTCAAAGTTTCTCAGAAGAATATATTATTTCAATCAGATGATTTTCTAGAGTACACATTAACAAAAATCCTTACAATTCCCTGTAATCTTTGTCCTTTTTTAAATGGGAGAGAAAATGCAGAGGATAATGACTTATGCTTGGATGCAGTTCAATGCATTTTGTATGTTTTATTGATAAACATATACAGCTACATATATAAACATATGCAGAAGTATGTGTTTGTTTGTTATTATGTTAAACAAAAGCTGTTAGAGTTCCCTCACCAAGATTTAGCAAGTTTGCCCTACTTGCACATTACTGATAAATATAATATCCAGCTCAAATAGTAATCAAATGTTCAGGATGACTGAAACAGCATTTTTTCCTAACTTAATCTGTCTAAACAGGAACAGGTAAGGGGAGGGGGGGAGAGGGGAGAAAACCAAAAAAACTCTGAATCTGAAGACATCACTGTACTGTCAGCTTCCCTGCTGACACCTGTCAACTTTTTAAAACAATTTTTTAAGCTGGGTTTGGGAAATGGGGGGAGAGGAAGAGAAGCTCTTTTCAATTATGGATGATCTGTGAGAACTCTGGCATGTTGGTCAATCTTCTCTTAACTCTTAAGGGTGTCCTTCATAGTTCACAAATATGTTCAAATACTTTTATATATCTGAGATGCACACTGGTGGGGGGGGATGTCATATCTCTGCTTGTATTGAAGTTTTTCAAAGTTGCTAACAGGTGTTACCCACTGCTGTAACTGAATCCATACACTGCATTAAAAACTTGGGACCAGAACATGTATTTATTGCATCTGCAGGAACCTACTGTCGTGTCTAGACTCAACCTGTTGTTTCTAATTTTATTTCCTGGTCTTACTAGAGAAGTTTGTAGTCTGCGCTTGTGATGAACTTGAAACTCGATTCACAGGATGAAAAATACCTAATAACTAGAAAATTGGTAAAATGGTGTATTCATACCACTTCAAAATGTGTGCTCTCTAAAGATCAATACAATAAACTTGCTGCTTGTTCATTATCTGACTAGTAAAATGTTCTGTCTCAATAGGATTTCATCTACACTGGCTGGGTCACACAGGAGAGTAAGAGACCTGTTATTTAACTACTAGATTTTGCTTTGATTCTTAATTTGTGGATAATAATAAAACATCATTAACTATTTGTTTTCTCATATGAAAATAGCCCAAATGCATTTGAACGCATCTTTTGCATAGATTTTTTTCTCACATGAACTGTAAAGATTTCATTTTTAATTTAAGCATATTTTGAGGTAATACAGATTAATCTATTCCTTATGATTTGTAGATGCAAACATTCAAACAGTGACAATCTCTGAATATCCAGAATACTGTGTTTTTCTGTCCTTTTCTTTCAAGTCTTCTGATTCAGTTTCCCTAATTTCTTTTATGAATTAATTTTAATAGACTAGGTCAGTCTGACAAAAGTATTTTACAGCGTAATTTAAGTACATTTATGTGGCAGCATTGCGATTTCATAAAGAGCTGAAACTTCAAGCATTTTTTCTTGTAAAGAAATTAAGGTCATATATGTGTGAATTTTTTCTTGTGCCCGAGTTGGAATGCGTGATACATATGCACATATTTCAGGTACTGGAAAATGAATCAATATAAAATAGTAATTATTTAAGGTAGGGCACAGCCTTGGCATATATATAAGGCAGCATTTAGCATCTGTGGGCATTATCATAGCAAAATAGTAGTATTAGAAATTAACTCAGATTAACTTCGCTAGTAAAGCTGACTTTTGAGTATGAAATATGGGTTTGAGCCCTAAACCTGTATTTTCCAGTATGCAGTGCCAAATCTTCACCTCATGTGTGCAGACAAAATGTTTCTGCTTTAGCTGGCAAAACACTCATTTATACAAGATGAAGATGTAGCCTACATCAAAAACCTCATTCTGATTACTCGACAGCTTTTAACACTTAACACATCTCTAAGCATGTATTGGAAAACTGCTTGGGAGGAGGTGTATGTACATGCATCTTACCCCAAAACACCCTAGGAACTGATTAATCTGTTTTGTTAATCAAAGATTTCATCTTCACATTATAGTGCAGCCCGATTAGTGAAGCTGTGATGATGGGACACATGATCATTTGCTAAGTAAAGTCAAAATTAATGACAAATAAAATCAGGTTCCCTTTGTGGTTATTTCCAGCCAGCTGCATCCAAATATAAAAGAACTATCAAAGGGAGATACCCATTAATTATTAACTCAGAACAACTTCAGAAAGCACGTCTTAAACCTCCATTGATATCATCCTGACAGGCTCCTAATCTCGGAAAGTTGTTGGTAAGAGTTGCATTAGACTCAGCATGTCACCAGTTCTGACTCAAACAACTGCAACTCAAGATGCACTGCAGCATAGATATGAACACATGGGACAAACTACTGCCTCTTAAGACATCTGTGAGTAACATTTACAGCATAACATGCTGTATAATTCCCTGCATAGCTCTACCTCTGCTGTCAGCATAATAGAGTTGTCAACAGTCTAATTGCAAGATGCAATATGTAGGGGGGGTCATCCAAAAAAGAAATCTCAGTGGAAAGTAACACAAATCAGCTGTCATTATTATAAAGCTGGACCAACCTTTGGCTAAACCATTTAAACCTCCAGATTAATCCCTAGATTTATCTGTATAGATTGGATCAAACTCAAAGTTTGACTGCAGACAAAAGAGAAACTTCAAAACGAAGGCTATCATTTATGCCCATCAGACAATGCATTCAGTTAATGATCTGCAACTTACATTAGCTTGGAAACAGTGTTTTAAAAACTTAACTGTTGCATCTTTTTTCTTTTCATGTTATACTTCGACCTTCATTTCCGTTTTTTTTTCTCAAAACACTTCTGTCAGAAGGTGAAAATAGTCTTTTTTTAACAGAAGATTGTTCTAGTTTCTGCCTTTCCCTTTCCACCAACTTACATGATTAAATATCTACTTTAGTCTAAAAGTTAACTTGTAAAGAGCTTATCTGACTATGTGGTATCAGTAGAACCTAGATTTATTTACCACAAGATCTCTTTATTGCAAAATGTATATGCTATATCAAGCTGTTTAATTCCTTTGAATATTTTTTTTAGGATTTTATGCCACTGATAAAAATAATTAAAAACAACCAGTGTTGGAAAAACTCTGCTGTTTCTTTCTTGTTTTAAAAAAGCCAAGCAAACTCAGACAAAGCTTCTTTCCCCCTCCCTGCTGAACAGGGCAGGCTAGTAGTTTTTATTCTTAAAAAAAAAAAAAAAAAAAGATGCTAGCCATTCTTTCATCTTATGGGGAGACATTTAAATTTAGAATAATTACAAGACAACAATAAGCAGCACTGAGCATGAATGACAAAATGCAGCTCAATTTGATGTTTTAATGCAGTTTTTCCCCTCTCATCAGTGATATTAACCCTTCTGACTACTTCACTGAAGATTCTTCCCCTTATTTCCCAGACCATGATATGGATGATATATTTTCAGAATATTAACAGTTTATAAACATGGATGAATGAACAATGAGTTCAAGTATATATTTTTCATATACTAACTCAAATTTCAAGACTGTATTTCTTGCTCTGTATGACATAGGCCTGGCAAAGAGCTAGCCAACAGATCTATTAGAATAGCTACTAGCTGGTTGTAAAGAAGAGAAAAGCAAGGTTACTGGCTCATCTTGATCAAAATAATTAGACTTTCAAGTAAAGTAGGATCAATATAATTTCTTCTTTTAAAAAAATGTTTCCTACCTTTGCTGGCCTGTTTCATCTGTTTCATTAAAGATGCAACTTTTACTGATGCTTCTGCTCATCCTATGTTTTCATCAGTGTGAAACCTAAAATGCTCTTTGCCTAAAGTGTAGGTTAATATAATAGCTACTTGAAGCAGGAAACCTCTGCAATGTGTCTATAGTTGTCTTTATTTGGGCCTGTGCAGCATTTTGTTTGTCCTCTAGCCTTTTACGGCAGCTGGACCCTGACCTTCAAGTTCTTAAAAAAAGGAGGGGGGGGGGAAGTATTCTTTTCAGATTCCAAGTTCCTCCCTTTTTACCCTCCCACTGACACCGTCCCATTCAATACTACAGATAACTTTATTCATCTATACATCATTGTATCAAATTCAATAGGCAAACTGCTTCAACATGCTTCAGAACTGGACAGGGCAGTAATGTCTTCATTTTTTCTTAATGCAATGAGTTTCTTATCGCAGTCCTTTCAAGCACAAAACAAACACTGTAACAAAAAAATGATCTCCAAGTTTTTCCCACCCTGCTATTTCACCATGGGCTTATTTTTTTTGTTCGATCTTTTAGTGGGCAGCTACAGATACAAAGCTGTAAAATTGATTACATACATCCCTACCTAATATGAGGTAGGAAACTGGGGGGGATCTTTTATAATTACAAACTGTATTGAGAAGATTTACTTTGGGCTCATACTAAGAGCATGGAAGTAATTTGTTCCTGAATTGGCTCTCATCCTTTAAACAGGATACCAAAATTAAGTAGCATCCAGAAAAGCTAGTAGAAATGTCACGTCAACTGCAAATTTACCTGATCACTATTTGTAAAAGATGGATCTTTTCCCCAGCTATGTCAGTGTGAATTTGATACACCTGATGCTACAAAACTCCCAATCTGTCATTAACGTCCAGGCTTGACTTAAAGCTAATGACACCAGCTCCATGGATGTTAGTACAGCTCTAGCAGCAAGGAGTCCAGCTTTCCCTAGGTGGCCTATTCTGAGTCCTGCTCACCTGCAGATGAGTTTTAGTGAAGGCAGTTGAATGCTTGTCCCAGGTGTTCATGACGTAGCATGGTTTAAGCTCACTAGCTGAGCTCCAGAAAAATATGCTATGAACATACTGATAAGAGGGATAGTTCAGTATTTTAATGAATCACTTCATTAAAATTCATTTGTAGTGCCTTTTTATTGTAGCATGGAATATGTAAGATTAGGATACTCAAGTCAAACTCATGTCTCATTGACATCTTTGTCTTTTAAATGGAAAGTAAGGCTGGAGTGGAAAAAGTTGGTTAAAATACAGAACTTCTGAAGTGCTTAAACAGCTAATGGTACTAGATCATTTTAGATTCTAGGGATGAGAAAGAAAAAAGAAAAAAATCACATCCCTGACTGGGTGTTTTCCACTATAGGCCCTACATGTTTATGTAGAGGGTATTGCGAACGTTTGGAGGGATTTGGGAGTTTCAAAAGGAAGAAGTTTATACATTAGTGCTGCAAGTTGCAAAACACTGTTGATATTCAAATGTTTATTGTGTAAAATCTGGGATAAGCTTCAGCATGAGAGCTCCTTTAAGTGCCTACAACTATTGCTAATTCCCCTCAGCATTGAGGCTTGCACAAAGGCCTTAATCCAATTCCACTTTTTTTTTTTTTTCAGAAAGCCTATGCTATTTTCTCTCACATAAACTAACAACACTATCCCATCACACTGCAGAATGGGTCAAAGAAAAAGGGCTCTGTGTTTATACTTCACCAACACTTTGTGTTTCTTGGCCAAGTACGGCAAGAAACTTTAAGTGGGTCCCACAGGCCCCACGCCATCTTTAGAAAGAAAAATAAGCCTTCAGAGATTGAAAACAGACTATTTTAGGCACTAAAAAACCTATGAAATGTCAACTCTTCTTTCAGTCACTATCTGTGAAAAGAAATTGATCACTCAAGCCTCATTCTTCCAGTTCTGATTTAAATTATGAAACACAGGAATTGCTTTGATACAATAGTGTATTCTACCTTGCGTATAACAACATCCTTGGAGATACTCTTAAAAGAGTGTCCTCAGATACTAATATTTGTGTGTGCATATTTTATTCTACTACCACATGAGTACCTACTCATCAAAACAGCTTAAAGCAGTAAGTTCCATCAGGGAAAATAAATTTCATAAGGTCTCTAGGTTTACTTTTATGAAGTGTAAAAGAAACTGTTTTGCTTTATGAAGCGTATTTTGTAAGCTTCATCCATAATCTGTCTTGTACAGGAGATCCGAGTCCAGCTCTACGTGGTCAGGTATTCTCTGTATATAAACCTTCACTTATTTCTGCCAATCCCAGCGGTGTTGTCAAGGTTTAAACAACAACAAAGGCTGAGCTGCTTTGAGGATTGACCTTCCACTAGCGGGAGGTGAGAAGCTGGTCTGGTTCCCATCTGATCATCTCGGAAATGTAACAACAAAAATTCTGCTAAAACTACTGGGGATGCTAAAATGCCAGAGCGTAAACCAGCCTTTTTTTTTTTTTTTTTTTTTCTTTTTTTTTAGTTCCAAACAAGAATTAGAACCGCTTTTATCATTATGGCTTCTTAATTTTTACCATGAGAACCCAACTGACATCCCGTAGCACCAGTTGTGCTGATTTAGACAGCATGGATTCTAATCTCTTGAATAAGCTCGTAGTTATATCGCCCCAGAAGGAGTCAGAGGAATTCAGCCTGGAAGGGAATCACTTATTGAAGCCTTTGACAAGCTGGAAGTTATTCTCCCTTCGTACTGCCTTTGCTCTTGAACATGTGTGTTAGTGGCTGAGCCAAAGCTTCATATGTTTTTTTTTTTTTTTTTTTGCTCCTCTCTGGTTATATTTATACAGCAGCTACAGGAGTGACTGCAGTATACTCAAATGAGGTTTGAACACTTTGTCAAGAATCGTATGAAATAAGCTAAATTTTCCTTTGGGTTTTGCTTCCCTGAGAGTTTTACTATGTTCCAGGAACCTCTCTTTCCCCCATCTCTTTCAGGATTTGTTGTCCACTGAGGGCATTCAGGACAGGGGAAGGACCTGCTGCCCCTCGTGGCCTTGCACTGCCACCTAGAGCTAAGTGCTGCCAGGCCCTGAGCAGTGTCCCAGCTCTCATTTCCCTTGGGGGTGTCAGAAGCAGAACAGTAGAAATTTTCCTCCAGAAGCGATGAGCGGAGTCTCTACCATTTGCAGACGTCCACCTTCTGCAGAGGAAGGAGGCTGAAGCAGAGTATTTCGACATATGCACAGGTTGCTCGCTAATTTAGGTGAACTTAATCCGTTGTTTTATCAGAAATGCATGCTTTGGTGATGGAGAGTGATGATGGCTTCTTCGAGACACTGTTTCTTATCAAATACTGAAAAAGCACGTTTTCATGTTTTTGTAGATAGGTTATTTCCTACAGCACTATTTCTGAAGTAGTTCAGGTATTTGCATGGGCTCTTCTCCACTAACAGGCTTTTAGCCCTTTGAATCACGTTATACCCGTTACCACACGTGGATTAGCTGAGTGCCAACATCACATTCTGAGGGCTTGGCTTTTTTTGAATGGCTTGAAAAGCTATAGCTCAACACAAGAGGTTTTTATATGTTGGGGTTAAAATTATCCTGCGTACATAGCTAACACAAGGCTTAAGTATCACTTAGGTCCTGTTTAATTTAGTTTGAGATTTATGGTAGAGCCAAATTTTGTCCACTGGAACTTGCCCCTAAAAGGCAACTTTCTGGAGCATCCCCTTTATTTTTCAAGAAGCATGAAACAAAAGAAATACCTGTGCAAAAACACTGATGAAGGACATGCATTAAAACTAACCCCCCAAATACTTCAGAATAGGCACCAAAATTCTTCTTGAGATTTTCATTTTGCTATACTACAGAAGTTAAATACATACATTTTATATTCACAAACACATGAAGAAAAGTTCATTTTGCCCCAGGAAATAGAAAATCTCGGATTTTTTTTTAAAGGATCATCAGATGACTAAACCTTTCTAGTGAGAGATTAATTTCTTTTGCTTTGTGCTGTGTGCAGTACTTATTGTGGAGAATTTATAAGAGTTGATATTTTAGTTGACTGACAAGTCTCTCGATGTATTTAACAACTTTAATTATACCTGTCATTTTCAAAATGAGTGAAAAAATGTACAAAACCAACAAAAATATGTCAGTTGGTTATTAGTTACAGCAAAGTCTCTCTTTTATTTCTCTTCGCTTGGGTGGAAACCATCCTTTCTATTAAATAGGGAGCCAGTTCAAAAAACTTGAGACCCATCACTGTCTTCAGGTTTTTTAATTACTCCTCTGCCTTTTTTTCTTTGTTTTGGATTGTCTCTGTGTTAGATGACTTCTGAGTTTTTAAATTTCCTACTTGCCTTGCTGTCAGCATGTAGCATATTTCCTTTATCATGTCATACAATTCAGATTTCTGATTGTCTTGTTTTGGTGCCATACTGGCTCGGCAAATGCAGCCCTTCTTTGTGAGGGGAAATGCGCCTTGTCATTGTGAGAAACGAAAGGGAGAAGTGAGCAGTGGTACTGGGAGCAAGGAAGCAAACTGGAGGAAGCATGCAGGAATCGGTGGGTGAGTTATTTGCTAGCTAAAAAATGGACCACAGGCCCCACTAGAACTTGTTAAAGTGACCATACTGCAATTTTATAAATTAACTTTCTTCAAAGGCTGCATTTTCCTTTCCCCTCTATTTGTGTCCTGGTCTTTCTCATGTATGCAGGTTCTTTCTATCTTCACTTCTCTACTTCACTTAAAGGTTTCCGTGAAATGTAGACTTCTTAAAGGGTTTCCTTTTGGCTTGGCATGGTACTCGGAGGTTCCTTCTGTGAGCACTGAAGGTTCCGATCTAATATCAAAGGGTTTAAAGCTAATGATTTTAAGTATGGTTGAATTTTATTGCTCCTCTGGTGGGCTAAAACCTTCAGCAACTCTTTGACCTCTTCCCAGTCAATCCAATTCCATCTAATACTCTGTGACTAATATGGTGGATATTTAATCTACTTTGCTGCTGAAATTACTTTTAGAGCCACTTTTTTCCTTAAATCTTCCTCTTTAGAGAAATTGCTGATCGTAAGCTCTAAATATGTTGCCCACTACAACATAGGTTTTTAAAGAAAAAGCTTTTATTTTAGTAAAAGAAAATTAAAAGATGTAATTTCTTCTTATATCATAAATGGAATGAGGGGATATAATTATATTATGAAAGTAAAAGCCAGGTTAAAATGAAAAATTGACAGAAATCTCTCTGATCATGCTGTTAATATAGATATCATGATGAATAGCCACACCTTAGCCAAATATTTCCTGTAATATAATTAAGCTTTGAAGAGAAAATTAAAGGAAGCTTCTAAAGACATTATTTCCACTCTCTAGGCAGGGCTTACTGAGTTAAAATTTGGAACATGGATCTTGTCCTATAAGTAATACCAAGAAGCTGAACTGAGTTTTGTTTATAGCATATTTTTTTCTTAAAAAGTGACCACACTGAATAGTTGAGGCCATGGTTACAAATTTGCCATAGTGCCTGAGACACTTGGCTGCTTTTCCCTGTTTTCGTCTCAAGAGATCCAGGTTGCAAGCATTCTGCACTCTGCAAACATGAGCAGAAGGGATTTGCTTATCTGATTTATGTGAGGACCCACCAAATTGTGTCATGTATAATGATCTCTACATCTACAATCCTGTGCCTTATAATTTAGTCACGGGCATAGGCACATTGAATTCAATGGGCTTGAGTTATTGGAATTTAATGGAATTATTTGTATGCCTAAAATTAAGCGTTTAGGCAAGTTTTTTGCAGGATTGTGGCATTAACCTTTTCCATATGTAACCTTTTTAAATAAGTGTACCATCTAGCATTGTATCGGGTGAAGAGATGCAGAGTTTAAGTCTCAACTTTCTGTCTGAATCCAGAGCAGGCTGATAAAATAGCAAGGGTGATACGAAATGAGATTTCTGCTCATAGTCTAACTACCAAGAAAGATGAAGCTTCCAGTGCAAAGAGTGAATGGAAAGAAGTATCTGAATTCTCTTGCCTGTCTGTAATACCAAGGGTATTACTGGTGCAATAACGCGAGGCTAAATTAGGAGTGGAAGTGAGAACAAATCTTCTAACTGTTCAAAGAGTGAGTCTCAAAGCAACCTGGAAATAGGAGCAGCGGTGGAAATGGAGAGATTTCCCCCTAAGCCAGGTAGTTTTAGCTGTGGTTTGATTAGCCTGTGAAAATGAATGTGTGGTCTGCAGGAGCTGGGAACTGGACTTGGTGATCTAGCTCAGTGTTCCTGTCTTCCTAAAAAATTACGTCAAGGAATGAGATGCATTAAAGTAACCGTAATGGAAATGATTGTGCTCTACTACTCTTGCAAGTAAGTGAAGGACTTCAGTCTTCAGAGCTGTCCATATGGCAAATTTCACATGCACTAAAATTAAAAGAGAGGGGTGAGGTGACCCAACCCACATGTAATAACCATCCAGCCCACTTTGGATGGAAGTGTGTGTTGAGGGAGGTGGTGGAGAACCTGGGGTGTTCTGTGATACAGACATTCTTAAATAGGGACCCTGGCTCACAGGAGCAGGAGGGAGGCTTGTGATGTCTTTAGAGCATATTCTGTATCAGGAATATCTGGGCTCTGTTCTGAGATTTGTGGATTTCCTTGAGGAAAAACTCCCAGTAATATCATTTAGCTGCTGACATGAGTACTAGCTGCTACTGGAGAGCATGTGGGTATAACACAACCTTACTGTACAGGCCAAGAGATAATGGTTGATGTTGAGACGAAGACCATGAAATTATTGTGTGGATCTTTCTAGAAGACTACCTACCCTGTAGACCACTAAACCCATAGCTCGGTGGTTCTGTCTGTACAAAGAGACTAACCGTACATAACTATGACATCACTTCTTGATGCTCAATACATTGGTATTTTAAGGGAGTTCAGCTCTTCAGAGATGTAGTACAAGTACAGGGTTACTTTTTTGCCTTTTTTATATACAGTTGATGTCTTGGGCATAAATTGCATATAAAAATGCAAAAATACGTAGGTATGTTTATACCCCTCCTCTTTTTGTCAGCTGAATAGAACTGTAATTGATGGAACACAAATGATGTATTAAATTTCTTGAACACACGGATAAAATAAGCCAATGTGAAAACCACCATGTGCAGTTGATTTATAGACAAATATATTTGGAGCAGGTACAAACAAAGGTGTAAAGTACTATGTTTTAACAGATTTTCATGCCATATGCATTTGCTTTAACTGCCTGAAGAAAAAAAAGAAGATTGAACTAGATATTTTTAAAAAATTAATGTTAAAATACCTTTTGAAAATTATCTTTTTTTAATTACAGGAACACTACTGTTCATGGGTTATTAGTATGTTTAACTGTTTTAACTATTTTTTTTAATTATTTTAATAAGTTAATGGTTTTGCCACTTAATTTCATATAAGAAAGCAAATCTGGACAAACCCCCCTGAACTTTGACATTCTTTCTTGTATTTATTGCATATCTTTGGAAATGACCTAATTTTAGAAATTCACATGAAAACAGTGGTCAGATCTTGTCATTTCAAATTAAGTCTGACAGCTCAGAAGTTAAACCGGTTTAGCTTGTTTTAACAGCTACACTTCAGTGATTCTGGGTTATTAAACACTTTGGGAAACCTTCCACAGTTTATTAGGGAGAGGAAATTTATATAGTGAAAGAAGAAAAACATATGTAATTGCCAACATATACATAGTGGCTCTGGTAATAACATCAATTTATATATGTAGACTGTTAGTATCCTGTACAAAACTGCATGTATATCTGCTTTTGTGTGAAGGAAAGATATATTAGCATGACAAACAACTTCCCTTAAAACTATCATCGAGGCAAATGTGAGTGACTATTCAGTAACTCATTTGGGAAGCTAAATTCAGTAAAGTGAATTTTATCCACAGCATTACTTCTTCAGACAGAACTCTGTATTCAGACATATATATTAAATTTTGTCAAGTGTGCAACTAAATCTGAACATTAGGTTTGTCCACCACTTGGAACCCATGGTAAACCTGTGGGAGAAGATTCAGAGTGAGGGTTCATCTTATCTCCTGTCCCAGCTCGTGTCTCATGCTATCTCCTTTGAAGGCCACAGACATGTTCATTCAGTAGGATGCAATGTATCTATGAGGCTCATGACTCTGTTCAGAGAGCAGAAAAGCATCTTGCTCATCAGATGGAAACTATTAGGTATTGCATCCACTTGGGCATGGCTACAAAGCCAGCTCAAATCTCAGGCTGAAGCTCTTAAAGGTGGGGTACAGAAGGAAGGAGCCTGCAGGCATGGTGAACTCAAAAAAACCAATTGTTTCTGAAACTGAAAGCCTAGGAGGCTGGGATGAGGGCAGAGCTTGAAATCAGATTTAATGTTTCATTAGGCTGTAGAGACACTTATATGCTAACCCCTTAGCATGGCTACTGCAGAGTTGAACAAGCAATAGTGGTTCCACTGGCTCGACTTGCCACAAAGGGTCTAGACCTGGGGTGTGAAGTGGTTTGAAGTTTCTGCTGTAGTCTCCTGTTTCTGCTGGGTACAGTGAGACATGCCCTGTTGCCACCCAATAGCTGGCTCTTCTGTTTAGATTCAGGTAGCAACTCAGTATGTCTTGAAAGTCCAGTCTGGTATCTTCTTCCTACATCAGTGTTTCTTCATCAAGGTCAGGTTAACTCTTAAATTTTCTGGACAATCTATTTAGATTAAGGGCTTTTTAGATCTCTTGCCACACAGCAGGTTTTTAGAATGTTGATTATTTCTTTTAAATCTGTTTGGGAAACTATCTTGATTTTTCCATATCAAGTATTTTGGTAATGACTAAATACCACTGCTACATATGTTGCTAGTTCTCCCTCCTTACCTTTCTTTCTATCCCTGTTTATACCCCAAGAATTACGAGCAAATTTTAGTCACAGCTGGTGATCTACCATGACTCTTACCTGCTCTTGAAAATTTCTGAATATACCCCTTTTCTATTTCCTTCTGGTTTGTTGATGTGTACATTCTGCAGCAGTGGATCAAGACAGACTGTGTAAGGCACATCTTCACAGAAATGCTGTTTTTTTGACTGATTTCCTATTAACAACATATTGAGAGCCATCACCCGGTTTTTAATCCCTTTAACATATGCACAATTGGTTTTAATAAAAATATCATGTAATACTAATTGTGTCTGCGCATTATCAACAAAATGTGCAGCCCAAAATATGTGTCAAAACTGTTTGCCAAGGCTTATTTTCAGTATGTTCACTGGCTAGCCTAAGGCCAGCATCCTTGCCCTGAGGGAGGTGTTTTAAGGGCTGGAAAAATATTTAAAAGTGACAATAACTGATAATATTGGCTCGTAGAAAAGAAGTAGGAACATATTTTGCTGTGCTTCATAGTCTAGGTAAATACCAGGGTTTCAATAAGCATTCAAACAGATGCTTAGTTGTCTTTCCATTATCCCTCCTGAGTTATTACTCTAAGACTCTAATGCAGAGCAGTGACTTAGGTGCTGATAAGTAACTTCTGGCGAAGCTTGCTGCAATGGAGTAAGGAGCTGCTGTCCACCTAGTTCCTCTACCAGAAGTTACTGACTGTGTAGTAAAGTTGGAGGACTGCAGTGAATACCTGATAATTAACTGATTTAGCACAAAATCTCCTGCTTGCTTGAAAGCCACCTTCATCACCATAAGTAGTGCAGATGTGGACTTGTTTCCTGCCTTTCTCTTGGGGCAGCTCTGGCAGAGGCAGCTGCTTCTGGAACCACCAGAGCTGGATCCACTAGAGCTGTCAATACCTTTATACTATGAACTTGAAACTAAGCACGTTCATGGGCTAAGCATGTTCAGAAAACCCAAGGTCATGCACGACCTGTGTTGCACTGCACCAAATGATGCTTGCTCTCCTGTTCAATCAAGATAATCTATGAACTAAATGACAGTAATTTCCATTAAAAAGCCCCCTAGAAAAACAGGAATGTGTGTGAGCACGTGCTTTGAAAACTTTGCTTGATGATACATTTTCTTTCTTTGATCTATCTGAAATAAATGGAATCCATTAGTGCTATTTAACTTTGCCCCTAACTGTTGAAAATGGAAAAAAGCTGACTGTAGTGTTTATTTTCAAAATCCTACTGCCAAGATTTTTTTCTTTGAGGGAAAAGAATGAAAGAAGAACAAATCTCTTCTTTGCTGCTATGGTCATTATAGTTTATTTTCAGTAAAATAATACTGTCTCAGTATTTGAAACTTTCTGCATAGGTGAGCAGTGTGAGCCTGATTGCAAGAGATCATTCTAAGTAGTTCGTGTATAGGCTAATTATTAGGGCAGGAGAGAAGAAAGGCAGTTTTAATGTACTTAGGTATCAAGGGCTAGTGTTATTACAAAAGGTGGTTGGAAAACCACATATGATGTTGAGTGTGGTCTTAATACGTAGGCAGATGTTGAGAATGTAATGTAATCAAAGGGTGAATGCAGATAATTTCTGGGCTGTTTGGGGATTTAGACTGGTGAGGGTAACCAGAGTAATGTTTTTAATCCCTAGTTAGCAAAGGGAGAGGCAGAAGACTGTTAGCATGTAACTCACGAAAATCTATGGAGAGGTACAAAGATATCAGTAGACCACAACATCCATTGTGGAATCGTGTTTGGTCTGCAGAGGGTAAAATTCTAAGATTATATTGAATTAATTTGGAGAAAAGAAAAAGATAAGCATTTGGAAAAGATTATCCCATAATGTGGCCTACAAAAGAGGTAAGTGAAGCAGTCAGAATTTTCATTGCATATATATATATATATATATATGGAAATGAAACAAAATAATGAAACTGTGCTTTACCTTAGAAACACTTTTACAAGTCCTGCATTTGGTTTAAAAAATGAGGGACAAAATTTGGGAAAATGTAATCAGTCATTTTTCCTGTCTGGCCAATGAGAAGACAGTTTTCAAACTTAGATGACTCCTAAAGGTTTGCATTTATAGGTGTTTCTCTTCAGAGTAATTTAAAATGATTGCCTAAGAAAAGTTAATGTAATTAGGCTCACTGTATACTTCCAGGTTTACCATAGACCTTTTGCTTAGAAAAATAAATTGACACAGATTTCCTCTTAAGCTTCAAATGTAGGAATCTTTTTATCACAGCTGATATAATTTGGTTCTCTTCTCTATTTGTGCATCCAGTAAAGATTTCGATGGCATCTTTAGGAAGTAGTGATTTTTCTAATCCTTGTGGATAATCCCTTCCTCTGACTAAGGGCAAAGTGACAAAACCTTGGGAAGAAGTTGATGTGATATTTGTTTGTATATGCGTACTTCTCTCTGGGACTGACTAGCTGGCATCCGCTAGCCCCAAACTGACACAAATGTCTTTGACATGTTTCTGTCTCTGGGTTTAGGTAGATATAGGTGTACATGTGTAATGATATATGCACCATCTTGGTGTATCACTGGATAAAAAGTATGTTTCAAAAGGGTATATTTATCCTATGGACCTATGCACCTGCGCTTTGGCACAAGTGAATCTGGGTTGGGAAACTGAAACTTATTTTGCAAAGTTAAGTATAATTGAAATATATATAAGAAAATATGGGAATTATCTGTCATTCAAACAGAAGGACTGTTGTTTTGGGGTTTTTCAATGAATGTACTGTTAGGCTTACAATGGTGGTGGGAGGAAAGGCTTTAAAAGAAAGTCATACCAGCAAGTCAGTGGGAAATGCTAATTTCTTCCAACACAGAAGCCAGTCCACTGGGTAAAAACACAGGGATATAATCAAGGCACTATAACAGCATCATGATTATTGTCTTTGACAACATGATGGGTAATGTAAGCCCAAAATTGGACTATGCTAGTGAGATTGAGATAATGGCAATTAGGAAAAAAAAAAAAAAAAAGAGGTAAAGTGGTTTTGAGTGCCAAATTATCTCCTCCTGAGCCTGATCAAATGCCCACTGTAACCAGTGCAGACATCTATTGACATTGGTAGGCACTGGAATGGGCTCTGTAATTCAGGTTTCTCCTGTTGGTTTGTGCTGTTTATTTTATCAGACTGCTGCCAGAGTGACCCTGAGAGTGACCTAAAGTAAAAGTCAAATTACACTTCTGACTCTTCTCTTATTTTGTTTTTAGGTGAGATAAGGAAATCTGAAGGCTTAACTCGCAAATCAGTAATCAGTGGGGGGATAAGAAACAGCGCAAAATAGTCTCCTCCTCTCAAAATGGGCAAAGAAAAAACACTTTTAAGAATCAAAGGCACAATAAAACAAGATGTTTCCCCAGGAGCCAGAATCTGTTCTCCTTTACACAGATGTAAATCAGAAATGGCATGTTGAACCATTTTGGGTCATATCTGTAAGAATGATGTAATAGTGCAGAATTCACCTTTGCATTGCATGAAGGCCACGTGATTCTCCATTGCTTTTTTGAATACATTTTTTCACAGAATTTTTCACCAAGGCAGAACTGATAGGTGCTATGAGACCTCGTGTGAGAGTCCACGATAGGTTCAAAGTGGCTGATACCCCACAGTCTGGCAATATCGAGATAAATACTGATCTTTAGCCCTTTCCTTCTTTGGATTCACACACGTGGAGTGGAATTTGGCTTCCTGCCTTATAGATCCACAAAGGACTAGAGCAAGTTTTATGTGATAAGCAACATGGAATATGTAAAAGCTCTACGTGGGAAACTCTGGACTATACAGTAGTCTGTATTGTAATAGTAGCTACATCGTAATAGTACATGTGGTAACTAAAAATGCGGCAGGGAAACTAAATTTCAAGTCTGCTTAAGGGCCTCTACAATCCGGGCAATCTGTTAAAGGACTGTACATAATGAATGCTGTCCCTCTTTGTTGCTGAGTGCTTAAAACATATTTTCACTCTGTCCTCTCAAACTGAGGTTGTCCAATTGGTGCCAAGTAAGAAACGTATATAATATATATTATGTACCTTGGAAGTTGGTGGATGCTTGTTCCACTCAATTTAACTGTGTTGCTTTTGAGGACAAATTTTTTCTGACCTGGAGTGGGAAGCCTGTATATGAAACAGCTGTTTTAAATATGTCACCAAAAGAACCGATATGAATTATTTTCTCTATTAATTCAAGCAACTCCAGGCAAGTGGGAGAACATGGTTACACAGAACCAGTTGATGAGAATATGGGTTCACCTGCTCGTTGATTTCCCTTCCCAACTCAGCTGAAGAAATATCTTATGTTTAAATTACATGGCTAGGACCCAAGAGAGGTGGGATTGATTCTTGTGGATGTTTTTCAGCCTTTCTGTAAGACTTTGGACAGATGACCTCTCTTCTGTATTTTTTCTTCCTGATGTGTAAAATGGGGATAACTGTAATCATCTGTCTATTAGTAAGTTACTTTTTGAAAGTATTGGAGCTACAGGCTTAAGAAAGTGTGCAATATTAAACAAAGCAGAACGAGAACATCATGCTGAATAACACATTTGAGAAAACTGTAGCCTTTCTTCTGCTTGAAAGATGCACTTTGGTTTGTTGTTCAGGTGTAATTTTGCCTATGTGTGTGTATCCATTACTTTTCATTT
Organism: Astur gentilis; assembly: GCF_929443795.1. NCBI lineage: Eukaryota > Metazoa > Chordata > Aves > Accipitriformes > Accipitridae > Astur > Astur gentilis. The sequence goes on from NC_064889.1 coordinate 20,795,436, forward strand.
TAACTGTACAAATTACCTATGTAGATTCTATTGATAAGAGCTCTGAAATGCTTACGGCCATACAAGTCATATGGCATTCTTGTCCCTGACTGGGTAAGCTAACTCTGACATGAAAAGAAAGATGTTCTAATTTTCCTGGAAGAAGTAAAAGATTAAGAGAACTTTGAACAGTTCTTTTTTTTTTCCTGTGTGTATTTCCTAGGAAAATTACTCTTAAGTTAATGCGTAAGGCTGTATTAATTTAATTTCTTTTGTACAAGGCAATTCTATGTCATTTTATTTGTCAACTGTGAGGTTGGATACTACTTTGGTTATCTGAAAGCTTTGGAGCTCTGGTAAGGTATTTAAATACTTAATTTAGAGTATGGAATGGGGAGCTGTACTGGCAGGCAAGGGAAGCGAGCTCATAGTCTATATTATTTTACTTTGAGCATGGGGTGTGTTTTGAAAAAATGTAAAAATTACGTTCACTAAGACACCATTCTCATACAAATAATGATTAGATTAAAATGTGAAGCCTAACTTGCATAAATCTACTATGCAAGATTTACCTGTGAAGTGCTTGGTATGTCCTGCTATTAGAGAGGAAACATCCGATCCATCTAAAAGCAAGAAAACAGTAAGTCATTAGTTGTGTTTTGTGACCTCTCAGGCATAATTAGATACTGCGTGAGTCACCTGTGCAGTGTTATAAGGAGGTATGTTGCAGAGAATACAAATACAAAACACTCAGGCTGGTCATGAATAGTTATGCCAATTCTGATTGTAGTACAGTTTTCTGTTACATATCCTCTAAGGTACAGCAAAAAGAAGCCTGCCATTTTAATGAATGTTTCTGGTGTGTAGAGAAAGATGATATAGTCAAGCATAGGTCATCTATAGCCCTTAGTATCAGCTGTAGCATACATGCCATTATATCATAATACCATTTTATCCCTCATGATCTTTGATCAGTGCTAATGATCAAAGTTTGTGTAGCAGCCAAGAGAATCATGAGACAGTAGATATTTATAGCTTATGGCCAATTCTGATTACTCTATAGCAGCTTTCCCAGTGTTCTGTAGTTTGATTGATGTCATTGGCATGCTTCAGCATTCAGAATATATCAAATAAATTTGCTATGCTTTGAACATGAAAGGGAAGTAAAACACTGATAATTTAAGAAACCAGAAAAGTGAGGGAGATAGGAGATACATATTGCTGCATGTCCTTTGGCAACTAACGCCATACAACGCTTAGCAATACAGTGCATGCATGCAAATTGCTAAGCATCCTCTTTAATGCAAGGCTTTACTTCCACTGTAAGAGTGTTGCTATTCAAAAGGGGCTGATAAATGAAATCTGAACTGCATATGCTGCAATGGAGAGGAGGACAGGAGAAAGAGACAGCTGTTTGGGGTGACTGCTTTACAAGCAGAAGCCTTTCAGTTCCATCAATCAGACAACGTGAAAGCCCCAAATCCAAAGACACCAGCATCCCACCCCCTTTGATCCCAATCCTAATAGTGTGCCAGTCACTGATGGAAATGCATTACAAAGTGAGAATGGTCCATTTTCTTCTTTCCTTTTTTGAGAGTCTGTATTTATCAGATTTGACTAGTTAATGACTCTACCCTCTCTCTTCTGCATGCCACAAGGAATCTCGCTGCAGAGGTGACAATTGTTTATGGTCAACGGGCACTTAAAGTGTAAGCAATCCATGGGATCTGTAGGAGCTGTTTGGCAGGGCTGAGAGTCCTGCAAAGGGTTAAGCATTGACTTGCTTCAAAATCGATAGTGAAATTATACATACATTTTCCTCATAGAGACAGTATTTGGTTGAGACCTGTGAGGCCAAGCTGAGGATATGTGGATAGCATATTGATTCTAGTGAAAGCAACCGTTGTGGCGGCCTCGTGCTGAGGCTGTGGCTCTGGTTTTAGGAAACGTGTGTTCTGTGCCTATCCCTACAGCAGCCTTTGTGTCTCTATCAGCACTTTCTGCCGATAACAAGCCTAAGTTTGCCCACCAAACAAGGCTTCCCTACCTGTGAGTCTGCAAGCACAGTTGCAGCATGGCTTTGAGCTCATGTGGCACCTTGTCTGCCCACATACTACAGTGTCCTGGTTTCAGCTGGGATAGAGTTAATTGTCTTCCTAGTACCTGGTACGGTGCTATGTTTTGAGTTCAGTATGCAAAGAATGTTGATAACACTGACGTTTTCAGTTGTTGCTCAGTAGTGTTTAGACTATAGTCAAGGATTTTTCAGCTTCTCATGCCCAGGCAGCGAGAAAGCTGGAGGGGCACAACAAGTTGGCACGGGACACAGCCAGGGCACCTGACCCAAACTGGCCAACGGGGTATTCCATACCATGGGATGCCACATCTAGTAGATAAACTGGGGGGAGGGGGGGGGGGGGGGATCGCCGCTCGGGGACTAACTGGGTGTTGATGGGCGGGTGGTGAGCAATTGCACTGTGCATAATTTTACATTCCAATCCTTTTATTATTGCTGTTGTCATTTTATTAGTGTTATCATTATCATTATTAGTTTCTTCTTTTCTGTTCTATTAAACCGTTCTTATCTCAACCCACGAGTTTTGCTTCTTTTCCCGATTTTCTCCCCCATCCCACTGGGTGAGGGGGAGTGAGTGAGCAGCTGCGTGGTGCTTAGTTGGTGGCTGGGATTAAACCATGACGAACGGCCATGTCACCACATATGAAATACCTATGAAGATGCTTAGGTGGACAGACTGGGAAGGGAGGTAAGGCATGCCATGCTCGCAGCTATGCCAGAAGTAGCTCTGAGTGGTATAAACTATATAGTCTTGGGCCCCTTAGATTTTTGTGGTGTAAGCCTCCCATCTGTAAAATGGGAATTACAAAATATTCCTTTGTCTCTCATGCCTGTGTAAGTGTTTTTGGATACCTGTATATACCTAGTACCTAGCCCAAGCGCTCTGACCAAGACCTACAATAATGAAAATACTTCTATGTGGAGAAGTGCTTGTGAGACCTGTCCCTCGGTCTGTAAAAGTCACTGTTTCATTTTTTCCAGTGTGTAACGTCTTATTATCAGGCTTTCTTACTGATTTGTAAACATGAAAGTTTGTAGGTTAATAAAGAAATGGGCAGCACACTTCAATAATCTCTTCTGCTTTTTTCTTCTTTAAAAGTAATTTTCATGTCAGTAAGTACAATAACAATAGAGTTAAGCTATGTCATTAATTTCCATAGATGGTAGATGGAGAATGTTAAATTCTAGGCACCTGAGTGGATCATCAAACTCTTCTACCACATAATGACTCTAAATAATCATATTCATCATAATTAGTACCGTTAATAATGTTAAAAATAAACACTTGTACCTCAGACCATTAGTAATAGTAATCTTGTCATCATCCATGAAAATTACTAGACCAGGTTATTTTTCAGTGGGGTGCAGATATGAGATATATAATTAAAATATTAATTACATATTTGATAGAGCTTCAACTATCATTATTATATTACCATTGGCCTCATTATTACACTTTCAGTATGTTACCTTGTATATATTGTGTTTAATAAAGTGTTGAAAAGTGGCTTTGGGTTTCCAAGATCAATATATGTTACAAAGAAAAATGTATATGAATCCAAAGGTAGGGAAGAAATGGGATTCAAACTGTAGTTAAATGAATTTCTGTCATTCAACCCTGTACTAAGAGGTGACACAAAGCTGACACAAAGCTAATCCTAGTCATAAATCCCCAAAATAGAATTTAAGTGATACTTAGGTGATGTTTAATGGTTATTTTTACCTGAGTAGATTAAATGACAAGAATACTAGTTAGGTGAATGGGAGAGATGAGCTTTAGAAAACAATGTATTCTAAAGTTTTTTTTCTTTTAGGCACAAGTTTTTTCTGTTAACATGAACAGGAGGTCTTCTAATGTACATAGGGGCAAGTAGTAGTGCTTTTGCATGCTAAACTGAATTAGTATAAACAAGGGGCAGGTGTAATTTGAAGATAAATAATAGTGACACAGCACATTTTGTTAAAAATGATGGTGCATTTAAGATTGAAATCTTTTGTCAGGAGTTTATTTTCTTGTTTCCATGGTGGTTAATTGTCCATTTATTCCTTACCTGTCTGTAACAGAGTTGCAGGATTGTTTGTTGCCATTATTTGAAAATTGTGTCATAATTTTTCTGTAATAAGCTGTTTCAGGTTGTTTCTGATCAGGACATACTTACTCTAAAAGTAAATGCTTTAGAAGTAAAACACAGACCCCAGTATGGTGCCTGTATCCTTAATCCTGAAGGATTTTGAGGAGTTCTCTGAGATGCTGGTTATGCTGTCTGCTCCTGTTGCCTTCCTTGGTAACATTCAGTGGATTTCTTGGTATCTTTCAGGAACAGAAAATCTCTGGAGCTGAGGATAGTCATTGCCTCCTTTTCACTACGGGAAAGGACAAGAATGCATTTTTCCTATTTTTAAAAGTGTTTTTGCAAAATTGTCAGTATTTTTTTTACTGTTGCATTCAAACAGTATCAGAAGAAATAGTTTCCAGAATCAACAGTAGTAGATTAAAAATGGCGTCCAGTCAGGTTTTTTTTTTGAAGTATTTTTCTTAAAGAACCTTTAATGTACATTTATCCCAGAACACCTCCACACCTTCTGAAGCTTAAAGGATAATTAAGTAATGAAGTTACTAAACTTCAGTTTAAAAAAGAAATAAAAACACTGCCCCCTGCCCCCCCAACCACTGAACCTGGTTATATCTGTGGGGGAAGATGTTTTCTAAATATCAAACTGGGTTGGATGGACAAAAGAGTTCTCTACAATTCCTGTCAATGTTGAGAAGCTTGTTCCACCAATGTGGTATGAAAGGAGTGAAGGTATCATTTGTCTGGGAGCGGTTGGTGGCTGTACAAATCAGGCATTTTCACTTGCTTAATTCATAAATTGGAATTAAGGGAAAAACAAAGACCCCAGGCTTACCTTCAACCCTGTGTGTGCATGCATGCCACCCTAGCATTTATTCCAGGTGAAACTTCTCATATCCTGGTGACTGAGCAAAATCTGGGGGGATGTGATCCCATTCTCGCTGTGCTGCAGAGCACTGAGGCACCCACACATCAAAGCCCAGTGTCTATTTTTCCATGAAGATGGCATTCAGGCAGCCAGCTTTCACCACCTACCCATTAACATCTGTAAAGGTATAATATGGTGGAACTTTTTGTCGTCCTCCTCCTGAATAGTCACGTTCCCTACTCAACCTGAATCTCCTCTAATGTACAGCTTTGCACACATGGAAAGTAATTTCTTTCAGAAGTAGGCAGCAATAATAAAACCTTATCATCTGCTTCACACCAGATATTATGAGTGTGGTTGTAAATAAAACCTTATCACCTGCTTTAAACCTGATAGCATAAGCAGTGGCCGCACTAGGATTTCTTTTTGGTTTGACCCACTTTACTGGCTTTATTTAGTGAGACAGGCTATGGCTATGTTCCCCCTCAACACATCTGATATTTTACAGGGTTTGGGGGAGAGGATGCTTTGAATTGTAAATGAATCTAGAGCACTCCTTTTAATAGCGTGGGATATCTCCTCTGGTAAACCATTAACAGAGTCATAGTCAACACAGTCAATGTAGGGTAGTCAAATGAGGACAGTCAATAAAAGTGTAAGTGCCTGACTATCCAGAAAGTAATGAAACTCTTTCAACAGATTGGGAAAGCAGCTGATTAATAAACTTTGCCAAAATGCTATTTTGGATGCTTTCTGTGCTATAGATTACTCTCGGACAAAAAATGCTTCGTGGATTTTTTTCAGTATTATTATTGAGACTTTTTAAATAATTTTTACATTTACCCAAAGCTACTCAGGTATGACATCCAGTGGCAGGGTTTCAAATTTTAGGACATGAACAAGTTTTGTCATCAAATGGAATTTTCCTTATAGAAATGAGGTGTTCATTCTCGGTAACTTGAAGATAATAATTTCCAGATTTGAGAGCTGGCATGACTGAAGGCCTGGACTTTGGAGGAGGCTGATGAACCTAATAAAACCTCTATGAAAAATTCAGCTCTTCATTAGATCCTCCTTGTCACTAAGGCTTATTATAGCTGCTTACTCGGGATTAGCACAGACAGAATGTGTTTAATATGTTATTAAACTAGTTGGACTTACATTAATTTTGTCCCTATTTGTGTTAGTGTTTCGTGGAAAAACCTGAGATGTTCTATATGTACATGACTTTGTTTTGCTTAAATAAGTTTGGTAGCAGATTTTTATTATGATGTTTAAGGCATAATTTGGGATTTTAAAATTTAATTTAAAGATTATTACATAATTCCCATCTTCCCTGGAAAAAAGGAAACTGCATCCTTTGATACTCTGAGGTATAGCTGCTTAATACAGGAGTTTACTTGGATCATTTATTGATTCCTCACAAATGGTATTGTGGTAATGTGTAAGAATAGCAACAGCATATATTAAAACATCTTTATAATCAGAATAATAATGAAGAGCCTGTAGATATGAGAATCCCAAAGTTTTCCCAATGCTTTAATAAGTACTGAGCTACTGCTACAATTCCTGAATTATTCAGAGCTATAATTTGGAGTCACAAGGCTTTAGTATGCTGTAGATGTAGCATTAGGCTTCCAGGGTCATGGTAGATATTAAAAATTGTTATGGAGAGATCTAGATTGCTAATCACACAATGGCAGAAATGTTGTGTAGTGCCCTAGAATTACAAATAATTTAACAGGATCTGACCAGTGCCAAGCCCCCTCCCTCCTCTTCCCTAAAATACAGGATGTACAGCAATGCTTCTGTAAGAATAAAGGGGTGCAAAATGTCCTTAATTGTATGTCTCAAGAATCCTATAAGCAATGGAATAAGAGGAGCAGAGCATAGATGGAAAAAAGCCTCCTCATGGACTGGAATGACAGTAACTAACCACTACACTGAAGTTATAATTATAATTTTGTCACAAGAGTAGAGAAGTCAAGGTTTCACAAGGGAAAAAAAAAATCTATTTACAGAAAAATATTATGCTTTTCATTTGATAGAAAAAGTAATTATTGCAAAGGGACCCATGGAAGATCTTGAAGACAGTCACCCTCCTTTTAATAAGTGCTTGTGGCAGCTAAGTGGGGATCAGGAGTATTCTTTATCAGGTTTGCATTCAAGTAGTACTAAATATATGCAGGTAGGAATTAAATAGTATCTGAGTTTAATTAAAATTATAAAAAAAAAGGGGGGAGAAGAATGGTTGGTAGACTGCTCGACTGCATTTTAACCAGTAACCTCAGACCCTAATTAGAAATGCTTTTCATATCTCCTCCATGCAAGGGCTTAATCTGACGTGAGTCTGTGAGCGAGGGCTTGGGGGACCAGTGTTAATTCTGCATTCGATCTTGGTTTGTATGGAGGCAGGCAATGCTGATTGACCGAGTTGCAGCACAGATCCCATGACCTTGCTGGGATTTTCATGTGAGGTGTTAATTGAGAGGGTGGGTTAATCTTTGAGCATCATTGTCCCCGAGCTGAGGACAAAGTTTGTGCTCTCTGTTTCCTTACTCAACAGTATATTTGATCTCTACCTCCTCCCCTTTATGACAGTTTAGCAAGCCTGCAGAAAATTTGCTCTTGATAAATTTGTTGGTGGAGGATTATCGCTTGCTGGTTTTGTTTGATTTTTATGATCTTGTTTTGGAGGAAGACTGTTTAACTGGGATGAAAACCAAAATATTCTCCTCACTGTTTCTTCCCCCCGCCCCATCCACTCCAATGAGACTATAATATCAGGTGGGGGGAGTGACATCTTGAGATTAATTATACTAAAGAAAACTACAAGGCACGATTTCAAAGTTATTTCATCTGACTGCTGGGAAAATATAAGCTCTTTTTATTGCTCCTGAGTGGAAAGCCTAAAATAATTACAAAAACAAAGAGATGTTACAGGGGACAGAGCTTTTATAATAATATACAGGTTAGAGTTTTCATACTGGATTTGTGTAATGCAAGAAAAGACAGCCCTGTATTTTTGCTTTTTTATAAATAATGAATGGGTTTTTTTCTTCATGTGTTGTTTTACAGGCCTGTCATTTCCAGTGTAAGGAGTAAATTTTTACTCTGGGTAGGACTAATGCATACTGGCTGACCTTAAATATGACTCCCAAGTGAGCAGGATGGTAGTTAAAAGCAGCAGAAGCAGTGGAGCTCACACAGCAAATGCTGTGAACCAGTAGTGATAAAAAAGCACAAATGATAGCTGTCCTTGACACACAGAGAATTTCTCTTACTTGTTTTATTGCACCAGCTGTAGATGAGTTTAATTACAATGCTTCAAAACTAAAACTCCTTTTGGAGTGCTTTTGTGAAGTACGGGCAAGTTTTGCAAAGCCCAGGCAGCGTGCTCCGTGCCTAGCTCTCTGCCAGACCCATCGCCCCTGGTGAGCAAAGGAAGGAGACTGTCCTGCGTGCAGTGGGAGAGGGTGGGACGGCTTTGGTCCACTGAGGACTGACTGAATGGTGTTTGGGTCTGGTTGGATGGCTGTGAAATACATCCAGTAAAAAAGGGATGCCATGGGTTTTACATGCCTAACTTCTAGTGGTTGTGTGGCCTTCATGAGGTTGCTTCTACCTGAGCGTTGCTCTTGCCTATGCCAGAATCATTCCAGAGAAGGTCTATGGCAGGGTGAGATATTTCTGTGCAGTGCCACAAGAGAAAGTATGATGCCTTGATGCCACAGGGTTGTGATTTGATGCAGATCTGGCCTCGTGACTTCCAAGTTTTCTTAAATAGTTCTGTGGCAAAATCACAATCCTTAGGAAATTGCACTTTATAGGGACATTGGGAGATTTTTTTTTTTTTTTTTTTTTCTCTTCAGGAAATGGCGCCATGTTCCTGGAGAGTAACTTGTATCAGCAATAATTTAATAGCTTCCTTGGCTGGGTGGAAAGCTACAGGTCAGCTCTTGGATTTATATCCCTATATAGGTTCCAGTTGTAGAGAGTTTCTTGTAGCAGTAGTCAGCAGTATTCTAAGCCTGTTATGCCAGATTGTATTTTTCTTTTTTAAAGTTTAAGAGTATTGATAGAAACGCAGTGGGAGCTAGGAAATGCTGGCGTTCACTTCAGTGTCTATATCTTGCCTTGAAGTGAGGCACTGGAGCCCAGCTTGCCTGAGCTTGGGATTCACTGAGAGCCAGGAGCTGGGAGAGCTGGTGCTTCTCACAGTCTTCCCTCAAGATGCTCCGACTCTGCGATCCTGGCCTTGCCTCTACCATGCTAATGCTATTAAAATCCACCCATGTGTTATCTGTAATTGCTGACCACTATCTTAAGCCACCCTGCAGTCTTTGAGGAAAATTAATTTTGGAGTTGTGAAAAGACAGAAATTTTGTTTTGCGAAGGATTTGTAGAGTTCAAAATCTGGCTTCTGTTCATACTGGAATGAAATGTGACATTTTCAAATTCTTGGCAGAGGAAAATTCTCAAAAAAGCTGCCTTTCAGATTGATTAAAATGGTTCATTCTGGGTTGGACTTGCTTGATTTCATAATCTACCAAAAAAACCTGAAATAAAAGTCATTTCAAAATGAAAAATCAAAAAGGTCAAAACAAATCGCCCCTCCCCCCAAACTTAAGGCAAATTGGCGTGATTCATAAACCCACTTTAGTTTTATGAATACACATTTTCTAATTCAAAGGGAGGCTGTTGTCGGTTTCTTTACAAACACCCCTCGATTATTCCTCAGTTGCTTATGAAGGGAACACCAAAACGAAGCTGGCTTCTTGGGATCTGTACTGATTTCCAGGATTTGATGAATTTCAGTAAAATACATGTTTATGGCCTGATTGTTTTGCACGAGAGGTGAGAATTACTTCTGATGTTTGGAGCAAAAGCAACTTACATGGGCTACAGAAATGCAGTCTGCTGTTTGTGTTAATTGTGGACAGTTATTGAAAGGATATCCTTAATCATTGGGGTGATGTTAATATTTTAAAGTTTTCAGAATAGTAATAGCTGGTTTTAACACTGATTAACCTCTGTCTAAATGTAACTGCGTTGGTTTTAATAATTTTGACTTGGTATAAAATAATACATAAACAAGAGTTTCTTAACTAGGTTTGGTGAAACTGAGATTCTTAATGACTTATGATGTTTCTCTAGCTAAGACTCAAGGCTTGGGCCCAATTTCACTAGGAAAAAGGGAAACTTGGAACCATTCTTCCCTCCTGTCCTTACTGGTGGCTACTTAAAGACCCTATTTATGCTTTGGGGTAATTAGGTGCATTTTTGAAGTTGATAGAAGGAAGAATGAGGACAATTAGGAATAGGGTGTAAGAAATTTTCCCTTTTCAAGCCACAAAGACATTAATGGAAGAAACCAATAGCCCAATGTGGTGTGCTTGGGCACAACAAGGTACAGGAAAACCTGGGGGTATGCAAGTCTTCAAAGCTGGAGGTGGAGGTAGAGTAGCAGCAACGGCCAGAATGGGTGCATGGCCCAAGAGAAGAGCTGCTTGGTTCTCCAGGCTCTGTGTAGGTCCCAATGATCTGCTGAATCCTTTTGTGTGCAAGAACAATTCTCTTTGCAGTTGGTGAAATTAAGTAACGGAGTGACCTGCAGCTTGAAGCTTTTTCTGTGGATGCTGTGTCTCTGTAAGAGCGTTTGGGTTTGGCCCTTTGTGTAGTCAAAGATAAGAGGGTTGTTCATCAACATCATCTTTATAGACTTACTATAACTCTGTATGAGGCAACTAGTAAATGTTCCCCTATGTAATTTTGGGCAAAGTAGAAAATGACTTGTATAGCAGATGAATTATCAGTTTCATCTTTGGAACATTAGGCCTAATGGTCTTGTGGTGCTTGTTTGTTGTTTTCTGTCACTGCCTTTAATCTGTTTTTTAAAAATTCTACTGATTCTGTATTTATAGAAACTGTTTCACCTCATTGCTCTAGATGATCTTACCAGTTAAAATATGTCTGGCCTGGTGTAAGGAAGCAGTCTTATGGTATGTTCTATCTGTGTGATGTACTTTGTCTGTAAGTAATAACAAAAGGCTTCATTAGAGAGCTAATCAACTCCCTCACCTTTGAGACCTAAAGTAATCATGTATTTCAGATGCACATCTATAAGAATGAGCCTGGTAATCGCGTGTAGGAGAAACTGTCTTTAAGCGAAGCCAGGCAAAGGTGGCAGGTGGTGTAGCCGCCTTCCTCCTGTATGGGGTTTGCCTCTTAATCCTGAGCCCCTCTTTCAAGAAAGTTTTACTTTGGCTTCTTGCAGAAAAAAGGTTTCAGAAGCTGGGTAAACAGAGCCTGAGCCTGCACGAAGGGGATTAAGAAGGAGAGGCAAGAGTGGAAGGGAAAATGAGGATATGACAGAGGCCATAGTGAGTTCAAACAAAATTTGGCCTGCAGAAGGCAGAAGAAATCCCACTGGTGACAGGTGCCATCTTGTGGGTCATTCTGCCACTCTGCCTCCTGCCACTTTTTATAACGAGAAGAGATAAAGGAGGTCTGGGTTCTTAGAGGCTTTGAATTGGAAAAGTAATTCAAAGGGATGTGAACATGGTTGGCTTCGGGGTTTGCATGATACTGTAAACATCAATACTTTGCTTGTCAGCACTCTATGCTATTTAAGAATGTTAAAGTCTGCTATAAATAGAGACTATGTGCGTGTCTAGAAACATGTAATCATAAATAGTATGAATGATAATCAAATTATTTTTCCTTTATAGTAATGCAAATAAAATATTCATGCATCATGTAGGCCTAGGAAAGGTTACAGCCTGCAAACTGTGCTAATTAAAATATAATAGCACCGAGGAGTATATGTAAGAGTTACTAATGTCCCTATTTTCCCTCTTTCCTTTAAGATCTTATCTTTAATGAATACATAAAAATGCAATGGTTAGCTGTGTTTTTCGGGGAAATTTATTTTGAAGGACTGTGCAAAAATAATCACAGCATCTACTAAGCCAAAATCAAATATGCTATGATAAAGCCTAGGTAATTTTTTTTTTTAAGAAAAAGGTAGTATTTCAGGCATGAGCCTGAATTCTGTCAAAAAATTAGAATATCATTAATTTTTCAAGGTTTAACGGTTTAAAAGATGAAATTACAACAATATTTATGTCAAACATGATGGCATATTTCAGTATTATTTTTACACCAAATTTAAGGGTCAAAATTTTCAGGAATAGAACTTGGCTTTACCAATTACTATTTTTAAGCACCATCAGACAAAAAAGGCAAACTTGGAATTGGCCTTAATTTCCTTTTCCCATGTTCATGCTGTCCAAAATATGTTGCCCTTTTGTGGACATTTATGAAACAAAATTGCACTAGGATGAATGAACAGTATGGAAAGAAAGCTTTAAGCTGATGCATGCAAGAATTCTAAACATGCTGTATAGTAAGAATTTATGTAGTATTTATGCCAGAAGTCAAACAAGGGATATAATCTTATTTGGGTAGGGAAGAGCAGTGCCATCCGAGAGCTCCCATCACAGCTATAGGTGAGCTCTGTTAAGAATTTGTAAGGAGAAAGCAAATCCATGAAAATGTCAAGTAAATTTGACTGATTAATGCATTTGAAAAGAATTCTTATTCCTTTGCAAGCATTCCATCATTATGAGGAATATGAAGATCATAGAATGCATTATTCTGTCCCCATGATTCGCTTATCCCTGGTTGTGAATCAGTGCATGAGACTTGACTGTGAATGGCTGGAGTCAATGGCTGTATTGTGCATGGGCATAATTTGTGGTGATGGAAAGTAAGCTCAGTCTTAATATTATTTGGTCACCTAAACTTAGGAAGTTGCATAAATGTGGCCGTGCTTGAAACTTGTTCTGTGAAACTCTTCTTTGCATGTAAAAACAAATTACGTATGTATGTATTCAGACACTTAAGGGCAGTGAAAAACTTTTGGATGTTCATTTTGCTCAGTTATTCGTGAAATTAAAAAATTATTTGTAATAAAACTTCTCAACGGTTAATTATGACATTTTAATGGGGAAAGCTTGAATTCTTTCACAGGGTTATGAAAACAAGTTAATGTTAAATGTGACATTTTCCTTTGGATTTATGACATATCCCCGGCCCCTCCCTCACCCCACACGATGCGTACAAAAGGAGGTATTAACAGAAAAACAGAGATGTTGTGTGTTCTGTTATGAACAAGCTTTGTGATCTCATCCCAAGGTTTTATCCAAGCTTGAACCATCTGGCTTTGAGCTGGGGGAAAAGCATGTCAGCTCTCCCCCAGAATTTCGGTGTCAGGGGGAAGGGGCAGAGTGCCTGAGCTTAATGCCAGGCCCCCTTTCCTCCCCTCCACAACCCTGCTAGAAAGACAGGAGTCAGGCACTGAAAAGCATACCAGGCATTTTTAAACACAACCCTGACATTTCCTCAGCATTTCCATAGCTAAGGCTTTCCTCCTCCCCATCCCCCTACCCCCTCTTTCAATCAAATAAGGCACCCGCTCTCTCATGCCTAGTGCAAAGAAGGAAAGGGAGGAGGGGGGGAAAAGTTGGCAATTTAATTCAAACAAAAGAAGCTTGAAATCTATAAGCACAGCAACTCCGAGGCTTCTGGCAAATAGAATTCTAATTAGTATGCTGCTATTTTTCTTTTAGACAGATGAGGGATGCCCCCTATTGACTCTAGCAGGCAGGCTGGTTTAAAAAAAAAAAAAAAAAAAAAAAAAAAGGAAAAAAAAAAAAGAGGGGGGCAGGTGGGGGCTAGCCAGCAAACACTGCAGATTGCAAATTATATCGCAAACCCTGCCAAGTCCCAGCTCTTGGCATCAGATTTTTAATGACACCCTGGAAAAGGGAAAAAGAAGCCCTCAGCTAAGGGATAAAAATGAGGGGTTTTACACTGTGATAAGTCTTTGCTTAAAACCCAAATGGCCAAGCACACATTAGGGTTTTAAAATATTCATAGATAGAAGTGAAAATGAGGATATGAGGATGTACATTTGTTGCTTGGTCAATTGACAACTCATTCTGCATATTAATAAAAGGGATGATCTAATTTTAAAGGGACAGTCTGTCTTTTTTAACCATGACTTTTTGAGTATTATGAAGCTGAGGGCAAAACATCACAGAGGAGGCCAGCGATGACACAGAATGTTGTTTTCTTTTGATGTAGACCTAGTACTAACTACTACTTTGCTCAGGAATTCTGGGGTCTCTAAAAATACGATACCCTTCTTGTATAGTCTCTCTGATGTATGGCTGCTGAACACTTTGATATTTTTTCCTCTTTTTTTTTTTTTTTCTTCAGTGCATGAGGCCCTTCACAGTTGTAGGATTTTATCCACAAACAGTCAGACCATCATAGAGATGGAAGCCATTTCTTTTAATAATTAGGCCACCTTCTGTTCCAGAGAACTGCTTTTGGCATGCCTACCTCGAAATAATTTTTTTTTTTAATATCACAGTATATCTCCTCCCCCCCAATACTATCCTGTAAGTGTTCAAAACAGTGTGAATTCATATTAATGTTACATATACCACCATAGTTCAACTAACAGAAATGTCTTTGACCAAAGATTTAAAAAATAAATCCGAGCCCATGCATCTCAAATCCTTCTGTTCAAGATTCACTTGGGAGGTAATCTTAAAAAAAATCCACTTTGATTTCTTTACACCTGAAAGTCCTAGTCACAATTAATGCCATGAATGTGTGTGTCTACCCTGAGTCATGGTTAGACAGTGAAATGCCAAAGGAACTCTGCCTGCTAATACTTAAAAATGCAAAACTGAACTCAAAATTATTTGCATTTACAAAACTGTAGGCACTACAAAGGGAGACTGTGTTGATACCAGCCTCAAAAGTCACAGCTAATATTAATTATCTCTAAATACACACCCATATACAAATGAAGCATTAACTCAGATCATGCAGCTAGCAGTATTTCTAATGCAGGGCTTTAGACTTTCTGTAGATTTTTATGGCATCCCTTAGGCTGCGTACCTACAAAAACGAGGCTTACATGAGCATTTGCTTTACCTGCCAGTCGCCTCCTAGTATTGTTGCTTTTTTTCAACTGAATTTGACAGAAGGGCAGAAATGTCACTGATAATTAAGTTCTTGTAAGTTTGGTGAAAATCAGTAGAGGAGAGAAACCCGAAGGAGTGCCCCCACCGAGGGGAAGGTGGGCAGGACTCAACCCTTCCGCACTCGCGTTGGGAACAGCTGGTGGGCTGCAGCATCTCCTCATACTTCCTGAACAGAGCGTATGGTGAGGATATAGATGAGGAGCAAGGGCTAAAGGACAGAAATCTGTAGGAAACCGGGCTAGCGGAAGAATTTAGATGTGTGTTTTTTAGGAAGAGCAGCTAGCTTATGTTTTCTGACATGTAGCCTTTTTTCAGAGCAGTAATTGTGTTGGCTTTGTAAGGAAAAACTGACGCAGTTATTGAGGGTCTGCTGATCACTGTTTAAAAAAAAGTATCCCTGTAACAAGATTATAATGTTACTAAATGTGTCCTCAAAGTTTATATTTAAAGACACAAAGGTGGTAGATTTCTGAAGTGGGGTGTTTTATTATGTGGATCTCATTAAAATGAGCAAGTTCCTGTGATTTGAAAAGTGAGTCTACTGGAGTATGAATGATACAAAGAAACCTGTGTTAGTTTAATGCTACCTGTGTTCTCCTACTGAACAGTTTTTAAAGAATAGGAACCAAAATGCAAGGTATTGAAGGGAAAGGGTGCAGTAGGAGAGACCAGAATGACATTTCTCAGCACACTGATGAATTAGTCTTGGTGCAGAAGACAAGTGTCCAGACAGTGACACTGTTTGCATTTATTCCTGGAAGGGAGAAGAAAACCAGTCCATAAAGCTCCCATTGATTTATCAGAAACTTCCCAGCGTGACCTCTTGGCAGGAGTTAACCGCAATACCTCTCTGGTAGTTGTGGCTATAATTCAATGGAACCATTATGGATGTTACGTGAGTGTATGGTATAATCTATATAAGCTAACATATAATCTAAAAAAATAGATCTAAAGTAAAAATATGGTGGGGTCTAGTTGATTTAATTGGAATGCCATTGACTTCAAGGGGAACAGGATCAAGTCCTTCATATAACTCTTATATGTATGTGATACTTTGTTTGCATGGCAGTTTGAGAAGGAAGCTTGAGAGATCTTGAAAAATTATAACCTATGCTTCTGGTGTGTTGTTAATATACACAGAAACAGAACTTGTTAGAAAAAAATTGAGCTTTTGGCTTAACTGTATCTACTGATATTGAGTTCCACAGGCAAATTAGGTATGCTTAAAGGGGGGTAGGAAGGTAGGAGAAAGAAATGTTTTCTTCTTCTCTTTGGCAGCTGCTCCCTATCTACTGTACATATCTACTTAGAATTATACAGTCAAAGCACTAAGCTCAAGTTCACACTTGAACTGCATTTGTTGAACACTAGGCATCCAATTAATAGATAAATTAGATTACAAAAAATGATCTATCCAAAAGGAAGAGTTGAAATGGCTGTGTAACCCATTCTGTCTTTAATGATCCAGCCCTGTGGGAAGAAGAAAAGCTAACGTTTGAAGGTATCAGCGGAGCTCCAGGTGAGAGTACCAAGTTTTGCTCTCAAGTGGTTCAGAACTGTTGTAGGAAGAGTCAATTCCCTATCAGTTAGTAAAACTTGGAATTATCTCTTCCAGTAAATGTTTTTGGTAGAAAAGAATTTTCTCCTCTTTTTCTCATGGACCAGTTATATTCAGGTGGAGAAAGATAAGTGATTTTAGCACCCAGTGGCTTAAAGGAGTTCAAATGACCACTAAAGTCATATTAACTTGTCAAATTGACCAGTATTTTCTGCCACTGAAACAGTAGAATGGATGGCTGGAGACAATAAAATTGTTTCAATTATACTGCATTAAGCATCCTCACAAAGTGAAAATGCAGAAAGCAAAGAGGAAAGAATCTAGGAGATGTGCTCAACAACGACAAGAATTTCACAGGGACTCATTTGAGTGAATACCCCATTAGAGAGATATATTGGAAGAAATATCTACTGAAGGTGCAGACAGCTAATTTGTACTTGAACACCCCAAAACTACAGCAGCAAGAACTTACTCTTAAATATTAATGGCAGCCTAGAAAGAGAAAGGCCAATATTCTGAAAAATATTACAGGGACCTTGATTGTGTCACTAGCCTTTAATATGGGACAAAACAAATGCTCATGATGTCTAAGAGTTGCCAGGCTCAGCATTTCCTGGAGTTTCCTACTTGTGAGAGGTGTTTTGCTCCCAACATGTACAGATAAAAAATTCACTGGCCAGTAAATATGAAATAACTCTCAGCTGCATATAGTTAAACCTCTGATGCCCTCTAAGAGTCCTAGCAATTGAATTTTTCGGTTTTTGTTATCTAATGTAGAAGTTAGTACACAACTGTGCTTTTTGCTGTATGTTCATGTGATGATGTGGGATGAGCAAGACCAAACCCCTGCATTAAATTCACAGTGAAAAATACCAGTACTAAAAATCAGTTGTCCAGCTGTAAAGGTGTTGCAGGATGTAATACAATGTAATTAAGAGCACAGCTGATTGTTTTAAAAAGAAATATTCTGCTCAAAACCAGCTGTGATTTTCCTTTAATTCAGGAAAGAGTATTGCTGAGGGGCGAGTCAGTTACAGGAAGTGGGGAGATACAGGTACATGAGTGGTTAGAACAGAGGGGTGGAATAGGGTTTGGTGGTTGGTTTTTTTTTATGAAACCCATGCTAAAGATTTAAGATACTTATTAATGAATAGGTATGCAGCCTTCCTTTACTGCCATAGGCTTGTACAAATAGCTACATTGATTTCATCAAAAGAGATAGTTTTCTTCAAGGTGGTGAATTTAATCCTAAATGTGAGTAGAAAATGTGTGGGATCATATTCTGCCATCCTCCTCACAGTAAGCATTTCTATAGTTTGCACTTTATGGACATAATCTCAGTGGGGGCAGGGCATGAAGGGAGGAATCACTGTAGAGGTTGATGAATCTAGGACTAAAAGGGTAAAGCCACCCCTTTTTTGTACACTGAGATGGATGACATTATAAAAAAAAAAATAATGCAGGAGCTCTGCCTCTTGCAAACTGAATACCTAAAGCCAAGCTCCAAAGAAAAGTTATATGGGAATCAAGTCATGTGCCCAGAAAAATTTTGCTTGAATAAAACGCCCAAATTGGCATTAGCTCTTGAATATTTGTCAGCCCAGAGCTAGAAGTGTCTCCTTTGTGTTCAGTGTATATGAGTTTTCTTTGCTCACTAGAATGCATTAGAAGAACATCATGGAAAAAGTTGCAGCTGGCAAAAGTGAACATGAAATATATATTTTCAGAGGATAAAAATGTTATGAGCATCTACAAACAACTGGCAGAGGGTTTGATATGGTAAGAAAATGGCCACCTATGACCTCACTCAGATTCAGTTTGACTTTTCACTTACTTAAAACAACATTTCTTTTTATGTGCCAGGTTATATATTTTACTCAGTGAAATGTTTGGTTTATTTAAAATTATAAGTGTAGCCAATCTTTCCATCCAATTTTTTTTTTTTAGAGCACCCACTCCAGTTAGTGTGCTCCTCTGCAACCAATAAATCCAGCAGTAAATTATGTATGATTTAAATACACAGAGATTTATATTTATGCTTACAATGTCAGTATAATTTTACAGTCGAGACACAGTACATATACTCTGCCGTAAGTACTAGCTTGATACAGTAAACTCAAAAGAGCACATTGGGGGTTAGCAGTTAGAGCTGAAAGTGAAAATCAAGAAACAGCAGTAGTACTGCTTTTGTCTTCAGCATGCTCTTCAAGATGTGAGATGCTCCAGTGGGTGGGAGACCTATGCACCACCCCCCCAATTCTGGGGATAACCCCAGCAGATATGCTTTACAATTACCTTTTCTTAAAATGCCAATTAACCCTTTCAGGGTTTTGTGGCATACTGTGAGCAAGCAGGAGAGGGGCACTCATTTATCCCTTATATTGAACATCATAACCAATTATAAGGGGATTGGGGCGGGAGGAACGGGTCTTTCGCTACTGTAGATGTATCTGGAGTGCTTCCTGGGTTTATCATTGTGGTTTTTAACATTTAGGAGGGTCTGCATAAGAATACACCAAATAAAATAAGAATACATCAAAAATAAAAAAATAAAAATAAGAAAATGAAGTAAAAACCTACAGATAAAGATATCACTTTGTTGAATGAAATAGAAAAAAAGCTTTAATTATCTTGGCAATATTGTCCATGCCTGTTAAACCTTACCAGCTCACAAGGCAACAACGTTTTTAATTTTATCAAAATGTCCAAGTGTTTATGTTCATAAAAGGTAGCCACTGGTGTAAATCAAGCCTTAACTCTATCAAAGTAATTAAGACCAGGCCACTGGGAGACTGAAAGTTTGTAATAAAAATACCCCAAAATATTAAGATTCTTATGGGAAATAGAATAGCACTAGGATGAACTAGAATGACATATTGTTAGAATAAACCTAGAATGCCATTAATTAACCTGAAGATTAACTTAGCCCATTTAACTATATGTTTTGCTACTTGGACTCCGATCCTTCAAATCCCACGTGGAGATTGACTCTTCCATGGGGACCCATTTGGCTAAGTGTTATTCAACATGAGTAAAGGTTAGAGAAATAGTCATGTTGGTTAGTAGCTGGTCACATTTTGGCAGTGTACGCAGTGGGGGTTTTTTTTGGATGCATTTGACCAGATCTTTGATTTGTAAGTTGTTGGACTACTTTGTGAAGTCAAGTTATTTATTTTGTCATTTACATGAAAAAGGTGAGAAAGAAGAAAAGATAAAGGTGCTAAATTTGCTAAGTGGGTTTTTGGTACATGAGTAGGTAACACTTAAAATTTCTGGTACCTCCCATTAGTCTGAAACCGTAATCTTTCCACATTCCATACCTTCAGGGGCCAGAGGGAGAAGACCCTGATGTTTCTGATCACAAACACTTCCATCTTCTGATTCAGGGTAAAATGCTTCACAGAAGCTCTGTGATTGCCAATAACTGAGTTCAGGCTGCTTGTTTTACTAAGGAATAGTTAATGCATACAGAACTATGAGACTGGTTGCAAGCTTTTAAGTAAAAGCTGGACTGTGACAACTTCTGTCAAGCTGGAACAAAGAATATGGGAAGATCTAGACTTGTGGGTCTGTACATTGGCAGCCTCACTTCCCCAAACCAGGACTCCCATTAAGACAGGATGGGTTATTACCCTTACCAGAGGATGCAGCATCGCTCTGGTACGTGGTTTCTCCACACATTTGCCTCCAAGCAGGGGGAATTTGGCTGAAGTAGGTGAAACTACATAAGGTATGAATTGGACTTGGACCAGTGAAAGAAAGATGACAATTAGGTTGATTTTTGAGTAAGGTAACTTAATTCAGCTCAATCTCATTCAGAATATTTGCTTGTCTTTCTAGAGGTGCAGTGTTCAGTTTGTCTTTGGTATTGGATCATACCGTCAAAATGAGATAGGGATAAGTTTTCCTTCTGTTTTTAGAAGGTTCAAGGTTGAGCACTACCAAACAGATAATATGAAAGCAATGCTCTGTTCTACACTAAACATTTTAGCCAATGTTAAGTTTTCAAGGCAGAGTCTTAAATTATTTGTTATGCAAGTGCAAACTGGTGATGCACTGGAAGGAAAATTTCCATTATAAAGTTTTTGCAATCAGCAATCATCAGGCACTTGACAATGAATGAAAACCAACATTTGCTTTGTGTGACTTCGAACATACTGAAAAGGTAAAATGATTATGCCACCTTCCCCATTATTAAGTGCATGCATTTCTCGTTTAAAGTATATGACAAAATAGCCATGATAAAATCAAAGGCTATCTTTGTGGCACATGTGTTTTAAGAAACATAGCACCTACTGAACTGGAGATTTGCAAGCATTTAGCCATTTAAAAAATATTAGATGTGTGTCCTTTATATACACATACACAAATCTCTCTCTCTCTCTAATGGGGCAGGTAGATTTATATAAACGCAGACGTACCAATCTTGAACTGCATGTTTACTGCACACATGAAACATAATCTTTAAAATAAAACGTATCCTTTGGAACCAAGACAAAAGTACCTTTTGCTTTATCCAAGTCCCTGCCTTTACTTGCCATGCAAGAGAGTGAAGGAAAATGGTATGGATTTCATACAGCAAAGAGAAAGTGCCATTCATGTCCTGACAAAAGGAAGGTAGCAGTGTCTATCACTGTTTTAACTGCTTTCTAGGTGTCCAGGTGTAACGCAGCATCAGAACTCTGGGTGATCATACATGCTACCTATGGTGCAATAGTGAGGTATAGCAGGGTAAATGAAGTATAGTTTTAGCAGCCCCTGACAGTGTAGGTAGAGAAATAGGGGTCTATTATAATGATTTCCCATGGAGACGTGTGCCAATCACGGGGAAAAAAAGAACCTCTGAAGGTCATCACCAAGGAAAATTACATGCTATACTTTTTCTGGCATCCAAGTTTGATCACAATGCTCAAGAAAATAGTAGAAAGATATATGTACTGTGCACAAGCACATACACATATATGCATTGGTTTGCTGTGTACCACATAAATATATCTGGGTTTTTCAATACCTGGGGTTGTAATAGATTCTTTTTGGACAGGCAGAGCAGAGGAAGATGAGGTGTTTGGGTCATGTCTTGCAGAGAGAGGGTATGAGCCTGAAGATGGTGATTCTGCAAGATTGAATAACACAAACAGAACTCTAGGGTGGGAGGGTTGCTGTGGCATTGTTGAAACATTACTGATGGGCATACTTGCAGGTTAACCAGACAATGTCATGCTATTAGCAGTGTTACACCATCTAATTGATACCTTTACATCATTGCATTAGATTGTGCTTTAAATTCAAGATTTTTAGCTAGCTTTCCATCTGTATTTCTATTTTCTAGTTCCATAAAATATTACTCAAAGAGACTATGCTTTGTATTTTTCACATAATGCTTTTGTGCATGATACTCAGCTGGAAATTTTTTTTTATTTCAAAGTTATTTGGCTTTTAAATCTTATTGTGTTTAATTGTCTTAATTGCTCTTTAAATTATTGTGCACTGTACAGAGAAGTCTATATAAAAAAAATGAGTAGGATCACCCTTAACTTCTAAAATATAAAAAAAAGCGCTAGGCTATAGCACTGACCATGTCGGAAATTCTACGTCTGTTCAGGCTGCCTATATCTTCTCTAATGATTCCAAATTTTAAACAGTTAGCAAAATACAATTATCTCCTTGTTAAAATAAACAGCCTTCAATGGGAGGAAACATAAAAGGGCTACTGAATTCATACATATTTTAAAAGCATAAAACATGTGTGTTAATAAAGCTGCTTTAAAGAGAATACATCAAGATATTATATAAATTATTTTCTCATTCTCTGCATCCTCTCCCCTCCATCCTGTTATCAGTCATAGGTAGTAACTAATCTGGAAGGAAAAGTTGAGAACAGAGGGAAAGAGAAAGGTACAGTTTTCCTTCTTGGCTGGAAAAAGCTTTGTACAGTGTTAATGAAACACTGTTTCTTCTGGGGAAGAAATGCTAATGTGAAATTTTCTCTTTCTCTTAGCACAGTCATACATTAGAGATATTTGTAGCATCGGAGATGCAGACTGCAATAGGTGGATGGATATTTACCCAAGAAAATTTGAGCCATGCCCTTTCATTTTCAGAGAGCCGCTACCTAATCTCAGTGTAGCATCAAGACAAAGGACACCTCATTCTGTTTGCGCCTGCCCTGCAAAAAAAAAAAAAAAAGGGGGGGGGGGAGAAGAAAAAACCCACAACCCTTTGTGAATGCTATTAGAATAATAGTCTGGGGGAAAAAAAGATAAAATACAAATTTCACTCCGATCTGGGCTGGATTACTTCCCCATGCCCCTGCCTTTATTGAGCGATTTGGAGTTTCATTAGAATTCAGAATTCCTGCAGAAAGAAAAACCACAGTGGCACGGACTTCTCTTTCAAGGGGATTGCAGGCTGACCCATCAAAATGAAAAGGCTCAATGTTTTGCTGACAGGTCCCTGAGCAGGCCTGAGTGACAGCTTCATTTCAGCACTTCTCAGATGAGATTTGAATTGGGGGGTGGAGGAGGTAGTAGGAGAGAGACTTTGTTCCCTAAAAAGTGTCAGTGTCAACCTCTGCAGTTCAAGTTCTAGTGTCTGAGGTACAAAACCAAGTCAGAAATCATCTTAGACTTGCCTGCTTCCCAATTTATTATTAATGTCTCTCTAATATTAGCACGCATGAAGCTTCATTTAAATCTTAGAGTTCATGTCGAGTGTACATTGTTCCTTTTATTGGAAATAAAAAAAAAAAGTAGGAGATGGATTAAAGTACAGTGAACTGCTGTATAATATCTGCGTGAAGGATTACTTGGTGGCATTTTTCTGTTGTGATAATCAAAACATCAGTGAGAGCCTGATCCTACCACCTTCATAGTCTGTGGGAATAGGAGCAAATTTCTTATGAATTGAACTAGGTCTTTCTGCCCACAAAATAAATGTGGATAAGAGAATACCTGAAGGTGTTCTCAGTTTAGTTTAAAGTTCAGAAAGCATCTTTGTGTATACTTCATGATATCCTAAATGAGCAACTTTTTATTGTTTATCTTGGAAGAAAAAATGGTGAAAATTTGCAAGCCTGTCCCTGCCATACGGGCAAGTGGAACCAGAGAAGCACCTTAACCTGTTCATACAAGGGAAGTAAAATTCATTCACTTCCTATTTGTTCCATTACTAAAGGTTGATTGGATATGTGCAGGGATGTTAGCAAAGTTTTTTCCGAAAAGATTATTTCATTTTCCAGGTATTAGTTATTGGTATTCACAGCTTTTATCAATTATCTTTCTTTTCCTCCTTTATTTCTTGTACATATTAATATGTTCTTTAGTGTGAGTACAAAATCCAACTGGTTCAGTTTGCTTTTAGGAGCCATCACAAATAGAGGAACAGAAAAAAAGTGAACCTAACTTTTAAGATGAATATTAGAAAATTAGGTCTGAAAATACAAATCTTCGAAGTAACATTTATGCTTATACCTTATTCCTATACCTTATGATGTCACTCTGTCAGTAACTGTCACAAAACAAGATACTATTCCATAGCACAAATCTGTTCTTGACATTCAAGTCCTTTTCCTATCCTTTATATGGAAAATTTTCAAAAAAAGAAAAAAAAAAAGAAGTAGAAGTTTGAACAAAACCCCAGCATATTCCCATAAGGTAGTTAAACACAGACAACTCTGTGCACTTTTGGAACAGTTAAATATGGCTATAAATTGTTTTATGTATTATATTCACTTTGGAACAAATTCTACTCTAGTTTATATTGATGGAAAGCTGTAGTAACTTCAGCAAAGCTACAGGCTTTACCACGTAGGTATAAAAGGAGATTCGAATGCTGTAAGAGAGAAGTATATTAAGCTTTAATTCTTATGTGAATGTGATGAACAGTGCTGCATTACTGTGGTTGTACCGTAAGTGTTTCTATTGAATGCAACAGCCAATAGTGACATAAAATCCATGTAAGTGGTCAGAGTGCATGTTAGGACCATCCCAAGGAAGGTTCATCTTGTAAACTTTAGCTAATTGTTCATGGTTTGCTTTTCTTTAAAGAAGTGCATGCATTTGGAAACAGAGAGTGAAGACACTAAAACTGAAAAGCCTCCTGAAGCTTCATTTACGTCTTGTCGTACTTCTACATATTAAGAAATCTTACTGTTTTTAGGTTCTATGGATTATTGCACAGAGCAAAAAAACTCACTTTGATTAAAAGCCTCGATATGTAAAAAGTACCCATCTCTTACAGAGCAGGAAATACTAAGTGCCTCTGATCCTAGTGAAGTCCTGCATTATACTACTTTCATAATGTGCTTTTATAGTAAAGTTTTTCTATCTTGTTTTGAAGATCATGGGCCAATTTCAGGTCTGAAGTCAAAAGGCACAGCAGTCTCTGTATTTATTTATCCCAAGAAAGAATTTGGCTCCAGACACTTGAAAGGATCAATTCAGCAATAGCATGGTTTTGAGATTAAATATGCAATGAAAAATTGTTCCAACACAGAGGCACAAATTTCTCCTATTGAAATCAATAGGTGAATTCAACTGACTTTGTAACAGTAGTAGGAAATGGGGTTGAGAGAGGGCTTATTTCAAAAATTACCTAAAAAATAAAATTTTACATTGCAGTTTTTGAGAATCTAATTTGAGATTCCCACATACTTCTCAAGCATTGGGAATAGGAACAGGATGCTAAGAACAGTAAGGTGAATACTTAGAGAGTTAGAAGAGGAATATACCGTACTGAAATGTAAGACAAACAGATCAAGTCCAGTTAGGGTGGAGTATATATGCTTAATGGATAAACGTGGTATTTGGACCTTGTAAAGCCGAAGTGGACAAAATATTAGTAAATTGCACTAGGAAAAAAATCCTATGCCAAATGAATTCTGACTTTCCTGTCCTTTGCAGAACTTAAGGAAAAAAAAAAAAGAAGAAAAAGAAGAAAAAAAAAAAGTACCAATGTCATGTACGAGCAGCCACATAAACTAAAGCCTGAGTTATGATTTGTTGGGAATCAGCCTATGAGTCAGTGGAAGACCTGTGATTTGAACTTGCTGCCAGTCTAGGGCACTGGCAAAAACTCTTGGTTGTTCAAGCTTTGTACCGAGAAACTTGTGGTCTGTTGACTTTTTCTTGCTCCCTGTATCGATAAAACTGGGAAGTGCTGCTGGAAGTTGCGTGCTGTGTTTTGCAAGTACTTGCCTGAGCTAATGAGCAAGGGAGGGCATGAGAGGACTTGACAGTGCGTGTCCCATGCCTAAACATCGCCCCCGGTTCTCTTTTCCACTCTCCCTACCAAACTTCCTCCCCCCTCTTCCACACGCTCATTGAAACTGGTTTGGGTAAATCTCATGTGCTAAAGCAGAGTTTGGAGCAATAAGGTGGGCAAAGTTGAAGGAGATACCTGGAAGCTGTGCTCCTGACTCGTCCTCTTCATTAATATCAGGTCACAGAGGTAGCCGCAGTGAGACAACAGATCAGTCCCGTGTTCGAGCCAGCCTAGATCTGTTCTGCTTTACTCCTTTATGTAGTCTCCCCAGTTTCAAAACAGGGATGCCCTTCTGAGGAAGGTAAGTCAGAGAGGCTTAAAAATGTGTGTGCTGTAATGCCATTGTAATGCATTAGCTGGTTTATTTTTAGATCAAGCTAGCTGTACAGCAGCGAAAGAATGTATTGCTTTTTTGTATTGTTATTGCATCCTCATTTTCCCAGTACCAAATCCCATATTTTTCCCTAAATCCAATTTGTTTTTTGAATTCTAAATTTAACATGCTGTGCTTTTACCAGCAAGATTGTAGATGTAAAATCTGTCAGAGGGAAGGTGGGTCTTTTGTGGGATTTTTGAGGGTTGGAGATATTTAATCAGCTCAGGTATTACAAATATTGCATGAGGAGCTTCCAGAAGAGAGTAGAAAGGAGGAAGAGAGGCTGTTGGAGAGGAGTTGCTTAACTGGTTTCCTTAAAGAAAGATACTTTTGTAATTATGAAAGTTAAAATCAGCAGCATGTTGTTAAACAACTTGCATAAAAACATTTATGTGGACGCTGATTCTTCATATAAGCAAGCTGTGCAGGCGTTTATGCCCCGATATCAGCTCAACATATAAGCAAGCGTGCTTTAAGCATGGGCTTAAGTGCTTCATTGAAGACAGAGCTATTAAAAGTATTGAACTTCTAGGTTCTCATGCAACTGTCCTTGTCTGACATCGTGACCCATCTCATGCTTTTCTTGCAGCGCTTTCAGCAAGCTGGCTAGGAACTATCATCTCATGTTGGCATCTTTGGGTGTGATGTAATCCAAGAACAAAAATCTAGATCCAGTTTTACCATGTCATCAATTTTGCTGGCGCTCCGTTGTTCATAAAGCACCAAAATGTAACTCTTGCTTTCAAACTCTTTTGCTGAGTTCAATGCGATAATGAATGTGAAGGGTTTGCATGGAGAAGGCAAAACTTTTTCCTCCCCCCCCTCCTTTTTTTTTCTCCAGGTTCACACCAGATAGGCATTTTTTACAGCCTGAAAGGGGATGTTTTCTTTTGTTAATAGCTTACAATCAGATGAAAGGACTCATCACTCTATTTTAGTGCTCCACCACATGGCGTGTATCTTTTATAAATTACAGGCTGGCGTTGTGTGCACTGGGGGAGAGAAAGGTTGGTTTTCTTGCTGTGAGCCATCCTGCCTAATTGTCGTATGCAAATAAAAGCAATTATAAGGCTTTTAGGGTGAAGGGATGACAGCTGAGTTTGGCAGTTGAGGAGGCCTCACCCACCTTGTTGTCATAGCAACAGGGAGGAAAAGGACAAAATGGTGTGTATACAGTGGAAACATTTATTTTGGTTAAAGAATTAAAAACACATATACCACTGTTATCATGAAACATCAATATGTGTAATGAATGGGTTTGTTTAAAACATTACAGAAATTAAACTGTATTTATTCCTTGGCCCTTTAAATGATCCTTGTCATCTAACTACCAGTTACAAACCATCACTTGTGATTTTATCTGCTACTTTTAAAGTTATGAACAGATCATAACAATCCATTCAATAATTAGGAGATTACAAGTTTCTGTGTTTTAGCATATCTATTCCAATGTTACTAGACCCAGAGCTGCATGAAGGAGAGGGACATTCAGTGGTGTGTCTGTGAAGGGGAAACAGTGAAAAATAATAACCTATTAGCAGTCCATAAAGTTCAATATAAAATATGTTTGTGCTAAAGTGTTAAACAAGTAGAACAAATAGCGTGCTAGTAGCATACAAAATTAAAACGAGTCACAAATGGATATTTTCTATGGCAATTTATTTCACAATTACTCTTGTGGAAGCTTTCATGAATTAAATATGAGTTCTATCTTGAAATTAGGTGTTATAAGGCTAAATTACAAGAGGCAGCCAGTAATTGAGGTGGCTGAAACACGGGGTCTAGTGAACTAATCTCTTGCCGTGTCACGTGGCTGTCCTCTCGCCAATGGGAAACCTCCCCATCACAAAAACAGAGGCAGCTGAGAAAAATTGATTTCTCATCTGAGCCATATTTGATAGCTTTTGAAATCGAAAATTGAAATTAACTAACCTAAGCCCCATCGTAACAAAAGAGCAAATTAAATATGCAACATGGCTTCCTATTGGCAGCAAGAGGGCCTGCCAAGGTAAATTTGTAAATAGAGTTTAAGATGCAATCCTCTCCCCCCCCTTTTCCCTTTCTTTCAGTGTAAAAATATAAGTCTGCAATGGCTTTATAAATTATTTATTAAAAAAAAAAAATCATCAGCTGCAAATGGCCACTGTGGTTAAGGTCTTCCATGGAGAAAATCATTGCATTAGAAGAGCTCATTAAATGAAGCAGAATTAAAATCATCCACAGTCATCCTTGAGCTTGGAATAAACCGTACATGAAGATACTGTTTTCTTCTAAAGAAAAGTTTTATGAATGGAAGTTTACAAAACCAGAAAAAAACCAACCAAACAAAAAAACCCAAACGAAACCAGACCAGTTATTTAGACTTTACAGGTAGCTAGGGCTCAAATACATATTTTTATTCTTTCTTTTCATTAACCCCAAACAATAATGGCATAATGGCTTTTTGAGCTTGGTGGAGTATCCACATGCTTGCCTTTTGTCTTGCTTTTACACATCCTAACACGTTACGAAGGATTCTGACAGTGAATGCTAATGATTCAAAAGGTGCTTCTGCAGAGCTGTGGATTTACAGTGGGATTCCCTGAAATGAAGGCAGCCAACAAAATAAGTGACGCCATGCTCTAAATACTGTTTTCTGTCCTTTTAAGGGGGGGGGGGGGTGGGGGGAGGCTGGGGGGAATAGAAACAAACACAGCCAAGACATCAGCCTTCAGCATTCCTCTTTTATAGGGTTTCTGCTTTTCTCTGCCCAGATTTGCATTGGAAAACAAATTATTTCATTCCAATACTTGAGTAGAAACATGTATAAAGATACAGAGCCAGATCCCTGTCTGCATAAATTAGGCTAGCTTCTTTAACTTCAGAGGATTTATGCTACTCTACATCATCTGAAGATCTATCTCATGAAATTGTTCCACTTTCCTGCCGAGGCTGTTCAGATCTGAACTGTATAAAATCTAGTGACAACTGTAATGGAGGATATTACACTTAGCCTGTCTGTCATCCCAGGGATCTTGTAAAATCATTTTCTGTTCTAATTTATTACTTTTAGTGTCAATCAGCTGCTGACAAGCTGAGTAACATCATTAGGCATTGAGTTCATCTACTCAGCACTTTTTAAATGCAGTTTAAGTAGTTGTCTCATTATGTGTAGTAGGACGGAAAGTCAAGGTTCAAGGAGTTTTCCTTTTTGGCAGAGATATTGTTGAAGTCTGTACTATTATCTTTGAAGGAAAAAAAACCACAAGAAAATAGGTCCTTTTTTTTAAGGATTTGAAAGAATGAAAAGAAGGCAGTAAAATGCAGTAAAACTCACTATAGAAACTTTGGTTCTGATTTCCCACTGCTTTACTTTGTATTTACCTCAGATGCGTGAGTTGAAAGGTGTGAGGATGGAGAGAGGCAGTGATGAATCGGGGATTTTGTATAATGTGGAGCTGATGGCTTCCAGCCATGAACTACTAAGTGGTTGGGGTTCATCTCCTAACTGAGAGCCTGCTATTGCTGTGCAGAGAATATAATGGATGGAAATAAACCATGCACCAATCCTGTAACAGAAAACATTGATTTCACCAGCCCCTGAATAGAGCATGATTTTATTTAACACTATTACACATCAGAAGTAATTCCACAGCGCTGGATGTGGCAAGGTAAGAGTGAAACTAATGCAAATTTGCTTTGAATCATTTTCAGGGTTGTTTTTAAAATAAAAAGCGTGTTTCGAAAATGTCAGGGTAGACAACAAAAACCCTCCAACTTCATCCCCTACTAGAAACCTGAGGGCTTGACTCTGGGCTCGATTCTGAAAAGGGGCCTAATGGCTATTCCTTAGAAGCTCCCTCATCCTTGGCCACTTCCCAGCAGCAGTTCATGTCAGAAGAGAGTGCTCCCATGTCAGTCTCCATGTTTCTGCTCCACTGGAATATGGTTCTTCTGACCATGTCTAGGTAATAAACCATTTTTCATAGGAAGCCCCAAAGCTGCTGAGATGTACTGATTCAAGGACAGGTAAGAGTGGTGGTCCTTTCTGGGAAGCCCCAGTTAATGGGTGTAGCAAGAAGCCAAAGAAAGGAAATAAGGTCCTGGGCTGGGTGATGACCATGTGATTTTTATCTCTGTAACAGGCAGGACATGGCCATTTTCATGACCGTTTCTCATATAGTTCCCTGATGTGTGATTAGAGAGGCAAAGTAATTATTCGATTGCAGTGGCATGGATTTTGCCAAAATTTAGGAGAGGCTAATTGCAGCCTGGAATAACTGGTTAAACTGGTGTAAGATGGTCAGGAGAGGAAAACTTTCCTAGTGTGAATGACTATTTAGGATACTGCTATCTTATTCCCTTACGTTCCAGGGGAAGAAGAGCAAGTATAGTTATGTCATATAGAAATAGCTTAGAGAGATGATACTGCACATTTTCTGGAGGATGCTGAGTGTATGCTCCTTTGGAGTAGTGGGAAATATTTTATAGGTGGTTTACCGTGTTCATGCTGAATTGATGATTTAATCAGAGAAACTGAGACGTAGTTACATTAACTGTGTCTTAGTGTGGCTGAAGCTTTTTCTAAATACATTTTATTTAATTTATAAATAAAAATAAATATGAAAGTTTCCTACCCATTCTATCTGAAACTTTTGGAACACAATTATTCCTAATTAATAATGGATTAGATGTGTGTAGTATGATGTTTCTGTTAAACAGAAGTGAAGAAGGTAGTATGAAAAAGCAAATGCTTTGATAAGCATTCCCAGTTCAAATAAAATTATTATTGGTTTAAAGTCCAGGCCCCCTCCCCTCAATAAACTGCTTTATATGACATTCTGTATACTTTAGATATAGTTACCAAAGCTAGCAGCTTTCATGGTATCCATCCAACAGGATATTGTAATCAGAGTGCCAGTAATTCTGGGAAGCATCAAAAAATGTTTCAGAGGATGTTTAGTCAGAAGAAAAATCACAGCAGAAGCAAATCTGAACCATTCGAGCAAAAGGGAAATTTCCTGCAGAACTGTAGAACAAATTCTACAAATAATTGCACCTACTGGACAAGTTAGATAAGGATGCAGTACACATTTTAAAATAGTAATCTTGAAACTGCATATGTAGCTGTAGAGTGCATATGGGTGCATCTTGCTGTAAGTAGTATCTTTGTGTTACATGTGAATTGCTCATTTTGAGTTTACCTTTAAAGATAATCCTTTTTTTTCTTACTAGATCAATCATTAGAATTAAGAGAATATTAATATATGGCAACAGTTACATTATGAAAGGTTATCACTTTCTGCATCTGGGAGTGTAATTCTCTTAATAGCCACAAATCCTACAGGGACCCCAATATTCAGATCGGTCTAGGTTGTATTGTAAACTCCTAAATTAGGCTTCAAACCAGAATATGTTTAAACGCATTTAATGTGAATAATTTGGCTTATAAATATATATCCAGGTAAGCAAATGAGAATGGGGTGGTGTCAATTTTTCAACTCAGTTGCTTCATAGCTTTGTGCTTTATATAGCAACAAGGCCCTGATTAAGCACTTAAGCATGTGCTTAAGGTTAAGCATGTGATTAAGTGCTTTGCTGACCTAGGGCTTAAGTACCCTGTAAAGCATTGGAAAAATGAATAAATCAAATTTAGGTCAAATCCAGCCCTGTGCTACATACCTATGGTAATAGCAAAGCAGAAGGTAGGAAGCTTTGCTTTCGGAGGCTCGAAACAGCAGGGCAGGATTACAGCCTGACATTCAGGGAGCGCTGGGGAGGGGGAGCAAGCGACTGTGACAGCCCCTGCTCTGGGAGGGCACAGTCTGCCAGCCAGAGGCCTCAGCCAGGTCCTCAGCTGGCTGTCACAGGCTTCAGTCTGCAGCAAGCAGGAGCCTGTGGCGAGAGCTGCTGCTTTTCAAAGAGCAGAGTTTATACGGGTGCTGGGTGGTGTGGCCGCATGGCTTGCCCCAGTGGCATGGCCCTTGTCCTGCAAGGATGCTCAGTCCTCCTCTGTCTGCTCCATTTTCCTCCTCACCTTATACCCTGGGAGGGAAGCGCTACAGGAGTTGGCCTTTCCTTCAGGGATAAGCACAGGGGACATCTTGCATAGCCTTGTGCGGAATTTGGATCTGCAGTTTAGACGTTGGTGTTGGAAGCTCCCCTGTGTGGATCCCTGCCCATGGGACAGGCAGGGATCCACCTGCCACAGGGATGTACCAAACTGAGCTGCTTTCATGTCTGCTTGCAGCAAAGGTTGTGCTTAGGTGGCTAATGGTGAGAAATGGAAACATTTGGGAAACGAACCGTACTGATGGACAAGGGACAGACATTTAAAAAAAAGGAAGGTGTTTTCTGTGGATGAGTGTTCCCAGAAGTATTGAATATTGTTCTGACGCTGCCTAGACTGCTGTGATCTGGAAGCTGGCACTGAAAACTTTAATGAAAGAAAGGTTGTTTTTTTTTGGTTTCGGTTGGTTTTTTTGTTTGGGTTGGTTTTTGGGTTTTTTTTGTGTGTGTGTGTGCGTGTGTGTGTGTATGTGTGTGTGTGTCTGTTATTTCCTTGGTCAAAACCAGACACTGCAGAGATGTGCTTAAAAAAAATTGTGATTCCCACAAAATGTGCTTTGGTAGTTATATCATTCACTCTGCTGGAGAAGGATAAAGCAAAGAGTGATCTATAAAGGACCACAAAGATGAGGATAAGATGGAGTTTCAAGGGACATAGATCAAATATGCATCCTTAGAGGGGAAAGAAATATAATCTAAAAAAATGCATAGGGTTCCTACTAAGAGTGGTATTGTACCACTTGAAACCTTTTCATTCTTTTTCCTTTCTTATTCCCCTCTAAATCCTGGCTTCTCTCTGGAAAGGGGGGAAAAGAAAAAGTCTTTCAAACTCATGAACTTCTGCGTACTGGGAAAGAGGAACACATCATGTGCTGTCACTCCAGACTTATCCTCTACAGTACCACCTACAGTGGAAGTCTAGCTGCAGGCTAGAGTTATACAATATCACAGAGAGATTAAGCATTACATTTATTGTGGTTGCTGGAAGGCAATATTATTGCTGTTTCAGTGGAGAGATTTATAGCAATACTTAATGAATGCTACTAGTTTTGTTATCAGTTGGTAACCATACACGTTGTGCATGTGGAAATATTACATTAAGTCTCTACAAAAACCTTGGAAAAGTTGGATACTAGTGTTTGTGGCAAATTTGGTAGCATAATGAGACTATGTTAGTATAATGGCATGGTATTGTTAGGTTGGGCATATGCTGTTGGACAGAATACGGGCAAAATTAGCCTTATCGGTTTTAGGTATTTTCCAAATGAAGAAATTCTTTGTGATCTATCCTTAGGAATGTGCAGATTGTTACAGTTATCAGTCTGTCTATTTATGAAAATATCATAGGTCAGAAACAGTTCAGAGACTAAATGCAAATTAAAAAAATACAAAGCTTTTAATGATATTTTCCATTTTAGCTCTATTTGAATCACAGCTATATGTGAGTCATCAGCAAGATAGGAACTATTAAGATGGATCAGAAAGATGTGAAACTTAGGAGTTCCTGGAAAAAAAATATTCAAGTTTTTTTGTAATCATGCTGGTCTACTCCCAGTTTTAATGTAGTAGACAACCCTAATGAGAAATTGAAAGGTAGCAGTCAGTGCAGACAATTGACTTTTCCCCAGAATCTTTACTAAGAAGCACTAAAGGCTGCTCAGCCTAGAAAAACTGCAAGAAAAATCTTATCTGAATTCTTTTAGATATAACATTTATTCTGTGCTCTGACCTGGTGCATTAATATTACATTATCATGCATAGATAGCTGTATGGTAAATGTATATTTGTACATTGAGCTGAAGTGAAATTTTCATTAACGCTCATCACAGGCAAATTATTAGGCTTAGAAGCAGCTCTTTATGTTGCAGTGCAACATATCTAAGTTCGTGACTGGTATCAAGAGTCATTCACTTGAATGCTTGTAGGTGCAGCTTTTTTTCCTTCAGGAAGGGAGATTTATTACAAGATCCTGCTATTGAAACCTCAGTCAAGATTAGGTGTAAAGACAACAGAGCACAGAATAGGTAAATAGCATCTGTGGTACTCGCCATCAAAGGATGTGATAGAGTATTCTCAGATGGAACAGACAGGTCTGATATTGCATATTAGCGGAGTTAAAGCGTATGAATATTTTCAATACCTCATGCCTCTGCGATGATGGAGAGAAGGCAGAAGCTTTGGGCTTGGATGTTTTAGATAATTAAGAGCAACAAAAGATTATGTTGGAAGCAGATTTGCTGCAGATAGTAGATGCTTGCTAGAGAAATGGGATATCTAGTATAGTGGTCTGATGGCCCTTTTTATTTTCTTTTTTTAAAAGGAAAGAGCACTTCTATTTTCTAACTGCATTGTAGGGTACATAATCAGACTCATAGAAAGTAATGAAATGACTTTTCTTCCTCTAATAATATTCTGTTCAAGAATTTATCAGAATTTTGCAACAGTACTTGCAGTCTGAGATAAATGTTACATAGGTATATTCTAAAATTTGGATACCTACTGTATCAGGGAATTATTAAAGAGAATTTGCGTATGTGAATTTGACTAGTGTTGAATAAAAGCATCTCATTTGTTTGAACTTCCATCCCCTTTTTCTAAATAGTAGTGAAGTGGTGATTAAAAAGGGTTAATTATATATTATTTTAAAGTGTACATTTTTTCTTAATTTTAAAATTAATTTTCTGATGTGTGTGCTTTACTTTTTCTGTCTGCAGTTTATTGCATAAACTCTCTGCTCTGACCTTTGCAGGGCAAAAGACTGGGGCTAGATGGTGGAGGCATCTGAGAATGGGGATTATAAAACTACTTCCATAAATTTTTTACTTACCTCTCTCTGCATTTTATTTCCTTTCTTGGCAACTCTTCATAGCTATATCCCAGAGCAATGTTTCCTAGCTCTGATTTGTAGACCTTTATCCATCTGTGGGGCCATGCTATGCAGTTGTTGCACAACTTGTACAGGTCCCCAGGCATAATGTGATCTCACTAGGTGAAAGCACTAGTGCCTCTCTCCAGGTAGAGGACTCGGGGCACAAAAGACATCCTGTAGATTAGGAAAAGTCCTGCTTTTGCCAAAACCTGCACAGAATGCTCCAAGAAATGTTGAGGACTGGAAGTTATCCACTGGGCAAAGACATGGAAACACAGTATAGAATCAAACATGATGATCTTCTGTTTGCTTTCAAATAAAACAGTGAAAATAAACTAAAATCCCAAACTAAAATTCTGCAGGGTCTTCTGCACCTATAGATGACTGCAAAGTCTCCTGTGCCGTATGGAGCATAGCAGACAGCTGAAGTAGTTTTGCTCTGCGGTGTACCCTCAAGCTAGTACAAGCTAAGATGCTTCATAGAGGTCTGTGCAAGGTCTGCACGCAGTCTGAGTGACGAAGGCCATGATATCACACACCTGTTGGTAACTACCATCACTCATAGCTACTCCACCTTGAACTATATTGCAGACCTGCCCTTGGAGGAGTTCATGTGAGTGGCCGTTATTACTCTATTAATGTACGCATTGCCAAATGTTTTCCTGATAAAAAAAATCTCAGAAAACGCCATCACGCCCTTAGATATAATTTTTAAGTTAAGAATATGTAGTCTAGCTTTTTACATGATTAGCTGTTTATGCACAGATAGGAAATTTTTATATAGTTTAGAAATAAATTGATATTGGACAAGGTACTTTTTAACATTTCACACCATCTATATATAGCAAATCCAGAGACATCTTTTAGTGTTTAATTAATAAAGATGCAAATTGTTTGTCTACATAATAAAATATTTAAGGTCAGAATTCATCTTTTTAATTAAAATTTTCCCAAGGCAAGTAAGATTACTGCAGCATGGAGAGATTTGCTGATACTTGTGCAATGTGTTTTTATAATGCTGATGGTGACTGACAAAGTCAGTTATGTGCTACTCTTGAGTTGTCTGTTATTAATATTTTTGTATCAGTGATGAGAAGAGCAGCGGTAACTATTGCAGTTGTTGAGCCACAATAAATAGCAGCAAATGCATTCTAACCTCTGACTCTGTGACAAACAGCATGGGTACTATCTGCAGCTCTGGTTTTAATTTCAATGACATCAAAGCTTCAGAAAATAACTCTGGTACCATGGCTCAGATAAAATAAAATGCTTACACAGAGACATAAATTACCATGGGAATAAAAAGACTACACCAAAATTACATAGTTTCATAATGCTTTTAAATCAAAGTCTAGAGCACAGTGAGCACAGCTCACAAATTGTAACAGTCGCACTACTTGCTGAGTGGCTTTTTTGGCACTAACTAACCTAACAGGTTTCTTCAAGAAGTGGTACTTGATGGCATATACTCAGTTTGTGTGGGGAAATTCAGAGGGACTACACTCCCTTTTCATGAAAATTAATTCCCAGCACACATTAGAAAATGTATTTTCACAGTTCTGACTGCAGCATTGCAGTGCATGAACACGTGTTCCTGTAAATACGATACTTTGTTGGAGTTTCATTGTCGCTGAACTCATTGAATTTGAAGCTGCATGTAATTACTTTAAGGCATAGTAAATCCTGCTCACCTTACTAGTGATGGCACTCCAAGAGCTACTGTATTTGCAGTCAGAAGCCAAGAGAACATTGCAACAAGCTGCAAAGTCCTGGGCAAAGCATTTTGCAGGAGGAGGCACTCATCCTAGATCAATTCTAGTTTGGGTCTTTACTAGATGGTGTAGACTAGATGACCACATAAATCCTCCTGAACTCACCTATGGAAACTGTGTTTTTAATTCTTCCCTAAGCCCTGCCTAGGTATTCTTGCTGCAGCAGCATACATAATTGTCTTTGCTGGAGTTATTAATACTCTTATCTGTAAGTTCCCCACCCCTTATTCCTTATTCTCACCACAGTTTATTGGAGTTTTTTGTCTAGTCAAGGGGGCTTGACAAGCTGGACTGGCTATAAATAAGAAATCCAGGTCTGATTCTCTTTGAGTGATGGAGAAACGGGCTACATCACTGGAATTGTGAATAGATTTCCACTACCTTCCCATGATTCTCCCTGTGCCTAGAAAGGCAGAATTCTTCTACAGATCTCTTGGGGAAAAGACCCTAGAGACTTACAGTAGCTCTAAGAAGCCCCCAGAAGTTCTGCTGACATGCATGGAAAGTCAGTGCAAGGATAGAGGCAGTAATTTGGATACACCCACAGTGTTTTCACTTCTGGGATTGACTATATATTGGCGTTCAGACCAAGCACTGATCACCAAGATGGTTACTACAGTTCAGACCATACTTTTCCATGCATTGAGGGAAAGAGGAAGAAAAAAAAACCCTTCTGACTATATTAGTCTGTATTAATACATAATGATGAATGTTAATGAACCATGTTGCCCTCTAATGAAATCACTTCTTCATTACTGCAAAAGGAATTGGGCTGCTTCCACTCTGCTACATATTCCATTTGTGGTACCTGTAGTCATGGTTCAGTGTGGCTTCCCATGAGAGTATAAAATTTCAGCACAGTTCTTTATTATCTTTAAATCCCACTGACACACAAGTAAGCTATTAGCCTATTATTGTTATTATTTGTGCGCTTGTTAATTACCCACTTAAGTTTTCAGTACATCATTTTGTAAACTTCCATGTAAAATTCCTTAGTCAAAACAAGTTGGAGTTTATTGATGCTGCAGTCTCAAGTTGAGCTACTTGAAGTTCTAAGAATCCAGTGGCTCAAGAGATTTTCATTACTGTGGTCAGAAGCAGCTCTATCTCATAGCAGGCAATCTCATACTAGAGGATTTTAAATGCCTAATAGCTGTAGGCTACATAGAAATCAGTTTTCTGTCCAAGTCATAAAAATAGTACGGGTTGCCAGATACACTTAAAAGGAAGTGATCAGTGAACCTGATTTTTCAGTCTTAGGAGGTTCTTTGGCAGGTTTTCAGTGCAACTTCCATAGACTGAGTCTTTACACAGAGGAACAAAAACCTAATGTATTTAAGTTCATCTTGTGGACTACTTTCAAGAAGTAAGGAGTTCTGGTACCTTTTTTTTATCTCAGGGGGGAAAAAATGTCTTTCATCTGATCTTTTTTTTCCTTCAAAAAATGTGTTCAAGAGAAGAATAGGGAAGGACAAAAGAGGAAAAAACCCAATAATCTGGCATTCTTCAGTGAAAGAAGAGAATCCTGTTTTGACCACTGCACCTGAAACAAAGTTCCCACTCAAAACACTGGGAAAAATGGACATTTACTTTTATTTTGGACTATAGAAAAAATCAGTTTCCAATGGAAAGTTGTTAAATGCATTCACCTTTGGAAAAATACCTGTCAGAAAAGTCGGGGGCGGGGGGGGGGGGGGGCGGCGGGGAAGGCAACAGCCCATATCACTTCAGATTTTTGTCTAGAGCCTGAGATACAGGTGGGTTTTAGAAAGCACGGGTCATGTGCAGGAGCATATGAAAGCTCACCTTTGCACTCCTGTAATCTTAAAAAAGTCTCTTGTGCCAAGCTGGAAGATGGCTCTAACTTCTACCAACATCAAATAGCACCTGGACCATTCTGTCTATGCCTGCTGTTCCCCACAGGCCATCTGTGATCTGCATACCACCCTTCACAATTATTGATACAGTGAGTAATTACTTCTGATGTTAGATATAGCTCCAACTTTCCATTAAAAAGAAAAGACACAGATGAGGTATCCTCTCTGGAATTCTTAGTGCCAGAAGTAGAAATAACCTGGTGGGTCAAAGGGTGTCCAGGTTGACACATGCTGTATTCAGTCAAGAGACTTGTCCTTACTTCAGGCTCAGGACACCTTTTGTAAGAGTGCTTTTGATCTAAAAGGCTAATGAAAAGAACCTGAGCGATACGCATCCTATGTTGTTCGTAACTTTGTGCCATGCTAATCAGCAGAATATACCCTTCCAACAAATGAGGAAAAATCATATCTTTGTCTTTCCTAAGTAGAAATTGCTGACTTCCTATTAATTTTCTTTCATAAGCCTGATGGTTGTGTAGAAATGTTTTATGTAAATACGTTTTACTGTTTTCCCTTGATTATGTATAACGCTGACTATGCCTCTTGCTGTGTACTGGAGTAGGTCTTTAAGCCTATGCTGAGCTCTTGCTTTATCGTGTGAGACACTACAGAGGACTCCAGGCGTTAAATCCATCTAAAGTATGTGACCCGTGCTGTCCAGAGATTTCAAACTTTACAATTAATTTCTTTTTCACAAGTGAGTGCCATAGGGGAGAACTGTTACTCCCAGTTCACGTTTTGGAAGGTGAAGCCCGGAGACTGTATTTACACTGCTGTGCAGCAGCAACCTGTAGATAAGGGAAAGACAAAAGTCTGTCTCTAATGGTTAGTTTTTGGAGTTTCCTTACAGCTATTTATGGGACAGTTTCTGGCTCTTTGTGGCTGCACCAGCAGTTTCCCTCTAGTTTGCTTGCCCTGATAGTGATGTTATGGTCAACAAAACGCGCAAGGCTGCTATCGTGAAATTTCCTGACACGGTCTACCACGAAGATATATGGGATTTCATATTAGGCTCTATGAAATCCCGCTGACATGTCGGAAAGGGAAAACCTTGCCAGAAAAAGAAACTAAACATGAGGTGGTAGAGCTCATGTCCACCTTCACTCTTGAGGTCCATCAGCTCAGGTTACAGAAGTTTTTGTCAAAGAGACTAAGTGATTCACAGAACTGAAGGCTGGTAGAAGAAAGCATTTGAACCTCAGTCTCCCAGGTTTCAGACTTGGGCATAATAAGAGCATAATAATACTTATACCCAGTAAAACTTGGTTGAATCCTATGGATTTACACCAATATGAGCAGGGCAACAAAGAAACAGGTAGGATATTCTATGAAGTCTGAGTCTAATCTACTTTTTAAATGGTTGCAGAATATAGTTACAGGTTCTAAAGAAAAACTATAGAGCTGCAGTGTTTTGGTCAGGGTATGTTTTTGTTTGCTTAGATTTTGGCACAAGGCTAACCTTAAGAAATCGTCATACTTTTGTCAGGTCAAATGTTTAAGGAAGGAGAGCCTGGATCTGCTGTTCCAGGACAAAATCAGTCCTGTTCCTTAGCACCCAGAACCAAGGGGTGGAAGGAGGTCATATAGTTTGGTTTTTACTCCTTTAATTGACGATACAATCCATGCTGAAGACTAACCTGGGGATATTGCATGTAACAAACGAGCATGTGCAACAGTGATTACAGGTATGCAAGCTGATGGTGAAATTTTGAATGTGTGATTGGTAATCTGAAAATGTAAAACAATTACACGTAGCCCTTTCTACTCAACTACACACCTCATTTCTTGGTCTTACGCTGACTCCAAAGGCAGAATTCATTATCTGATTGGTCAAAGTGCTGCTCTGGGCCCATTGATTACTTAACAGAATAGAGATGAGTTAAAAGGAGGATGAGGGGCCATTTCAATATGGGTTGGGTTTCTATTATTTTAAAATTTAAATAAGAGTCTGAATCACCATAATATAAAGAGGTGAAAATCAAACAACTATGGTTCATTCCTGTGCTTTGATTTTTATACCCATGCATGTTTAAAAAAAAATAAAAATAGAAAACCAAACATGTGTGCTGCCTTTTAATAAAGATCATATTAAAAATTCAATAAATAGCAATATCTCTGATCTCTTAACAAAAGCGTCTGGTGTACAGGAAATTAAATGAAAAAAAACTTGTTAATCCTTTTTGATTTCTGTACATGGTAGCTGGAAGCAGAATTCTTTAACTTGCAGGATTCTCTTTTTGTCCTCCCTCTTTTACATTTCTTCTCCTTTTTCTTTTTTTTTTAATCTTCTCCAGCACAAACGTTGTCTGGGTAACCTCAGTGTAAATGCTGTCTGTTTCTCTGATACATTTAAAAATAAATAATAAAAGAATAATAATAATAATAGTAAAAAAAGAAAAAAGCCATTGTGTCATTGTCTCATCCCTGTGGCCTTGCTGTGAGGGATCTGTCTCGAACCAGGTGATAACCTGATAGACTTTATCTTGTCTTTTCTGGGCCTCCCTGAAGCCTGCCAACACTTCGGCTGGCTGTTAGGCATTTTAAATATCCCCCATGAGCCCTAACCTTACCCCTTTTCTCTTCTTGTCAGCTGGAATGTCTCAGAGCTGTCAGAGGCTTGTTGCTTATTGATGTTTCCGTGTGTTTTATGTCTTTTCTGAGATATGACAGCCCCTGACACAGTGCTGATTTCAATCAGCCGGCTTCTGGAGAGGCCTAAGATTTTGTCCTCGCGTGGTCCCAGCCGCCAGCGTACTTCAGAGGCCTCCATCTAATGAAAATGTTTCAGTAGGCTGAATAAAGGCCCGCTGCTCAACAAACAACAGTTGATGAATTCACAAGACAAAAAAGAAAAAAAAAAAGAAAAAAAAAAGAAAAAAAAAGAGGAGGAAACCCTCCCCCCCCCCCCCCCCCAACCCTTGCCTTTGTTATAAGAAAAGCAAGAAGAGAGAGTGACCTCCTGAGCCAAAGGTTTTGACACTGAATCAAATCCCTTTAGGCCTGAACTGGCAGGCTGGGCCTGGCTTTAGATTGCTTTATCACATCTTAGAGCGACGCTTGTATGTACCTCAGGATGCCCTACGTGTAAAGAGTGGATATTTTACCCCCGTTGCTTATTAAGTCAAGTCTCGGTGTCTGGTAGAAAATGAAGGTCTGTCTCACAGAGCGCTGAGAGGGGAGGAAACGCATCCTTACTAA
Organism: Astur gentilis; assembly: GCF_929443795.1. Lineage (NCBI taxonomy): Eukaryota > Metazoa > Chordata > Aves > Accipitriformes > Accipitridae > Astur > Astur gentilis. Next base: position 20,837,455 of record NC_064889.1, read on the forward strand.
AAACAGGGAGTGAAATTATTTGCATGGAGAAACCTCTTTGAACGAAAATGGGTTGTGGACTTTGCTTGAAGTCAATGTGAGAGAATAGATATTTTTGTTCACAATCAGCTGAAAAAGGGAACAAGCTTTGGGGCTATGCAGTGCATTTGTTTTGCGGGTTTTGATCAGGTCTTTTAATTTCTGTCAAGTGTCAGGGTGCTAACAGAGCTGCATGACCACGCCGGATGTGTCCCTGGCAGAGTCGGGTGCTGAGCCACTGTTTGTGCTGTCTCTATCACCCAGCCTTGGGTACCGACACTGCTTCTCATGGCTCCTTTCAGCATTTCAGATGGGGGAAAAGCAAAGGCAACAGCCATCCTTCATCTCCACCTGGGGACTGCATGGAGGAGAAGCCTCTTGTAGGGTTATCTTGCACCCTCTCAGGAGCCCCCTTCCCTCTCGAGGCGTTATCTGAAGCCACATCGATTCCCTAATCCCCTGATTTCAGCTGAAATTGCACTACTGTGAGGCATCATTATTATCCAGGCTCTGATGCATATGTCAGGGATCAGCCTTTACCATGCTAGGTACTGCACAAGCATAGCAGGAAAACACAGCAGCTGCAGTAACACCTTGAATTGCCAATACCGATACCGTGGTCTTTTCCTTCAGGATGCACAGCTCATATTATGAACTTTATCTATGTGGAGTAGTCCGCTGATTTTTTTAGAGGGATTGTACCTGTCTGAGCCTGGGCTGTGGGATTAAGTTTGTCAGCAACAGTGAGATTTGTCAAGGTTCATGTTTACTGTTTTATTTACATGAGCTTGGTCCATTTTTTCTCTGTTTATTTTTGCACAGATGAAAAACAATCTCTCCCTGTTCTCTAACTAACTAAATAAACACAGCCCACCCCACTTTTGAACAACATCAGTGAAATCCATATCTGCAGTGACTCAGATGCTTTTGTTAATAACAGTGAGAGCTCTCGGTGTAGCCTGATTCTGTCCTTCAGATGGGAGACTTTAATCCTGAGTCTTATTTTTTCACAGCATTCAGCTACTGGTTTTTGAGCAACAAATTACATCCATGCCTCCAAGCCAAACAAGGAGTGAAAATTTCTATTTAAAAGAATGTGGAAATAATACTGTCCATCTACCTACAGTACAATTCCATTTTTAAAGTGCTTTGATATTTTTAACAATATTAATATAATAACAGCAGCATGTGCCTATTGGGTTAGTCTGTATTTTATAACTTGGTATCCAATTTCTCCCTTGTTTCCTGCAGGACTGTCACTATTAATTTCTAGTCCCATTTTTTCCGTCAGTGTGAACATTGTCATTGGACTATTGTTTGTAAGTGATAAGCAGCCCCTAGTATTATTATTATTTCACTCCTGCTTGTTGAGCAACAACAATCTACCAAAAATATTAAAAAATTTGGTGGAAGTTTAACTCTCTCTTCACCAGATGTTTCCCATTTCTTCAACTCAAAGGAACATACTTGCTACTGTATTATCCAAGAATAAAAAAATAGGAAACTAGTAGAAAGGCAATCTGTCAAAGGGAAAAAAAAAAATACCTCATGGGGTAAAGAATGCCTTCACAGTATGGCTTTAAGGTTTTAATTTATATTGGTCCTGACTCATGACACAGCCAGAGCAAGCCTGGGCCTGGGAGTCAGGTCTCCCAGTGACCCTTGCATAGACTGGTTGAGAGAGAGATGTCAGCTGAAAACTCCCAGGGATCATGGGGCTGCCAAGCACTTTGAAAATGACTGCCAATTTGGCCTAGTCTCAGCTGAACACATGCCCAAGAGGGAGGGAATGCCAGTAATAAAGCAGTTTAGAGAGGAAAGATACTGCTTTCGAGCTCCCAAACCTTTCCAGCCTTTTTATATGACAATACTGTTTGCTTATATGTATGCTCTCATAAAGATACACGCCTGCATGTGCACTCACTCCTTTCAAAACCAGGAACAGTCTGCCAAGTAATGCATGAGGTTGATGCCCTCTTCTATGTTCACTATGCAGCCAACCAACCCCTCTTTCATTTCAGAAGATATTAACAATAAAAGTGAATGAATTCCAAAACTTATAAAAAGACAAACTCGAGACCCTACAGACAGTTAAGGAGCAGAACAGGTGAATACCAGAGATGACATGAGGTTCCCCTCCTAGTAAATAAAGGTAAAAAACATTCTGATTCTTTTAATGATGGGAGATAGTGTAAAACTACAAAAAGATACAACGTCGTTGATATCTAAAGTTTCTCCAGATTCAGGTAAGCGAAAGTAAAGATCTCCAGGGTTTTTTTTGCTCTTGCCTATAAGACTTCCAAAAACTGACCAGATGCTGTGTTCCTGTTAATGTGAGTTGTTGTAAAGGAAACCCAATTTTAAATTTGATTGTCCTGAAATCAGTTTTTCTTCTGTTTTATTATATTCCATTATGATGTTTCAAGGTTAAGAAAGGACACCCCCCCCCCCCCCCCCCCAAATTTTACTGGATCAGCTCAAATAAGAGTGACTTTGCAGTTCCTTCAAGCTTATTGCTGTTTCTTTTACTCATCTAAGTAGTGTCACTGGAGTAAATGATATTACTCATTTGAGTAAAGGCTGCAAGATGAGACCTAACATGAAGATGTTGGAAAGAGAATAGGGGGAAGAATGGGGAAAAAACCCAGCTGTATTAATCAATGTCCCAGAACACTGCATGAGGCGTGCCAGAAGTAAGAACTATTTGGTGCACGTAACACAACAGTTAAGAATACCTAGATGAAAAAAACCCAACAAACAAAACACCACTTGGCAAGTGCATTCATCTGCTGCAGCATCTGCCTCCAATATGCTTTATGCTTGCATAGATATGTTTGGGAACTGAAAGGTAACAAGAATTTATCAAAGGACTAGCAAGCGCTGATGTTACCGTTCACAACTGTTACAAATATAAATTGTCATAATCATATTACTTGTTCCTCAGTTTAATTTTTGCCAGGATGTCTTTTGTCTGAAATGCCAAAATGTAATCTAGGATTGGATACATGCTGATACAGCTAAAATATTTTGCATTAGTCACCGTGTAAAATGGTTCCAGAAATATTCTTTGGTATTTCTGACTGTAGTTGAATACAATAGTAACAAAGATAACAATACCTCCACTGCTTCTTTCATTCCATTAAAAAGCTATAGTTTCTCTCATGGAAGCTTTTTTGAAAAATACCAGTAAGGAGGATGGCTTCAATGTAGGTGACTCATGACCTATGCAACAGTCCCACAGTCACAGTATGTACATGCAATTAGTACTCAGGTAATTTCAAAGATGTATTCAGACTGGTATAGAGCAGAGTGGTATCCAGTGAAAAACAAATATGTGGTTGTCTTCAGTGAACCATGTTTGTGTTTGAAGAGTTTTGCAGTTACAAGTCTCTCATGAAAAGAAGTCTTTCTACAAATTTACATCTTGCAGTAGCACAAAGACTTTCTTCACATTTTAGAGCTGGAAGGAGTTGTGATGGCATCTCCAAAGGCTTGTGCTTATCATAGTTTTGAGCACCAAAGGGGCTGAGGGCTAGTTATCTGCCACGAGGAGTCAACACAATAGCAACTCTGCTATGCCAAACACCAGAGTGGGTCAGTGAGACACCTGGGATCTCCTGGTAGCACTTCTGCTGAAGAGTGCCTGTGTCTGTTTGCAGAACTTGTCATTCAGTCTTAAAGTATATGCCACATGCGTATGCTGCAGTCTTCAAAACCCCATAGGGCTTGTTCTGCTTTTGTTTATATAGTTGTACAATAGAAAAATAGGAAATGCATAGGTGTAAAAACTAACCTTGGTTAAATGACTGTCTTGCATGAGGTTAAGCACCATCAATAACTTGAATGGAAAATTAAATCCAGAGTTTTGCAGTCCACAGGTCTGGGAAGCTGAGCCTTGTATAGACCACTGATGGGAGGAGGATCTTCTAAAATGAAAGGAGAAAGTATTAGCATGTAAGAAATCATTGATCACGTATTCCTATATATGTGATTTTTTATTTTTTTTCTAGACAACTAAACCTCAGATGAAAAACTTTTTCTGCTGTTCTTGAGTCCCTCTAGACTATTCCTAAAATAACTTGAAGTAAAATTTATCAGAGTCAAATGGACATAGCAGATATACACAATTGTATATGGATTGCTTTCTCAGTAGAGAGTTCTTGGTAATCTCTACAAGTAAAGTTTCAGTTTAGAGTATGAACAGCAAGAAGGATGCCAGAGGCCAGTAAAATAGATATGACGAGTGGATCCCTTCCCCTCCTACATGTTTATTTCAACAATATTCTGCCCCAAAAGGAAATGTAGGGCACAGGTATTAACTCATGTTATTTGGAAACACAAAACATTAAGTAGTTGTGAGGCATTTCTCTGACTCCATATCACCGGTGCATCTTTGGGAAGCAGTTTTCATTGAGCAGCTGACCATGTCCATGGGCAGATGAGCAGGTGGCGCCTACAAACCTGAGTTAGTTTCCCAAACATCTGGCTCCTAGCTCCTTTCAGGACTGAGCTTTGCAAAACAAGAGCCCTGGTCTTGCTCTGAGATGCGTGTGGGTAGGTTCCTTGGTGAGCTTCAGCAGGACTACATGTGCCTGAATTCTTTGCAGGATGGGGATGCTGAAATAGTAAGGGCCATAATTTATGGGCTTTCAAACAGAGGCTGGTCTTCAAACCTCTCTCTAAACTAAAATACTTGTAAATTTTTTTTTTTTTGTATTTTTCTGCAATTTTTGGACTATTTGTTGCTTCATATCTGAAACCTTCTCCCCTCCCCATATAGTGCAAGAAATATCTCTTTGCTGTTTTTGAGGAATCTGAGATGCTTTTACTTGATGGAAAGACAAAATGCAACTGTGAAAAGATTTTGAAATTTTGGGAATGGTATTTAAGGCAATGGGAATGTTTTGCAGATTTCTGTTTTGCTTTGTGAATTTAGCACAACCTGAAAACAATTCTACATAATACATAAAGCTTGAAATATCTGTCTTCCCCTCTAGATATCAACACAATAACGTTCGTAGAAAAAAAAACCAAGATAAAACCCTAGTTGATATATCACGTCTATTAAAGTGAAATACTGTAATGGAAATCAACACAACTCCAGATCTGGCACTAGGTTTTCCTCTTTAACACAGATCATCATGAAGTTTGGACAAGTGAAACGTTATGTAGTTGTGGCTTTTCCATGTCAAGAACACATATCAGTTCCTTTATACTGCTTTATTTTGAATGCAAGGTTTTCTGAATTATTTCTTCTCTTGGGTTTGGGCCTTCATCCAAGAGACTTCAGGCCAAATCTGTCTTTGCTATGACTCAATTTACTTCATTTTGCATGCACTGGGGAAAGTTTAAACCTCAGGTGGCAAAATACTGAAGTATGAAACCCTGAAACAGAATCCGGTATGAAGAAAACAAATGGACATTCTACTGCCCTTTGCTCACTGGGACTTTCTAGTGGAGGTAAGAAGCCACAGTTTAGTTCAACTCTGCATGATAAATCACATATGCATTTGATAATCATGCTACTTTTAATTGTATGTCCTACAGTGTTAGTAAGTTATCTTACAGAGTTGGCACCTGCCAAATGGAGTTGATTTCTTGGAAGAAGAACAAAAGATGAGTAAGAACAAATGAAAACAAAGTTTACCTACTTTATATTTTTTTTCAGTGACACTAATGTGCTGGACATTTTCCAAACATAGAGAAAGCACAGTTGTGTCCACATGAATTCACAATACCCAGACAGTGAGACAAGAAGAGCAGTACAATAACACTAAAGGAACAGCATGACAGACAGAAGACTTAGGTGGGGAATTTTAGACATATCACGTGAGTGGGAAAAAAGTCTGATGAATGACTGGTGATTCATTGTTGTAGTAAATAGAAGAAAAGAAAAGGTGAACTTTAGGGATATTATATAGATATATATATACATATGTTCTTGCATTTACCATCACTTACATTGTCTGTGTTCAGATTATACAACATATAGGGCTTTGAAGTAATACTGACTTGTAGAAAGCCTATCTGATAGAGGTAAATGGGAAAAGATGGAAAGTCATAAGGCAGGACCTTATTCTCCAGGCCTCATCTGGTGTCTCATTTGCTGCTTCTAACACCATCGAGAGACCTCTGAGTACCATTATACTATTATTAATAATAGCTGTATCATGATTTCTGCTCAGCAGTAACAGCCTTAGGCAGTGCCAGCTCAGTGATCTGTCTGCAGTTGCTCTCCACCTCCCGTGATGCCAACAACAGGATGTTCTCAGCTCTTGTTGTAGCACTTCTTGTTTCATTTGTTCCCTTGTCCACACCTCTGACCACTCACAGCAAGTTCTTCTCTTAACCTGATACTGAAGTTCTTGAATTTATTTCCATGCTGTTGCCTTTCTCCCCCTGGGCTCTTTTTCAGTAGGACCAGGAAACACAGTATACATTGTGGGCAGACAATAAGCTTCATAACGAGAGATCAGAACTGCTCTACAACTCGGTGTCTTTGTCAGCAGGAAAGAGGTGGTTGTGCTTATAAAAAAATGTGCAGTGACAGGTCTTGGGCAGGGATGAGATAAATGGACCCCCTGTGTGCCCAACAAAACCTGTGGCTTGCCCTGCAACCCAGAGGACGAGTTTCTGGTGAAAAATTAATAGTTTTCTAAAACAAGATTTCTTTGTATGCTATAATATATAATGTTATGAATAAAACAAGAAAGACAAAGACTTTGACAAGATAATCTGTAGGAATTTACAGAAACTTTTCCTAACTGCTGCAGTGATTTAATTTATTGCAGAGGAATGTGGTTTTTTGCGTGATCAAAGCCAACTTTCAACAATACCAAACGAGGAGGGAAAGGTGGATATCAGTCAGTAATTAGTAGCAACATTTATTGTGTGTGCTAGTTGCCTGAGGAAAATCCAGAGTGTTTATCTTCAGTGTTTGGTTGTTAGGTGGTGCATTGATGAGCAGAGGAATGAAGCACTCCTCATTGCTTTTTTGTCAGTTAGGAACAGCAGTTGCAGAAGAGAATACTCATTTCTTTTACCATATTCATCACCTTAGTATCCGAGTACCCTCCAGTAGTATATTAAGCATGACTAACATCTGTTCTGTGTTTGTTTTCTCACCTCCTCTCCAAAGGGAATGTATATAAAGTGAACTGTTCTGGTTTGTTTATATATATATGTTATACTGCTAAATGTTTATGTCAGCAGACAAAGTCAAAGAAATCCTTTCTGAACTTACAGCACTGGTTCCTTATAAAGCTATCTATCTCTAAGTCACGAAGACCTGGATGTTTGGGGTTTTTTTTTCTTGTTCATGCACTCAGAATGGCCAGAGGCAGTTATACTGACTATTCAGTTGGATTTTTACAGGGGAAATAGTGGTACAGAGAAAGCATTTTTCTTATTTCAAAAATACAGTATGATAGCTTGAATCAAGACCACATTTTGCACCACTGACATCATGTCTTTGCATCTTAAATGATATAGGTCACCAGTGACCCCAATGAACTATTAAAATGATGTACCTAAGAAAGATATTTGGAAGCCAAATGTATCAGTGACAATGTGCAACCAATCTGTCAGTGCAGTGGTGATGTAACTTGGCATTATCCCCTATCAATGAGCTACAGAAATATATCTGGTACTTGAGCCTTTGGGGAAAGATCAATATGGTCAGTCCACATATCAGCTAGGAACATTTAGAAGAAGCAATAAAGAGAGTAGTACAAAGATATTTTGTGCATCTAATCAAAAAGGTGGTGCCATTGATCCCTCAGAGGGTATGAAAATGGTCATTGTAAAAATGAGATGCTGAATCAGCCTGAAAGAGGTATTTCTTACATTAATACTGAATTGTTTTAGGGTGGGAGTTTTGAATAATCTAGTAGTAAAATGGCAGGACAGTCGCATGTTCATCTTTAAGAAGTAGACACTGCTGCAAAGTGATCTGTTCATGAGTAGGATTGTTAGCCTTGTTTGGCAATTACATCCATATTTTTTTTTGTTCAAGATTTGTGACAGTTTTTCATCAGAGACTGGATGCAGACAGTGTGAGTACGGCTACATTTCTGCAGTTATCCTTCCTGAATGTTATCGCGTAACGAGTAGCTTCCAAACCAGGCAGTTCCAGCACTGTGTTTGTTATGGTCCGTCACTGTCATGCTTCCATAGTTAACATGTTTTAGAAACGTTTGCAATGTTGCTTGTTCTCAGTATGTATCTTTGCCTAGGTTGTACAGCAATTTTGTTGTGTCAGATTCTAGCTGACTACCCATCCTAAATCATGTAATTAGTAATTTTTTATACCGTTGGATATGGTAGTCCTGTGCCTCTGTAATTCTAGAGAGCAACCTTTTCAGTATGATGAATGGAAACTTATCAAAAAGGAATGCCTCTGCTATCAACACTTCAGGTTAGCAAAGCAGTAAATGCTAACCAGCACAGCCACATGTCAGACTTTGCAGAAATGTCATACTTCCAGCCTCTACATATTTGGACAGATCTGTCAGTTCTTACCTATGGACTATGGATTGGCAGCATCTCAGTTGTAAAGCACACATTGTGAATCAACATTTGGAAAAGCGCATGCCTTCTGTGCATAATGGGAAAAATTTTGCAACCCTAACATTTACGCTTAATAAAAGATAATCTCTTCCAACATTGCATAGTAAGAAGAATGCAGATCCTCTCCGGTGTCGTATAGCTACAAGGAGAAGAGTTTCCCTGTGACTCGGAGAGAAGCCTGACATATCAATGTCTGCCTAGCAACTGAAAGGTGACACGTGGAGCCTCCTTTTCAACTCATTTCCTCTTGATGAGAGGAAGGGATCCTCCTGCGAGTTATTACCTGAAATAATACCATATGGTAAAATGTAAACAACATCTGCATATTCATGTAATAATTTCATCTGTTTAATTAGTTCCAGCAAAGCAGTTTACCCTCTGAGGCCCTCGCTGTCAGCTCCACGCTCATACATCCATGCCCTGCTGTCGAGCCTGACAGCCGTCTATTGTTCATTCACTGCTTCCACCTCGGCACTTAATGTAAGTGAATCTTCTGAGGGGTGGAAAGCCTGTCCCCATTGATCCAGATGTAAGGGCTGGGGGGGAGGAGAGTAAATATCTGTCAGCTTGGAATATGGATAGTAAGAGCAAACTTGACAGGTCAGGTGGCTTTGTGGGTTTTTTGGGGGAGAGTGGGGGGCAGGCTGGCACTTGGCTTAAGTACTAATCATTGCACAGAACTGCAGGTTTGACTTTGTCCAGTTGTTAAGCCTTTGCTCTCAGGACAAGGCTAGGCACTTCCCAATCAGGTGAATTCAGCAAGAGAATAGCAGCCCAGCTTTTACAGTCAGCTATATTTCAGTGCCAAAGTAATGACAGCATGCCTACTGGTGCAGCAAAACACAGGGCCCTAGAGGGCTGTATGGATTGGCCAAACAGGTTTTCGGAAATGCATGTCAACAAACACTGCTCAGGACAAACTGAGAATGTAAAAGCGTAAGTCTAACTGGAAAGGTCCCTAGAATACACTTTTAGAGTCTCCTGTCTCACGTAAATAAATTATATTGTGGGTCACGTAACAATAAGCTATTCAACTCACCTTCAAAAGGAAACATTTACATTACGGGAATATAAACACTTCATGGTAATATTACACCTAAGTAGAGGAAAGTACTGCAGTTCAATGTGGTAAAGTCAATATCATAATAAGGTAATAATAATAATACTTAGTACTTTATATAGCCTTTTGCAGATTTGAGCAAACACTAACTGATTAGTCCTCAGAACACCCTGGGGAAATAGGTAAGTAAGACTTACTGCCTTGTTGTGAAAATAAACCTTATCTTGTCACACGCCCCTCACCGTGGTATCTACACAAACAACTGGTCTGAGGGACAGTATTCTTTCCATTGCCTTATGATGCACCAAGGTGAGATTGCAAGGTGTAAGCTCAACTAAAGAGCTGTATCTTATGCTTTATTTTAACAATGATCATATCTATATTAATACCATTATCCTGTTCAGAAGATTTCTAGAGACTGTGGCCAGTCGTCAGGAAAGGCAGATGTTCCACTGCATTCATGATCTTTCTTCACTGAAAGGGTCAGCTTCACTGTCCCTGAATGGCCCGTCTGCCTGTCAGGAAAGGGAGAGGTTTCCAGGGTCCAGCTATTAAAAACAGGGAAGAACCGATAAACTGAATTGTGTACTGGAGGGGTACACTGCGCTGGAATAGTTTGACCTCCTTATCCTATGCTCACAAGATGAGATTTTGCATGTGCAGATGTACTCTGTGGACATTTTTTATAGTATGCAGTGAAAGCTTTCAGGCATAAGTCATAGTGGTTAAGTAAGAGGTACTAATGTGTTCATCAGTATACTGAAAAAGGGGTGCTACTGGTTACCTGAAGATAGTGATAGCAGGTCTTTCCTGCTTACAAAAGGAAAACTGGGAAGACCAGAAACCATCTACATGCTCTCAGCTGGAGTGCTTCAAGTTTCTCTCTTTGCAGCTCAGAACAGTATTACAATTATTCTTTTAATGTTCTAAATCTGGACCAAAATAACAGTTCATAATAGACAGAAGGAAAAATCAGCCACCTAAAAGTGAATTATGTTGCCAAAGTCCCCATGACAACATAACAGCAAAAAAGGGTCATGAGATATCCACCCAGCAGAACTATCCTTATTCACCAACAGCAAAACTTTTGTATCGTGTTATCTTTGTTGTGGGCACACAGTCCCCTCAACTTCAATGAAATTGTAGTTTCCTCCTTAAGACTGTATTTCATGCAGTCACAGCAATAAAATGAAATAATGTTCAGATCATGGAAGTCAGAACAGATTACCTTTATGAAGCTAATGAGCAACTGTTTTAATTGTTGCCTTGCATACATTTTTAGAATGTTTTCATACACACTGCAATATAAAAATGAATCTCTAGAAGCTCTTCGAAAAGCTAATTTGTCATAAATTAAAATAATAGTAATTTAATAATAACAATAAAATGACACTGAATTAATAATGAACTTTACAAAATAATATTGACTACAAGAAGAAATTAATCTTGTGTTCATGACAGGTTCATCAGTCTAATAGTATGAGGTTCTTTTTCCCTGGAATGAATGGATGCTTATTACCCATGAAATGGGTATATACGCTTTCCAGTCCATAAGACTCCAAACCTATGTGAAAAGAACTTTCAGGTTTGAGAGGTTCATCTTGTCTTGGTGTCCATTATATCATTATTTTCTGTGCTGAAACAGACAGGAATTGTGCAATAGTAAGTGGATAATACGAATTTAATTTCGGGAATGTTGACTAGTATCAAACAACCCACACTGCTTTCAGTGCCATTAGTCATCAGTTTATAAGAAAACCATTTTGTATATGAGAAACAAAGTAATCTGGGTTTGATTTTTAGACTTGCAGACTTCTGATATCCTATGCGACATTCTGGAATTTTATTCCTCTGACCATAATTTTTTTTCTCTCTCTCATTGGCACGCTGAAATTATAACTATTCTAGGCAAGCCTATAAAGTAATAGAGCCCTGTGCTGAATTTGAAGTGATTATCTATAAGTAATATGTTTATTAACGTAAACTACTTGGTAGTCCAATCATGTCTGGGCATTACCTACAGTGTTATAAGAGTTCAGTTACAATGGGATTCTAACATTATCCCCCCCCCATACCTCAAAAATAGTTGTATTACTTCAGTACTTGCCTAATAGTCTCTCAGATCAGCCAAAATTACAGCACAGGTACTTGTATATTCTTGCACATTTTAGCAAAGCTATGTTTCATTAATATTCTGGAAAGAAACCCTAAAACTAATGGATTCCTTCCTCTTTTCTGCTCTTTTAAGTGCAATAAAATTGTTCTTTGCCATTTTTTCTCCATTAAATAACTTATATGAAACAATTTGAGGCAGGCCTTGAAGTTCTTCCTAAAGTAGATGAAAAAAAGTCCATTATTTTTTAAATCTATAATTGTTATGGTGTTTCTATGCACAGATCCAAAATAGTTTCTAATGGACATTTCAGTGTAGGAAAGATAATGGTGTTTTAGTGAGGTAAGACTGCTGGCCAAAGCAGGGTTAATTTATCAAAATAATTTTAACTGTAGCTGCCTAAAGAGTGTAACTACCCGAATTTTCTTTACCCACAAGATTTTTTTAACAGGATCATTACAAAACTAAGTGCATCTAGAATGCTTTGGTATTTTTATTTTTAATAAGAAAGTTAAATTATAACTGGGTTATGTTCCCAAAACAGAAGCCTTAATGACCTTTATTCTATATTTCTTTTCATAGATTATTGCGATAAGGAAACCCTCGTGTCGCGACCCACTGGCGTCTGGCTAATCCGATGGTATTCGTCGCCGCATTGTCCGTGATCAATAACTAATTATCAAAGTGGCATTTCTTTTCAAGAGCTCCTTGTTAAAAAATGGCTTTTGGCTGAGAGTGTAGGAAAAAGGTCGCCACTTTGACATCGTTGCAAGTCTTTCAAAATCCAGTGGGCCGTCCGATTGAATTACTGTCCCAAACTAATTGATATAAATTTGAACAGAAGAATGCTTGTTACTACAGAATGTCATAATGATATCCTTGGCAAAAGCATGTCAGTGGGAAAAAAAGAGAAAAGACCAGCACTAGTCACAAAGCATCTAGACAAGTCGCAGCACAAGACTATTAACAAAATTAACAGGAACAAAATTGTACACCAATTCCTTCTTCCCAGCCAGTCTGATGGGGCATTCAAGAAAGAAAAGCATTAACATTTTCTTTTGAACCTTACCCTTTATTTGAAAATAGGCTTTAAAAAAATCTATTGGAAAAAATAATTGCAGTGTACAAAGGACTGAAACTTGATGATCAGTTGCAGAAGTCTCATTGACTCTACTGGGATCATGAGTGAGTATCTATTGGAACTCAGCTTTCGTCATAAGGCAGACTTTGGTGGACAGTTTCCTTAAGAAAGGTTTCTAAGCACCCTTAAAAACTGTGCCTTTGAAATATGGTAACCTTCTCTAAAGAAAGTTGGACTGTATAAGCCACATGCCTTTGAACTAGGAAAAAACCCCCAAACACTTAAGATACAGTAAGAGGAGTCATAAAAATGTGGTGAGAATGGAAAAAAGATCTTGTACTACTCATGCCTGAGATTTGATGTATTGTCTTGGATGTCATTTGGAGATTGCATGCTGTGGAAATCTTGGAAACCTGAATTTTCATTGCAAGTCAGCTGGGCTTGTGGAGGTTCTGGTTTTTTTCTTTTTTTAGATCTGACTGTCTTCTGCTCCATGCCCTACATTCAGTCCCTGAGCTGGGAATTGCTGGGGAGTGCAGGAAAAGGTTACACTCTGAAGGGTATGGCATGCTCTGTAAAAGGGGTATTGTAGAAGCCTTTTTGTAGGGGCATGATAACTGGGGTTAATTCATGACAGAAATTAATAAGCTGAATCTATTAGTTATCTGTCAAAAAAGTTGTCAAGTAGTTTGCCAAAATGTGTCATTTTAGCCACATCCAGAGCAAGTCATGTGATTGTTGAGGAAGAGAGAAGAGAAAGACATTTGTGCCTAATTGGAAACAGTGAGGTTTTGTGCTTTTTAATCCCTGATCTTGAAAGGCTCCAGCTGGGGTCTAGTAATGAATATCTTTCCTGCAAACTTACCATTTTACATTTCCTAATGATAAAGAGAAGGTGACTAATGAATTGACACAGCGACTTTCATCTCTGCAGTAGAAATGGAGATTCCATTCAGACTGTATCAATCAGCAAACCGAAGTTTTTAGTATCTGATGACTTGTCAGTAGCCCATGTGAAATGAGTAGCTTTATGGTCAAACCCCAATGCCACCCCAATGCCACCTCTGTGCAGTATTTTTGGTGCAGATTCAGCATAGGGACTCAGCAACAAATGAATTGGAGAGACCAAACAAATTTTACTGGTGCCAGTCCTCTTGTTTGGACTGGGTTGTGGTAGACGACCATTCTGAAAACAGGTCAGTGATACACAAATTAGTTTTAATAGAAGTCTGATAGATTGTTGCTTGTGACAAATTTATTGTTTGGATAATAAGACCATCAAGCCACATTTTCCTAGTATGTCAAAGCCACGGAACAAAGTGAGAAACCACAAGGGCCTGAACATTCAGATTCACATGGTTCTGGTTACAAAGGGCAAAGTCTACTTTTGCTGTCAAAGGATCTAAGGTAGTGAAGTTCACTACATTCAGTTCCCATTCTGCCTTCCATATATGACTTTATGACTATCCTCTTATGCTGGGGGCAGGAAATGCCTTGTGATGGCAAATAGCTGAGCCATCTCTGACAGACTTACATCATCACAGAATCGCTAGGGAACCCTCTTCTTGTCTTCCATGGCTGCTTTAAAGACACATTGTGAAGGCTTTCTTCTTTAGCAGACCAGAGAATTCAGTCTGAAAGCCTGTCGGGCGGGTCAACCAATGTCTAGGTCAACCACTCTTGCCCCTTAATTATTCCCTCTGGCATTACATTCACAGGGTGATGGAAGTAGAGGCTAAATATATACACTCTATATATAGGCTTTCTATATATTTGGCATATATGAAACCACACATCTATACTGTTATTATCAGAATGTACATATGCATCATTGCATAATCCGTAGGAGAAGTTGTAATGTGTGTGGAGGCACTGAAAAAAGACTCCTACGTATTTGTTAACTAGTTTCAGGTCCAACTGAAACCTTAACACTGTCAGGGCAGGCTTATAATGTCATTAAGCATTTCAGAATTAATAACAACTCCAACAGGTAAAAGTAATTGCTCTGAAAGAATGAAAATTTTGTGACTCATTTTACGCTGCGTGGCTTCCTCACAAAAATTGGCATAATACAAAAATCAATGTAGCCCCTACCAAGCAGATTTAAAAATGGTTAGTTGATCTCAAAATCTGCTCCTAAATGAGAAATGATCATTCATCGGTGTATTTTTTAGTGTGGTTCCACACAGATCTGCATATAGCCCAAAGTTAATATTTTGGAGAAAATATAGATAGATTTTGCAGATACTAATTTGTAAATATTTTGGAGAAAATACAAACAGATTTTGCAAATAGTAATTTGTAAATAGCAATAGGAATAGGTTACTTACATAGTTTTATAGAGATTACATTGCATTATCACAGCTAAATGTTAATGTAGAGTCATGCTTCTAGGAACAAGAATGTAAATTACATTTATAAGCTTGGAGAAAGGAGAACCTCTGAAAAAGACTAATAGCCGTTGTCATCATAATTGAACACAGGGGTTAATACAAGAGGGTAAGTGAAATTTTTGGATGTACAAGAAAAAGAACACTGAAAAAGAGTAAAGTTGCTTAAAAAAAAACACAACAAAAACCCATGTAAAAGGATTCTGATAAGAGAGAGAGAAAAGATTTGAGATCATGAAAATACTTTTCCTACTGAGAAACTTAGAGAGTTTACGTAACTTGCCTGATAGAAACCTAGGAGCTTACTCACGGTCTGCAAGACATTTCTAACAGCTAACAAAAAGTTTTTCCTGTAGCTTAAACCCCAACATGATTAGAGCTAATAGAAGTTAAACCAGAAAAATTCAGCCTTGAAATAAGGCAGTTCTTTCAATTTTTCATTACTTACTGCAACACTATTAAGAGAAATGTGACAAAATTTTCATAAAACATTTGAAATTTCCTTCATCCCTGCCTCCCATCTCTCTTACTAGTGTCATTGGTAATGTCTTAGGTGGATGATTGGCATTCTTCTTTATTAATTTCATAACCTCTTCCACAAAAGTAAATACTTACCTGAATTTTAATTATGTAGTAAAACATGTAATTCTGAATCCAGCTAATTGTCCCAAAGTAGTTAATGTATAAATAGCTCCGAATATCTCACACCTACTGCTTCCATTTAACGCGTACTTCCTGTGTTTCTCTTTTTGCTCTTTCTAGCACAGAACCAGAGCAAAGGGCCATATGTAGCTAGATCAAAGCACGAGTCTGTCCAGAAAGGAGTTGTGACTAGTGAGTCGTAACTAATCCCTTGATTACCTTCAGATGGTACATTTTATTTCCTTTCTTGTATCTGGCCAGCTGTTGCTCCTACTGCTGATCCTGTTGGTGTTTTACTGCTTTTATGGGCACTGCTGATGTCTTTCAGTAGTCCTGTAGGAACTGAAGTAGGGATCCAGGAGAGCAGTTGTGCTCCACCCAGAGCATTCGCGGCTGAGTAGGTGAGGTGGGATTGGCAGGAGGGTCTCCTTTCTTCCTCTCCACAGCTCCTAAAGAGGCCTTGAAGTTTTATTGTGGCACTTATCACTTTAATATCTGAACAGCTCCCAGGTTAACTGAGTGATGAGCGGGATTCTTAGTGGTGGTGGGTGTTAGCTCCTTTCTCTCCCTACTTAAGAATCTCTGCTGGTAAAGGTAGAGGGAAAGACGTCAGCTGCCCTTGTCTTCATCAGCATTATGATGGAAATACATCTCAGTACTTCCAAATTCACATTAACATTTATTTAAAATTGTTTACAAATGATTAATTTATCTGTGTACATGTATACTACTTATTCGCAGTAATTTTCCTTTCATTTGCAATCCATTGCTGTAGTACCATGAGTAGTAAACCTGGATTAAATTTAGTACTTTCAATTTTAATACAGTGTTTGAAGGAAAAATTGGCAACACAGGCCCAGCAAAAACAGTTTAAAATAGTTGTACATGCATACTGTCACCCAGCTATAACTGTCTCAGAGTCTGAAAATCTGTGATGAAAACGACTATAAAAGATTCTAATATTATGCATTAAAAAAAGAATAGAGCTAGAACTATCCATCTTTGTAAACTGTGGAACAATAATCTTGTAGCTATTTCTGTACTACACACAGACACATGCAGCTATATAGGTTTTCCAGTTTTTTTGCAAGCAGCAAATCAGCTAAGAAAGCCCAGCTCAGTGAATTTACTTCATTTATGTACATTATTGATCTAAAACTTGTTTTTCCATCTAAGCCAAAGTGACAAAAACTTCTCCAAAGTGAAACAAGTTCAAGCACTCTCAGCCTGGTTCCCATTAAACATCATAAGAACATTGCGATTTGACATTTATCTGGCAGCCTTAAATGTGAAAGACCAGTGTAGCTAGTACACCGAGAATGGAGAGGCCTCTCTAGCACCACGAGAGATGCTTTTACCAGGTTAGGGTCAGGTGCGATGACAGCAGAGTGGAAGGAGGTAGTCTCACTTCACTGCAGACTTGAACTATGTTTGACCTCCAGGGTACCAGTGACTTACAGGGAAATTGCAAGAATGCTGTATTGCCCTTTATAGAATTATAATTCCTTGCCATTAAAAAAAAAAAAAAAAAGCTAATTAAGTATACCTTATCTGATGTAACCCTCATCCAAACAGAATCAGAGATCATCCTGTTGCCATTCTCATAAAATGTAACTGTCGGAAACAATGGTGTTGGTGGCTGCGATTTGAATGTAGACCTTAAGGAATCATGATTCCAAACTTCTTGGTGCCCTTTCCCTATCAATCAAAAAGAATCGTATGAAATAATTATTAGGCTACATAATTATTTTACAAAATAGAAGGTGTTTTTACTGCATATTTCCATTTTAGTACCAATCATTACTTCCCTGAATACTAATAACAGCGTTAAGCATTAATAGCATGTTTTAAGGTAAAGGGTCAATAGTCTAAGACCTATGAAAGAACTCTGAGCATTTGCAATGTAAAAGAAACCTTTCACGGAAAAGTGTTAAATAATAAATGCATTTCTGGAGGAAATACTATATTGTGGTCCATTTGGAGAGAAATGACAATTTATAGGACATCACTCAGCTGACTCTGTTTAAAATATGTTTAATAATGCTGTGGCTTTGCACTTAATACAGAGGTTAACAGAAAGCTTGCAGCTCTCTGCAGAGGTCAGTAAGTATTATAGTCACTGAGGGGAAACTGAGGCATATGATGGCTCAGTGCACCATTAAAAGGAAAGGCATCTGAACTGGTGACTCAGTCCTCTAAGTGCAAGAAAATGGTGCCTTTTCTTCATTTCCAACTAGTAAGCCATCTTCTAATAGTTCTTTTAAAAGTATAATATGCACAAAGGGGATGGTGAACATACTCAGAAAAGGTGAAGGTACTTGAAACTTTTGTTTCAAAATAGTTTAAGCTGAACAATTTGAGGATTGTGGAGGGAAGAGTTAGAAATACTTGATATCAGTTTGAATTTCTTTTTGATGCTTTCACATATGCATTGACATTTTCAAGGGCCAGAAGAACTGACCCCCTAAGAAAGAGGCAGCTCAAGTCTGAAATCTCCTTTCCCCGTTGAAGTCAATGAACAGACTCTTCATCAAGCAATCATCTCCTCCTCTCTGTGGCATTACATAAATGCCCCAGTTTATTCCTTTTCGGGTTTACTCCAATTTTTTTTTAAGAAATAAATGGGGTGTGACTAATTATGTCTCATTTCTGTGTAGATCCAAAGTTATAAGACTTTTGTCCTTTGTGAAAGTGCATAAGGCCCCAATAAGCTAACATTTTTCTCCATTAACTTCTTTTTCTCCTTACCCTGCAAACATACTCCTGCAGCTAGAACAGGAATGAAAGTGGGCTATCTCTTCTTTTTCTTAAGAGCCTTTCTCATATGTAAGGTAGTTGAATTCTGCCCAGTAGGTTGCAGATCCACAACAGGCTAAAATAACATCTGCTTCTGATATGGGCACCTTCCTTCAGCAGTGTATGCAGCTTGCTGATCTCATAAAAACTTCATGGGGAAAGGGTAGAGCACTTGGATAAAATTTTGACTGATTCAAAGATTTGTTGGTATGTGAACTGAAATAAGTGATTCTAAGATAAATGAATGGATTTAGTTGCTGAAAGATATAAGTTGGAGGTCCCCTTGTTTCCATAGTTGAATACACAACCCTGAGTTCAGTATGCATATTCTCTATGCTATTGCAAGGCATCTCAAGCTAGGAACCAGCATACTGAGCAAGGGGATACCTAAACAAATAACTATGGAAATAGAGAAATGGGTATGATTGAAATATTCTGAGAAGGAATACCTACAGTCACTTTGCATTCATGACCCTGAACCACCTCTTAAACCTAAACACAAGCACTAGGAAGGATTCACTCATATAAACATGCTGAAGGAAGAACCCCAACTTCTTATTTACCAACCTGTGAATAGCTGCTGAGGAAATGGATAATAACAGGTAGGTAATAACAGAGGTGGTTCTCATCTGCAGGCCATTGGGATACTCCTTCCAGAAAGGGTAAATATCTTAAGCTTAGATTTCCACTTGAAAAACTGATTGTTTATCTAATGAAAGTTTTATGTAAAATACGCCCTATCTAAATCTCCTTGAATCTAGGCCCAAATCTGAGTTTCACAACTTTTTATTTCTTTTTAATGCCTAACCTGACAATCAAAACTTATGTTTGCAGACCACATGAAACCCGTGGATACCCTTCCAGTGGAGCAAATTCTTTTCCCAGCACTCTCAATGGATAAACAAATTTCAAGTGAGATTGAGACTACTTAGGATCCTTTCTGGTTCAGGTTGGTCCTACAGGTCTGCTTGTGTTTTCCTTGAGCACAACAGCTCCCACATGAGTCAAGTATTACCCATCACCAATTATCAGCGGATTGCTAAAAGTTACTCTGTACCATTGTTGGAGGGAGTGGAGTTGCCTTCCGGGAGGAAGCCTTCACAGCAAATACGACATAGCGTCTGAGTGAAGGGTTGTCTGTATCAAAGTTGTCCTGTATTCCACTGTCACTGAGTTTTTTTCATGCATTCATTACCAGAACTTATGAAATAGCGTTAGTAAGACAATAAAGCTTATGCCTACTCTTCTGGTCAGTAACAACAATTATTTTATAATGCTATAGAATACATATCTGACTGTTAAAGAGTTAAAGAAAAAAATGAATCCTGTAAAAAATCAGGCCATCGTATAATGCCTCCTCATTGCTATAATGATATCAGTTGCAACAAGTCCAATGGCTGACCTCATTACAAGGGTTTAATTGCATTGTTACACAGTTTCACTTCTTCTCTCTGGCCTCTTTCTCTTTATGACAGCTTTAGAAAGGAATTTCAGCTTGAGGTCAAAGGAAATTAATTACTGCTTTCTTAATCTGTGCTCATCTACATTTAGAAAACTTGGGGCTTTTCACTAACATATTTGTGTCTCATTTCTGTGTAGACCCAAAGTTATAAGACTTTTGTCCTTTGTGAAAGTGCATAAATAGCCTTTTTCATATCAGAGGCCAGATTTTTTTCGTGTCATTTACAGTTGTGCACGTATGGACTGATGCCAATGGAACCAATGGAATGTCTCTGGATATACATTCACTGCGACTGAGGTAAGGCACTTGCAATGTAACTTTAATTCAGACTAAAGATTGCAGACAGATGCCAGGTGTAAAAAAAAAACCCAATAACAACAAAACTAACTCAACAACAAAAGAAAACCCAACCAAAAAAGAAATTATACTTAGGATAAAAGTCAGAAAAAGGATCTTCAAAATTAATGGTAGCGACTTCTTTAGAGAGAAGGATGAAAAAAACGTGTCTCTATGACATTAGTTTTTGCCTGCTACCTATGTCCTGTTTTTACTAAATACATAATTGGTTAGTTAAGGAATATGCAGCTTATGCTTCAAAGAACTTGCACATGACCTAGTGTGCTGGCATCAAAGCACAGTAGTCCTTGGTTGAAAAGAAAAGCATGTGCAAAACATGGCTAAATGCTGTTGTAGCATGAAATGTAAAATAAAAACTTCTCATAATTTAGGGCCCTGATCCTGTAATTAGGTCATTTGAATTGATCCTTGCCTCTTCCATGAACTTTGACTGGTTTCGAGAAGAACCAAACTTCTTCCAAAGAAGAAAACTGTTTTGTTAATTCACTTCTTGAGGGAACTGCTTCGGAAGGGAAATTAAAATGAGAGATGTCTCTGGGATGATTTGACAAATTAACTGTGAGAGAGTATGCCATGCACCAGGGGTAATCTGAACAAGCAGTACCACAATACAAGCATGATCTACTAGTTTAAATCTATAAGAAATTGTTATGTACTATGCACGTGTAAAACCGTGATACACAAAATATATTTCTCTGCAGAACATAAGCATTTCTTACATGTACTTAGTGATTCTGATGAAAAGTCATGGAAATGTTGACAAAGATGAAAAATTGATAAGTTTTGAGCCCTTTGACATAGAACATTTAAAGTTTCACTATCTTTTGATCAGCTTTGCCACCCACTGAAATTCTCACTACCAGAACAGTGTGGTCTTATTAGTTATTAGTTGCTGCCTCATTCTCTGCTTGGAAGCAGTAAGATTGGCAATAACAAAACTGGAGTTGCAAAGCAAGGCCAGATCATTGAATATTTTGCCCTTCATCTGTCTTGACTAAAATTCAAGTCCGTTATAAATGCCTGCAGAAGGAGCAAGTTTTCATGTAAGTCACTGGTAAGCCCTTAACATGAGACCTACTTGCGTTAGAGTGAGTTTCGTTCTCATGATTGCCCAGTTTGTAAAACAGACCATGTAGACCTTGTGACATTGCCACAAAGCTTTACAGGGTAGAAGTCAAAAGTTTCAAGCCAACCATCCACAGCCATGTGTATGATTGTCTTATCCACAATGCTGGTTGGAGCAGCATGACAGGAGCCATGACATGTTGGGGATAGGGTGAGTTTGGACTTACTTGTAGTACTCTAGACCTTCTTCCAGGCCCACACCTGATTTAAAATTTTGGTTTAATCATTGTGCTTATAAGGCAACCTTGGACTTAAGCATGACTTCTGGCCCAAATAGAAGAAACAACCAATGTGTAACCATAAAGTTTACCAAAATCTAGTAGCCGTGCTGAAAAGAGGTTCTGAACAAGCCTAAACTGATGCTGTCTACAGCCATAAAGGCATGTAATAATACAGGTAGATGTATCTGAACTAAATTAAATCTGAGTACCTTGGATAACAACAGTAGTGAAGTAACAGCCACATGAACTTCAGTATGCAATAGCTAGTCAGGTGAATAGCCAAAGTTGCATGGGCTTGTATTCAGTCTTTCCTAAAGTGTCTGTTGAGAATACACTGGTACTGATAGTTAAGGAACTTAGATCAAAGGTAGGTCTAATCATGCTCTAATCACATTTTTAATTTTGCAAGAGACCTCCCCATGGACGGTGTGGACCGAGTTACTACATAACAGCAGTCTATGAATTATTTCACTCCTTGGGACCAAAAGTTTTGGTGCATGGATTGTCCAAGACGAATGTCACATTGAGGTGTGAAGGGATTAAGTTGAAAGGCCTAGTTAACACAGACATGGCAGTGGTGACAGAATTAGGTGCTAATGATATATAACAAAATGCTATTACATGAAATAGGATCTTTTTCACCCAGTTTTTCGATTTTGTCTGGTAGGACTAGTAGAACAAAATGAAAAACTACTCATCAATCAGAGGCCTGGCTAGGTCAGACACTTTGGTCAAGCAATGTGAGTAATTCCACCTACCTGCACTATAATTTATTGCAAAATTAATGCCATAACATGCAAAGGCATTGTCAGATAAAAATAATTTTTAACCCCAGGAAAAAAAGCAAAATTTCTTTCTTTCTTTCTTTCTCTCTCTCTCTTTTTTTTTTTTTTCCCCTAACCTGACAAGATTAAACCTTTTTAATAAGTGGGGGTTTAAGGATGATTCACTTCTAATGATTGAGAAAAGGACCTTGAGCAGGGTTTGATAGACTTTCTCAGTCTTTGACTAAACCGAGATATATTAAAAAAGGGAATAAAAGGGAGTGCAAGGTATTAATTTTTGTTAAAGTTTGCCTGCTTCATTGCAACATAATGAAATCAAGTCTTAGTGGGAAGAACAAGCTTTGATATACACTACTTTCTACAAGAGTTTTCAGGACAGTTTATTCTTAACCAGATTAAAATACAATAATTCACTAATTCACAGTCTTAATAGCACTGTTATGAGCTAGGGAGATTAATGGCATATTCTTATTTTTAAAATGTTTAAAATTATAGTTTGTTATAAAAAAGGTCACTTATGTCTGGTGTTTGATTGGCCTTGATTGCTTCTGAAAATTAAATTGTTACATTAGCTGTGAAGTAATTTGTAGTTTCTAAAGGTGTTCTAAGGTTTTCATTAAGTATCATACATGCCTACAGGAGGGACCAGAAACTGAGTGAAAACTTTAAAAAATACACGGTGTGTCCAGAATTCATAGCAGACCCTCACAACACTCTCTTGTGAACCTTATTATATCTGTTCCTTTGTGGGAGAAACTGAGGCATACAGAAAGTGTCTTTCCTTTCCTAGAGATCTGTAGATACTCTTCCAGCTGCACCTTTTGTTTATTCCTTCCAACATACTGTTCTGGTGTGTGGTGTAGTCTGCCATGCAATGTGAAGAGGAGCAAAATCCTGTAAAACTCTAGGGAGCGAGAAAAGGAAGGAGCATCTCTCATGTACCCATCGTTCTTTCCCTTGGTATGCCTCATGCATAGTTTGAAGGATGTTGAAGCAGATGAGGTTATTTATCTTTTCTCTATTCCACCACTTCATTCCTCCATCTCTTTTCCATATATATAGTGAAACTGATACCAGCAGTTGAAGGTAGGATAACAGGAGGAGGTAAAGTTGTTCATTGCAGAGGATTTAACCATGTTGTGTATTGTTTCTTTGGGATTGCTTGAATGAGAATAGATTTAGGAGATGGAGACTGAATAGAATGAATCTGAATAGCAAGCAAAGGAATAAGAAGCAATTGCTGTAACTATGAAGCAGCTCCAGATGTTCTGCTGCACATCTAGGATTTCAGATTTTTTTCTTTATGGGTCTATTTACTCTGTAAGGTATTCAGACACTATGGTGAAACAGAACACTTGCTTTGGTTTTGTCATATATGTAAACTGATTTTAGTGGAAAAAGAGGTACACTTAAGATCAGGAGCTAAATCAGGAGTGTTGTTATAATTGCTAGATAACTTTCCAAGATAAAAGTCAACGAATACAGAGGACAACATGGAACTATCAACTTGGAAATAATTTGTGATAGTTTTCCATTTCAATGCAGGTGAGGCAACCATGAACAGTAGTGATGTGGTTTATATCTAGAATCATATCTTATAGAAAAAAAAATAAAATGGGAAAAATATTGCAAGGATATTGTCATTGACAAGTCTTTCTTTGCTGTATTGTTTCTTTTGAAACTTACACTCAAGGGTTGCAGACTGCAATATCTGGTGACCTGTATAAACTTGTATAGCAGCTAGTGTAGTGCTGTGATCCTATTATCTAGACTTTACATCTTACCTGCTGGGAACTTCCAAGAAATGATGTTACAGTACAAGTAATCCAGTTTTTCTTTTTGTTGTGGCTTCCCTATAAATATTATGGTGTGGATCTTCAGGCATATGATCTCCACCTGTGAGTGAGTATACATGGAGGTGCCCCTGAATTTTGGTGCCTGCAAACACCTGCAGAACTAAGAATAGTCTTCACTTTATCTAACTAAGCCTTTACATTATCTAACACCCACATGCTGACTACAGTTGAAGTTTGCTGCCATAAAGCTCATCTGGAACTATTTAAGAAGACATGAGCACAAGATTGAATTGCATTCCTGAACTTCGCAGATTCTGGACAGAACTTTCAGCAACTGTATCTTAATAACCTCTCGTGGTTATTACATTTCAGTGGTTTAAAGAGCATGTGGGAATTTCACCAATTTTTGTCAGTATAGCATCGTGGTGTGGATCTCACCAATTTTTGTCGGTATAGTAGCGCAGTGCAGGTTTCATGCAGTTGCACAGCAGAGCACCGATTGAAAGTCTTCCCCAGATTTCCTACGGTAGTTTAGGAAAGGTGTAAAATACACCCTGTGCTGCCCCCAGCAGGCAGGTAAAAGTACAGGTGTTGGAAACACCTTTTGGCTGTGCCATGCTGAGTGCCATTCACAACGCTTAAAAGAACCTTAACTTTGGTCTTTTACAAGAACCTTCACCCATGCAGTCCCCATTGCAGAACAGGCTTTCTGCTTTTAGGTAATGCCTATTTCATCTGTTGTAAAGACACACATGAAAAAAAGGGCTGGCATTAGCCACATATCCATAAAAGCCTAGCAACCAAGAGTATTATCTTTATTCAGAAGAAGTATAGCACTTTTAAGGTTCAGAAACATATATAAAAATTGGGTTCTGAAATGGTCATTTTTCCCCTCTGCTATGCCATTATAGTGATCAGCCAAGCTTCTGCAAGGTAAATACTTTTGGAAAATAAGTGGAAATTTGCTGCAAATCAGTCCCTTTTGTGCATGGCCACAGGAGCATGTTGAAATGTTTGGACACTAATACCCATTCATTTTCTTGGCTCCATAAATAAAAGCCGCCAGCTATGTGGCGGCCGTGAAATGGTATTCTTCAGGACCCAGCAGGAAGCCCCATCCTTATTACCACTGCAGGGGGCAGGACAGGCCCAAAATAGCAAGACAACTAAATCAAGACATTTTCAATGTCTAACAAAATGACTGTGGTTTAGAGAGAAGCAAAAGGTTGGAAAAAAATTGGACAGCTTTTATACTTAGAGTAATACCTTTGTTAAAAGAGTTCACATAAGAAAATAAGATCTTAAAAAAAAAGCATAAGCATATTTCTGAATATCATTTAAAATATGTAAAGATCTTATGGAATCATAAACAGAGCACACTGCTATCTGAAAGGACATCCTGTTCAAGTCATATTTTCCAAATGGTAGCCTATGGTTCATAGAAAATAATGTCTTCTGCTGATGTTGTTGTGTTTCTTGGTTTTTGATGTAACCAAAAGGTTTGAAAAGAGACACTGGATATTTGTCAGTAAAATTCAAAATATTTTTTGGTCCACAAAAATTTACAAAAATTAAGAATATTTATAAGGAGGATAGGTTTTGGGCTAAACTCTTGATTTTTCTACAGGTTTATTTAATTTTTTACGGGCTTCATACACCAGGCAATATGATTCTAGATTTTGGCATAACATACTGAAGGGCTTCAGTCAAAACAAAACCCATGTTAATGCAATGTGCGGTTTTTCATAGCTGAACCATGCCTGTCTGGGAAAATATTAAAGTAGTTTTAAAAACTGAGCTTCAGGTAAATGGAGTATTTTAAGTGTACAAAGAGCAACTTAGGGGATACCACCTTGCTTAAGATAATCAAAGATTAGACTGATGAGGTTTTAATGAATTTGCTGTTCATTGCTGTACACCAAACCCAGTGTCATTCTCTAGAACTATACCACTAAAATACATATGGGGGAGAGCTTACTTTTATTCACTTGTGATTCTTATTATACGTTTGCTTAAACAAAGTTGAAGCAAGGATACACCTTACACATTAACATTTCAGTGAGGTATATGTATGTGTGTATACCTATAATTATATACATATACATATACATACAAGCGCACACACATTTTGGGGAATTAAAACAGTTACTCAGAATGTCTCATTGTAGAAAGAAATATTCACCTTTAGTTTCAAGAGAAAATAACTATTTACCTGAACGTTAAGTTTACTTGCACTGCAAAGGATAAATTGCTAAGGTGTAAAATGTCAGAAAAAAATGAATTCAGTATATTACTGAGTATTGTCTTGTAGACTAACAAGGGCTTTTGACAATAAAAATAAAGTCTGAAGATGAAAAAGGGGAACCACAGTGCCAGTTCGGTACTGTCTCCACCTTCATGTTAGCCTGGGCCTTGAGGCTGCCATCAAGTTCAAACTCCCTGCCCATTCAAACTTTATTTATGTTGGCTGTCCTAGCTCCACTCTGGAGTAAGCCAGATTGTCCAGGGAAATTTGTGCTTGTGATAGGAGTGGCTTGTATTCAAGCTCTTTCCTTACAGACAGAAGAGAGAGAACTGGTTGGCTCTGTTTGGCTCAATAAACTCAAGTCTGAAGAGTCAGCACAGCCATGATCCAGGCAACCAAACACACTGCACGGTAACCTGCAAAGGATTCAAACAAACCTGTCCTTATGCTTAGACATATGCACATATGTACTGAGGTAGCTTATAAAATCAGAACTCTGTTATAAATAAGGGCCCCCCCCCCCCCCCAAATTATAAAAAATTAAGTCTAATTGTTGGTTGCCTTTTCTACAATAATTGAAAGAAACATTAACGGGACAATCCTGACTGTATCCAGTAAAGACACAAGGAGGTTCCAAAGGTGTCATTACGTATGTGAAACCCAGAGTAGTTCACTTCCATCCTATAAAGCTCTCTGCATCATTTTGTTTCACCTCCTGCCTGTGTGGCGCAGGTTTTACAGAGAGGGCAAGTTGTGCATCCAGACTGGTGGTAACCATAAACCTAATCCTCATGCATACAAGCACAGGCAGCCTTCCGCTTCCCATTACACAAATAACTTAAGATACACCTTTGGGGCACTGACAGTGACCCAGATACATAAGGCTGCTTGCTGCCCAGCTGTACAGCTCACCTTCCTGACCTCTTAGTTTAAAAAAGCAAAGGATCAACCAGTCTACAAAAGAAACTGTAGCAAAGGATACATTGGTGTCAGGACTATTATTATCATAATTGACGCTACTGAAGTAATTCAGACATTAAGCCTGGAATCTGTGCTGCTGTTTGTATCTGCTTCATTTAAAAGTTACAAGGCCAAAATTCATTGAAGCCGGTGGAGATTCATCCCCTTACTCATTTACATTTGGCCTGCTGAGTGCATGAAAAAATCTTGCCAAATTCTTTGAAAGCTTGTATTTGCAATATGAATTCCAAAATAATTAACCCTGGAAGTAGGATTTAACAAACTTACGTTTGATACGTGAAAGGAATAATACCTGAAACATCTTTCTTATGCTCAGCCTTTTATGACTCAGACTTTAATGATTGCAATAAACATTAGCTTACCTAATAAAAACTCTAGTATTTCAGAGCTGGCGCACAGTATGTTAACTGCATCTGGTGTCAACTGGAGCTAATTAATATTTTTATAGGTGTCCTCTATCCACTGTAGTTTAAACAGAAATATTGTGGGGTGCTTATATCAAAGCTGGAGGCAATTGAGAGCCGCTGCTTGCTTTCCAGGCTGAACTGATAGCAAGTAGACCAATTTTTATAGGATTGTAAAAGCTAAATGTGGCTATGGTTCATGCAGAGAAGCACTTTTCCCTGTAGCTCTCACAATTCAGCACTAATGCTCATGGCTTGTTTGCTGTTGGGTAGCTGGAGAGCTAGACGGAGGGACAGTGGACAGATAAACTGGCAAATAGCTATGCCTATACTTAGACAAAGCACACAGTGACCCAGACAAACCACACTCTTTTTCCCCTCCTTCTAAAGGCTTTAAAAATGTGCTCTATCAAGCATTTACTTGTGGCACAGATAAGATTTATCTAACAAGACTGGGCTAAAATTAAAAAGAAAGATGAAATAGCACAAGTGGTGCTAATATGTGTTTTGAAGCGTACCAATCGGCCTAGTGCAATGTCACAGCCCTGGGCTACATTTGCAAGTGGTCGAGCATCTCCTTTTTAAAAGGTTAACCTACAAAGAGCACACAAGCCCCTCTCTATGAATATGGGCAAACACCCAGGGAGCTCCACAACAATAAGAAAATAATGACATCAACCTGACCATGCTTAAGTACATAACATGCTGAAGGTTCACGGTTGTGTGGCCTGGAACAATAAAGGAAAAATAAAGAAGCCTGCTTGGTAGGCCCCAGCTGTTATTAGCCATGCTGTGAGATCAAGGGAAGGTATGATATGGGCTGCCATTTCAATTGAGACCAGGTTAATCTCTCAATTTGTGGAAAAGAAAAACTAAAAAAAAAAAAAAAATAGGGAGGGAAAGAAAGCAGTCTTCACTCCACAGTGCTACATATGGGACAAATAACAATATCCCTATTTACATAATCCGTCTTTAACCCTTTCCTAATAGAGTCTTAATTTCCTAGGAGTCACAAACTGCAGATTTAATTTTCCTGCCCACCAAAATGAAATATCAAACCTCCATTAACTGTTTCTTATTGGTGCTGCTATCGTTTGCGGCTGACATCAAATGCTGCCAATACTTACCCAGGAGGGACCGCTGGTCACTGCTGGGGGATCAGAAATGGGTATAAGGAGCTATGAATGCCACTGTTTTTTCTGTCACTAATCTGTTTCTAGCACTGGATAAATAATTTAAAATTTGTGCCATCGTTTACAAGCATGAAATATGGCAAATAATACCAAGAACTTTCACCAATCCCCTCAATATATTGTACTTCTCGAGTGAAGCACTTTGTAGATGAAAAATAGTCCTGTTTTGTGTGACAGTGCTGTGTGGAGGCAGTGTGGTGACTTGATCTCATAGATAGTTTTGATGCGCAAGACTCTGTACTGATAAGAGCAGTGAGGGAAGTCCAGGCTCCTCCAAAGTCACCTGCAAGCCTCCCTCAGGCTCCAGGTCGAGGCAGGATTTCCAGCAGGTCTGTTGGGGAAAGATGCTTTTCTGCAGACTTGGAAAACTGAAATGGTATCTCTTAAAGGGTATAATTTAGGAAATAATAGCCTAGAGGTACTGCATTATATTATACCTGTTTTATTTGTAGTTTATTATGTGTAAGCCAGTATGCATGCACAGCCTGTGAAGCTCCCTTAGGGAGATGTTTAACTTCTCCTGACTGCTGTTCTCTGAGTCAGCCCTCTCAAATAAGGAGAGATTACTCTTTCCCCAAGAGCATCTGAGCATGATCACAGAAGACGAGGTAGGGGAAAAGGGACCCTGCAGCAAGGGCTAAGGCCGAGATGCTGCTGAGGACAGGGAGTAGACAGGACTCGGAGGCAGCGAAAGCACAGTGCTTCATAGGGAGCCAGGGGACTGCGTGCAGCTTGTCAAAATTTAGAAAGTCACTGAGCTGCTGATCTGAGAGCAAGCCTGAGGGAAAGGACCCCACCTTGTGAGGACACAGGAGGCAGGGAGAGAATTTTGTCAAGTTTTTCATTCTGTTCTCTGTGTTGCTTAATTTTCCTGAGGTTTCTTTCATTTGAAGAAGTTCATTGTTCTTGTGTCTGTTTAAGAAAAACTTTCTGGCATTTACAATGATAGCACTGTGTTCTTGGTGTGCTCCCTTTAAAGAAAAAGACGCAGGCAGAATCACCTCAAAACTCTGCTGACTCAGCATCACAACTACTACAACTGTTTAAAAACTGGTGCTTTATTTTCCAGGTACCATGATGATTTGAATGAGTTAAGGTATCTGCATGAAGAACTGGGAGGCACGGGGGGCAAATAGGAAGGCTGTGGCAAGGCAGAAAACAATGTTCCTAAAAATCCAGGTGAGCAGAACAGCCACTATACAATGACTTCTCACTGAGTTATTCCTGTATCCTTCACCATCATCAAAAGGTTGATCCAGCAGTAGTAGGTGTGTGTTTATTATTTTGTTCTCACTGTAGGCTTTTCTCTCAGCTGTGCTTGTGCCTCAGGTTCTTAAGACTTTACATTATAACATTTCATTGTTAGTTCATGACTT
This sequence comes from Astur gentilis, assembly GCF_929443795.1. Taxonomy (NCBI): domain Eukaryota; kingdom Metazoa; phylum Chordata; class Aves; order Accipitriformes; family Accipitridae; genus Astur; species Astur gentilis. The sequence continues at coordinate 20,868,068 of NC_064889.1, forward strand.
AATCAGACTTTTAACTATTTAACAACAAAAAAAATATTTCCCTGTACATCCAGATTACACTAATTTTGTTTAAAAGTTTAAATAAAATAGTGCGTAGAGAATGAGACTAAGACAAAAGTTTCATTTTGTTGATATGTGGAATCTCCTTTAGCCATATTACTGTGGAAGATTTCACTGTGAGTGAAATAGGGAAATGCTACCCACAATTCTGACACTATGTAAGTCCCACTCCATTAATTTTTCATTTTGCATATACATGCGTGTGGATGTGTGTATATATATACTAAATAGGGATATGTCATGATAGTTGCTAGAGATGCTTGTAAGCAAGATGTAAATGTAAAAGATAACTAATAAAAGATCCTGAGAAAATCCTCAAGTTCATACCTATTTATTCACTTCTGTAAATCAACTTCTAAAATTTGTTTATGGAAGGAAATACTTTGTACTCCAGCAGAGCATTTGCTTAAGAATGGCAACAGAGGAAGCACTAATCCTAGAACTGATTCTGAAAATTAACTTACCGACACAAAAGTGCCTGTTGAACAAGGAGCGAATATCAAAACTTGTTCCTGTAGGATATCTGGACAGGGTTAGTTTTACATTATTAATGTAACCGTCATGCTTGGATTGTTTCTATTTTGAAGGCTGTGTCTTTTAAGAAAATCCTATTGGTAATATGAAGTAAAAATTATTGTGGAGAAGCCACTATATTAATAGACTTGTAAAGTTCTTTGCATTTTCTAACTGTAATAAAATATATTTTTTATTAATTGTCTTCTGTTACAAAGTGGAGCTGGGCAGCATTTGCTTGATATATTAACGGTGGCCAACTCCTCTGCATGAAAGTTTTTGGTAGACATTCGTTAGCATATTCATTTCGCCTGAGATCAGGGACTATATTAGAACCTAAAAATATTTGTACTCTATTCATAGAGAAGTTCCCCTTTGTGTATTTTTTCTGCTGCATTAAATGTTTTTTTTTGTGATTAAATGCCAAAGTACAAAGGACTTGAAAGCAGCTGTTTGCTTCCATTTCTTTTTCAGTATTAGATTAATTCATTAAAAACATATTCCTGAATCTGTAAGGCCAAAGTGGTCAAACATTGGAGATTGGTTAAAAACAAAATACTCTCCTTAGGCTATTGAGTATTCCTCTTCTAGAACTGTTCAACCCATGTCCTAGATCTTCCTTCTCTAGTAAATGTACTTATCTTCTCTATGGGCTCAGGAGCTCACTTCTTCACTGTATTGACAGAACCAACTTAATCTTTGACACATTTATGCAGCACCTTGAGGAAAGGCTGTGCTTATATCCATTGGGCTGTATGTGGTCTGTGGCTACTTTCCCTCTGGTGCCCATTTTGCCTGTTCTGCAGTACTTTAAATCCAACACTTTCAGATTATAATGAAAAGCTTCCAGATGTAGAGTCTAAATTTTCATGACATATATGCTATCAGCAGGGAACATCATGGAGTTCTAGTGCTTGAATGAGTGCTATGTGTTACCTGTAATGTAAAAAAAACCAGCAGTAATAGGGATATCGCATCCTAAATAACCATGATGTTCTTGCACAGATAAAAATAAATCTATAACCTTCTTCTTTCCTGCTCACTAAGTCTTGCAGAAAGAAGATGTGGTCCCAAACAGTGTGCCTGTATGTGCTGTCATAGAAACATATGGCATGGCTTCCTTCACCTTTGTAATGTAAGGAGTAGGTTGTGGACCTTTATTATAAATTTATGTACAGAGAATTATTAGAAAACATTTCTTTTGTTTCATTGGCAAATAGTTGCTAGCACACACTAAATCATATCTTATTTTATTCACACAGCACTTAACAGCAGTGCAGCCAGGTGTTAAATAATAATAGAGTTACATCAAATGGCTTGGCAGCTCTGTTAGGAGAAGCATCCAAAAGTTCACATACTTACCTGGAACCCTCCCAAACTGTGCTGGTCTGGAAACTGAACTAAAAAAATATCACTAAAAAAGCTGCTTTGTAGATCAATCCCTTTTTCCTATTTTGTAAGGTACCTTAAGGTATTGAGGTTTGGGTACCTGCAAATAATTATATAATATGTTATTTACTCCAGGGTACATATGAAGCTAAGGATTCAGGACTCACTGACTTTTCATACTAAGTTGTTTTGTGTTTCCTGTTCCCATTACAATCAGGGGTAGTAAGGGGAAAACAATCAGCAAAGTAGCCTTTAAAAAATTATCAGAAAATAAGAAAACATATCTTACTGGTTTTAATAGTTTCTTAAATTTGTTCTAACTTTAATAAATCCATTCTCGTATTTTTTAAGATTCTGAGCTCCTCATGTATGCAGATTCATGATTTGAAAGGACAGTAAAATGAAAGGAGAAGAGACTAAATAAAATTTTGGCAAGCACAGTGTTTTATTGACAGCGACAAACGGGCTTTTATATATTATTTCTGTACCTAGGAGACTTTTGGCTGCATTTGAAGACAAAAGTTCCAGCTTTTCTGAACTTATGAAAATTAAAGTTCTGTCAGTAGAACATCCCAAATACTTCCTCACTGATGAAATCCATCGCTTAGAGATAGCAATTGTCTAGCAGGTGTGTTCAGAACAGAACCCAGAGCTAGTAAGTGCTGACTCTGTGGTCTTCAGTCTGCATCTTCTTGTAATGAAGTTGTGTTCACAAGCGGTAGCGTTACCATGTTGAAATCCTCTACCTATGGCTTTTAAGGGGAAATTTTGCTGGTGCAAGATTTCAATCTAAACCCCCCCTGTTTATATATAATGTCATTGAATTTGTTCCCAGAATAAATGACATATTTCTCATTTCCCTGTGGGAAAGATGATTATTGTAGAGGTGAGAATATGGTGATCATTTCCCCTCCCCCTTCCCCTTTTTCTCTTTGGACTTTATGTAAAAATAAGATACCATTGGTGCTGTGGATAAGTGTGAGACCACCAGCTAATTTTGCATAGCCCACTGAACAGTTAGATGGGAATTGCTCTTCAGGGTGTTCTCTTTGACAATAAACAGAAGCCTCAAGTCTGTGTTTGGCTGCAGTTCAAAAAAATTACTAAGGAATCCTACACACTTATGTATATGAATACAAGCAATTGCACATTCCCATACAGTAAGCTTGCAACCACATTTATTAACATTTTAAAATGAGTAAATGCAAATAAAATGACTGAGTAATACATGTTATGTTAAGATCAGCTGTATGAAAAGCAAAAGGATTAAAAGTTAATTTCATCCTTTTTAATTCAAGGGACATATAAATGGCATTCTGGGTAGAGTCAACTCCTCTTTTATCAGTCCTTTGATGCCGCTTTCTCACTGATTCAGTTGTTCAAATGCTACCTACATAATAAAATCCTGAGTTAATTTACTAAGATTTTACACCAGTGCAAATGAAAGAAGGGAAAGTGCTAAACAAGGCAATTAGCACTCTGTTTAGTGCACTCCCAAAATAAATGTAGGCAATTTACAATTTGGCAAATGGCACTCTATCCGGATCCAAGTCATTTCAGCCTAAGGGGTTGGTGCAGTTCATTAGGGGTGAAGGGAAAGGGTCTTTGTTTTGCTTTGCTTTTTAACTATATGTATGTAGGTACACACATACAAATACACACGTTGCTATTAAGGTCCACCCCATTTTACCAGTAGAGCAACAGATGTGACCCCTCCTGGGGTTATTAGGATTTCTGGTGGAAAAATGTCAAGCTCTATGCTCACACTGTCTACATAAATGACCTCGTTTATGGTGATAATGCTTTTTCCAAAGTGAGGAGTTCCAAAATTGGCAACTCGCTGATAACCTCCTTTGTGGTTTTCTTGCCATGATGGTTTTTTGTGTACTTACAGGTTTTTTATCACTGGAGCTGTTCAGATCAGATCCATGAACCTGGGAATGTCCTGAGTGAAATGATAAGATAAAGCACTCTGCAACTACAACTGACTCTCTTTTTAATTGACAGGAAGACTGCACTATGACTTCCATGTTTATTCTTGTAAGCTCCTTATTAATGCAAAAATAATAGCTGTTATTAATGCAGAATCACAGCCAGCATTAATATTTAAGATGTAAGAATGAAGGAGGTTAAATACGTGTTTATATTAGTTTTAAACAGAGAGCTTTGCAAAACAGTTAAGGCAAGTAATGATGACCATATTCACAGAGAGCGTATGCGGTGTGAAATACCTGCTATGTTCTGGGGTTTAAATACATATTCTTGGTGGGATAAAGGTCTTTGATTAGTCTCCTGCATCGTCATGCTATTGTCCCTCTGAATTGCTACTGCTTCTTGCGAAACAGAATACAGATTAAGATTCTAAACAAAATATGTAATATACTATGATATTAGCACTGATTTCTTTTTTGTTTATTTGGTCTGTAGAGCTCTTTTATATGATAGATCATAAGGTAAAAGCATTCTTTTGTGCCCTCTAGCTGCTGGTTGCACAAATGAAAGAAAGAAGGAGAAAACAACCCTATGATTATTAAATTCTCCTCATCTTTAGGGTTAAGTACCCTGGCTAATAAAGATCTCTCATGAGGATAAAGTTTCTTTCTTGGCAATGTCACATCCTTTTAAGTAAAAATCATTTGGATGCTTTCAGGGATTCAAGGTGTTACCTTTCTATAAAGCATCTACACCAATTCTTTACATTGTTTTTATCCTCTGAGAAAGCCTGACACTACTTTTCTTGGTTAAGCAAGCCTCCCAATGAGGGTAGGTTGTGGGATTGGGCCCTTTTGTGCTATAGAACTCTCTCTATTTCACAAGAAGGAAAAAAAAAATCCTTATACATTCATGTAAAAATGCAAGAAATATTTCATATCATTAAACATGCTATTTCAGACTGTGAAAATTCAGACTGATCTTGTACTGAACAATCATTAAGCCCTTCGATTTCAGACTCATTTTTGTTAGCATCACATTTGCTGCTGATCTTTGTACCCTCATATTCCATACTGTTCCATTCTCTTTGTTAGGTTATTCTACTAATACATTTCTTAAGACAAATAATTAAGTTTTTGCATTGTTTGAGATTCTAAATCATTACTGTATTTTTTTTAATTGTTCTCTGAATATCCTCATCACCCAACATCTATTGCATATGCTTAAAGTCTTTGAAAAATATTATGGGCCAAAACGTAACTGGTCTTCTCTCTGGATTCCATTTGGGCATGTGCAAATTTCGGTTTATGAAGGCTTAATTCATAGCAAAAAGGATCTAGTTTAGACAGTAAGAAGAACTTAATAACTTGTAGGCATAGTTAAGCACTGGCTTGGATTGCCAAGGGAGGTTTAGAACCTGTGCTGCTGGAGGTTTTAAAGAAGAGGTCCAACAAACTTGTCAGAAATAGTTCAGGTATCTGATCCTGCCTTGAGGCAGGTATGCAGTATAGATGATCTCCCTGAGTCCTTTTCAGCTAGGTATTTTTATGATTCAGTGGTCCTGCACTTTGCAGGTGAAACTATGTGAATCCATGGATAGAACTGTTCCTTCCCCGAAAGGCTGTGCCTACATTTTGGAGACAGTGAATGATACAGATGCCCATCCCCTCCCACTCTGTGGAAGAGAAGGAGGTTTATCAGCCTCCAGGTGGTCTGTCAGCAGCCTGTTTTCATCAGCCGTAAGTTTAGTGTACCCCTTCACCCCTGCTCATCATCTGTTTACATGGCATTTTCCTTCTCAGAGGTGAACCTTACATAATATAAAATGAAGCAGTCTTTGCTGAACTGTATGTAATACAACAACATTCAAACCACATCTGAATCTTATTCATGTCTCAGAAATGAAAAAGGGAAAGCTCTTTCTCTTGGCATCAAACATTAGATGTTATTTTTTGTTACATCCTTGTTATTTCATCAAAGTTGGGATTGTAGGGGACTACCTGCGATCTGTCTTTGTCCCTGTGATACATACGCATCTTTTCTATTCCTGTCTACAGACTGAATAATAACATTAGGAAAGAACCACGTGAGAGAAAGAGGAGGAGCATAACTTCTGAAGGAACTGGTTTTGCACTGCTTTGGATTTTCCCAATATCGTCAATTCTTTGTTTTGAATATACTTTTTTTCCATTAAGGAAGAAGTATACTCCAAGCCAGTCTTGCGTTACAGCTTCTTTACCTTTGTCTGCCTAACTCAGCTGGTATTTAATTGGTCAGCAATAGGAGGGAAGTCTCCTTTGAGGTAATGAATATTGACTGTTTATGTTGAAATGTCACTGTGAAAAGAAAGCCCAGCACCAAAGAGGCAGAACTCAGTGTGAGAGTTTCAGACACAAAGGAGACACCAGCAAAGCACAGGCATTGAAAAGCAAAGCAGCTGAAATTCAAAGAAAAGATGAAACAGAAATGGTCTACATGTGTGGGAATTTTAAGCTGTTGGTTGACAGGTGAAAAAGTCATTATTCCACCTGTAAGGACTAAGTGTAGTTGCTTGGTTTTCCTAAAATAACACAGAGGCTGTGGCTCATAATTTTTTTAATTGAAAATTCATTTAAACTTATTTGTAAATACTCTACTTTTTCTTTCAAGGTAAGTGGATCAAACTCATTAGCCAATTTTTCTACCTCAGACAGGCAAGAAAGAAGGTAGTGTATTTTCTGTGCTGTATTGGGTATTAGATAACCAAAACTTGTATTTGACCACCCTTGTTTCATAAAGCAACTTGAATAGCAACTTTAGAGTTTGACAGGCAAGTTTATCATCCAGTCTATAGCACTCATTGATTTAGAGTGAATAAAGGCTGTTCTCCAGCAAACAATCTTAGCATCAATCCACTGTGTAATGTATGGCCTGGAAGTTTTCACTGTTGCATAAAAGCTGTTCTTTGTTTCCAGTTGTGTAATAAGGAACTACAGTGCTTGTATGAAGTTCTGATATATTTTGACCCATTTCTTATCTAGATGGCATGGAGAAGCCAACCAGCAGATTTCTGGGCCCCATAATTGAATTTTGATTCTTGAACTCACTGTTCTTTCATCTCTGTCATTTTTTTGTGGTGAGCTCTAGGGAACTCTGCTGAATAGTTTTTGCAGAGTTGACCCACTGCTATGGAGTGTAACCTCTAGTTGTTCCATTTTGTTCATCTGAGTCCTTTAGTATTAAGATTTGATACACAATGAATTTTTTATTTTTACTGTAAACACTGACTTCACCGTTTGGGGTAAAATTTACTATGATGTAGTTTAATTTATGTAGTATCTTCTTGCTATGGATCTTCATGGATTTCAGTCAGGGACTGGGCTCATCATATTTAGTCATAGATATTGTGTTTAAAAACAATCAAACTCTTTTTTAGATCCCCTCCTATTGGCGTTTATATTCCATATTAGTAAAGACCACTAAGCATCTTAGGGAAAGCAAGAATAAATAAGGAAAAACTCTTATAAGTCGGTGTTTCAAACCCAAAATATATTGCAAACACATTCTGCTTTTTCTATGAAAAACTACTCAAAAACTTAAATCAGACCATCTCAAATATAGTGTTATCTTAAAAATAGTAGGGTTTTTTCAAGCAGAAAGGAAGATTGCCTGAATGGTGCAAACATTCCTTTGAAAATCTGAGCCTTTATTTTCAAATCTCCATTTTAGATTTGGCACTTAAAATATTCATGTGGTGTTTTTTTTTAAAATGTTCCCTGAATCAGAGAAGCGTTTGAATCCAGTAGGCTTTTGTTTTTTATTTTCTCTTGGTGAATCATTGAACAATTTCTGCATTAGCTTCAATCTGGGCCCATTCACACAATGTGTCCATCTGAGACATCCTGCAATCCTGCAAACAGTGGGCTGCTTTAAATAGAAGAGTATCACCAGAACCTGGACTGTAAACAAAACATTATTAAATGAATTAAACATGTAAGAAACATCTGCAAAGAAGCGAGCTAAATTTTGTAACCACTACCATTTCTATGCAGTCAGCAAAGGCTTTGAAAGTTAATGCTTTCCACAGCTAGTCAGACTTCTCAACAAGAGGACTGCCATCTCCCACAAAAGTTATGATGAACAGGCAGTACGGGCAGGCGTGCTTTCAGTCAGCAAAGGTAATCTGAATATTTTTGGTACTTGCATATGCTTTTGGTTTTGGGTTTTTTTTCCCCAGAAGCTTCCAATGGCTTCGGGGAACTTTCTGTATGTTTGAATGGCAAGCTGCTTTCCACTTGCACTGAAAAACAGCCCTCACATTACCTGAGTCTCCTAATTGGCTCTCTTGTGCATTAAAAATATATATGTACATACTTTGGGAATAATCCAACTTAGTGGCAAATATAAAGTATTTTTAGCATCTGAAATGCTGTGGCTAAACACACATATCAGATACTTTTGCATTAATTCTTCAGCTTGGAGCAATGAATGGGCTACACTAGCATCCAATATTCTTCCTTTGCTGTTTATTCCTGCTCTTCTTTTTAAACATATTCTTACATGTTTATTGTCTTCTTTTTTAAAAATGTTTGAACTTTTCATGATTAAGGTCCCCAAAATGCTGACCTCTCCAGCAGAGGTTTATTTCCTATCTTGCTTGGTTGTTCCAAAATACTTAGGATATTACTTTGTTTTGATTGTGTATCTCTACACAAATAGAAGATAACATCTTTAGTCACAATTCTGTGTTATGCTTGAACTCTAACCTGTGACATTCACCTAGCTCGATCTAACAAGCTTTGTGCTCCCTGTCCAGATGAAGAGTGATACTTCTTCATTAGCAAGATCAGTTTCACCTTTAAAAACCCTTTGCTTCCCGTTTGCATTAAGCCAGATTGAGACGTCTTGGGTCATGATGACATTTCGGGAGTATTCAGAAGCAAAAGAGGAAGTCATTACATCTGCAGTTCACCTGCAAAGAAGATGTCATTAAAAGAGGAAGCAAAATGAACCCCTGTCAACTTGTTAGGGCCCAAAAGGTAATTCTTCTATCATATATGGAGCAGAATACGATACAGAATCCTATTATTACTGACACCAGATAACTTGCTGGTGTAAAAGGTTCTCTTTTCCAGAAAAGTTCAGGTGATACTAAATTTATTAATGTGTCAGTTTGAGGAGATGTGATGTCATTTCTGTTGTCTGCAGGAATGAAAACCGGAGTGTCCTTGCTCCTGTCAACACACTATCATCTTAATTTCTTTTGCTGTGCACCTCGTTGCCATCTGTGGAGGGGAGAGCAAGGGATGAGGGTGAAGTGTCAGGGGAGATGCCTTTTTAAAAAGAACTACTAATATTTGACATTTATCATTTTAACCTGCCTTTTTCCAAACCACAAATTTATTACATCAACATTTCTGGTGAATGGTTGGTTTGATCCTGCCAGGATCCTACTCATATGAGTTGAAGCTTTACCCGATTGTATAGATATACAGAATCAGGATTTTGTTCCTTTCTAATATTCCTCAATTCAGAAAATACACAGATTGCTTTCTTTTCTACTTGATATAAAATCTAGCAACTGCATTCCACTCCACTGTAATTGGAAAGATAGTTGAAATTTTCAGACTATAAAGGTATGTGATACAGTTAGGCAGAGATACTGATAGAATCACCTCTCATGTTATTAATTTAGAGTGGGTAAAAGTCTGAGTCATGTATGTTATTTCAAATGATGTGGCTTTGGCTTTTTGAAAGTAAAACTGGTATCTTCTTGAAAGGTCCTGGTCATAGAAACAAGGTAAAATGTTTGTCTGTTTTTAACAAATAGGTGAATCACTGTTTAGTTGTATTGCATAAGAATACTTTCATCCTGAAACATTTTCTCTACCTTCTGTATCTGGAGGTACAAAACAGCTGAAGAAGCTAATATGAACATTATTAATGAAGATGGTATTACTAAAAGGGAACATTTGCCAGGTGAAAAACATTTTATCTTGCCCTTGCAATCTAGAGTTTTTGTATGAACATTGTAGTAACAGGAAATATTTTCTTTCAGCTCCAAGGTGTCACACGCTGATTCTCTGCAACACATTTCAATATGGGTATTATAACAACTCATCTGATACTGATCTTAATGGATTTTTGAACTGCTAATATTTCAGACTTGAACTGCGTGTACTTCAATTGATGATCTGAGCATTCCACAAATACCAGAACTAGCATGTTTACTGCCCTGCAGTTGATTGATATCTCCTAATGAAGAAAGGACCTGGAAAAATGATAAAGGAAAGTTACTAATTGGTTTAACTTAGGTCAGCCACTTCATATTTTATAAACGAGGAAACTTTTCAGGAATTGCTGCTGGAAGCCATCTGCTAACTAAATAAAAATGAATTATAATCTTCAGGTTCCACATGCCGTTTACAGAAAGTATCAGAAAAAAACCCAAACCAGCTGCTTACTTAAAAGTAAGAGCAATGTAGGAACTCCAATTCAAAGGCCCTAATAATTGTCTATGTAATATAAAGTGTTAATCAGTTTGGTATACACGGACCTGTCAGCAGTTCTGGATCCCTTCACTATATATCAGAGACTACTTGTGGTCAGTTTTAAGAGCTGACAGTAGAATTTACAATAGCAAATTATGATTTATTATTTCTTCCAGGATATCTGATGTTTCTGTTGCCAATCCTGCTTCCCTCATCATCATCCTTTCTCCAACTAAGACTGTATCAGTCTGGGAAATGTTCAAGATGTGTGTATTTCTCTTGTATTGTGCATAATTTTGCAAGTCATTAAACCTTTGTTTCTTGTCTTTTCTAACCTTCTTAGTAACCTATCTAAACAACTCTCAAAGGAAAATGAGTCAATCAGGAAAGAGACAGCCCTAGTGCCAAAGCAAAAAAACCATAGAAATAGAAATAAAATTAGAAAAGGGAAAAGCTTTCACTTCAGGAATGCAAGTACAACTTGGGCCTTGCTCCTTTAAAGTCATACACTATGTTTTAATTTATTTCTACTGCATGTGCAATTCTATTGAATCTGAAAGGCTACTCATGTGCATAAAATTAAGCACACTGAAGAATGTGGCAATACTTCAAGCTACCTTTTAATATGAAGAATGCTACATAAGCATAATAGTATGTGATTCTTCTTAGTTTGTAAGTTCAAAATAAAGACCTGCAGAAAATCTGTATGCTGCTTTGTACAAGTAATTGCCAGAAACCACATCTTCCTATAACAAGGGCCGATACTGTTTATCATGTTGGCATGGCAGTCCTGAGAAAATTAAATTTCCTTCACCATAAAGACACACTTTCTTCCTGTGTTAGCAGTACTTTGCTTGGTTGTATTACATGCAGCAGGCATAATTTACTCCGGACCATTTAGAACAACTCAGTTTAAGCAATGCTGGGTGTTTTGTCAGGGTGACAAAGGGGAATTACATTGCACCCATATATGGTAGACAATGCATGGACAACATGTAATATTCTCTGTGGGTAGAGTTCAGTTCTGGGCAGAAAGCCAACAAAAGCCTCATGCACTGCTTAAGTCCCACTTAAACCCTATTTTGAAGGCTTAATAGTACATAGGCCATGTTCTGGCCTCTTGCCCAGAAGTGAATTTTACCATGTTAGCGTCCCCTCTGCCCACATGCAAAGGGGGCAAAAGGGCAAAGCTTTTGTGCTGGGCAGTGAACTGATTTCTGGAAGACACCACTGGTCTCCCCTACTCTAAAAAAAGCAACAAATTCATAGAACAACATCTATCCTGGTTTATGGCTAATCCAACCTCCCTGATGTAGCAAGAGGTTACATTGTGCCAATAGTTCTGTCCTACAGAGCCAGGAATCTACCTAACGATTGACACATAGCTGGTATTGAAATTTCTCTCTGTGGCTGTCCTGCACTGTTAAAGATCTTCAGCTGTCCTTTTCCAAGTTTGGATTAATTTTACCCTTTTGGTGACCATTAAGAAAATTACAAAATTTTATCTCCATCATTTTAAAGATTTCTGAGATCACTATGCTTGTCTAGCATATAGTCTTGAGGGGAAATGATAATACTTTCTTATAACTTCACACCTTTAAAGGTATTTTCCATTTCAAGAGCTCGCTATACACAGCAGTGTCCAAATGACTACTCTACTGTCACTGAATAGGATGAGATGACCTATTGCAACAACATGCTACATGAATAATTTTCTGTTTTCCATGTTAATTCATGTTTAAGTGCACAGTGTTACAAAGCGTATTAAATTATCCTTAGAAAATAATTATTCATTATTATCATTACCTTACAGTTCTTTCTATTTTGACCTCATATATTATAGAGTTCTTTGCAAGATTGGGGGCTAAAGATATTATTTGTTTGCAGGCATTTATAAACGCAACCCCCAAAGTACAAGACTTCATGTTAAAGATGAACATGGTCAGTCTGTCTTACAGCTTAGGCTTTGTGTATGTTATTCCTCTTTTAATTAATGCAAACTCAATATGCAGAAGTGTTACAAGATATGCTTTCTGTGAATGGATTCTAACCCACACTGATTAAGTAGACTGGAAATCTTGTTTTCTGATCAGATTTTTTAAAAGTGCATTTCCTTCCTAATTAGCAAGCAGAACATGAAACACAGTAAGTATACAGTTCCCTTTAGTAATTTTTTTTTTATTTTTAAAACAGAATACTTTAATGATTTACTGAAAATATCTTTCAGAGATCATTTAAAAGACAAGCTTATACCCAATAAAAACAGAACTCCTCTGAAAACTGACTTTGTCACCAAAATACTTGTGAGGTTCTAAAAATATTTTGACACATTTTACTTTTCAATCATTACAAAAGGATTTTTTGTACATATTCTTATTGTGCATTCATTTCCAGAATTGTTTTTAATTAAAAAAAGACTGTTTTGTTACAATGGATGATTTCAACCCACAAAATATCCTATTGTGCTTGCTATCAAAACAAACAGGTGCACACAGCAGCATGCACGGTATGCAGTGCAATTGAGCAAACAGTTTATGTAAAGATTTAAGCTCATCTGAACAATGTGAGTTCAAGTGATATGAATTGAAGCCAAGTATTCTGGATGAAGGGCTCAGTTCTGTGGGGCTCTGGATGGAGCCCAGAACCTGTTGATCTTTGTGGGAATTGTGGGCACTTTATATCCTATAAAAGATGACAGCCTCTGTCACAATTAGTTTCTCAGTTTGAAATACCTATGAAATTTTATCAATAGGAGAGCTACTTCTCTGTTGAAACACCACGCTCCCTCCTGCTCACATGTGAAAAACTTCTGTTCAGATGTTTGCAGAGGTTTCTTAAGATAAGAAGACATGGAAACTAAGATCTGCTAAAAGTCAAAGAAAAGATGAGTAGAAGTTAAATAAAGATATCTGTGAAGTTTCAGGATGTCTCAGTTTCCTATGTGGTTGGCCTTTATGGATGATATAATTAATTTTTTTATTCCTGCATAGCCAAGGTAGCCAGTATGAAATTTCCATGGAGAAAACATACTTTACAGCAATTGCATGCCTTTCCTTCCTACAGTCTCAGAGTTGTGAGGGTAGGGAAAACAAGAGGATAGTGATACAGTAAAATTCTTCTCACTAAAAGGCAAAGCAACCTGTCCTTTACTGACAGTGTGTTGTGTGGCTGTCTATGAATATTTCATTAATGCTGGGCTGGGGCCACTGATTCAGTTCAGACTCCCAATTAGCACTCTGCACCTAACTGTCTGTTGTTATCTCTTTTTACTCTGCTGTGATGTCTTCATTTATCTCAAGTGGATGGTTCCTTTATGTCTCACCCTTCCTACCTTTCTGCTCCCTTTCACGATACTTTGATGCTTGTAAGTTCTTATATCCTCATCCTGCAATAGAAGGAGCTGCTTGCCAGGAGTCCCTGGGAACTCTCTGGGGAAACAATTCATTGTCTTTGTCTCATTGTCCCATGGACATCCTCACTGTAATAGCAGTAAATGTTTTCCTGACCTGGCCTGTGATGTTACTTCTTTTACTGGCCAAATATCTTGATTTCTCAAATGGCTGAGAAATCCCTCCATCAGCTATCCCTTTATATCTCCTCTATATGAACAGTTACGACGTACAGTCCTGGCTCTAATCTAGATTGTAATCTCTTCTAGATAAACTAGGTCCTTTATTTGTTCTGAAGAGCGCTATGGAGGTCTATAGCGCAATTTCTATTAATAATATAAATTCATTCTGCTCACATGCAGTCCAGAAGATCCCAGGCACAGCAAAAGATGACTCTCCCAGGGTCTGGAGATGTGGGATGCCCCAAAAGGAGTTGTGGTGTATGGTGATACTAAGCAGCTTCACACATTTTTGATCTGAAATTGTTTGAAACTCTGAACTATGCTGAATTGGTTTAGTCTAAGATATTAAAAATATTTGAATCCCTGCAACTCAGGATTGATTCAGCAAATACAAACTCCTCCATCTTGAAGTGCAGTTGGAGAGTGCAAGGAAAGAAGTACTTTTCAAGGAGAAATGCCTAAGTAGATGGTATCATTTTTCCCAATTGACAGTTACAGTTTGGTGATCCCACGATCTACATGTAAAAATACTTGACCATCAAAACATAGTTATTGACTCAAAGCAGGAGAAAACGTGTCTGCTTCTGATAGGCAGGTGACTAGTCATTATGTGTTAGCCTCTAATTTTGGATGATTATTATAAAATTTTGACTACACATACATGGACAGGTACAGTTTCTGGGAACAGCAGATGTTTCAGTTTTGTTTCTACTTTCATTAATTACTACTTCTATTATCTGAGAAAATCTTATATTGTAAAATATATGTTTGTATTTATTTAGACACTATCACATGTATGTGCATGTTGTGTGTGAAGGGTCTTTCTTTATCTACCATCTTAATACAGAATGTAACGAATCTTTATAAGAGGGTAAAATGAAGAAAAGATTTTTCCTTGGAGAGCTGTATTGAGAGTTGTAAGCTTTATTAGATAAATTTAATCTCATAGACATTTTGTGAATAATTCTCCATGGGCTGGTTCCTTATGAGTCCTTGCTTTTATTTCCAGTAGTTGAAGTATTAATAGGGTTAAAGGTGCTGGCATGGTGAATTTATGGTTGACATCTCACAGTCCGTTAAAGCAAGATCACTAATGGGTGACCTTGAGGTTCGACCGTTCCAGACTCAGGAAGATCAAGTCTCAGACCCTGCAAGTGCTCTGACCTCTCCATTCTTCCCCTCTATGGCCTAACCTTTAACTCACTGATCTTTGACCAAATTATTAAGCAAACACCTGCTTAGGTCTCTGACCAAAGACTGTAGACCAGGAGAGCTACCATAATTTCATGTGAATTAGCTTTAATAATAACAATACTAGCCTAAGGAGAAAATCAGAGGGTAGGTTTACAGTAAATAATCATGCTGCTACAGAGCACATACAGAACGGACCCTTCAACAGCTCTTACCTACAGTAAATCAATGCTAATCTATTTGACTGTGAGAGTAACGGCTCGTCAGCAGATATAGTTTCTTTATTTGACTTGACTCGGACAATGACTAGGTAAAATTTATTTCCTATTACTAAAGCAAGAAAAAGACTAAAATTAATCCTTTGATGCCAGGGATTTCCCGTTGGCAATAATGCACAAACTGCATTAGTGTTCAACACAGTTGCTAAGAGTAACTGGAACAGAAAAAAAGGCTGAAACATATCTGATGATGTCAAATATTAAGCCTGTGTAATGTTATCTGAATTACAAACGGAAAAAATAGTCTGATTTCCCCAAAATTTTCTTGGATTGCCTGTTCATTTTTCAGCTCTTGTGGTATGATTTTATAAATCTGCATCATCTGAGATTAAATCAAACCTGAGTAGTTCTAGCATATGGATTCTTCCTAACTAAATTGACTGTGAATTTTTTCAAGACTTTAATCACAAAAAGTAGTGGAATCGGAATTATTATACAATAATAGCAGACCCATAACAGACCAGCATAATTTTCTAAATAGAGATTTTTCAGTTTAAGTGAACACAATTATGAACACATGCTTACTCATAGCTGACTTTATATGCTAGCTAACAATATATGCACGCAGTAACCTTGTGTCTGTTCATGGAGGCAATCTGCATTGGTAAGGTAAGCATTTGTAAATGTAAGTGTAATGGTCCTATGCAAAGTCCATCTTTTACCTCTTGTCTTTAAAGAGAATTATGAAGATAGTTTATTGTTGTGGGGGATGGATTTAACCTTTAGTGCTGTTAATAGGAGAGCAAAATGAGATGAATTGGATGAGGTTTGGTTATTATATCAAGAACAATTGAAGCGAGGATGCTTGGAGTTAGTGGATGCTATCTGATAAAAGCCTTTGAAGGATGTACAACTCTAAATATATGAATCAGTTATATGTTACCCATTTTGAAAGTCAAGTAGTTTTAGTACCGATCTAAAGCCCACTAGAGTTAGAGGCTTTTTATTGACTGCTGGGGCATTGTATCAGGTCTGTCTTTCCCCATGTATGCAGAATGACTACTGAAAAATTCCCCCCCTGTTAATTTTGAATATGTACTTCCATGTTTTTTAACCATATGAAGCAGAAATAAAAATATCACTGATCTAAATAATACTTTCAAAATTAAATAGTAACTGTATTTATTTTCTGTTCACTCTCTTTCTACATTACTCTGTGCTCTTTTGATCTGTTTTCCAAGATATTGGTTGTCCTTCCTGAAAATATATAGTTATATTTTCACTAGCAGAATAAAATCTAGCTAACAATATTGAGAATGAAATTAAAGGCAACTTAATATAAACTCATCTGCTGCCTGTAAAAGAGTACTAAACATTTGTTTGATCAATGCATACTGTTTCCTGTGTACAGTGTTATTCATATTGACTGTTCAAGTTTAAACTGATTTACATAGATTATTATTTTCCATTCCCTGACTAGATTAGTTGTAAGATTAAACCTGGTACAATTGATTAGATAATGTCATGGACTATGTGCACATATGTACTTGGAAATATAGGTACTTTGCTTACATAGAGGTATTCATGCCCGGAGAGGCCTACAGAAGTTTTATGGGAGGTCCAGAAAAATGTTAGTCAGATAACTAGGAGTCTGTTGCATAAAATCTGCACTGGCTGGTACTATGTCCTTAAGCAAAGTTGGTGGCTTCTTTTCTGGAGAAAAAAAATGGGATTACTTATGGTGAGGTATTGGTTTGAGAGAGGAGGTAAGTTAAAAGGTAATCAATATTCAGTAAAAAGTTGAAAAGCAAGCACTGTAAAGAGTAAATGGATTTTAAAATTATGTTTATTTGAATGGTCTCACTTTACGCAGCCATTAATTAGTGAAACACAAGGCCAGGAGATGTTTAGTTAAACACATTGCCTACTTCTTTTCCTATCTGTCAGTACACAAGGTCAAATTTGCCCAGATTTACACAAATGCAGCATCACTGAACTCATTTGCTGCCCTCGGTCATACCAGGCAATTCCACAGATGATGAATTTTTCCATTTCATGAAAAAATACACATAGTCAAGATCTTGATTGAAAGCCTATTAGAATCAGTGGAAGTCTTTCCTTTGACTACAGTGAGCTTTGAATCAAACCTTATATGGTTGTGAAATACCCATAAGATATTTGGCCACACATCAATCTGTACTGTATATTCATATTATAGTAATATAAAACTAGTTCACTTTTTTGCTGTACATTTAGCAGAAAATGATGTTAACAGTGCTTAAGATGGGTCAGATTTGGATTGTAGTTATGTTGGAAGTTATACAAATATAAGAAGAATACTAGTCCGTAAAGCTTTCAAATATTTTAATATTTTTTTCATAAATGATAGCAACCCCTCTGTTTAGAAATAAAAGGGAGAATTTGTCAATATAAAAATTAAAGAAGTCATGTTAATATATGAGTTTATTACTCATTTTTAATGTAGATGTGGGCAAGTTTTACTGGCATGTACTTTCAGTTCTTCATTGCTTATATCCTCCTGATGCATAAAGTAGTTAAATTTATAAACCCAGAAAATGTGTGTGTGTGTGTGTGTGTGTGTTGGGGGATGTGTTAAAGAAAGGTTTTCTTACAACAAGAAAGGAAAATAAGAATGTTTTTGCCTTTGTTCATACCTGCTTCTAGTGGTTAAAAGTTGCATTCTTTTACCTATAAGGATAGAAAACATTTTCAATATAACATTATAAAACAAGGAAATATAATGTGATTTTATTTGAAGAATGAACTAATTTTGTACCTAGTGATAATTCAAGCAGAGAATTGTTTTAAAATATCACTGCAGGTAACGTCAAAAAGAAAGTAGGTGCTGTGGCATATGTAAGACTGGAAAAAGAGGGTATTCCTGAAAGAGGAATGCACATCAGTCAAAAGCATCAATAAATAAAGCTCTTTTTCATATGTAAATGGGAATTTCTAAAGTAAAGAAGGTATTGTTTTATAAATAGTGAGATAATATTCTTGAAAAAGGTTACCAGTGATTACATAAGTTATCTCTTCCATAAAGAAATTTAGAGCCCGTAGTTGCTCTTTTCATTAAAAAGGCTTTTCATCTAGTCTCATGCAGGAAGCCAAGCTCTGCATTTTAATTAGAGATAATAAATAATTATATCACTTAGGAAACTGAAACTATTAAAGTCTTTTTGTGACTCTGTATAGCTGTATATCTCTCTAAATATATAAGTATATACATTCAGCTTTTGATTCACAGATCACATTAAAGGGGATAATATAATACTTATATAAACATGAACAATATTCAGGGCCTTTTGACAAAAGGCAAAATACCTTTATATGCTTGCAGCAGAATAAAGCATCTTAAAATCTGACCAACCTGGCCAAAATATTAAGTGGCCTCAGCATAAATGCAAATAAAGACTATAGCCCCCCCCCCCGAAAAAATATTATTAAACTAAGGAAACTATCAGGTGAATGGATTTTAATGGGGAATACGTTCCCCTTGATGTTAGCAAACTTTGGATCAAGCACTGACAGAGCAAGAGTATGGTATTGGTTTTAATGCAGCTACATCAGCTCTAAGGGAAACATTGGAACTGTGTCTCTCATTTGAGCTTCTAAGCACAAATTCCTCTTTTTTTATTATCACACATAGGGGCATCTTCTCTGCATGAAATTAGTGCACCAGAGTCAAGGGCAGAAAAAAACACAGAGACAGACTTCCCCAACTTATACACCCCACAGGGACCAGCTGACGTTGAAAAAGCAGAGAAGTGAGCCATTAAAGTACGGTTTGGGATTGACACTGACCTAGGCCTGCCATCCGGCATTGTCCTGCCATCTGCACAGACATGAACTTTGCCTCTAAAATTTGGCTTCTCAATTAACATGTCCAGCTGGGGGGAGAATTCCGTCATTTGCCTAATATCATTATTGCCACTGCTCTGACATATTAATATTAAAAATATATGTGAACAGATCAAGCATTTGCCTAAGCACTTCTCTTTTCATTTCACATAATAGGCAGGAGGTGAAAGAAGACACAATGTAATTTGAAAAGCATAACCCTGATTAGGCAGTGATTGGTACACAGCTATAGCTTACATTTAAAAACATTTTCATTATTAGCAGTGCCTGTCAAATACAATTCTTTTTTTTTCTTTCTTCTTGTGCAAGTAGATGCAAGGTCATGTGATGTTTTGAGGTTTCAGTAAATAGAAAATGAGTTATATCTTACCAAGGTATTTGCAGAATAGACATTTTAAGATGGTATTTTTGCCAGTGGACATTCTTGTTTAATTGGTGATTTTGTGAAAGCTAGATGCAGGCTTCAGTTGCATTCTTATGGTATGGTGAAATCAGTGACTTCTCTGGGAACTGGATTGGGCCTTAGGATAATGAGACCTTAAATATTGGGAGCTGGGAAGATTGGAGATAGAGTATGTTTGTAAAGCTTGGCATGATGCAGCTCCTCCTAAGCTCAAAGATGTTTTAAATGGATAACTAATATTAACATTATATTTATTTCCAGTCCCCACTGGAAATGCATTCCATAGCCTCTCCAACATTATGCTGTACGCAACATTGTGCTGCCTTCAAAAAATGCTTCTAACATGAAGAAGTCACCTTGAAAATATTCTCATTCTGCCTGCCTCCAAGTCCTGGGTTGGTTTCAGCCTTGAGTCTATAAAGGTGTGTGTACTTGCTTACTTTTTATACCTTAGAGTAATCACATTGAACTCTCAACATCTTGTGAGTAAATCTAAATCTACCAATAACTGAACACATCTCTCTCAAATCCACAAGTTCCTTTGCAAATTACTCCCTTAACACGTTTGTAAAAGGTGGGAATTTTCAAAAACATCCCAGTTGCTCAGGCATACAAATATCAGTGGTTTTCAGTAAGCCCCCATGTTACCTAATGTACATAGGCAGTTCTGAAAAAAAAAACCAGAAATTATTCCTTTTCCTACAATATGGAGTTTTTCTCAGGTGTTTCCTCATGACTTCTAAAGTCAAGGGTAATTCACTTCTCTGTTATAACGAGGCCTTTTGGAGCTAGGTGAAATGGTGCAAGTTTCCAGATACTAATATGAGTCTTTGTGTTGAATTTAATTATTCCTGGTCTTGTCTTAAATCAGTATCAGTGCAAAACATAGATGAGAACTAAAACTTCCATTACAAAAGGTTCTGAGGATTAAACAGTTTCTTTAAATGTATCACATATTTTTATCATAACAAAATAGGGCTGTGCTGTCCCTTGTTGAAATATGCTTGTCTCTGATTTAATCTTAAATGAAAGAAATTCTATGTCCTTATATTCTAGATAGAGTGGAGGACCTAACTTATGGCAGCTCCTCTGTCTGTTAACCCTGAAACAATGGAATTGTTTCCAAAGTTTTCCCATGCAGTGCACTAGTGACACTGTAACTTCTTCTTAGAGCATTTTTAACCCTGTCTAATGCAAAGTATAAAGAGCAATAGAAAAAACCACAGAGAGTAGCAGCAGGAAGCAAATGCCTTTTAGATACTGGCTGTAGGGAACAGAAATTCAGTATCATTATTTCTCCAAACTAACTGCAAGCTCTTGGAAGTTCAGAGTGCTGCTGAGCACATCAAGTCAGAGGCCACGAGGAGATGAGAACAGCTGATAAACATGTGGCACATTCCCAACAAGGCAGTATGTATCTCTGGGGTGTTTGTGTGGTGTTTTGTGACTTGAAATGTTATGAGTGTTTCAAGCTGCTTTTCAATCTTGTCTTAAAACACATTGGATTTGCTGTTGGATCTCCTCTGTTAACTTGTCCCACTGAAGAAGTTGTTGGGTGGACCAGTGGTAAAATGACTGAGTGACCTGCTGCTGGCAGGGAGGCATCTCTGGGAGGTAGATACTGATTTTTTCAGTGGTCTGTAGGCTAGGGATGTCCTCAGACACTACCCTCATCCCCTCCATGATTTCTTTTCCCTTCTCAGTGAGAACAACTTTACCAGAAATGCTTCAATCTTGGTTTTATAGCATTTGCAGCTCTTTTCTCCCTCCAGTGTTGTTTTTCTTTGGGAGTTAGATGATATCCCTCTGTTGTTGGGTTTATTTCCCCTTGTGAAAAATAAATCTGTTTTCAGAAAATGCTTCAAATGCTTTCCTGCGAGCAATTCTGTCTTCTGTCTTATGCCCCAAAGGCACTCTGAGCTGAGCTGATTTAAGGATTTTGAAGGAGGACACTGGAAATGTTGATATACAATATAACTCTAAGGCACCTTCTTAAGCATATGCTAAAAATGGATTATAGCTTTTATTCTGTACTCACACTTCATCTTTCCAAATGGCTGATTACAGTTTTCATCTGTTTATTTCAACATCATGTAGTGGGCAAGAAGAAGAAATGTACATCCTGTTTCTGCTCCCAGCTTCTACTACTTACAATATGATTGTGATCACACCATTAAGGTCCATACTTCAGAACTAGCAGGAGTTGGTCTGGGTTTTGGTACCCATGTTGACACATGCAGCCTGATCCTCAGAGTGTTTGAGCTTCAATTAATCCAACTGAAGCTAAGTGAGCCCAGGACTTCTAAAAGTCTCTCCATCTCTATAGTAAAAATAAAGCCAAAATGACTGGAAATTTCTGGTAATGTAGTTTGTACATTCCTGCTGTTCCCATTTGCCGTGCCAAAAAAGGATCCCAAATAATTTTATCAACACAGGTGAATTGGGCCTAAAAACTTATTAGAAAAGTATTTACGATGACTAATAGCAGTTTGATACTTTGTCTTACTATAGTCTTAGATCCTAGGACATAGAAATTTTTTGAATATGTCACATCTTTAGTTTTATATAAACTCCAGTTCCTAGTCTACAAGGCAATTCTTCAATAAATCGGATAGTTGTATTTGGTCTCTTAGGGTACTTAAAGGTAAGGCTGGGGTTATAGATCATGGCTGAGAACACTATAATTCTGCTTTTACAATATCCATTACAAAATGAGTTACCAGTTTTCTGTAGATATTTATGCTAAACGCACTGGAATGTTGTGGGAAAAGCAACACAATGACAACACCCCATTTGTAGAAATGAGACCTTCAGAATTAATAAAAGTTACAAATGTTAAATGTTAAACTGAAATAATCCTGTGTGGACCACATCTGAATTTGGTTCTTAGAGTTTCACCAAGGTGCTTTGATATCCATGGCATATATGCTACTCTACTTATGTGTCTAACCCCAGGGCTTTTTTCTTGATTTAGAATCTTTTCTATTACCTGTTATAGCTTAGCAACAATTAACACATCTTCTCACTTTCATAGTCAGTATTTACTCAAATAACACTTTTGACAGTTTCAAAGGCTGTAACTTCATATTTTTTTCTTCTTCAGCACATGAACTTCTCTGCTTTGTTTTTATTAAATGGAAATGCTACATAACTATTGCAAGGAGACTCAGACTGAAACTGGACCAGAAACATTAACTAGCTCAAATGAGAAATACAAACTAAAAAGCTGTCTGTCCATTTTGGAAACATGCAGATAATGTGTATGTCAGTTGAAATTCACATGCATTTGGGATCTGCAAAGAAAAGTAATATACAGCAATGATATCTTTGATCATCGAAAGAACTCAGAAACATAGGAACTGTGTCGAGTGTGGTTATCATCAACCCATTTTCTATTCCCAGTGCACAAATCATTTCATGCATTCTACAACCCAAGCCACGATGCTGGGCTTCAAAAGCAATTTCAGCAGCAAAATAAGGTGCTTTTCTTCAATTTTCAAGCCATTTGTACGAGGTTAGTGTTGTTTACCCACCTGGTACACTGATATTTACATACCCCTTTAAAGAAAATTGGTAGGTATGATTTATGGAGTACTGTAAGAGCACAATTTTCCATGTAGTGCACCTAATCTGAAAGGGCACTCGCAAAGGTCACTCTGGCCATACAAATACCAAGTCTTCTCTTTGGAATAAGTTAGGATATTCATTTTTCTTGGAAAATGTCAGCAGTACCCTACTCCAGGGGTTAGTTTATGCAGATAAATGCGTAAGCCTTTAATCTTAAGGCAAAAATACTCCACACAAATGTAAGAGAAGTCCATCTATCACTGTTAAGACCTGTAATTTGTTTTTATTTAAATCCCAAGCCAGGGCAGCCTGGGCAACAAAATTGTTAACATGGTAGCTCACATCTGAGCTAAGATTAAAGTATATAAACATACATCTGCTTTCAACCTGGGTGAACAATACACCATGTCTTCTGAAAGCCATAATCTGGATTTCAAGCATCTTCAATATCTGTTCTTGTTGTGCTACTGTGAAGTCTCAGAGTGCCTGACCCTAGCATGTTAAATTGTCCAATAAGTGCACTGTGTATTTCCAGCATTTTATCTCTCATTGAAGAACAGGGACAAATGTTTTTATAGTAAACACACCATAACTAAAAAAAAAGATTCATTTTCCAACTTTGAACAAAAAGGACGTAAACCTAAGAATTGCTTTAAATAATTCCAGTGCTATTTTTCCTATAAAATATTGATTATTTTTTTTTATGTGGGGAATGCCTTATGGGTTTTTTTCCCATTTATAATGGGCCATCTTCATCATTACTGGAAGTTGTTATTGACAGAAAGAAATGCTTCCATCTTGGTTGTTAATCATATCCATGTGGGAAGTTATTTTTATAGATAGATTTTCATGCTTTGTTTTAAATCATGTTGCAGAATATTTTATAATGAGGAGTATCAGCTTTATTCGAGTTCTCTCAATAGCCAGAAACAAAGAATGTGATCTTAATGAGGTCTAGGAGATTTTAAAATGGAAATCATGTTGAAGTGCTTTTTAAAAGCGATGTTTCAAATGTTTAAACTAGGAAAGCTAATACATATTTTTTTAGAAAATGCTGGTCAGTACTACTGAAATTTCTCAAGATCTATAGTATTTCATACTGCATAAGGATGATGGATATAGTTGGTAGATCCAAATCTATTGCTATTGTCCTCCCACTTTTTTTTTTTTGCCTATTTAAACAAGAAAAGGGCGATGCAATATATAGTGTTTGTGCATCCTTATTTCATGTGAGCCATCTTAAAAGAGATCTGGACATTGTGTAATTTATTACAACAATAGCAAAGTTGTGTGGTTCAAACAAGGTGAATCAATGAATTAGAAAATTCCTCAGGACTTGATGCAACACAATGGTTTGTCTTGGAAGAATAATTCTCTTTCATGTGTTGTAGAATGTGCAAAATAGGACTTTTAAATGAAATTTTAATGCATAGTTTTGTTAACTATCTTGGATTTTCTCCTATGTGCCTTTTACTAGTTATTTCTAAAAGCCTTTTTGTCTGCAAGGTAATGTGCAGGAAAACCTCAGAAAGTAATCTACCTGCAAGTCTAATCCTTTCAGGTCCTTAGTCACCTTGGATGATATACTGGTCCCTTAAAGTCAAGTCAGCATACACGTATGTAGCATACACCTATGTATGAACGCTACCATGCTAACGTTGTTTAATGCTTCTCAAAATAGGGATTGACCAGTTAATAGACTGAACCATAGTACTGGCCGTGAAAATGAATCTCTGTAAGACACTTTTAATTGCAGAGAACAAGAGGTGAATTTTTTTCTTTCTAGATTTATGGATACTGTTGGGCTCATCTTTCCTTTGCTCCTTACTTTATCTGTACACTGTTTCACTTAGAAGCAATGCACCCATGAAATGGAGATTAGCTGCAGTACCCGAAGCGCAATAGCTCTGTTAACATGTATTCACTAAGGTTAATTAATCTTGAAGTAGCTCAGCTGTTTCCACAGGATACTGAACTATATAGTTATATTGTAAGGAAAAAAAAAGGTCCCTATACATTCACAAAAGGTGTAGCCACAAGACAGAAACAATCTGAGGACTGAGGTGCAGGTAGCCTTGTTACCATAACAGATAGTAATTAGGAATAAGCATGAACCTGTGTGAAAGCTGTGTGGAAAAGAACTCTGTACTGAAAGCTATGAGTGAACCAAAGAGCTGAAGTGGATGAAAATACCAGCTTAAAATCATTGTTTCATTTGAAACATTAAAAAAACCCAGGAATAATCTTTTATAGGCCTTGGAAAAAATGATAGTCCTCAGAGGGTTTTTTTTTCAGATTGATCTGTTGTATTCTTTGCCTCATTAGAACAAACTGTAATACAGGGAAATGGAAATCCTTCCACAGAAGAATGTAATACTGTTCAAAACAAACAGTTTAATTTTCTTTTTATTAATACCTCTGAAAGTGATGTAACAAAAATGCTCCTGTTAGAGAATCTAAAACTTCCGCTATGGACCATGTTGAAATCTT
This sequence comes from Astur gentilis, assembly GCF_929443795.1. NCBI lineage: Eukaryota > Metazoa > Chordata > Aves > Accipitriformes > Accipitridae > Astur > Astur gentilis. The sequence goes on from NC_064889.1 coordinate 20,893,754, forward strand.
CTGCAGCATCTCCATATTGCCATTAAAAAAAGTAACACAAACTGGATGAGATTCCAAACAGGCGATTAGTTTGCCATTGAAGCATAACCAATGCCTCAACTAAAACAAGCAAACAAGCAGTCGAACATGTTAACATAATTTTCTATCATTTCTTTTTGATGTGGATTGGATGGAAAAAATCTGGGATGCAAGCCATGATGTAGATTTTCAAAATTGATTAGCATTTTTGGACAGTGGCAGCAATTTCTGTGGTGGTGTAATTTATTTTAAGCTAAAATTGATTAGTGTTTTTTTGAAAAATGTGTACCAAAATTGCTATGCAAATCAAGGTAAATGGAGCCATGAAATGATGGTAGAAACACAAACTATAGTAAAATGTTAGCTCAGTCTAGTGAAGGCCAGTCAATATTGCAGTATATATGAGATGACTGTGAATAGTTTTCCTTGGTTTTAGATTAGCGATTTACAATTGTCAAACACCTCTCATAACATGTAAAACAGATAGCATGTTTGTGGAAGAAAGGTTTTGTTCATTGCCATAACATTAATCATGGATAAATTCATTTTAATTCTAATGTGGATGTAACATATAATTCCATAGAAATTCCATTGTAGCTTAATGTTAATGTCCACTTAGTTTAATGTTTCGGTGACTTTAAGAATTGTCATTGCAAATGTTCGGTCAATCCCAGCTGACTACTAGTATAAATGTATTGTATTTTTACAGCTCTTTGACTTCCTCTCTCTTTCCAATACACAAAACCAATCCATACAGAAACTCTGTTCTTTTGGTGTTATCAAACACAAACAGTAAGTTGAGGACTGAGTCATACCAGGGCAATTCTCAAAAGAATGAGATCCTGCAAAGGTCAGCTCTTCTTGCTCATCAATTGTTGACATTTAAGCATTTGTTTCAGACGTTGCTGATAATGTTTTCTGAGATAGTGGGGAAGAATTGCTGTGTTGGTATGCAATTATGAGCATAATGAAATGCAAAAATGCAAATAAGGTGATACGTGCCAGTCCTTTGGAGTGCCTTTTGTCAGAATTGCAGGCACCGTGAGACTTTGATAGATACCATGTCAGTACTCATTGCTAGAGCTGTGATATCTTTTAAAGAAGCATCTCGAACATGTTATCACTGGATGCTAATTAGAAGTAACCTTTGAAGATGAAAAATCCAGAGGTCATATTCCGTAAACTCTAAAAACAGCATTGAACTAATTGTGTCAATATCATTTTGCTGCACGAGCCAGTATTACCCTTTTTAATGCTGCATTTACACATCAACACTGTAATATCCAGTTCAGAGATACTTAGCACCCCTTCTGACCCATGAATTTTTTTCAGGTGGCTATATCCTGTTCACTAAAGGCTCTGCATTTTTGGGTAACCCATGAAGATATATTCTTTCATATTTCTTAAAAAATTTAGACACTATCCAAGGTGTTCATAACTCAGGATAGTATTAGATCAGAGAAAGAACAGTTGGATGAGTGGATATGATAAGCTACAAATATACTGAGGCTGAAAATCAGAAGAGCAAATGCCTTAGTGGAGTAATGAAGCAATAGGGGTAAAATGCTTTGGTAGTGTGAAGATGGGATGTGGACTACTTTTAAATTGTTTTTTATGATGTAGTGACTTTCAGTAACTGCGACATGACTTTGCTGAACTAGAAGGTCCTAGATTCCTAAAAAGTGCTTTATATTCACAGTCATGTACCATACCTGCTCTACAGTTAAAATGGAAAGAAAACAAATATATTTCATACTTTAGACTAGAATGATACTGGCCCTGGAGCATGCTGGTCTGATAATGCTGTTCTTTCAAAGCAGATGCTTTAAATTCAGCATTTGAATCTTTCCATTAATTTTGGCATCCACAATTCCACTTACTGGAAAGACTCCCTACAAAGGGAGGCATTTAGAAAGTTCACTGCTGTTTTGGGGCCAGTATTTCAGCCCATCAGAGAATCAGGCTCAAAAGTCTTTATGATTATTCCACTTTACAACATTGGGTACAGATAATCTTTTGTTTCTTTGGTAGTTTAAGTGAGCATGACCTAGAAATAACAATTAACAGTTGTATCCATGAGTTCTACCTGTCAGAGAAGCAGGACTCAGGCATGTGAAATGTTCAGATTTTGTCTGACTTCAGCCACCTTGATTCACTGTTACGAATTCAAAACACATTCAAATGTCAGACCCAGAGCAGGACTGCAGGTAAATGTGAAATAAAAACAGAAGACAAAAGGAGGAAATACTTTACAACAGTGGACTGGCTTAATGAGTGCTTATACCAGTTAGCTCTTGTAATTCCCCTAGAATCAGGGATGAATCAGTTCCTGAAATGGTTTCTTCAAAAATTGTTTCTGTTGCCAAATGTTCCTGTGAAACTGAGAAGAAAATTCCAAAGGCAAACTAGTTGTTCAACAGCCACTGAAAAAGGGGGCACGTTGAGCTTAATTGCATGGAATAGCTACAGCTGTCAATACTTTATTCTCTTTTGCAGCATCTAATGTATTCAGATTTTAAGTTTTTGACATGGAAACCTTAAAAGAATTAGAATAATTTTTCTGTTTGTGGGTTGTTTTGCATACTATATATCAGCTTTGATGTTATTTCACTAGGGAGCTAGTTGTCAATCCCTGTGTATAGTTTTTTCCAAAACTTTTCATGTGATTTTCTTTTATGATGCTCTCTCAGATATAAAGCTACTGTACTTTGGCTACCAACTTAATCAATCCTCATTATAATTATACTCAGCATATTACCAACTTTGTATTGCACTCAAAATTACTTGCCCCTGGGGAATGATGCTAATAAGAATACGAAACAGATCTCAGGCAAAACTTCTGTCTCTCACATTTCTTGCAGTTTTAATTTTTAGAGGGCTATCTGTCACTTTTGAAATAGAAGATGCTGCATTCTGAAAACTCCTTTCTTGCTCTGTCTTTTGTATTTGTCTGTGATAGGTTCTAGTCACCAGCTAAGGCTCCCATGTGCTATGACAATGAAAGTGATAATTTTTAGTGTTACTGGAAGGTTGTTTTGCTTCTGTCAGAAAGGCTTTGCTGTAATATAAAATCTCTATTACACCAGGACTCACTAGATGAATTAAAGCGATGAGCGTACACCTGCTACTACAGTTCTATTTTCTGTAACATGTCAGTAAATTTAGCTTACAGGACTGTTAAGCTAAAAAGATATGGGGTGAAATCCTAACTGAATTCAATAGCAAAAATCCATTCACCACCCATGTTTGCAAAGCTTATTTACAGTTGCCTAAATTAAAGTTATGGAATTCAACTGTTTTTACTGCCATACCTTCCAGCATCCCATTTCCCTATCAAATTATGATCACGATGTGGTAATCCATGTAATTAAGATTTGTCCTGCGTAAGGATCATTGCTCTGTGTTATGGTCCAGACAGGGATACTATGAACCAGGGCATCCTTGTGTTGGATCTGTGTCTCATCACTGTTTATTTCTAAATATGCCAGTTTAGTTCTGCTACTGGGTGTAGAGACACAAAGTCCAGCCTGTGCCTCATTCTGCCAGCTTTGTTTCTCATCCAGAAAAACACGAGCATCTGCCGGGACAGGGTTCAACAAGGAGTGATTCAGTTTTGGAACTTACTGCATTTATTTGTGGCTTAATGACATTGCTGCAAGTAAAACTAATGTTTAAGCTTAATTCAAGACCTAAGAACCAGATTATTATTTCTGGTAGAGGCACATGCTCTTACCAAAACACAAAAAACCCCCATAAGAGTGCATTGCCTGTCTTCTTTGGTCTAGTAGTCTGTCTGTACAGATTTCCTCACAGTTATAAGAAGGCTGCTGCTGATTGTTTTCCAGTAAAACAGACTCCAACCTGATTTTAGATCTAATCCACAGTTGAGTTGACATTTTTATGTGACATATAGTTTGAAATAAAAATCTGCACAAGTTGCAAATAGTTTGTCTTCTTCAGAAAGGATGGGAACAGTATGATTCATTTTCCTTGATTATCACTGAAGCTTACAGGTGTTTTTCTCATGCTGCTGCTGCTAGGATATGATAGATATGAAATCTAGAGACAAAGTTGGTAGCCTACTCTTATCATGAAGTGGTTTGTTTCCTATGCTGTGTTCCTTCCATGTGTCATAGCAACACAAGGGAAAATACCATTAGGAAGCCATATTTTGACGCAGTGCATCCTTTCTCATTGAGAGTATAGGGAGTTATCTCAGCCTGTGTTTCTTAAAAATTAGGTTCTTGGTCCATATAGGCGAGAAGAACATCCACCTGCAATGTATATAGTAACCCCTTTCTTGTGGAAGGAGGTCAATATACAATAAATTGATATATTCCCAGTGGATGGGTGTTGTTTTAATGTCCCCTTCCTTTACTCCTAAATTTGTTTTTGAGAACAAAAGCATGTGGCTACTGTGGCATTCACTTGTACTACACTGGCATTCTGAAATTCAGTGCTCTAATAAAAAGACAAACATCTCAAGCTTACACTGCTGAGTCCGAGTCAGGCCAAGATAAACATGGCTCTGCTTCCTCCCTGCTCAGACCAGCATATTTTTTAAAGATGTGGTTATAATTCCTATCACCTGAAAAGATTCAGGTTTGCTTTTTAATTGAGAAAGAGCCCAGCACCCCACGTACTCATATAAATACTTAAAATCCTTTAATGTTATTTGTTACTTAATGTTATTTAATGTAGTCAAAGTAATCAGTGCAAAAGAAGGGCCACCTGACAGACTACATTTCCCAGGATGCCACATAGGCAGAAGCAGAGGGCACAACCTACTCCCAGGTATAAATGCTCACACCGTGGGTGCCGGTGGGGTGGGGTGGGGTGGGGTGGGGTGGGGTGGGGTGGGGTGGGGTGGGGTAGGGTAGGGTAGGGTAGGGTAGGGTAGGGTAGGGTAGGGTAGGGTAGGGTAGGGTAGGGTAGGGTAGGGTAGGGTAGGGTAGGGTAGGGTAGGGTAGGGTAGGGTAGGGTAGGGTAGGGTAGGGTAGGGTAGGGTAGGGTAGGGTAGGGTAGGGTAGGGTAGGGTAGGGTAGGGTAGGGTAGGGTAGGGTAGGGTAGGGTAGGGTAGGGTAGGGTAGGGTAGGGTAGGGTAGGGTAGGGTAGGGTAGGGTAGGGTAGGGTAGGGTAGGGTAGGGTAGGGTAGGGTAGGGTAGGGTAGGGTAGGGTAGGGTAGGGTAGGGTAGGGTAGGGTAGGGTAGGGTAGGGTAGGGTAGGGTAGGGTAGGGTAGGGTAGGGTAGGGTAGGGTAGGGTAGGGTAGGGTAGGGTAGGGTAGGGTAGGGTAGGGTAGGGTAGGGTAGGGTAGGGTAGGGTAGGGTAGGGTAGGGTAGGGTAGGGTAGGGTAGGGTAGGGTAGGGTAGGGTAGGGTAGGGTAGGGTAGGGTAGGGTGGGGTGGGGTGGGGTGGGGTGGGGTGGGGTGGGGTGGGGTGGGGTGGGGTGGGGTGGGGTGGGGAAGGGAAGGGAAGGGAAGGGAAGGGAAGGGAAGGGAAGGGAAGGGAAGGGAAGGGAAGGGAAGGGAAGGGAAGGGAAGGGAAGGGAAGGGAAGGGAAGGGAAGGGAAGGGAACTTACTTTCTGGCACTCATGTGTGTTTTTCCCACTGTCTAATTGCTTCCTTCAGTATCTACTTTTCTTTTAATTAAGGCTTTTGCTGTTATAACAGCCGTAAAAGCATAAGCTTTTTAAGATATCTCTTTCCTTTGTGCTCACTGCTCCATGTTTTGCTGTAAGCTGTGTGTATGTTCTGTGCTATAGTAAGACAAAAGAAATGTCCTGCTGGCTCTCCTAGTGTTGATGCTCATTGTAATGGAGTTGTGAGCACCTGTGTGTGTATGTACTGGCAGTGACCTGTGTTTCTGGTGCCAGGTATTTCTATCCTTTGGTCTAGGCAGCTAGTGAATGCTGCAATTACAGTAAGCTGTTGCATCCCAATAAATATTAGGTTGTGAGCTAATTAGTCTCAGATGCCTCATGGAGGGAGAGACCCTTCTGTGCATTGTGAATAGTGATACTCAGGGGTGGTGGTGGTGGCTCCAGGGGTGCAGGAAGAGTGCTAAGCATCAGCTCTTTGAAGACTTTGCTTCCTTACTGATTCCTTGGCCCTATTGTTGGGAGGGAATGAGAACACATCCTACTCCATCCAGCTCAGACATGGCCTGTCTGACCCAACTAATGCTGCTGGCACTGCATGAATTTCTACCTCTGGATTCTCCAGTGTAAGCAGCCAATTTATGGTTCCTTCTTCCACTGATGGGGGAAGCAGCTCTTTGTGCCCTTTATGCCCCACTCATAAAAGTCTGGACTTAATTTGGCCCATGTGAATTAGGCCTGTAAAAACAAAAGGCAGGTGATGTTTGCAATACCAGGCTGACTGAATAAATCAGCTCTATTTTTTTTTTTCCAGATATGTTAATGTGATACAGTGAGTCTAAAATAAAATCCTCATTAATGAAGGAAAAATAAAGTGCCTCATGAACTGTATGCCACAGCCATGCATGTGACACTCCTCCACTTTATTAGCCTGCTGCCGTACCTCACCAGTGATCTCAGCCTGCTGAGCTGGGCTGCCCGTTTGTTCCCTGGGATGGGAGGGTAATTAGTTCTCCATGCTGGCTGTGTCCTGGGCCTCTCCTGAGCACAAGCTGACAGCCCTGTGTAGCATTGTGATGTGGAATACTGGTCATTAGGGACAGAGCTGAGATTACCTATCTTATTTCCTTTCTGACCTTAGGTCAGAACTGAAGCACAGTCCCTGAGGTGAAGGGCTTTTGCTTTGTACCTAACGCTACCATGCTAACTAGCTCCCTCAGAGCTGGCACCTTAGGGAGACAGCAAATCTAAAATAAACATCATAACTAACATGAGTAATGTGAATGAAATGGCCCTCTCCATAGAGAAACACACTTTGCCATTTATGGTCAGTGTTACCACAGAGGTAATGAGAGACTTCAGTATGTGTGTTTTGACATTTCTTGCATTGGTTGTAGTCTCAAGTCTGTATTCCTCATGCTCGTTTCATGGTGTAATTCCAAAGGGGGTGGGGGGTGGGGAAACACACCCAAAACCCCAAACATGTGCAAAAGTTGAGGTCTGCTTAATTTGTGGTGTAAAAAGACTATAACTGGGACTGTTATTTCCCTGCTGCAGGAAATCCCAGAGTGTTACTGAGTTAGACAGGATTCTATGAGTGTAGGAAAAAGGTGCTGTGGAGTAGGATTTCTGGTGATAATATCGCTGTGCAATGGCTATATTTGCTGGCAGTCAAGATCACTGGCTCCTACCTGAAGAGGTCTTCCTATGCGATACAGTGGTGAATAGGGAGGCTGTATAAGGAGCGAGGCAACCGATGGAGCAAGGAGATGGCGTCAGGGACCTGACAGGGAGAGGAAGGAAAAGAAAAAGGACAGTAAGTCAGGTTTCTGGAAACAGTGGCCCACAGCAGCACTGAGCCTGGACTGAAGTAAGCTCCTCTATAATAGCTTTCTCTTGGCTCCCCTTAGAACTTATGGGACCCAAGGAAGTCCTAACTATACCATTATAAGTGTTACACATTATCAGTTAGATCTTCCTAATAATCTGACTCTAATTGAATATTTCAGAATTAAAGAATAACATGTAAAGGAATCATCTTTTTTCCCTTTTTTGTTTTACTCATTGTTCCATTACTGAGTCTACACAAGTGTTACATTCTGAGTATGGCAGAAACACGTGCATAAATAAACATGAGCTTATAAATTATAAGATCACCTCTTAAAACTCCTAGAGCTGTAATTAAAAACATGGTTGTTTTATTGAAATTTACATTCAGCAAAACTTTATATAATACAAAATTTTTATCTCAGTATCTATATAATTTATGTAATACAATGTGTTTGATTAGCTAACAGTAGTTTAAATTCTTCATGGTATTCACTGATTTCATAGCAGTGACTATTTTGTCACAATTCAGGATGTTATTTTACAGCTGGCTTCTACCACTGCTGGTAGGTAACTATGTGATATATAACTTGCAAGCAGTCCTGCTGTTTGTTACTGGCAATTAATTTCTCTGGTGCCTTTCTTCCATTCAGGCCAGGCCTTTATGTTCTAAATCCAGCTATTCTAATACTCCCCACTTCTGCTGTGTAGAAAAGACTCAGACTGACAGATTATCGCAGGGCAGTTAAGCATGTAATTGCTCAAATGAGTTAAAATCCCTTCAAATATCTGTCTTTGTACCTCATCACACCACTTCATGGACTCAAATATTTGACAATTGATGAAGATAAACTAAAAGGATCTTCATTAGCTACCAACCACCGTGACAAGCTTCTTTCAGCTAAAGGCTGGTGAAGTTTGGGACTTATTATCTACTTAAAAACTGCAGGAAAGCAGAAAAATACTTCAATGTACTTTAGTCTAGAGAAAAACTAGAAGCTTACATGGTAGCTGGGGTCAAACAAAACCGTGGTTTGCTAATCTAGAGCTGTGCTCGTTACAAATGTGCAGTAAAAACCCCATGGAATCTTAAAGGATAAAAACATAAAGGAAATACTTCAAGCTTCTGATAGCAGCAATCATTACAACCTCCCAGCTAATGGTAAATACAGTGATCTTATTCATTACAATGTAAGTGTGCATCAGAAATCCATTTGTCAAATGATGCCCCTCTTTTATTGCATTGCAGTTTCACTGCTGAGAATAAATTTTGACTTTTAGTACAGCCACCTGGATTTCAGGTGCTGCTTTTGAGGATGCTGAGTATCATTGTACCTAACAGAAAACTCGGGGCAGAGTGGGCTGGGCAGACTGTGTGCTCATGTACAATGTATCTGACAATGCCCAAGTCATCTTACATTTTGAACACCTGAGTTTTATGATGACTAAGAATTTTAAAATCAGCAGAGTATTGTGTTGAAGAGGACTGTTGGAGCAGTGCTAGAATTACAGGGTGAATATGGAGTAAGAGGGAGGTAGTGTGTCTCCAGAGGAAAATGTTGTATGAATGTGTATCTGTGTACCCATACATGTACATGGCATACACATCCTTTATTTTCACTGTTCTGCATAGCAAAGAACAGGGTTTTTAAGTGTAAAAAGAAGATTTATACCACCTGTAGAAAGCTAGATACTTGATCTAACAAAGTGAAAAGGTATGAACAGACAATACTGTACTTAGTTGTAAAGTCTGCTGAGACAAAGCTGCACTTGAGGGGTTTTTGAACACACTTTAATGGGCAGGTGGGATTTGTACTAGTTCAGTACTTTGCATCGCAGGAGTGGCAATGTTTTCAGCTAACTCTGCAATGTTCTGCCACAGCTGCATAGAGGCACGCAGCAGTTAAGAGAGTAACTGTGTGTGTGTGTAGTAGATGTTTTAGAAAGTTGTGTGTTGTATAGAATTAGACCCATACAGCAAAGCACAAAGCATGGGATCTTGGCATAAATAAGAAACAGTAAGGATGTTTTCTTCAGGCTCTTAGAAAAATACATTACGTTCTTGTATTCTGTATCATACCTGCTATGAGCTTTTAAACCATGAAAAGTACTTTCTGGTACAGTTACGGATTTTTGTCCTCAGAATACTATTCCAACACAGGTAAATCTAGATTGTGCAGTCTCACAGATTATGCACAGGCTGCCAATAATAGTGGCATCTATTTGTAGTCTGAACCAGCTGGAAGAATCTTTATAAAACATGTTTGTTCTCATTCTTCTTGAAAATTAGTAGCATGGGGTGGGCTGCTGACATTCCATGGTGTTGTTCCTCAGGGGTGTCTCTGCACCAGCATGGGCTGCAGTCCCTCAGGGCTGTGTGCTACAGCATGGGGTCCTCCACGGGCGGTCATCCTCTCAGAGGTCCCCCATCAGGCATGGCATACCTCTGTGTCCCCAACCGTGTCCCCTTCCCCGATTCTCCCTTGTTTTCTTCAAAACGTGCCTCCTCCTCTATCTCCTCATGCGCCTCCCCACTCCTTCCCCTCAGCGTCTCCTCAGGTGTGTCCCTTTGCCCCCCCGCCCTCCACTTGGCGGCGCCTCAGGAGCTGCACCATGCGCTCCCCTGATTGGCCGCAGCGCCGGCACAGCGGGTGGCTGTCCTCCCTGTCAGAACCGGCCGGGACCGGCCCGGGACGGTGTGTGGCGTCCTCCCACACAACACCCTGCAGCCCCTGTGACCAGAACCCCACTGTTTATGCCCAACACAGCCACAGAACCCCGTTAGACCAGGATTTGAGCTTTTGTAGTCTGCGACAGTGGGGATGCGTTACGAAAAATGCCCCGGGGTGGGGTGGTGGAAATCTCTTAGTCGCGTTTATCTAGGTATGGACCTTTTTCTGTTTCAACCCTCTCTATCGTGTTTATTTGGAATATAGTATGTTTTCTATATATAATGTTATAGTGTGTGGAAGGTTCTTCTACTGTATATTTAACGTTTAAAATGGTTTCTGTGGTGATTAAGAGTTGGGACACGACACCTTCAATGGACCTCTGGTTCTGTTAAAACAAGGTAGCTCTGACAGACTTTGCTGCTGCTACTAACTCATGGCCAAAGGAACTGAATCCCTTATCTGTAGTGAAACATTGGACTTGTTGCATTTTTATCTACAATCTGAAATTAAAATACAGTACTTCACATTTCAAATGTGTTTCAAAAAGTATGATGCCTAAAAAGCTTTTTTTTGTCCTTTCAGGTGTTGGACATTTATGATCTTATTCACCACATGTTCTTAAAAGCAAGCAAACAAACCCAAAACAAAACAACTTTTTTGTTTTGTTTTGTTTTGTTTTTTTTTTCCTAGATCCTGCTACATGCTAATGATCTGAATGACCAGTGTAAAACCCTCCACTTGTTTAATTTCCTTGCACCGAGATGAAGCTTGAAGTGTTCTGCAAAGGAAGAATTGTGCTTGATTCCCTCTGCTCATAGTAAGTTGAACTTTAAGCTTTCTATTGAAGTTAATCACACTTTCTCTCATGAGTAAAAATGTTTTTAACATGAAACAATACTCCACTGAGGTTTGATAAACTATATTTTAATTGTAATTGATTTATACCAAAAGATAAAATGAGTTAATTAGGGCATGCTATCAGAATTAGTGGCAAGGGAAATACTCTATACAGCTGGCAGGTAGGGGGTAGGAGATGAGAGATTTTTAAAGGGAATAGGACATTGGCATTTTTAACCTCCTAGTGCTGAACTGAGTAATGAAAATATTCTACCTCTGGTTTTTGCACAGATTGAGTGTGTGGATTTTCTGTAGTATGGAGTCTAGATGGAGGTTGAATGCAGTCCAAAGGGATTTAATTGGCTCTGTCTTACTGGTACTCCTTTGTATGATATGGACAGTATTTTTTTGTTCCATCAACAACATAGAAATTGCTTCTTTGGTCTCAGAGTTTCTGGGTGGTGTAAAGCTAGATTCTGGTTCTGTAAGGCTGCCAAGATGAGCAGGTACTATCCAATATGGGTAAGGTTTAGAAAAAACAGTCCATTAGTTATTGGTAATGTTTCTGGTCATATTGACAAGTTCCATTTCAAGCTGTTGTAAGCAGGTGTCACTTTATGCTGCTTGGCAGTGGTGTGCAGAGTGTCATCATTATGGCTGTAATTTGGTCATGGAAAGCTTAGCAAAAATCCAGTTATCATGGTGGAGGCATTACATGGGGTTATCTCGTTGTCATCAAAAACGTGTCTTGTGCAGGCTTGTCATTGTGGAGATATAAGTCATGGAATGCGCTAAAAATTCACACACAGACGTGTGTTTGGCTTATATACGCTCTTCAGGGGGATGTGCTGTGTGGGTAGGGCTGTGTCAGCAATCTAGCATAAACCCTTTTTCCAATTTGAGCATAACAATAATTGCTGTTATGTGAAGTGGCATATAAGTATGTTGTACAAAATTATGCTTGCTTTTATCTGAAAAGAACTTTTGTTCCAGTTTTACATGGAATTATTTTCAAGGTGGGTTGAGGTTTAATAATTACAGCTGTTCTCCTCATGTCAGAACATTCAAAACACAGGAAGTTGTATGATATTTAAGCAAATTTAATTCTATCCCTTGAAGATTTGAGCCTGGAAAGACTGCAATTTAGAGTGTCAGTTCCTATGTGATATTTCTTCCATGAGATATCTACAGGAGATGCTACACTTCTGAGATCCATGTATGCAGACTGCATATAATAGTCACAGAGGAAGCACTATTTTCCTCACAGAACTTTTGCAGATAATTGATACAGTTTTTTGCAGATACAGTTGCATATTCTGTTTTAATATTGCAAGGCCAAAATTTGATATAAAAGAGCTAGGGAAGTTGTGCGTATCACTTCAGGGATGATGAGATGGTCTAATTTACTCTCCTTATGGGACTCTGTCAGACATACATCCATGCCAACATGATAGGTTTGGCATTTTATCCTTACATGATTCAGGTAATTCAGGTCCTGCTGTTGTAGTATGAGATAAAGTAATTATTTATGAAAGTCAGTATCAGTGTAGACTTTCAAATGTTATGGAAGTTTTTCCATATGTGATGAAATTACCGTTCTTGGGCTTAAAATCTACAAATGTTAATTTTGCCTGTGAATCTGGGCCATCTGCATATTCCTGTTCGTTGGTTTTCGTTGCCTTGAGACCCTGTAGCACTAGGAGAACTAGTTAATTTGGTATATTTTTAAGAGAAATCTCTTTCTCTTTACAAATTAGAAATTAGAAATTAGACTCTTTCTAATCACAAAAAGTTGGATTGGAAAATACACAGGACAACAACAGAGAAGGGATTTTTGCAATATTTAGTGCAGCCCCCTGCACTTTACCTTTGTCCTTCTCATCCTTTTGTTAAGTCCTTTCCCCTGTTACTGTTCTCCTGCATGACAGGTGAGGTCGGATGTGAGATAGTCAATAAAGTTTCTCATGTATATTTCAAACAACAGCAGTCAATTAACCTTGAGAGAGTTGGACATTCTCTTGTCTATAACAATAGGCCGATACGCTAAATGCAGTCAGGCTATGGGTGTATGGAAAGAGCTTGAGTCACTCACATGCAAATAAGTTGTACTGAGGTCCTCTTCCCACTTTTAAAAACACCTTTAAAAATGTAGTATCTTTACCAAGAAATGCTCCCTTTTGTAGCAGAATTTCTCCCAGTGTGGCAGGGCATTATTATTACTGTTTCAGTAGCAGCATATTAAACTCATCTTTTATAAGCATGAAGAAAGACAGGGTTATTGATCTGAGTATGTCTAAACTAAACTTGGTCAAAGATGCAACAAGACAAATTGTCGGTGGGATGAGGAAGTAGGCTGGATAATCGTCCAAAACAAAGCTCATTAATACTTCTAGTGTTATGGCCAAATTTTGAGTCCTCAGGCTTTTTGCAAGAGCAGGTCAAACAGCTTTGCAATTCAAAATCTAGTAAAACCAGTAATACTTCTAAGGTGGGTAATAGCTTTGGGAGAAGTGTCACTAACCCTAAACTTCCCCTTTGCAATTTGGAAATCTTTTAGTCTATTTACACATACCATAGTAAAGTTGGAATTGTACCTATTTATTTTTTCTTTGTTATAATTGTAGCATTCACATTGTATAAAAGCAACGAATTATGTTTTTAAAGGAAAAAGAGTTGCTATTATTATGACCTACCTTTTCCTTAAATCAGAGATGCAGAGAATATTAGAAGAGGGTATGTTGGTTTTTGGGAAATATTCTTCTCGGGTGAGGAGACTTGTGTGTGTGCATGTATGTGAAAGGTGTTTTATATGCAGAAAGGATCACACAAAAGTAGCAGAATGGAAATTACTTTTTCATATCTGTGAGAAAGAAACCCCTGTAGACGTTGATATCCTTGCAAGTACTCATCTTCACCTTCTATAAGGACTGCACTCATCTAGTTATTTTAAATTGGTTGCAAAATACAATTACACATAAAGAAACACAGTAAAGAGCTCTATTAAATGCACTAGAGTAGTAAATACTGTTTTCAATTAAACACTAATCTAAAGGATATTATTATTTCACTGTCCGAGACCTCTCCAGATATTTTTTTTTAAACAAACATGTTTTAATTACAGAATTTCATTTGCTGCCTCTGAAAGTTTGTCCTTTTAATGAAGAAGATATTTTAAAATTACTCCCTATAGTGACTTGCAGAAGGCCTCATCCTGAATTTCATTAAGCACACAAAAATCCCTTTGAAGTGTTCTTTTTTCACTGAAAACATTATCAGGCCCAGAGTTGGTATGCTACTGAAAAAGAGTGTGGGTCAAAGTCTCATACTGGGCAAAACAGTACATCTCTGTTGATTTAAATGAAGTTTTGTTAATAACTATTTTAATGTCTAAAGATGTAGTGTAAGATTTTTAAGTATTTTAAAAGCATATAAACATGTATTTTTCAGTGTCTGAATTTTGGTTCAGATAAGATATTCACAAAATATTGAACAGACTTCTGCCATTCTTGGAACTGCTTGCCTCATGGTGTATCTATATTGCTGCAGTGCCAATTATACTGTATTTTTTAGAGTTGATTAAACAGTTATCCAATAATGAGATTCAACTGTAAACTACTGCAGGAAAAAAACGGGTAATTAGAACTCTGTTCTCACCTCAGCTCAACAACATGAGCAAACACCCCTTTTCTACAGGTCACTTAGGGATAGTGCTAAACACCACACTGTTATTTGCGTATGCATTTTGCATGCTCTTGACTGTGCTGCCTGGATTTGCTGTACAAAGCAGCAGGTTTTTTTTAAATTTTCAGGAGGCACATGCCAGATGTATAGGATGGGAACAAAGAACAAAATATGTTTTAGAAAGTTGGTTTTGCAGTTTCTTGTTGGTCCAAATCTTAAATTCACACGATTGGCATTTATGTGGCAGGTAATCCATATACACACTGACTTTGTCAATACTAAAGAGTAATCAATAATCACTGAATTCAATAGTAATAGGTAGCCTCTTGAGTCCCCATAGTGGCAGAAGTTAATACTGACTCCCTAAAAGAAGCTTTTCTATCTTCTCTGTTCTTGCTGGGGAAGAGAAGTTAGTGAGCCAGACAAGAATTTCTCAGATTCATACCAGCGAGATTTTTTTTTTTTTTTTTTCCCCCTTGAATTGTTCAGGAATGAGGGCTGTTCAAATGATCAGTTGTAGCAACAGTAAATTACTTGTTTGTGATCACTTTAAAAGTCTTATCTATGCATGTCCTTGCACATCAGCATTTTTAGACCAAGACCCAACTCTCCAGACTCACCTAGTTCACCAACCCTGTTCATTAGAGGTTCATTACAGGGGGAAGGTAGGGTGGGAACGGCATGAGCTTGCCAGCAAACTGTTACTCATACATATAAAATGGCTTTCTTCCTTTCTAAGATGGAGGCATATTTGTCCTTGAAACAGTTGCCCCTTCTTGTTTCTATTTGAGAAACATTGTTCAAAGGAGTGTTGGGTTTTCCAAACACCTCTGGAATAGGTGTCCTAATTCCATTAAAGCTCAATAGGCTTTGTATGCCTAAACCCCTTGGAGTCCTCTGAAAATCCCACTTGTAGGACACAGCATCAGTCGTTTAAACAGTTCAAGGCCACTTTACTCATTTGTTAGAAGGACCCTCCAGATTTCTTTTGATCTTTTCCTGAGAAGTTTGCAGTGTTTTTGAAGGTATTAGGAAGCAGAAAGCTGCCCCACACAGTGTGTTTTAACCATCACAGCATGTAACTGTTGTGAAGTAGCTATGTCTAAACCTATAGTTGATAGTTGGAGTCCAGGTAGCACCTTTACCATAATCCAATAATGCCCAGCCACTTTGGTTTTGTAATGATTTCTGTCCCTGCTTGTTTCATCATCCAGGATTATGACCTCAGGAACACTACTGCTCCACATAAAAGATTACTAGGGTAAAATTAAAACATGTAAGAAACTTGTTAAATGTTGTCAGGGTTTATAATTTAAAACTGCTATGTTATTAGATATTGGAACAGCACAAAAGGTAACTCATGCAAAGGTTTTAACCTCTGGCCCCTTCTATACCAATTAAAGTATAATGTATAATGAAATTTTAATCTCATATAATTAAACACAGTATTAATTTTGTAAAACTAGAAAGGCTTTTTAACCTGTATTAATCTTCCTTTTTGAAGAAAATAAGTGTGTTTCTTGCAAATTGTATTGTTTCCTTTTAATTCAAGGAAAGAATTAAATTACTAGGTTTATACAAGTTCATAAAATATTTTTCGCTACGTCTTTTCTCTTAGGTTAAATATCAAAAGCAAGTTGCTTGGGTTTTTTTCTTATTAAAAAAAAGCATTGTTGAATATTATAGTTTCCTCAGGGTAAGGTAATAGACTACACAATTAATCAAGAATATATTTATACTGTAAAATGTGTAATATATCATTAAATCCTTTCGTTCTTCTCTGCCACACAGTATCTCCTCTGAGAAGGTATTAAGCTCTTCATGTCTTAATGAGACTTACGTCATTCATTAATCTTTTAGAATGAAATTCTTGTAGCTTATATATATGTGTATTTACAGACACACATTTCTTCTAAACTTTCTAATTTTGCAAGACTTAAATGGCAAGATTTCCAATGACCAATATCAGAATGTGCCCTTACTGGATGGAAACAGTATTGTAACATGAGTTAAATGTCTGAGAAGGGTATGAGGAAATGTCTGTAGTCTAATAACTGCTTTCTTTAGAAGTTAAACAAAAAGAATGTGCAGCTGGAAAAGATTCTAGGGATTTTTGAGGAAGATGCACATGATATGTAATACTCAAAATGCATTAAAAGCTCTAGTATAAACGTTGGCGTATAATGGATAATTTGGACTCATTATTGATGACATCTTGGTGTATCATCTCTGTGGCCTTGGTAGCATAAGCCTTAAAGCAAATGAAGCACAGTTCTGTTTTGCATGGGTAGGTGTTGTATTAGGTGCTTGAGAGTGACGGTGTTAATTCCGTAGAACAGAATGTGGGTGGAGGGACTTGGGAGTTTGTTAACATGCCTATGGCAAACTAATGCCCTAGCTTTCTTTTGTCCAGCACCTCCATGTGATTATGCTAAAATAAAATAAAAAGGTGGCATATTTGTATCTGCATCTTATCCCCCCTTTGCACACCCTTTCCCCAAGATGGGTGACTATACTAATGGCACAGCAATGCAATATGCAGTCCCAGATATTTCTCCAAGACTAGGCCAGCCTTCATCTGATGCTAACTTACATAGTCAAACACTACTATAACTTTTCTCTAAATTGCCTCTAGAATCTTTTAAAATACTACTTCTTCACCCCCACCCCCCCACCCCACCCCCCCCAGAAATCTGGGTCATAGTATCAAGAGACTTTTTTAATAGTATGCTAAAGGCTGTTCCTAGAAATACTACCCAAGTTTCAGAATAGGCATCATGCTTGATGAGCAGCATGACATTTTGGTAATGTTCTTGCCTTTCTATTTAAAACAAAAGACAGTATAAAGCATCAGAAAACTTAGGTTACCAAGAGAAGAGAATCTTTGGCTTTTATAGATACATTCACTAGACTGTGAAATGATGATGGATAGCAGGCAACTAAGATAAATTAGCATCCTGTCAGCCCTGAATAGCAGGGCAAACTAGCTTTCATCCAGGTCCGTATTACTTTCCTGTGTGTGTATGGTACAACTGGGTAATTCATTTGGAGTTACCAAGGCATGTCTTTCATGTGCCCAAATTATAGCAGTCTATGATGTTTTCAGGTGCAGACAACAGTTACTAAATCTCATGACAAGAGTTTACTGATAGTACCAGAAAGTCCTAATTCTTGATGGAACTGATGTTTTGAGATTTGTGGTAAGGTTCATTAGTACAGAACTAGGGTTATTATAGAACACTAGAAGGACAAGATGGTAAAATATCCATGTTTGTAAGTTATGAAGGAACCGTGAAGCTCTTCATGAATGAATATTGAATACCTTCAATATACAAAAAACAGAGAATTAGAACTAATGCGTTTTTCAGGTGAAAAAGCAAGGTGCTCATGCTTTCTGTATACATGTTTGGTTGAAAAATTAGTATTTTTCAAAGGCTTTTGGCAGATCATTTTGCCAGATCTAAACTCAGTGGCATAGAAAAGCCAGTTGGAGGATTGTCTTAATTTGTCTAGTAGTCTGCTGTGGGAAGACAGCTGAAGGAATCCAAGGGATAAATTTGGCATTGTCCCTTCTGTGTGTAAAGTGAGTACTCTCTTCACCCATCTGCCAACCTATGGACCTAGTCATACTACCATGGGGGTCAGTAAAATAATAATTAGGCACAGGCAGAATGAAATAGGTAGTATTCTGTAGGTAGTACAAAGCTCCTAACTTTACTGTCAGCATGTTGCCTCATATGGCCTTACTCCACTCAGAATCTGTTGTTTCCTCTGAGAGGTTCTTAGATGGCAGAATATCTGCATGTAATTAAGAAACAAAAAGTAGGGTTTACAGAAAAAAGTCTTAAGTTCATGAGACTCTCAAACCTAGCATAAGCTTATTTAAAGTGAGCAAAGGTATTAGAAAACATGGAAGCTAAAAGAATAGAAAACAAAATAGGACAATGGAAGGAGGGGAGAATTCAATAATATTAAAATAAAAAGACTCTGCACTGGGCAAGTTTTCCCCAGATTACCTGCCTTTAATATTAAATTACTGTTTTCTGGCAGGATCATCTGCAAAACTCTGATTTTGTTTCTTCTTCTGTTCATAGTCTGATAACTGAGGCTGAATTCCCTTGTCTTCAATATGCCATATATTCTCCACCTGGCAAAGGACTCAGACAGATACAGATAAATACCCTGTAGACATACAGACAGAGAAACTGCTGTAATTGCTTTCATAATGACTCTCAGACATCAAAGAAAGGCAAATAATGGTATTTAACACTGTTTCCATTCTTTAGCTGAAATGTAATTTTATAGAGTTATTGTCAGGCAGTACAGTGAATGTACAAGTGCAACTGTCATAGTCTACTCATATTAATTAGCTGCCCACAAGAGGTCCAGGATAGTAATGGCAAAGTTCTCATTTCAGATGGTCTGATATTCAGACAGAACCATAAGTACAATAGCTTGATTAACATAGTTGCTTAGATCAGGTTTTCCCTAGGAGTATGTCAATTGGCATTTTGAAGAATCAATTAATTAGCACTCTAAATAATCCATTCTTGGGTTAATGAAAGTATTTTGTACAGCTGCAAAAACTTACATGGAATAAAATCCAAGCCTTTCCGAAGTACTAAGGTGGAAGACTTGTACACAGCATTCTCCAAATTATTCTATGGACAATTTCATAATAAAAAGTTATTAAAAGTAACTCAGTTGACCGGAGCTTATCCAAGAGTTGAGCTTGTTTTGATTTGTTTATGTTGCAGAGGAGAAGGATATTCCAGGGCATATAATAGTGGAATAGAAATTAGAACTTTACTATGCAATAATATGATTAAAATAGAAGGTTAATTAGGGTAACCAAATATCAACGTTTTGCCTAATATTACTTGCCACTTACAGAAGTTAGATCTTGAAGATAATTTAGTTGATTTAGATTCTGCAAAGCTTTACTCGTATAAATAGTCAGTCTAAACCCATGTGATTACTTTCAGTGAGGTCGCTGAATTTTTGTTGGTAGCCCAGAAGGCTTTGAAATTAATGGAAGTGCTTACCCAAGCAAAATTTTTCATGTAAGGGAACTTTCAGAAATAGGCTTCTACTTTCAACTCCCCTGGCATTGAGATTTGATTCCTGTACAGATGGAAATTGCAAATTGGAGGGAAGATTTTTTTTTTTTAAATGCATTTGTAAAAACATAGCATTTCATGAAAGACACTTGACCTTCATTGCAAGATTTTGTTATGCTTTAAACTCTTACAAGTTATAGATAATTTTCAGTATTTTCTGTCACATACTTTTAATGTTTTTTTTAAGGTAATTTATCACTTTTAGCTCTTGATGTTCTTATTAGTGATGTGCCAAGGTAGAGCGCTTACATGAAAATGTAAGCTTGTTTTCTATCAGTCTGGCTATATGTAAATCCAGACTCAACCCGCCCCAGGCATCATGCTTTCTGAAAATCAGGATATATTGCCACATCAAAAAGCGTGGTAATTTTAGTAAGCCATTAAATACAATTCCATAAAATACTGGAGTATAAAAACTAGAACATGCCTACACTATTTATGCTAATACTAGAGATGGTCTTATTTTCCTCACTGTCCTTAGTTCTTGACCTCCAGCTAGGCCTTTTTAGGGGACTTCTTGAATTATTTACCTTTCCATCTTCCTGCCTTGCTCTTCAGTCCAGTGGGAGCCAACAGAATAACTTCATGTCATACAGAAAAGCATGTGTCTTTCACCTATGCAAGAGCCAAAGTAGTGAGAGAAATAAGGCGCTCCTGTATTTGAGGATAATGTTAGGCTCAATTTCAATCCATTTCTATTTCAAGGCCTCATACTGTTGTTTCTCCTACTAGCTGAATAAGAAACAACTCCACAAAAACAGTTGGAGCTGTGCTGATGTGAAAAAGGGGCATATGATCAGAATAAGTCTCTACTTATATTCTGAAACTCCAGTTAGGCTTTGAGCTAAGCATGGTCAAACTCTTGTATTCTAAATGCCTTGAGCCTGCCAGTTTTGCTTCTTAAAACAGAATTTCATTTACGCTCTCGAGTAAGATTAGGAAGTAAATAAAATACCCCAACGACATGGCATCATGCAACTTCCATAGTTATGAATAAAACCTTCAAATCTCAAAGACTAGTTTTTCCAGATGATTGGAGTAAGTACTTCTATAAAACCATGGAAACAGCGTTCAAGCTCTTCTATGCCATACTATGGTTGCTGTATTAGTTTAGGAGTTGGTACAGAATATAGCCTTGAACATGGTGCATTGGTGCTTGTGGTTTAGATGCTATGGGAAGGCCTATGATCTGAAGAGCTGGGTGTTCAGTAGCTTTTGTAGCCACCAGAATCAGGTGAATTTCATCCAGAATTAATGATTACTGTGTGGAAAAAAAGTAGAGAACAAATTCCAATGGACTCCTTCCTCCTTTGCCAATGGAGTATATCATAGAATCATAGAATCATTTAGGTTGGAAAAGACCTTCAAGATCATCGAGTCCAACCATCATCCATGCCCACTAAACCATGTTCTGGAGTACCTTGTCTACGTGCTTTTTGAATACCTCCAGGGATGGTGACTCAACCACTTCCCTGGGCAGCCTATTCCAATGTTTGACAACCCTCTCAGTAAAGAATTTTTTTCATAATATCCAACCTAAATCTCCCTTGCTGCAACTTGAGACCATTTCCTCTCGTCCTATCACCAGCAACCTGACAGAAGAGACCAGCACCCACCTCACTACAACCCCCCTTCAGGTGGTTGTAGAGGGTGATAAGGTCTCTCCCTAGCCTCCTCTTCTCCAGACTAAACAGCCCCAGCTCCCTCAGCCGCTCCTTATAAGACTTGTGCTCCAGGCCCCTCACCAACTCGGTTGCCCTTCTGTGGACATGCTCCAGCACCTCAGTGTCTTTCCTGTAGTGAGGGGCCCAAAACTGAACACAGTACTCGAGGTGTGGCCTCACCAGTGCCGAGTACAGGGGAACAATCACCTCCCTGCTCCTGCTGGCCACACTATTTCTGATGCAGGCCAGGATGCCGTTGGCCTTCTTGGCCACCTGGGCACACTGCTGGCTCATATTCAGCCGGCTGTCGACCAACATCCCCAGGTCTTTCTCTGCTGGGCAGCTTTCCAGTCACTCTTCTCCAAGCCTGTAGGGCTGCACGGGGTTGCTGTGACCAAAGTGCAGGACCTGGCACTTGGCCTTGTTGAACTTCATACAATTGGCCTCAGCCCATCGATCCAGCCTGTCCAGATCCCTCCGTAGAGCCTTCCTACCCTCAAGCAGATCCACCCTGCCTCCCAACTTGGTGTCGTCTGCAAACTTGCTGAGAGCACGCTCAATCCCCTTGTCCAGATCATCGATAAAGATATTAAACAGAACCAGCCCCAACACCGAGCCCTGGGGAACACCATTTGTGACCCACTGCCAACTGGATTTAACCCTATTCAGCGCAACCCTCTGGGCTCATCCATCTGGCCAGTTTTTCACCCAGCAAAGAGTACACTTGTCCAAGCCACGAGATGCCAGCTTCTCAAGGAGTAAAATACTCTTTCATATCATGTGGTTGTAATGGATTTGCAGCTCAAATAGCTGCTCCAAACTTCGGTTAGATCTTACAATTTGCTGAACGGTGTTTTACAATAACTTGTTCTGTTAATCTAGCTCATTTAAGCACATTGAGCAAGAATGTTATTTGGCATCATCGTGTTATATAAAAAACCTGAAATACCACTATCTATATTAAAAAAATTGAAAACTTACAATGCTGCAGTGATCTGAAATAGATAAAGAGGGTGGCATTGTGGAAAAACGCAATAGACTGGGACTCAGTTGAGCTGGATTAATTTCTGATCTGCAAGAGATCTTTCTGTGTGTCACTGTGCCTCAGCTTCCCATTTTTAAAATAAAAATAAATATTTTTGGTGTTTTTGTCATTTTAAAGCCTGATATTTTCTACAGGGACAATTTCTAATGAAAATAATAGGAATGCCCAGTACATGTTAATCTGGTGATTTAGATGCAGGTGTATAAACAAACCCAGAATTTTTCGAGGTTCAGTTAATTTTACAAAGGGAAGGATCACTGGTATGCTGTAAATAATTTAGCTGTATGCTAAATAAAATTAAATATAATGTGATTTTATTTATACATTCACTTCCCTTTCCATGGATGGATTTTGGGAGTTAAACAATGCTATACAAGCAATTGAAAATAGAATTATAAACAGTAAAATAAGTCCGAGTATTTCCAACATATATTTCCCATGTTGGAAATACAGCTTGTTTTCCAGCTTTCTAGAAAGGCTGTTATGTTACTAATGTTCTAAATCTTCTTTTTATTATAGCCAGCGCTTAGGAAACTGGTTAAGGTCTATTTATTCCACATTTGTAGGTCCCTTTTGTTTTAAATACCTAACTCTAAAGTTAGTTGTCAGAGCTTATTATGGACTTATGCCAGAACTGAGATCTTCCTTATTTTGCTAATCAGCTTCCTCCATATCTGCATGCTCATTTTCTTATATCTGATGAGGCGACAAGGTCATTGGACGTACAAGTACTTATTTAAAAACCGACATGAGAGTGAGATAGAGGTTAGTTGGGTCTATCAGAGCTGTCAATCAATTAATGAAAATTATTGAGCAAGGACACCGTGGGGGAAGCGAACAGAAGGAATGAAAATGACCATGGAGATGCAACATAGGGAAAATGACAGAACTGACTAAATGTGCTCACGTGAGTACTAAAACCAGACATGCTCACATAGCAAATGAAAGACAGCACCGGGAGACACTAGGGCTGGAATATATGCCATTATATGGACTGAAAGACTGACAGATTACTTCAGCCTTTTGTCCAAAAGCACATTGAGTGCTGCATTTGCTAAGTAAAGAATAAAGTTGAGCAGTCCCCAATGCATTCTGAATGGCTTTTGTTAAGGTTCTACAGACTTACTGCAAAATTGTAGCATGTAAAAAATGAAATGTCTAGGGCTAAACTAGAGTTTGCTGCTATGGTCTGGAATTTGAAAATAGTCGAGGGGGTATAAAACAGATTCCTACCTGTAAATAAACTGCAGATATAAATAGCAAAATAGGGCAGCACTGACAGAGCCTCACAAAAGCTCACTTAAAAGCTGCACTATCACTACAGTACACGGTGTACTGGCACAAGACAAGAGTATACTGTTTATCAGTACAAAAAAGAAATAATTTATAACTTGATCCTTGGGGGGAAAATGGAGAAATAAAAAATAGACAAAAAAAAAAGAAACAAGAGAGGAGAAAAATTGCCAATATGTTTGTGTGAATGAAAGATAGTGAGGGGAAAAATGAAAAGAGAGCGGAGTCAGAAGCAGGGAGATACTGACACCAAATCTCTGCAAAGCGTTCAAAATTCTCCAGCTGCCACGCTTTTAATTTGCTACCATTCTAATTAAAATGCAAATTAAATTTATAATTAGCATCAGCGCTTTCTAAAGAAACCTCCTTGTGTGCAGCACAAACATATGGGACGATGGTATAGTGTAAAGTTTGTAAAAACAGAAGGAGAGAGACAAATGGAAGGACAGAAATGTTGCTACCAAATAAGTTTCTGAGTAGGAGGGGGCAGGGGAGAAAATGGGGAGACATAGTGGATTTTAAAGGATGGAATTGGGTAAGTGTCCTGGTGTAACAAAGAGATTGCTGAATATGAAAGGTCTGTCCGGGAGTTACTTTTTGTTGAATCAGGTGTCAGAGGTCATGCTGCATGTCATTGGTGTTGTATAGAGCATGCCAAAAAGGCATAAAGGGTCACAGCTTCTAATCAAAAAGTCTATGACCAAAAATGAACCGCTGCTTGCTTCCAGATAATTAATTTAAAAATTGATGGGAAACAAAGTACTAAAAATCACATCATGATTTGAGCGCATATACCATTTTAAAGCTTGCCACTTCCCATGTGAGACTCATACCAGAAAAGCTGGAGTCAGTGACATGGAACACGCAGAATATTTGTGCCTTAATTTATCTATGAAAATCTGGTGAAATTTCATTGTAGGAGCTTTTATTTCCTTAAAATTTTATTTTTTTTTACTTTATAGCTGATATGGAATAAAAGTTGGAAACAATTAGAAAATATTCAAACACTCTGATGTTGAAAGGAATTGCTCTGGTTAAATGTGTGTCAGCATTTACATAACTGAGTTCTAGTGGGAAAGCCCAGTTGTGTTTGTTTATATTTGCAATTGTCCCTTTAAGATTTGCATGTAAACCTTGCACCACAAATACCTTTGCAACACCCAATCAAAGAGAAAAATGGTGTCATGTGATATACCAGGCACATCGCCACCAAGCCACTGTCCCAAATTAAAACGTTAATTAGAACAAACTGTGGCATGCATGCTCTATTTTTTGTGACTATTATTATTATTCCATTTGTAGAAAGCTTGTGGGTATTTCATGAGTAGCAAAAGCAGCTGCATTAATCTGATAAATGATTTGTTGCAAATTTTTCCTTCATCTCTACTGAGAATGCAGTTGGGTGCTAGTGCTTTTCTGTTGCTACTTTCACTGTATATTAAGCAGCTAATGTGGTATTAAAGGTTTGATAAAACTACTAAGGACAGAATTGGCTTCATTATAATAGTGTTTGGTTGTAGGGGTGTCTTTGAGTTCTCAGGGGAAGGGAGGGGAAATAAAACAAGTCTGATCTCAAAAGCAGTAATTTATTTATTTTTCCACTAAGGATCCTTGCAGAAGCTTGAGTGCTTTGAATATTCTGGGAACTCTGCTTTATTTATTAGCCAGGATCTCCATCAGATATTTTAAAATTTGAATGTAACAGGAATGAGTATTTCATAGCTGTGTGTTGAACTGTTGCAAAACTGATGTAAAACAAGATTGTAGGAATATTTTTAGAAGTCAAAGTCAATTAAAAATGATAAGCCTATAATGTTGTCATTGTGATAGTACAAAAATTCATTTTGCATATGCTGTCTTGGGCATGCAGACAAATTGTGACAAACAATTTTTGCTGTTGAAACTCACTAGAATGCATTTAGTTTATTTTTAGGGGGGGATGAGAAGGAAGTGCTCTGTTCCAGTGTCCAAGCTGGTGCATGCTGGCAGTGGTCTGTTGGCATTAGTGCACTGAATTCTGCTAGATGTGAGACTCTTTATCTTTTAAGAAAGATTAAGAAACCACACATTATCCCACTTATTTTAATCAATATTTAAAAGCATATCTAAGAATAACTGAATGTGTAATGTCACTTAAAAGTATGCCTGTGTTCTGCAATGTAATGTATGTCCTGTGAGCAAACACACAGCAGCTCTGTTCTTTATTCACCATCAGTTCAATTTTTGGAAGTTCTAAACACTTGCACCTTCAACTGACTTCACTGAAAGTCTTATTGATTAGCTCTGAAAATCTGGCTGTGGATCCCACTGTCCATATGGGTGATATCATTATGTCCTCTTCCATATCAACATATGTCTATCAGAAGTGCTAAGGAATTGTGATCAACTGAAATAAGGGGGAGGGCAGCATGTAGAATAGTGATGAGAAAGAATACATCATAGTGGTAAGAAGTTTCTGGGAGAAAAAATTTACTTGGGACTTCATGAATTACACAGAATATATGGAAACTTGAACATGTTCTAAATAGAGATTTTCTTAAGCTTATTTTTCAGAAATAGACAACTCTGTGCCACTGTATAGCTTTTTTGTGGCATTGTAGGTATGCATCATCATTACTATTAGTCTGCAGAGTCTGGAGAATGCGTTCTTTGCTCTAACTGCAGCTCCAGTATGTAGCCCAAATGACTACAGGAGAGCTGCTTGTGATGAAAGGGTGGAGTTGGAAGCTATTGCAGTTTAGCTAAACTAGATTGGTCTAAGCATGGGGCCCGAAGCCAGGGTAGTGAGCACGTGCCCTTTAACTTAAATTTAAGCAATTATTTAAGACACGTAGGAGCAAAATTTCCTTTCATTCTGTGATCACTAGAGATGGGGGGAAAACCTATAGAGAGAAGCTCTGCACACAAGGTGAATTGTGGAAATACTTTCTCTTTGACTAGGGATCTAACTAAGTTAAAAACCTACACTTTGGAATGAACTTTGGCCCACACCGTACAGCTTCACAAACAGATTTTAAAGTACTCATTGGTTTTATAGAAACTGACAACATGAAATTGAAGTGTTTTCTAACAGCAAAATAATTCTACCAGCACTGTGATTTGGGAAGCATTGTCTTCTGCACAGAATTTGAGTTCCGGGTATTTAAGAGAGGCACTGAGCCTAAATAAAGTCTTCTGTTTGACAGACAAAGGGTGAAAAACAAAAAGGCATAAAAGGATTGCTTTGTGTAATTTTTAATTGTTGTCCTTTTCTTATTCAGTAAATGAAGTCACCTTTGTAGTGGTTTCATGAACCGCTGGGTAATCAAAATTATTATGCTGCCACCTGTTGTCCGTTAATTATTCTGAGAAGATACTCATAAATCATAACACTGGACAATAAATCAAACTGTCAGGACCCAGGTCAAAGGTTATGCATGAAAAGTTATAGGTCACCAACAGGGTGTGAAAGATCAGGGTTGTGGAGCATCACTCATTGTCAAGTAATGTTGGGAGAAGTGCCACTGGAACAAAAGAAAAACTAAAGTACAGAAGAATTCAGGCCCAAAGATAGGCTCCAACCTCATGCACAAAAGGAATCAAATTGACATGTCATTACACTGCAGATCTGACAACCAGCAAGATTGTCTAGCAATGCCCTGACTCAAATACTTTTGTCTTGACTGATCCTTGTTGCAAGTCAAGGCTTCTTTTGAAACATTTCATGTATCTGGGCCAGATTCTGCTCCTGCAAGAAGTCAGTGAGTGTCTTGGCCTCTGTGTATTTGGAATTTAAAGCAGTGTTAACACTTTTTGTGCTCACTGAAGAAGCATGAGAGAGTCTGTATTTGCCAGGGCTGAAATTCATGAGCCTTGTCTCCAGTCTGAGTGATTGGGTGTCCAGGGTTTATCCTATTGGGATGAATTAATTCCCTGACAGAAAAGTAAATTCAATGGTAGAAAATAGCTCTTATTCCAACCTGCAGTCAGGCCTACATACCTCTTTGAGAAGGCATAAGCAGAATGGCTACATCTACCTTTTGTTAAGCCAAGATAGTGGGCTTGACACTGTTTCTGCCTATTGCAGTCTCAAGAGGAGAAGCAATGCCAGGGTCACCTCTCCTGCTGGATCTGTGCTCATGTCAGGAGATTGACTTTCTGAGAAAAGATAAAGGAATGCATACCATCTGATGTAGTTTCCCTGAACTAATTTTCTTGGCCTTTCTTCCTGTTACGCCAGCCCTGCTTATCCTACAAGGCTGTCTACTCTCCATGTTATGGGTAGTATAGATGCACCTCAGAATGAAGTGGCAAAGACTAACCATTAAGTGCACTTGCTCTGCACCTTCTCTCTTTTCACCTCAGGTTTTAGCAGGTGTTTGCAATGCCCAGATCCATCAGCCTACACCTGTGCTCATCTTGGCATTAACTGCAGTAAGGGGAAAGTACATTTCCTTCCTGTAAAGAGAGGTGGGATAGCATTATGAGGTTCAGGTCTGCCTGTACTTTCCTAGTTACAGAAGTGGAAATCAGGTCTTCCTGGAGGGAAGGTATTGGAGGACTTTGCATTGGATTCTGGAACAATGGGTGAGTTCAGTCTTTTTTTTTTTTAAATTAAAAACAAAAGCTTTCAGCAAAGGTGCATAGCATACTGGCGTGCTCTGAAGATATGTTCTATGGTTTGTGTTTGCTCTTAAAAACTTCAGCTTCAGTTCATATCCTTCAACTTACTTATATTGAATTGCATGTATTTAAAATAGAATAATTATTTGAAAGCGAATGTGCATGGACAGAAAATCACTGATTTAAAACCTGGCTAGAGGTAAATTGTTTCTGATGTGAAAGAAGTGACTTTAGGAAAACAAAACAACTCAAAACCCCACCCAATAACAAAAAGGCTGCTGGAAACAACTCTGATGTGCTAGCAATGTGTTGTACTGTCTGCTGCCTGCTGTTTGAGTTAACTTGCTATTAGGATCATCTGCTGTAGGATTTGCAGCTAATGGGCAAACAACTTCAATTTAAAAACATGATTTATTTCCAGAAAGTATTATGATTTGGGTTTAATTGCCTGGTTTTTGCTCAGATAACTGGGATTTTGTGGTGTTTAATAAAACCCCCCAAATTAATTCAAGCCCAACAATACTGTTAGCTTCAGCATTGACTTGGTCTTGATCTCCCTACAAGCTCAAACCTGGATGAATCTCTTCCTTGTTGTTCTGGGGAGGTCACTGAAGAATTGAGACATGGGTCTTGCCTAAACAGAGGAAAACTTGCTTGTAAATTAGAAGCAATTGAGGTTTTGATTAGATCTGTTCATTTCCCTTTGGTCCTGGATCCTGAACATTTGCATAAGTGGAGTTCAAAGAAATGGCCATGAGCACTAATTTTTTTTTTATTATTTTTTTAAGCCTTTTTGAAAGATGCAGAATTCATTGATGATGAATAAATTTATGATGTAGAACTTTAGAACTGTTAAAATCACTTGGGGCTCTGCCTTTGTGTTTCACCCTGGATTTTTATTTGTGGGCAAGAGTAAATTAATATATTTTAAAGTATTGTAAATGGAGCAATTTGGGGTTGGTTTGTGGTTTTTTTTTTTTTCCTTTTGAAACACAGAAGCAGCCTGAAATCATGAAGGCCACTAGAAATTTTGTTGCCGGTTTTATATTAGGTGCACTGGTGGCAGACAGCAGTATAAAAACTCTGAAAGAAAGCTTTATTTTAATTGAAGGAGGGAAATTTTGTTTTCTATTCAGAGAAACAAAGACTTATGACTTAACAGTAAATATCACAGTTCAGCTATGAACTGTTTATTGCTCACTACCTGCCCTGGACACTATGAAGAACAACTAATGTAGTGTTATCAGCTAGCAAATTTATTTGAAGAGCTGTAATTAGAGTAAATTGTTAAAACCTGTGATACGTACATAGATATTCCACAAAAAGGGAAACTGAAACAGTGCTCAATATGTTCTTTATAACAGTTTTACTAATTATTTTAATGTCTTGAAGTACCCAAAATGTGTCAGCTGTTAGCCTGTGGAGGAGCATGGGTTGCCACTCTCTTGCAACTTTCTTACTTTCTTCACTTACCATACTTGATTTCCTAGTTATCTTCTATGGATAAAATGAGGGTCTGGCTGTGGAAGTTTCCTACAAGCCCAATTGTGGTAACCGCACATAGAATATATGAAAAGTTAGGTGATTCTTCTTATCACTTTGGCAGGATCGTGAATATTATTTAATGAAATTTCATATGTGTGTTAGATATTGATGCAATGCAGGAAAACAGCCAGTGAATAATGTAGATTTGTAGGAACTTGGCTCTCTGCTGGTAGGCATAAAACTCTGCAGAGAAACTTCCAGACAGCTTTACAGGAGGAGAGAATGTAACCCCTTTCCGTGGAGAGTCTGGAAGAGGCTGGACCAGACCCCAAAATGTGGGCAACGTATCAGGCACATAGATTTCACTGTACCCCTGTGTTTAGTTGACAGCATCCCAGTGGCGCCTCTCAGCCTGTGAACCTCTCCACACTTGGATTTCCCAGGGTGCACAGGACCACAAAATAAACCCTACAATTATTCTCTGTATCTTTTGGTTTTGAGCAATTATCATATGAATGTGTGAACTCTGTGCACAGAATGAGAAAGCTGAGTGCAGGTCCATGGTCATCAAAATAGTTATGAACTTTCTATTCCAAAAGTGAGATTTCACTTCTTGTGTGTTATAGGGTTTTTTCGTTGTAATTCTTATAGATAATTATTTTCTTTTTTACTTGCATTGATAGTAATGAACAATTTAGCTGTCTACTCTACTTTCATTTCACATAAAAGCAATTTCTGGCAATTCAGTGAAGGTCAGTGAATAATACCCAATACTTTGATATGAAACACTTAAGGACATAAGTAACTTGACCCCAGAACTTTTTGCAGAATCAGGCTGTAAGTGCTCAAGTAGCGTTCCCATGACACTTGGACTCTGACAGAAAAAACCCAACTATACTTTGCATTAGTTGTATCATTTTTTTAGTAAGATTTGTGATCAAATGGGATTGAAATTAAAACTTTGCAAAAGTTGTTAGCAAAATGACATTTAATTTTGATAGAGAGGCAATGAGGCAGAACACTTTGCATGTTTGCAAAATAAGTTTCATTTTGATGCGTTTGGCATTACTGATTATATTAATTAACTTAACAGCAAGTGTGAAGATTATTTATGATGCATTAAAAATGATTGGATCTTAATTGCTTCCCTGTAAGAACAAGGAAGTTGAATTTCAGGTTGTGGAGGACTCCACAGTTAGTCTTTTCTGTGACTTTTAACTGTTCTGCTTTAAAAGCAAAGTAATTGAAATAAAACTAACCCATACTACTGAAATTAGTGACTGATTGTGCTTGAGCAGTTTAGGCTGATGACACTAATCTGGCTTGTTCTGCTAAGTCTGTTACTTCATTAGGACCCTATTTTTTGAAGATCCACACCTGATTTCCAGAATTACTTGAGTAGGGAAGATCTTGCAGTCTTGCAATCAAACTCAAGAAATGAGTTCCTTCATGGAAATCAGTTACTTCATGAGTGCACCACTCAGTTATGAACAATGCAGGTAATTTTTAGAAATGTGATTCTGCATCAAAATGTTAATGAACTTAGTTTCTTTAATAGTATGTTTACCTTTATGTAAATAAACTTTTGTGTAAGATGCAGCTTTTCAATGTTCTGTTATAGTATCTGTTACATCAAGGTGAAAGTACTCCCTTTTTACATGTTAAAAATTAGTTAATTTTAGTTTGGGCTCTTTTAATGAAAATTTACTTCTGCACCTAGCATGAAGCAGATGCTATCTTAGACCTAAAGTGAGAACCATCAGTATCCTAAGCAATGGCTTGACAAACAGAGGTGCTTCAGATCATGATTATTATAACCACAAAAAGCAGGTTTGTTGATACCTTTTTATCCTTAATATATTTAAAATTGCATAGTTGATAGCATAGCTGGTATGAGAGCATGTGTAATACCTGTTTGATAAGTGTCTTCTCGCACCCTGAGGTCTTTTATGGGCAATTTGCATTCTACAATGAGAGAAATTGGCTGGAGAGGGTTTATTGTTTTGTATAATAGAAAGGAGTGTGAAAATATTCCAGCCTTGCAGATGGTGTTGCTTCGTAGCCCTGAACATATACATGCAGAAATATTGTTTCCCCTTAAAAAATAGGGTCTCCCCATTCTTCCTTCATACAAGGTATTTATAAAGGGGAATTCATAATTTGGTTGTATTGGAATCATTAGTTGTTCTTGAAAGGAGAAGTAATGGGGTAAAGTCCTTCTTTGAACTTTGATACGCTGAGTAGTTCAGAGATGACAGAAAACAAATGCTTCCTTTTCTTGCTGTTGTCTGAATAGAGTCCTAGACATCTCAGTATACTAAGATCTGCTTTTCTAAAAAGTGAAAGGATAAATCTCAACTTTTTCACTTAGCAGCAAAGAAAATCTGATTTGATAAAACTTTGAACATATAGACAGAGGTGGATTGATGAAAATGTTTGTCTAAAATCTGGCATACATAAAAGTTGCAAGTGTGCCAGAAAATTGAAGATGCTGAATGGTGTGTGTTGCAAGAGAGTCAAAGACCATATGAAGTCCTTCCAGTGTATTCAAGGTTTGTGAGATGGAAGGGTTCCTTTTGACTTTCAAGCCCTTTGGTTTAGATCCTAAAAATTGTATTTTGCTTAAGTTGGAGACTGAAATATGACTTCCATTACTTTTACAACAGCAGCCAGTAAGAACATAGAAAGCACTGAGCTTTATTAATGGAGGACACTGTACTGAGGAAAGACTGTTCTGTGTTGAAAATAATATGAATCCAAGATTAAAACTCCCAGCTATAGAAGAAAAAAGTTACGAACCTCCTAACTGTTATGGCCAGCTTCAAGGTGCTGCAGCTGATATTGGAGGCATTCACTTGGAAGTTCTACATGAATCCAAATACTTTGCTATTGCAGGAGGCTGCAGACAAAGGTGACACTTACTTTCTGGTGCTTTCTGTTTTGAATGGCACTGCAAATATTGCAAGACCAATTGCTTCCTTGTACTATACCACTGCTTATGATTTTTGCCCAAGGTATTCATTGTTCCTGGAAGTTGTATGTGGCAAAAGTCAGTTGCATAAAATGACAGAAATTGAGGATGTTTGATTAAATTACTCCTAGTTAAGCAGTTGTTTTCATATTGTTATGATAATTTATAGTATTCAGAACTTAACCTGGGTTCACAGTACTGTCATTTGCAAATCTGATCCCAAGTTTATGCTCATAAAAAGTGTTCTGGGGAATCTCACTGGGACTGAGAATGGCCATAATAATCTGTTTACACTGCTGTATCTCTGACCCTTTCTCCTTATTCAATGAAAAGGAGTTTTTGCAGATATGGGTACATGTATCTATAAATACCACACTGAGTAGCTGGAGGTGGACAGATACGGTGGGAATAAGCATAATAAAAGAATTGAGAGAAAGAATCTTCCTTTCTTCATGGCCCTCTAGGTCTTAAGTGTACTCTGTTGAATATCACCTACTCGTCAAAACCTGCCATAACACAAGGAATTAAAAGGAACCAGTCTTGCAATACATGCAAATCGAAATGAGATACAGATTTCTAGAAGAGGTAAGTAGAGGAAAAACTGCAAATGGTGGTGCCCTTATTAAATTTAGACATTGAGGAACTAGTATTACAGAATTACAGCTACTCAATTGCATTATAACATTGTCTGAAATACAGACTTATTTGGAAAATAGTAGCAAGAAGTACTATATATGATTCCCAGATACATCACAGAATTGTGCATATAGTTTTCTAATTTGTGTCTTTTATAAAAGTGCACTTGATGGGTGGCACTGTGAATTGTTTATGTCAATTAAGTACAGCTCATCAAGAGACCCTGAGTAGGGTATCAAGCACTTACAGTGTAGAAATAAAAAATGCTGCTCATGTGAGAGGCTTTTGGCCTTTGATTATACCTATCAACCCATCTTCCTATTTTTCTATGGTTTGCATGATGCTGATAGATTTATATGAGGCAATTCCACATCCTTTCTAAAGTCTAGCTTTTTATATTTTGGAATTGCTTTCTATGGTGTCAGTGTCTATCCCCTTTCCCAATCTTACACAGTTTTATTCGGTTTCATCTATGGGCAAATCTCTTCTAGATTGCTGTTGTTGGGTAATGACGCTCCTCACTTTATTCAGTGAGGTTTTTACATATTAAATAAGCATTTATCTATTACTTCTTCAGAAATAAACCTGTAGTTGCAACAGCCTCTGTATGAAGTTAATTCCCGTTCCGTCTTTTGGCACTCTGAATGAAAGCACTATAAGTGAATCTGGGAAACTGTGAGTGCCTAATACTTGTAGAATTTTTAACTCTACAGAAAGCCTTAAAGTCTTCATCGTTCAGGGCTGAGGTGACTGCAGTATGGAAGAAATTGCTCCATTACATAGTACTGTGTGGATGGCATGGTGCTTTTCCTATAGATACCTGGCTTGCATCAATGGTGGAAGCAGGAGGTGGAGCTAGACAGGCTTGAATCTGTTCTCAAATACTGTTCCAATTGTATATTCCTATAGAAAATGCGCTCTGCTCAATAACCTCCAATGGCTGGTGGTTCATCAAGATATTGATTTTAAAGCTTTATTGATTGTTTATAAAACACTGCACAGCCACTTTCCAAGCTATTTAAGTGATTTGTTTGTCCCATATATTTTACAATGACGAGACTATTGAAAATCCCTTTGCAGATTCACTCAGACCATTACACATTATTAGGTTTCTCGTGCAGTTTCCCCTCCTCCAGGGATTCTGAATGTGAAGCACCTTGCTATTGCAAGGTCTTATACGGGGTGTTTGTTTTATATATGCTCATAACAGAATAATTATACTGCTACCTGAAACACTTTGGCATGTGTGCAGGAAGAGGGCTCTATGTATAGTGATTGATAGTTTGAGCTTAAAAATTGTTATGGTGCATTAAAAGTATACTAACGTTTATTACTTTTTACAAGCTTACAGACATTTAGATTACAGTCTAGGCTTCCAGAGCTATGAGAAGTCTTCAGACTGAAGCAAGCATAGTGAGTACTGTTCCTCTTATATTTCTCTTTGCACATGTTTTTACTGAGTGGAATGTCCAGTTTAAGAGACAGTTTATTCTTTATTTTTAATAGCTGCCAGTTAGTTACAACAAAAAAAAAAAAAAAACTAAGGAAGAAAGTCTCCAAAGTTCCAGTTCTGAAAATATATTTATAGGGATTTAAAAACTTTCTGGATCTCAATGTTCAAAACCATTAGGAAGCCTTGAAAGCTTGTGAGTCAGGATTCCTCCCTCCCCGTGCTCCCCCGATGCTGCCATAAAAAGCAAGACAGACTTTAGTTTTCTGCAGTTGGCTTTGGCATTTTGTTTTAGGGTTGTTTTTAGCTTTTTGATATATTCGGGTCATACTTCAAAACTTTTTTATTTTATAATTCTGAATGACAGCTGATATGCTACTGTATTCAGATGACAAAGGTTTGAGAACTGGTGATGCTGGGCATATGCATGCCTATGTATCAGAATTGCAGACCCTCCTATATGTCCTGGAATAGTGAATTAAGCTAATAAACCCAGCTGATAACTGTGTGAAAAATTACATCAGATATTGAAGCAAACGAAATATGCTCTTTTGCAGTAAATATGTAAACTCTTCTTCATGCAAAGTAATCCTCTTCTGCCACTGTTATGTTTAGATTCCACACTCATTCCTTTTTGGCCCTATTGTGCTCAACAGAATAGTTTAAAAGCTGATCTTTATTTTGTATTATGCACTGTCATAAGTCCTGTTATAATATAAACCAATGCTGCAGCTAAAATTCAGTGGGAGAAATATTGTCCGGTGAAAACAGACAAATTTGCTTGCAAACTTTCAGCGACGAATGCAATATATATGGCGCTTTGTAATACACATTCCACAGTCCTAGCTATCTGCAGGTTAGACCTATGGGATACACTTCAGAAAAGTTACATAAACAACTCTGAACCCTAGGCTGAGAAAATGTATACTTTGAACATGTTGAAACTATCCATATTAAGTCAGTTTAGCACTTTGATTAAAGAGTTTAATCAATCACCATCCTAAGCTGTTTATTAATCACTTTATCAAGCAGTTGATGCATTGCTGGTTTTAATAGAATCCATTTATTTTGATTTCTACCTACTTCATCTTTCCAAAGGGCTTTCTGAATCAGCTGTGATAAAAAAAGGAGGGGGGTGGAAAAAAGCTTGGTTGCATCTAAACATCGGAAGGTAAGAGCTCAGACCTCCCTTGCACATACTTCATTATCAACATTCTGCACCGACTTAGCCAATTTATTAAGGGTAAAAAAAAACCCCAGCCCTGCTTGGAGTGAGTCTTTTGGTGAACCACACGGTTTAGCTCAGATAAACAGAGGCCATTCGTTTGCTTTCACACCTGACAACCTCATGATATACGATCCTAATAAGATTAATCTTCTCCCTCCCCCCATACACACACACACTTTTGTTTTGTTTAGTGGCCTGACTTCGTGATCTTCTCTCATTCCCCTCACTGGGCACTTTTAATGCCTTTGGTTTGGGTTGGTGGTTAGAAGTAAAACAAACAAACAATCAATCCCCCACCCCACTCACAGGCACTTTCTCATTCCAGAGGAACAAGATTAATATAACAAGAGAGAGAAAGTAAGCAAGGGAATATTTGTTTCAGAGCAGAATAGAACAAATTCCTCTTTTATGCAATTTGCCTTGAAAAGCATTAAGCACGTGGGTAATCTGTGTCATCAAATACACACTTTGTAAATTGTGCAGAGGGGAAACAAGCAAGCCCTGAACAAAGCAAGCATCAAATGAGAAATCCACAACTTGGGCCACAGCTGACTTCTATTTTACTGCCTTTTATGAGGTTTCACTTAACTCTTTTGCTGTGTATGATCTCTGAACTTCAGAAATCTAGGGGGAAGTAATCTAACAGTTTTGCCTGATTTGCTTTCAGTATAAAGCATTAATGCACAGCTTTGAAATATGACATGCATTAGCACCTACGCAAACTTTCTATTTTGAGCACATTCTAGTTTTATCAGCAATATGTTTCATGCTATATCACAAAAACTAAAAGTTTTTTTCTTTTCTTAAAGTTTGTCCAATAAAGGTGATGGGGGTCCTTAGAAATATTAATTCTTTGGCAGGAATGTAAAAATATGCATCTGGTTTAAATTCCCCTGTATTATGTTCCATACTCAATAAGATGATACAGCAGAAAGATCCCAGAGTCAAAATTCTTATAATCGATTTTAGCATTTTAAACTCCCATCCAGATTCTGTCATACATTATTAATATGGCTTCATCATATTAATTGAAGAGTATGTATTCTTTCTGTGTGAGACCAAGTCTCCCTCTTCTAAATGAGTTGATAATATATACTTTATGTGTGTACAGACATGTTTAACACAGTGGGTTGTTGCTGTCCTAGTTATGAGTTATAGGAACTTTTAAAACCTTTCTTGTAAAATCAGGTCTGCTGAGGTGCAAAGGGTGTATACCATGCTGCTGAGAAACTAGCTCTGGTCCCATTGAAGTCAATGGGAGCACTGCAATCCCCAGACATGGGTGGCTGGGAACTTGTCACTGCAATGCAGTAGAATATGCACTGATGAGATTTTTCCATAAATCTTTGCTTCATGGATAAGGCATTGCTAAGAATGTCTAATTTTAAAGGCTTGCCATTAACTATAAAGTCATGGTGATATTCTGGACATAATCTGCAGAGATGTCAAAACTGTGACTTGTGGCAGCATCAGATCTTTGTGCTGGTGCGTGCACTAGGTTTAGAGCTCAGTTCTAATGCAGGATCCAACTGGCTATCAAGTGAGACAGGGTGGTCACTGAGCTGCTGTGCAGTAGTTCCAGAAATATTAATTACGGCTGTAAACAGCGCTGCAAAATTAGGGATATTGCAGCCTCCCTGGGCATTGGAATGGCAGCCCAGCTGTGAAAACCACTTCCAGTCAGCTATCAATTGAGATGGAATGGCCATACAGCTGAATTGCAGTGTTTCCAAAAATGTTAATTAAGAATGGGATGCTGCTGCGAAGCGGCAGCTTTGTAGCCCTTTTGAAGCTGTACTGCAGTTGCTGTAAGTATTGTGGCATTGTACCAGTGAAACCAGTAGCCCTCTTCCTCCTTGCATCACCCACAAAAATAAAACTGCTAATGAGCTGAAATCAGAAGACCTTGTTCAGGATCTGAATCAGCAATTCAGACATTAATCTTGATGCCATAAGTTCCTTTGTTGTTGTTGTTTGTTTGTTTTTCTTTTTATATGGGTAGTACTGTTTAACTGCATGCAGCTCCTACTTTGAGAAAATGAAGTGTTGCTTAAGGACTAAGTTGCATCACTGAGACTTTATCCTAGGTTTACCCTCCATTTTGAATCCCCAATTCTTCAGTACAGTCCACTGATAAGAACTTCTTCTGTAGGTAACTATATTCAGTTAAAGCACTGAGTTGCTGATATTGGGGTACAGAAGAGTATCACTACAGTCTGAACCTTTTCTTTAATAGAAAACAGTTCAGCAGAACTATCTGTCCGTGCTGGTATTTAGTCCTTGAGCAAATGAGCAAATTTTGGTTATAATTTTTTTTTTTTTTTAAATAGAGGCCACTTAATAAACTGAGACACACTTTATTTAACACGGTTACTATAGAAAACATGTAAGTGTATATTCAAACATATTTATTTACTTATACAAGTCTTTGGATAACTTATTAATTTGTTGAAGTACAGAGGAGACTTTTATGTTTGAAATTTGACCTGCTAAGTACAGTAACTACTCTGAAAACACTTCAGGTCATGAATTTAACCTAATGCATTTGAGGATGCATTAAGTCCTATTTATGGAGAGAGAGTATGATCTAATAAAAAAAAGAGTCAGAAGCAAGTGTTTCAGTTCTATTCATGCTTTGCCTTCTACCTGCTACCTGCCTTGAGAGAAGTCATTTCTCATCTTTGTGCCCATCCTCTTGTCTGCTGTTTCTACCTAGATACAGTTTGTTCAGGGCGAGGAATTTCTTACTATTTATTAATTAACTTATTATTCTTCACATGATATGGTGGAAACTTTGGCTAAGGTAGGACTGCATTGTAAATGCTGTATGCTTATATTTTGCTCTATATCAGCTCATCACTTAAATACGCAAGTGTTTTAAGTTTAGTGTGGTGATAACATTGGCTGTTGTATCTGTCCTCTTCCTAATTTTATCAGTTTGGCTCCACAGAATTAGCACAAATATTTGACTTTCACTGAAAGTCAAAATAAAACCAAGAAAGCTAAATAGCCACAGAAATCTTTGCAAAAACCCACTTTTTTTTTTTTTCTACCATTTGTTCTGACCAGAAAAGAGCATGTCAGTGAACCTTTGGGGAATGTCATGAAATGAGATTTTTCCTGAAAAATTGCTGATAGTTCCAGTTGAATGCAACCAGAACAAGCCAATTGTAAGATCTCTGGGGTGGAATAGGATTACAGATTTTTTTTGTCTTGCCCTTTTCACTTTTGGACAGACTGTACGTAAATTCTTTGAACAAGTCTAACAGGGCTTATATGCAACAGATGGTAACAGCAGAAATAACTGCTTGGTGTTAGGTTTTAAACTGGTACTTAAATGGGTTTATAGAACATAGTGTTGAAACAATGGGATAATTTTACTTAATGAGATCATTTTTATAAGGAAGAAGTTATTTAGAGCTGAACCACAGAAAAAGCTGTATGATCAGATGATTTGTGGTAACGAGGCATGGGCATATTGGTAGTCTGGTGTCAATGCTAAATATTTAAACTAGTTTAGGCCATGTTTCCTGAAATCAAGCCAACTTGAATTTCTCTGTATTTGCATGGACCTTGGAGCATGTGTGGACAGTTACCACAGATCAGCCCATATACAGAAACTTACTGGTGTGCCTGTCCCCTCTCTAGTGGGGTTTGTGCCCCTGAGCCCTCAGTGAATATTTGGGGATGTTCTATGAAGGAAACCAAAGCTGAAACAAAAAGCGCTATTTCCAGAATATAAACGATCCCTGGAGAAAAAAAAACAAACCTCTGAGAAGGTAATAGAGACAAACAAGAAATCCCTATTATCTTTTCTTCATTTTGTTTCAATGATTAAGAAAAAAGGCAGCATTAGTTACTCATTTGAAAGCCTGTGGCAGAAGAGGAACTTGGGGTGCATGTCCCAGAGTTTAAATTTTTAATTGTTTAGTAGTATCAGATTTCCATACTTCCATTGTTTTTCATACTAATGCATGAAAATTTATGAGCACGTGCCTACCTAGCACATCCTGAAGAGCACCCATGAGGGGTGGCAAAGTAATAGCAAAGGTAATGGCAAAGTCTAAGCTTTGGTACCTAAGCTGATTCCCTTCCAAGTATCTAATGCAGATGAAATGCAGGCTGCAAGGAGGACAATACAGGTAATAAGTTTTCACGTTCAAAATAAGTTTGCACATTCAAATCCTGTGTGTCGTATTTTGCTCCAAATATAGTCAGTATTACACAAATCACAGCCACATACCTTCCAAAGAGAAATGAAAGCTTATGGATATAACAATACAGGTAAATTTCTCCTTAAATACCAGCATATTTTGAAATAACACTTGGCTTACAAAGAATTTTCAGCATGGAGAGTGTTTTTCAGTGCTAACTACTGTTGATAATTATTCAATGCATTGCTAATTATTGGCTGTATTGTTATGAGAGATTGCTTGTAATTATTAAATTATATAGCATCAGTGAGAAAACAATGTACATCAAAAAGTTTACCATCCTGAAGAAGTAACTTGTTTGGCCTCAAGTGGGCAATTGTATTTACCTCTGAGTTTTTTGGTTTAATAACTGTAGAAGTTGGTGCGAGCAAATATGAAGAATTATTCTTGGCTTGAAAAAAAACCCCCACAAAACAAAACTCCAAACCCCCAGAAGGAACAGAACATAGTTGTGTAGTCACAATCGGAAAGACTTCGTAAGCCTAAAAGACAATATCAAAATAGAATTAGTAGAAAACTAATTTGGAAGACTATTCTTTTTCTTTTTTGAATAACCTAAATTTGAAAATTCTTTGATATGTCATTTTTTGGGAAGATGTATAATTAAAAAGGAAAAATATAATGAAAATTTCAAAATTGGGAGGGGGAGATCAATTTTACAGAAGCTCCACCCACGTGCTTTTCTCAGCAGGGCTCTACAAGTAAAGTGAAAGATGGAAACATGACATCATTAAGACAGTCTAATTAGCTTGTAATTGGTCCCAGAAAGGTATCTGGTTACCAATTAATTGATGTAAACTGATTAACCCTTTCTCTAACATCCCATTCGCCACTTTTTTTTTTACTTCCATAGAATATGGTAAGGGTCAAGACTCTGTTGTGCTACACACTGTACAAACACAAATCAAAAAGACAATCCATAGCCCAAAGAGCTTACAACTTACGTGTTGTAGGGGAGGTGACACCTGCATACAAAAAAGATTTAGAATGAGTAGCTTAATACCAGTTAGCATGTTTGGCAGTGGTCTCACCCTAGCAGCAGCCGGACAGTTCTTGGGGCTTTTACAGACCTCAGAAAAAAAGGAAAAAATTTAAGAAGGATTTGAAGACATATAATGAGGTGTCTCTATAGATGTTTTCTCCCAAGAGTGAAGGGCAGAATGTGTGACAGTGGAAAGGTGCTTGTTTGAAAAATATAACAAGTGTGTGATGGAAGCTGGCATTATTGGCTCCTTGGAGATGAGCTTCAGCATCCTGACAAAGAAAAAGAGATGATTGGTAGCATAGGTATAATCTCTGAAGGGCCTTGAAAGTGAAGACAAGTAGCTGATGTTTGATGCAGTTTGGTGGGGGAGGGCAGCAGAGGGATGTAAAGAGAGGTGACATGGTCAAAGCAATGGGCTAGGAAAAGTGATCTTCATGGAAATATTCTGAAAGGATATGAGCAGGGCAAGGTTGCATTTGTCAAAGCTGAGTAGAAAGATGTTTCATTGATCACAACGCAAGATGACAACAGTTTTAGCCAGAATAGGCAAGGCTGTATTTTTGAGAAGTACTTAGGGCAGGGTTGTCTTCAAAGGTAAAGGCTGGGTTAGAGGTCTGAGGTATAGGCAGGATAGTGCTGATCTCCATGGTGACCAAATGAGCTAGTGTTGGGGGAGCAGAGGAGGACACTTGTTGCTCTGTTTGTTACACTAAGCTTAAGCTGGCTTCTAAATTTCTGTGCAGAGGTGCTGAGGGGAGATTTAACTTGAACAGGAGGCACATCTGGAGTAAATGGAGAACTATGAGTCATCAGTATAAAGAAGATAATTGAATTTCTCAGCTGCACTGGCCCAGAGATGAGGGTAGGAAGAGAAAAATGGGTCCAACTGAGAAGGCAAAACCTTCACAGAAAGTTGAGTGGTGTCAGGATCAGCTAGAAGGTGAGTGGAGAGCATGAAAGGTCAGTGTCATGACAGTCAAAGAATAGCAAACTTTAATGAAGAACATCATGGAAAACTGTCAAAAGGACCTTGGCATAATGAGAAGGGTATGGTTGGAGCTTTGACTAAGAAGAGGTCACCGGAGACTCTGGTGAGAACTGTGTCAATTGAGTGTAACGGGCAGAAATTAGATTAGGAACAGTTCAGGACAAAATGGAAGGAGAACTGACAGCAGCTATAAACAGCTTGTACAATGAAAATGAGAGGAAGCGGTGATTGGAGAGACAGGAGTGGGCTACAGTGTGTATGTTTTCGTTTTTAGATGAGAGACGCTACAGCATGCCCATATTGTGGTGGGAAAGAATCAGAAGAATAAGAGCAGTAGAAAGTCTGACAACTCTGCTGGAGTTTGAGTGTAATCTGATAGGGGAAACTCAGTGCAGCTTCAATATATCTGGCCCTTAAATTAAAATAGCTGCAGGCAGCACATGCTTTTCTGTGTGATTTAGAATGTGCTTAGCGTTGTGCAAAGCAACAAGCATTAAGATTCGTCTGCCCTGTTATCTTCCCCTGGTTATGTTGTGAGCAAGCAGGGCCTACTTGTGCCACAACTCAGTAGCAGAGGACTAAATCCCCTCCCCTTCATCGTAATTAACACTGAATGGATAATTGAGTGCTGTCAGTGGGTGCTGTACAGGTATCAAATTTGCATTTTCTTCTACAAGAAGTTTTTTTTAAAAAAATGCATTTTGAGTTTTTTCTGTAAATGAACTTCTCTCTTCCATGGAGAAAGCTCTCAGCTGTGCCAAAATGAGGGGTCATAATTTTACAGGTAATTAAAAATTTTTATTCAAAAATGTCAGTTCAGCTGCATCCATGGTGGGAAGTGCTGAAACATTTTCTCTCTAATTTTCGTGCTTTTCATCACACTTTATTTGAATTTAAAAAGTTTTCTTTGATTCCTCCTTTATTATTTTACGAAAATGAAACATGAACCAAAATGCAGAAGACTTTAACTGAAATAGTTTGATTTCTTGGAATTTTTTCTCCTTATGTGTTTTTATTTTTCCATCTAATTCTCCATGTTACCTGTACACATTTCAGGTTTCTAAAGTTTGAATAGTGATGCCAAAAACAACAGCCAAAGGATCTAGATTCATCTTCATGAGCCAGAGGTTACATGCATAAATTCATGACCATCACGCTGTGAATAAATTCTTTTGTTTATGCAACAGTCTGTGCAAGCACAACACACTTGCAGCTGAGCACCAGTTGGTTTACAGCTTTCTGTGCCATTCTCACTTCTGGGTGGGGGGTTGAGTGCATTGAACCCCACAGCTGGTAAAACCAGTCCAGTGCGAGTTTATTTGCATCTGAAAAGCCCTGGTTCCAAAGGTGCTTTGACTTGGCTTGCACTTGCATGTGTAGGTTGCTAAGCGCAGCCCCTTGTGTGCACACTTTGTAAGCACTATTACTTGATATTGTGAGTGAAAAAATTTATAGACTTAGCATCTACTGAAACCAATAGAAAGATTTCCACTGAAATCTCTGAGTGATGGCTCTGTTCCTAAACTTCAGAGAGTTTGTTCATGTGCATTTTCAACACAGGCATGCATGAATGAAGGTTTCTCTATTTTGCTGTTAGAATTTGCTGTGTTTTCTTGCAAGCAAAAATGAAATTTCTCTCATGATAAGTAGAGAAAGGCTAACGAGGCATATCTTCCTTCTCTTTGTGCCAGCTTCACAAGGGCTCACTCAACGAATGAATTGGTGTTGCTTCTGATTCACAGAGATACAAGTGAGAAAGCAATCATGGTTTAAGGGAGAATATAGATGTACCCTAATTTTGTAGAATAAATGCTATTTTGGTAGAATGTTTTAAACTTTTTTTTTTAACTCTTCAGGTTGGTGTGATGTAGGTCACTTGTGTTGAGAATGTGGGCCTATTTGGGATGTTGGAGAAGCAACAGGGAGAAACCTTTTAGCAGACATCTAGGGAGGCCTGCAGATTGAGAGATAAAAAGCAGTTTTTTGCTGGGGTCTAAGAGACATGTTTCTGTTTTCCCCCACAATCTCACCTTCCTTGCCAAAACACAAAAGGCCATAACTGAGCATATCTCTTGTGCAAATACTTCATCAACTTGGTACCATCTGAGCTATTTCACATCCCCTCCCCTTGCTCCAAACTGATATATGTGGCTCACTACATTTAAAATGAAAAGTCCTCAGACAATTCTAATCATATTGTCAGTCAGATAGTCATCTTCTGAAAGGGGATCCTTCACCTTTAAGAATGCATGTACAATAGTGATATGTAAGCAGCTCAAAGACTCAATACCCCTTTTTTCTGCAAAGCAAGGCTGGGTTAGGAAAAAATCAATATGTTAGAAGTAAAGGTCATACAAGGAAAAGTGACATGAAACAGTCTTCATGAAGGATGTTGTTCCCTTAGTTCTGTTTGAAGTTTTCTTTACCCTTGTGCTAGCCTTAGAACAAATATATTTTGTCCTAGAATAGAAACATATTTTTATTCA
Organism: Astur gentilis; assembly: GCF_929443795.1. NCBI lineage: Eukaryota > Metazoa > Chordata > Aves > Accipitriformes > Accipitridae > Astur > Astur gentilis. The sequence continues at coordinate 20,938,553 of NC_064889.1, forward strand.
CCTTTAAAAATCTGTATTTTAAATATTTGTCTATTGGGGCATGTTCACATTTTAGCTTGTTTTGTTTTTGTCCTATGGGTGAAGTAATCCTTGGAGAAAAGAATATTGTTTGTATGCCATCCCAGTGCATTTGCTGGTCAGGGTTCCTTTAGAAATGGAAGTATATAATGCACACAAATGTATTTGCCTATCTTTTTAACAGTTCTCAATTTACTTTTCAAGTGGGCCAGATGCACTACTATAGCTCTTAAAAGGGTCAGGAACATCTCCTTATTTCCCCACACTCTGTACTTATTGCTTGGGTATAGTTTTAAAGTAGTCCATGAACCCTTTTCACTCTTGCAACACATTTACCCACAATTAACAATCAAACCATCCTTACTTCATTCAGGCTCCCATTCTCTCTCTGCCTCATTTTCCCTGCCTCTCTCTTGATCTGCCATTGTGCCGAAAGCTGTTTGTGCCATCGCAATCTGCCCTCCTTACCAGCCACACAAGGATGGGGAGGGGGAGAGAAAAAGCACACAGCATTCAGGCACTGAATAGCAAATTGCTCTTGAGTGTCCTTGCTTCCCCCATCTCTCCCCCTTCCTTCAGAAGGACAAGGGGGCCCCTGAAAGCAACTATACATTTTGCTTAGTGCTCTTGAAAACAAGCGTTTCACACCTGAAGCCTTTCACGGCAGCCCAGAAGCACCCCTTCAAACCACTTAATTGCCAATTGCTTCTGAGCTCGTTGTAAAAGTCCATTATGTCAGCCAGCTCTATGGCGAGTGACAAAGTATGGGAAATGAAAGAGTCCTCCTTGCAGGGCCAATGCAGTCTTAAAAATCCCCAGTTCATTGGTTTGCTTGCTGTTAACAGACAGTTACTGGCCACAGTCAAAGGTATGCCAAAACCTCTATCTTGTATTATTATTTTGTTACATGAAAGATGCTGTTTTCCTTAGGTTCTTTCACATGTGTCTGTATACAAACACATAAGCAAATTTGGAATATGGCTGAGGAAGATACCTTCACGCAGACTTCATCTGTACTTGTGGACCTCAGATTGTATCATTGCCACTATTGTTCTGCTTAGGTTTATTTTGGTTTTTTTCATTACGTGAAGTAATAAAAAAAATAAATGCAAAAAGTGATGTGATGATTTTCAAGGTTGAAGCTATGTTCCTTAGGTACTAAGGAAAAAACGTGCAGGTACTCACTTAAAGAAAGAAGGGAGATCACCCTGAAGAGAAATTAAATAGATTATTTAAAAAAAAAAAAAAAAAAAGAGAGAAAACAGTCTTAGCCTGAATATCGGCTGTGAAGAATCATTTTGGAACTATATGTACCTTTGTTGTAACTAAGCATCTGGGTCAGTGTTTGAGCTGAGCCAAAAGTGTATGGATAGAACTTTATAGAGCAAGGCAGATGTTGCAAACATTCCCTGTTTTTATTTGAGTATTTATAATTCATTGGTTTCATGACCCAATTTAGCCTTTGTGGAACTCGGCACAAAACCTCCCTCTGATTTTCAGAAGTTCTTGATTTTGGACACTGCTTATTTTTGTATTCGTACCAGGGAGATATTCCAGTGAAATAGTTTACTTAATTGTGAAAGAAATTCAAACTAATGCTTGAGAATATTTGCAAAAATATCAAAGTTTGTTTATTCAAAAGATTGTGTGCATAGTATGAAACCTGATTCTAAAAGCATCTCTCTGACCTATGATGGAATAGGAATAACATCATATAACACTATGCCAGATTATGAATAACCAATACAGCTCAAACTCAGACTATTAAATGCGGCTAACTGATTACTAAGGAGTTGCAGATCTGAAGAGATCATTTTAATATTTTTTGAATAACAAGTTCAAGAAAATTGCTCTTTGCATATAGACAATTCATGGGTCAGAAAAGGGGTAGCTTTAATTGCTTAAACTGTTCATTATGAACTAATCACCCAGTTCTAATTAACACCTTTTAGTGGATTTTAAAGAAAAACATTACATAAACAGATGCAATGTAAACTTGACTAAATACAGTACTCTTAAAGACAAGTAAATTCTTAGAAATTGATTTTAGAGTATTATTAAGACATGTACATAAATATGTACTCAGTTTAGGCTTATGTTAATGAAATATGGTGAGACAATGATCTCAAAATTGTGAAGCCATAAAATGTATCTGGAGCCTTTTTAGCATTCAGACTTGCATTCCCCCAGGCTACCCCAATACACTTTAAAAAAGTCTAGTCACTCTTGCTTTTTGATAGGTTTTACAGTGATTATTTTCAAGTGTGGTGGTCTATCAGGTGCTTCAGATAGTGGGTTTGGGATTTTTTGGATTTTTGTTGTTGTTTTTGTTTTTTATCTATATTACCCAGTCTTCAAAGACAGGCTGATTTTTATTCATCAGAGATGAACAGAAACAACCCCTCTCATCCCCCTTACTCATGTGAGTATTGTGCTACAAAGGCATTAAGTAAATTAAATAACTAACTTAATAAACTTCATTAATGAAGAACCTTTCACTAAAACTAGGCCATCGGGTGTTCTGAATGGAGGTAGAGCTATTAATATCCATAGAGTCTGCTGACCTACGCCTGCTGAAATCCACTCTACATTTTTATGAATATGTGTGTCCTGTTTTGCCAATAAGAGCTACACTTGTGTTAAAGAATGACCAAAAATGTCTATTGAAACTGATTGGTCATTAAGTAATTTCTTTTACTTTTCCAACAAGCTATGTATCTGCTATGTTAATTTCTTTATAAAACTTGGTAGCTCCTTTCATCTGGCACAGTATGGGACTCCGGGAAGTTCTGTTGCTCAGCATTTGGCACAAGCATTCAAAGTCCCCAGTTCAGTGGCTTGACAGAAGAAACTGTGTAAAATGTTGATTTTTAGCAAGCTATGTTTAGTTTCCTCTACTATTTGCAAGGAAAATACTGAGTTTCATAAAGAAATCATTGCGAAACTTCTCCAGGACCTCCTTTACAAAAGCCCCTTCCATTTTCAAGGTACAAATCGGAGGAGGACACATAACGTGATTTTTCTGAGCAGAGATGACTTCTCAGACAGTATTATCTTCCTTTGCTGCAAGAACACACATTCATCACTCCTTTTCATCATACTCTTTACTGCAATTAGACATTTTCCTATATATTTCACACTGCTATGTAATTTTTCCTGACAGCTCATCAGCCTCTTTGACTCATGACCTGTAATGTCATCCTTGTTTTTTTGAGATGTTTGTTTGGTTTTTTTTTTTCCCCCACCAGGAGATGTGAGCACATATTATCATAGATGCATAAGGCCTATCAGTCATTTTTTCAGAAGGTATCCAGTAATAGAGCAATACTGTTCCCTCTCCGCCCACTTGTGATTTTTTTTCTTACCAATTTCCCTCAACTCCCTGAAAATAGCAGGTGCTTCTCTTCATTCACCTCCGCTTCATCCAGCCCATCTGTCTGATTCTTCTATGAGAAAGATTAATGGGACATAACTCACTTCATCTCATGGTTTTTAACAGATCAGGGCGGAGGGGTAGGTGGAAATTCTATCCAATTTTAGATAGATGTTTCATGATGAAGACCTGATGATGATATCGCAGCAGTAAATTTGGGATCTTTCATAGTGTTGGTCTGTTTCCAAAGTATTTCACAGGCTTGTGTTTTGAATGTCACCATAAGTAAGTTGCTCTCTACCCATCCATCTCAAAAGCCATCACTACTGTACCAATTAGATGTCTTAAGTGTAGTTGTGATAATATTGCTTTAGCTTCATAAGGCTAAATACACATTGATCCCTTACTTGGCTTGCATTGCCATGCGGGATCAGTCTTGGCAGGAGTGTTTGGGGGGGTTATAGGGTTTTTTTTGCCTTGAAACATATTTTCAAGTAGCCTGTTTAAAGCCCTTTTCCCCCCTTCTGATATACTTCTGTTTTCTCTCTTACTGTAAACGTCACAGTTTCAGTCTTTTTAGTACCAAATGTCTAAGGTTTTTTTGTTGTTAAATTTTGTGCCTTTGTGTTGAGTACCACTTTGCTCTGATTGTGGTCCTTTTGAAATAAGTGGACGTACATGAGTAGGAAGATGCTTCTGTGTATGCAATAGTATGACATGCCCTGACATGTGTTACTTCCCAGATCCATACTCAGCTTCTCTTACAGGTCTTTACTGGTGTTTTAGTGTTATGCAACTGACCGTTCTTGTCTGTCCCACTCTAGTAGAGGCTCAGCAATGTAAGAAATAGCACACCTTGTCCCAAGGAGCAGACTAGTTCATTTCTACATTTTGTGCATGTTTGCAGGATGGACGTGTATCAGATCTAGGTCAAATGGTTCCTTCTGAAGGTGATACTTTGCCTTCCTGTGATGCATTTGTGTCAGCTACTAAAGCTGGCAGCTCCCCATGTAAATGTGAATTCTGAAGAGCTTAGGTTTGCCTAGAAAAATGAGTATGGTCACGTGTAAACATACTGCATTTGCAAGTGCAGAGTGCGTATAAGCACCCACTATTGAAGCTGTACTGACCATACTATCTTGAAGACGTTGCTGTTTGGCCACCCCCTTGAGAACTTAGCCCTAAAAATCTCATTCTGCATGAGAGTTTTAGAACCACAAAGTCTAATTTTCTATTCTGTATTTCTACCACTTTTATTTACAAAGAAGAAAATGGTCTATATGTGTACTCTGCAACCTTTTGAAATCCTCTGTGCTCTTTCAAAGTATTGTCCAGAATGTAAATCAAGGCAAAATTTGGCTTTAATACTTCGAGTCTGATCACATTCACAAGGCTTGTCATTTTTGTGCCATGTTGTAAATGAAAGATGCCTTACAGAGCATTACACAATCTAACCAAAGAGAATCCCCTAGGTAGTTCAATATCTGCAGAGGCAGATGGATTGGTTGTAGTCTGTGATGCCAAACCAGTGTCTCCAATAATTTTTGATTTAACATAACAAGCATTCCTAAGCTGAAGGGAATATAAGCTACCTGAAGGCTACCTCTCCTCTAAGACTGCTCTGCATTGTTCCACTAAGGCTAAGAGCTTTTCTTCTGTACCCCTGATTCCAAACCCACATCTGTCATGTTTCCTCTAAGATCTTCCAGTGTTGCTCTTATCCTTGGACAGAAAACTAGAAGACTATGTTTCTCTTTAGGTTGACAATGAAGGCATAGCAGTATGCTGATTTTGTTCAATATGATGATAATAAAGGTTTGAGACTTTTGCTCTCTGTGGGAAGAGAAAAACTTTAGTGTAAAACTTTTTGTCATGTATTAAAATAACACTTTTGGATCGTCTGCTTCTAAAAAGTAAACAATGGGGAGTAAAGCACTCTTGTAAAGAAGTGGGTGTTAGAAAAACAGGATTCACTTTAAGGCAACTGGTGATGACAGAGTGTGCTCTATCTGTCTTTGCAACTCTTAAATTTTCTTCTACTTGAGTTGGCTCTTGAAGCAAAGCACTTGCTGCATACAATTTGTACAGTGCATTGCGTACTTTGATTTCTCTGTTAAGAAAGAAAACAGGCAGCAAATCTTACCAGTAAACGCAAAACTTTGAAATTCCAGCAGTTCCCTCTTGTTACTTGTATGCGCAATGAAGGCTGGTACTCACTGATCTTACCCAAGTGGCAGAGATGGAAGTTCCCAAAAGGTGAAAGCCATAAAGCTGCGTGCACAGAAAAACTTTGAAGGACACAAGATTTCTGTGTCCTTCAGGACCTCAGTGCTCCCAATTAAATGGGACACCTGAAACGTGCCACAAATTGTCTCATGCTCAAAGACCTCACTACCAATAATGTAAACAGAAAATACTAATTCATTGATATAAATAATATATCTGATACACTGGCAAGAACATGAAGCATTCTCTCATTGATAAGCCTTCTGATCCGGGCCAAGGTTAGAAAAATCATGTTTTAGATCAGTGTATCATGATATTAGGGGGCAGCAGCATATGCTGCACTGTTCTTGGGATCTGGACCAAAGATAACTGGCTTGGGGTGTAGAATGAAGTTAAGGTGTCAATTAAAAAAATTGCTTTTCAGATTTAAAATGTGTGTTTTGGGGTAATTGTTTTGCCAGAAAAACTATCAAACATTATAGATAAACATATGTTTTATATGGATTCAAATCATTTATTTATGTGTACAGAAAGGAAAGAAATAGAACCTGTTTCTTCATCCAGGAGTTAAATGGATTTTTTTTGCAGTACCCTCCAGTGAAAATGGCAAATGCCTACTGTAAAGAGCTTGGTTGAAGAAGCTTGCATTATTAAAATTTTTAACTTGAAACTCTAGAGGAAAAGTAAAGATTTAGGATATTGAAGTTGTATTGGTTGATTTACTGCAGTTGATAGCAGGCCATACCATGGCTATAACTTGTGTTGTAAGTCAAATTGTGAAACTCTTAAGTGTTAATTTCTGTATGTATAATATGTTACAGAAAATAATCCTCCAGTTTTTGTGTGGGCAAAGGTCTTGAAAGTCCCCAGTGGGAATTTTTGCTCTAAAATACTCCCTAACAGCAGTTGGCTCTTAATTAAGAGCACAGGACTTTAAAAACTATAATTTAACAAACTCCTCTTCCAGAGATTCAATAATGCTCTAAAATAAACACAGCAAATTCTGTATTTGTTCTATTAGGGAAGGAGTACTGAGTTTAATGTAAAAGTGAACAAATACAGAATATACATTCAAGTTCTATGGAAATGAGCAGTGTCAATGAGAACTTATCGTTTTAAAGAAAGCATTGGCAAATTATTGGAAAGTACTTTAGGCTATGTTTAAAGCTCAGTGTACCAGAGTATCATGCTCTTTCATAGTATGGTCAACTCTAGATGAATGTAAATGAAGTGTTTAGCTATTTGTTAACTCATGGTAGCTCATACCAACAACTATAAGTGCTCCAGCTCACAGTAGTCTTTCTGTATATTTCTGTAAAATGTTTGTTGAAAAGTTTGTACGAGTCTGTTGAAATACAAGTTTGAAAGATGCAGTGATTAACTATTAAAAGAGGCCAAAGGATGCTCATGAGTAGAGGGTTTTTATGGGACTGTGTTGCTTTTCACATTTAAAATCTACAGCATAGACATTTTTTAATATAGAGAACTTAATGAATTTTGGATGAAATATTTGTCCATTTGGTGTAATTATCTAGTTTCATCTTTAAAACTTGGAGTTTACCTACTAAAATTTATAAAAAAGAACATAGAAAAAAAAAAATCTTAAGAAGGAAGTATCCTGGCCATTACTAGACTTTAGCTTAAACTCGGTCTGAGATTTTGCTCCATTTCTGCATCTACTAGATATTGGTTCTCTTAGGAGTTTGGACATTTGTTCAATTCAACAATATGACTTTGGTTTTCTAGGCAGCAAACTACAGGTCTGTAATTTAAACTCGGACTGTTGTCTTGTGTGTGTATTTTAGGAAATATGGGTCTATTGCCACAGAAGGAACAGTGAAATTCAACAGATGTTTTAAATCACTACACTATTGGCAATTAAAATGTTTGGAAGAACTAGAGGGAGTAGAGGAATAAGAGCTAAAATTGTGCAAAGCTATTTAAAGCGGGGGAAGGGTGTCAAGGAAGGAATAGAGGATGTTTTCCTTGGAATATTTGTTTTCAGCATGAAATTCCTGGTCAAGAGTACACATAATTTATCTTTTTCTTCATTCTCCACCCATCAGTTTTTCTTCCTTTTTTTCTTAATCTGAGCTCGACTGCTGCTATCTGTGTCGTTCAGACTTCCTGACCTACGCAGCAGCTCAGGAGGGGTGGTACGGGCTCTTAATGTTCTGCAGGGGAAAATTTAATCAGAAAAATAATAATCTTCCTTGCAGTGGAGAGGAAAAAAGGGGGATTCAGCATGCATGACAGAACATGCGTGGACCACCAGAAAAGCGTGGTGAGGTTGGAAGGTGGTAGAGCTCTTTTTTAGAACAATCTGATCAGAAGGCAAATGTCTAAAAGGAAAAGGAATCCGAAAAGAGTGTTGAAGTGCCAGAATGCACCAGCTAATAACTTTAAATAGTTCATTGAGTCTTCCGGAATTTTTTTTGTTCTTCTTCAGGAATAATCTGCTTACATCGTTAAGACCTCAGCTAAGCTCAGTAACACAAATTACCAGATGTTGTATCCCCTAGTTTTTTCCATCAAAAGACCAACCACCAAGCTTGTTGAAAGAGAGAGGTCATTGTCCTTCCCTGGCAATAAAACTAATTTTGCAACTCCTAACAAATGAAATGAGAATACCTTTCAGCTGTAGAGGGGATCCTATCTCCTGCTTCTTCCAAGTTTCCCTGTTTGGCTTTGTTATTTTCTAATAATGCACTCATGTGTAAGCTAATAATGTGAACAGAGGGAAAATGAAGAGTTTAAAAAAAAAAAAAAAAAAGGCAGAATGAATTAGGGCAATTGAGGTCGCTCTCTTTCATTTTTGCTGGAAGGATTTTAGCCCTAGTTTTTACCTTATCGCTTATTACACAATTTATGATAAAATGAGATGTGATTCCATTCTTATTGTTGTGCTATAGCCTATTGAACATGCATATATAGAATTCGTTTCAAATTTAAACACTATCTTAATTATAAATTGAATAAAATGGACAACCTATCAGATTCCCTAAATTGCATTCTAACAAATAATTTCATTTTCCATTACTTTTCCACCAATGATATACTGGGCATAACAATGTTGAGTATACACCCTGTTCCTCTACTTTAATTGAGCCAGAGATTTTGCTGTATGACAACTGTTCCTCTGTGGGCATGTGTGTTGCTTGCCATTTGTTCCGTAAACTGTTTTTTAGATTTTTAGTAAGGCTATATAAAACCCTAGAAAACATTTGTATAAATTTTATTTTGCTTTGTCTTTTAAGTCTTATCCTACCACAGGCATTACAATTCACAGCTTGTAGTTTTACATGCACAGCTTGGTTTCAACTAGGTTATTCAGTTTTAAAATATATGTAGAACTCGGATTCCGTAAGGATTTTTAACTTAAGTAGGATCTGAGGTCAGAATATGATCCATATCTTAGCTGGAATTTGAAAGGTAGTAGCAAAACAGATCTAACAAAATAACTGATGTCTGTTCATTGCTCTGCATTTTCTAAAGTAATTTGGAATTTAGGTCATATTTTCTATAGTAAATCAGCCTGGTAGAAATAAATAATAATAAAAAGCATTAAAAGGTTTAGTGATGTTTTCTACTAACTTTTTAAAAGCATTTCAAGAATTAGGATGTGGAAAAATTGTGATAAGGAGTAAATATACCAAAAATTATACCAGCCAGGAAAAGGATAGGAATGTATTGGCTGCTTTATAAGACCCATGACTTTTAATTCTCTATATAAACCTCTGTTCAGATTTTAACTCAACTTTACCATTTACTTCCATTGTACTATCTCAAAAATTGCAGTGATAAATTGTATAAAAGATTTGACCTCTTTTTCATTATATTGCTTATACTTTCTAAATAAACTTCTGTGTATTTTAAGATTTCAAATGTATTTCAGCCAAATGCAGACTGTTTTTTGCACCTGGTAAAAGATTGATTGTATTTAAAAATAGCCAAACATCTGCTTTTTTTAACATGCAGTTTATAATTTATTTAGATTTTAGTTACGTTTCATTTGGCTTCAAAGAGCAAATACAGCACCAAACCCTGATTTCTCAAAGGATTTCTGAAAAAGTGTTGTACTTTCCATATTATTATTTTTCTAGAATATTAAATATTATTTAAATGCTAAATTCAGATCTAAGCAACACTAATTTGTCATGTTTTTTGAGTCTAAATAAAGTTAAGCCACTTGAGCAAACATTGAGACTTTCATCAGAAGAAACAAAATTGTACAATAAACACATTTGAATGTTACTAATTTAGCATTTTTCTAATGTCATAAAGAAGATTATATTCAAATTCCTCTTCCTTTTAACTTTCTTTTAAAAGTATGTTTTATTTTTATTTGGATTCCTTCAGCTTTTTCATAGCATAAATTACTTACAGATCCATGTAGTGTTAAACTGGCAAAAATAAATAAATAAAATACTTGTTGCATCTCAAAGGATATTTCTTGCCTTCTGAAGTCTGCAAATAGGCCATAAAATCTAATAGTGCCTGAGAAATTCTAGGAACAAGCTGAAGTATTCCAGCAGTGTAGCAGTGAAGATAGGTCTGAGCTTTAGACACAGTACTATTCCTCTTTATTTCATATTTTGTACTTTAAGAGTTTTATCCAATGTAAACCCTACAATTTTTAGCCATTTTCCCCCCAGTTGAAATGATTTGCTATCACTGTAACTCGATCTGTTATCTCCCAAATAGTTTCAACTGTGTTAATGTGTGCATGTACTTTTTTTTTTTTTCTTATCAGGCTCTCGGCAGCATTTGTGATTCATAGCAGTCATCAAAGTGATAATAAACTCATTCACAATACTAACAAACATGGGGCTCCCAGTTATTTACGAGGCAAATTCACTGCAATGCTGGGCAGTGGAACAGGGGAGAATCAAGATGGTGTTGATTGATAAATTGACAGGTTAATTTACAAGTGGATAATAGGAGTTAGACCCAGAGGGAGCGACTGCAGGCCCATGCTCTAGCTTGGTTGCACTGCCATCTGTCTTGTGCCTGGGAATCTGCAGGAGCAATGCAAGTCCAGATCAGACGCACACCCGCTCTTCCCAAATTGAAGACAAAGACCCCTATTTACGGCAGTTTTAATTTGTTTGCTGTCTCAACACAGCACACTGGACGCCCCTCCTTCCTTACATCTCTCTGCCAGCCAAATGACATATACCTACAGAAATGCCGACGGTCTCTTGTCATTTAAAATGTTAAGTGTTTCTAAGGTCCTGGCATGCTTCTGCTTTGCTTTTAATTGAGGGGAGAAGAGAAATATTTTTGTAGGTTATAGTAGGATACACAGGTCTGTGCTGTTTGCATTGCTTAAAAAGTGATTGCATTATTTTCTATTTAATAGTTGCTTGAAATACATTTTTAAAGTCAGTGGATGAAATAAAACTACTTTTTAACTTATTTTAAGATTAACTTATTTTTCTTTCTGAAAATATATACATTTCACTGTTCCTTGTCTGGCTGACAGGAACTTAGTTTTGTAGCCAAATATTTCTTCTGTTTAGTTGGGAACATTGAATAACTTCTGTGAGTATTCTCATTTTTGTAATCCCTAGGAGCCATTTTTATGGCAATCAATCACTGTTTTTATGTCATTAAGCATTTAACTAAACTGGTTGTTGGCTTCCCCACAATGACCTGAAATTTCATGGAATTCAAGATCAAGGAACAGTTGCAATTATGTGTCTTTGAAGTTAATATGTTCCAGTCTTACATTTTTAGCATTAAGAAAGTTTTATTGGGAAAATAAAAGGGGTGGTCAGAAATACAGGTTTTGGGGTTTTTTTTTGGTTTTTTTTTGGGGGGGGGGTGTTTGTTTGGGGTTTTGAGGGTTTTTTTGGTTTGGTTTTTTTGTTTGGTTTTTTTTGTTGTTTTTTTTTTTTTTTTTACAGTACGTGTTAAACACTGGACAAAGTGTTTTATTTTAAATACCTAGCATGCTTAAGCTGCAGTTGCCAAATGTGCATCAGCTGCCCTGTGCTGGAGAGCTCAGAACTGGATCTCAAAAAACAGGCTATAGTATGTGCTTATGTCTCCTAGCGTTAGCCTGTATAAGCAAGCATGTTTTATGCTTATTGCATGCCAGCTTCTGGGAATTGGAGTTCTGCAATACCTGGTGAGACCATGAATCCTGGGCTTTCATTCTGCAGCTCAAGATCTGAATGGGTAAAAAGCACAGCACTTTAATATCTGCTGATTTTGTTTTGTCTTAAACTGTTATTAAATTAAGGGATACCTAGCACACTTCTCGGATATGGGTTTGTCTTCCCAGTTATTCCTGGAGCCCAAGTGGAGGGGAGTAGATGCCGGTGGGCTTGCACAGAATATAAATTGTTGCAGCTTGTCTCTGGTGAACAGTAATGATTCGTAATGCTCTAAATGAAGTTGTGAAGGCATTCAGGGGTAAATCCCTTCCTCCACGCCTAGCCCAAATGTAGAGGCTTGACACGGGGGAACTCTGCAGGGAGCAGGGGAAGGAATAAACCTTCCTTTGCATGGGCCGTGGACCTGTTTGGCTATGGTCTCCAAGCTACAGGCACCCTCCTCTGTGGTTTTGCCTGTCAAAGGGTAAATTGCTGGTGCATCTGTGTAGTAACAGAGATCCTGGCTCTGCTATTGCTCACGCCAACCCTGGTGTCAGCAGAGGACCCCCTACATACCATCAGAGAAAATAATGTCCTGATATTATGCTAAAACTCTTCAGTGAGACAGTGTTGTTTTCTGATGCTTTACTGATCAGCAAAATGTTGTCTCAGTTGTATGAAGCAGGCTGAACTGTTCAGAGACTGCATCTGTAGCAAAACTAACACTTTTTTTTTTTTTTAAATACTCTAGAGGTGAAAACCAGTATTTCCTATGCACAAAAAACAGCCAAAGTTTTAAAAAGATAATAAAAACACAGGAAAGTTGGGCTTTTATAGGAAGAAACTTTAAAGAATGGAAGATTACTATTTTACTGATGAGTTAGGATGAGTTATACGAAACAAAGGACTAACAGCTGAATTTAGCAGTCTGTCTATATCATCCTGCCCACCATTGCATTTAAGCAGCTTTTCTTAACTAATTTGGGCTGATTCTTGTGTGCAGTGATTTTTGGTGGAAGAAATTAGGTTTGTTGCACAGTCGTTTAAAACCAGAATAAAAAACAGTGCCTGGGAAGTCAGATACTCATTTACTTTAAACAAAAAAATCTGAGTAACAAAAGAGCCAGGGTAATCTTGAAGTATGATCACTGGCAAGAAGAGCAAAGTTTTAAAGCAGTATGTGAGATGAGGGTTCACATGACAGGAGTTTGTGCAAGTTAATGTGAATCATCCTGATCCCCTGCTTTACCTGGTGGATTTTGCTGGTCTTCCAGCATGGATTTAATGCCCCCTTCACCTGCTTTGTACTGATTTGGGTCTATTTGTTTTGTGGTAGTTGTCCAATGTGGTATTGAACTGATTTAGGGGTGGGGTTTTTTCCTGTCTTTGATTTCTTTTGAGCCATCTGGACAGTGACAGGTTTGAAGGGTCATAGATTATAATAGTAATTAATCTTATAAATTAATTTCAAAACATTCTGATAAGTCTTTTTACAAACATTGAGTAACAATAGCAATGTAATAAGAGTGAGAGTGGTGATTGGTTCTGCATTTTATAATACAATGCAAGAACTGTGAATGTTTAAAAAAAGTGTGTGTATGTATGTATACATATACACATGTAAATGTTCCCAATTCTCACATGAGTTCAGGTAGCTTTTTTTTTAATGCTGCAGCATAGGGCTACAAATAACATGAAATGAAAAAGGTGCAGATGCATTTAAATCCCTGTCTTTCTTGGACACACACATAACCATAGCAAACGACGGGTGAGTTACAAATAGAGAATATTTAGACTCATTGATTTTCATTATTACTTCTTTCTCATTCCATATGTCACATCAAAGCATGGTGTTATTCTGTTTGGAAGGGAGATCAATGCAAGGAAATAGGACCGATCCTTGCTGTTCAAGAGGGGTTTCCAAATTCAGTGGGTGACATAGGATAAAAGTGGCTGTGGATTTGCTGTGACTGTTTTCTTAAGTTTAGCCAGACAGACTGCGCAAAAAGAAAACAATGCATAGATTCTGGCTTTATTAAAAAAACTATTCTCTTAATTGAAGCTTATTTAAAAACTTGGGCATTCTTTTTAACTATAATGCTTGAAGATTGTCTTGACTTCTTTTTATTATTCAGAATCATTTCAAGTAAAAGTGCACATCTCTTCTCAGTAAACATATTTTATAAATCAATCCATGCAAATAATGCTTTCTTCAATTGTGCACTTCCTAAAATAACATGTTGACATCAAATCATCCTGTTTTGAGGAGTTTGTAATAATAAATAATAATCAATGCTGCAGACTGAAGGATCCATCAATTATATTTATTTTACCCACAGTTGAGACACTCTCGGTTGTATATTTTCCCCCAATAATTTTGCACATTTTATTGTAAAGTGTACTTCAGTCTAATTGGCAATGTGGCTACTGACTGATTGAGACAAAATTACACTTTGCCTGAAACAAAAATTGAGTTCTATTATGTGAAATCTAAAATATTGCCATAGTCTTGCACAATTATTCTAGAATGTGGTTTATCAGGGACAAAAGAGAACTGAAGAACAGGTAGTGTAAAGACATAGAAACTGATGCAAAAAATTGAAAAATGTTGCTTGAAATCAAATTCAAATCACAAGGGAAGTAAATTTGGGAGATTATCAACATTATGAAAAAGAGCACCTAGTTTTGAGATTATGAAAATATTTTAAATTAAAGAGGTTTTGGAAACCCCCTGCAGACTATTCTAGTGACTAGAACATTATTTTAACCTTTAGGATGAGTATGTGAGAAAGAAATTTAAAATTTTAGGCTGTTTAGGATCAGTATATTCTCAATAAACAGAATGAGTGTTTCATGGAGTTGTTGGCTCTTTTCAGAGTTGAAGTCCATACTGAATATGGTATTACAGAAAAGGGGGTTGCAGATTTAATAGATATGTCGTCAATTATAAAGATTTCTGGGGACATTTTGTGGGGAGAAAAGATCACAGATGTCATTAGAACTGAACAAAAGAAATTCCTTTTCAGAGAGTATAAAATTCTCCTCCAGCCTATGTCCTATTTTGAGCCTTTAAGAAGTAGTATTTGAGCCCATGGGGAGAGACTGCTTGCTAACTTGTAATTTCATATGATTTGAAATGTGGCACTTGCTGGCCTCCTATGTGGGATCACTTAGGAGAAACAGCAGCTATCTGTAAGACCGGGTTGCCTAGCCAGTTATCTTGAGCTAAAATCCCTTTTCACGTTTGTCTTGCATACACAACATAGGTAAGGGGTTATTTTGGTATTGGATGCCAATAGGTAGATGTAATTTTGGTAAATCTGTTCTTTAGGGAAGTCAAAGTTCCTGTAGTACCTTATTCAACTAAAGCAAATGTTAGAAATAAGCACCAGATCATAATATTATCTGCTTAGCTCTGTGGAGCGGTGGGCTAAGGTAAGAAAGCTGCAAAACAAGTTATCAAATCAGACAAAGGGACCTAATTAAAACATGATTGCTGAGGTCTATGAAAAAATACAATTAAGTTGTAAGCTAAAGAAAATGAGGTGGCAAAGTTAATGTATTTGCCATTTATCTCTTGAGATCTCAGTTCAAAGACTCACTTTCGAATCCTACAGGATCAGCTCTTTCAGATCCTACAGCAGTCCAATAGATTTAAAATTAGATTGGACTCATCCAAAGATATAATGTGTGAATGTAACAAAGCTGCTCTGAAAATGAAACTAGCACTCTGGCTGTCATTGCTTAACGTCTTCCCAGGATGCAGCATTAGGTATTGCCTCATGTAGACAGAATAAAACTGAAACAAGGAAATCCAGGTGCAAATCACACTTCAAGTTATTTAGATGAAATTCTGGCATTAGAGCAAAAATGTCCTCTCTTTGTGTGTAAGAACTCAGTTTTCTTGACACCCCCATCCCAGTTTAAGTAGCCAAAAGATCTATATAATAGCTGATTTAATTTTACTGGTTAGCTTCGCTGTAGACCAGATGTATTTTATCCTCAGTATCTTCAAGACTAATTCACATTTTTTTTTTTTTTTATGTACTGCTGAATTGCAGGTCAAGGAGGGGGATTGTAGTCATAGGATGAAAAGAGTGGGACTTAAGTATCTGAGTTCAAAATTCAGGTCTGCCACCCATTTCCTATGTGACAAGACATGTAACCTTCCTGTTCCTTGAGTTCCCAACAGAAAAATGAGGATGTGTTTGAGCCATGTTATCTGGATGTTCTGAGTCGGGGACAAAACCACCTTATTCTGATTTCATTCAAGCAGTGTTGAGCACAACAGTATTACAGCCATCACCTGGCATGTTTCTGTGGTCAAGCTGAAGTTGGTTTAGGCTTATGGTTTGGCCTATAAAGATACAGGGTGACACTTGTTGCCTGCTGAATCATTGTGTTCAACAGCTCACAACCTTGTGGTGTTAGGCGCACAGTGCAGCACCTCTCACGGGCGGGGTAGGTATTTGGCAATTAATGTATATGACGCTTTCAGTGATTTTTGTCCTGGTGAGAAACTGGGCAGAACATAAGTCAAAGCAGAAAATCTTTCTTTCAAGTGAAGATAGCCCCCTCCCCCTCAAAGATTCGTCCTATTCCACTTCTTTTATTTTATTCTTCCTATTAGTTTTTGACAGTCTGTGTATGGAGATATTTCTTGTCAAGGTGAAAGTCACTTCTCTATTGCTTGCAGTGCTCTGCCAGTTCCTTTTAAGGAGTTAGGTGCACTGTGAGTTAGTAGGAGCAATGAACCCTGCTCATTCTTGCAGCTGTCTGTAAAAACTTATTTTATTATTCTTGTTTTGTGGAACAAAATTAGATGCTTTTAGTTACCTTCCATGGTTTGTTGGCACGGTGGCTAGGTAAAATATTTAAAGCAACATATAATGAATGTCCAAAACTGAACAAATATTCCACAGATATCTCAGTATACCTGAGCCTTCTTACTGTAGTAGCAGAATTGTTTGTAGATTAAAAAAATGTATGTATGCCAAACCTCATGTGGGGCAGAGGTGAGACAACCACAGACTGTGGTGCAGTGTCCTACTTTCCCCCTCTTCCAGCTCATGTTTCAATGGAAAGTAAGATTTGCATTCTGGGCTGAGGTCTGCCCAGCACCATGCAGCCCTGCAGCTCTGATGGGGAATTCATTTCCTACCCCTGTACAAATGAATTCAAACCTACACGGGAAATTTTCCTTGTGAGTGACCTTGCACTTTTCCTCCTGTTGCCTAGAGGTGAGCAAGATCAGTGAGCAATGCTTGATGACACACACCATGCTCCTGTTCCTTGCTGCCCCTGCACCCCAGCAACTACAGATTGTAAAACCCCATGTCCATAATCAGTGATAAAAATAAATCCTGTACTGGGAGGTGGGTAGTCTCCTTCTGTTGCATTCAGATAGCCCACTTGGAAATGTTGAACAAGCAGGGGAAAGTGCATCAGGCATCTGTAGAGGATGCTGATGTTGGGAGATTGATATTTCAGCTAGGCTGTTGTCTTCGAACTCTAGTCGATATTCATTATTCCTGCAATTTTCTATGCATATTGTGCATAAAACAGATAAAACCAAAACACCATGTTATTACAGCTAGAGAGAAAAGCTGTATGTTGAGCAAGAAAAAGCATTGAACTGCTAGAGTAAGGGCAAGAGGCAAAGCAAAGGTATGTTCTGTTGTTTCCTTTGAGGAGAGGTGAAGGCAAAGGGGAGATTTAGCAGCTGTTCCTTGTGGCAGAAAATCATCCCTGATTGTTTGTAGAACAGAGGCATATGAGTGTCAAACAGATACCATAGATCCACAAAGATATATCCTGACCTGCATGCCTGCTGGATGTGCATGTCATGACTGTAATTTTGTCATGGTAAAAAAAGTCAGAAGTCATGAAAACCTAGTAAAAATGAAAGAGAGGAAAGTCACTGGCAAGTTTTGAAGTAATCAAATGACCCTTGCAGACCTGGATCTCTCTAATCTAATTTTCTTAAGGTCTGAATGGTGGCTTGTGTACCTTCTATTAGGCAGTATCTAACCCTTACCTCTTAGAGACCTCATGTACAGTGGGGCCTTTAGGAATCTCTCTGTGCTAGGTTGTGCTGTACCACCTCTAAGATGGTAATGGTAGAATATGAAATTCCTGTGCTAGGGCCCAGCTGTCTTGTTCCAGTTAAACTCATGCTGTTGTCACAATGTGCTGATTCATTAGCCTACAACCATATTTTCCATCCTGGGCGTACTCCTATATCATATGTGTTCTCTAGTTAAGGAAGGACAGGTTTGTGGATTGTTGTTTGTTTCATTTTTTAGACAAATGTGGGAGTAGTTTTTCACACTGATGCTCAACATTTTGCTCCTGCTTTTTATTGTAAGGTTGAGAACAGATCAAATGCATAATGCACAGCTGTGTGGCAAAAAGGAAGGAATGGACTGCGACTCTCCATATAGAATCTCTGTATCTCCTTGTGACAAGAAATCTGTCTTGTGTGATGTATCCTCAATCTTCAAATACATCCCTAAAGCTATTAGCCAGGCCGAATTATTTCTTGACTTGTAGTATGTTATCTAAACAGGCCATTTTTGGGCTAGTATACATTAAAACCTCCCTTCACCCTCCTTGTCTGAACCAAACTGGCCATTTTTCAGGTTCAGATCAGATCACATCAATCTTCCCTCCAAACATGCCCCCAGCTTCCTCTTTCTCGTGTCCTACAGCTTCTCCCCTGTGTTGGGAGATCAGGTGGCAAGTTGTCAGCAAAGCCCAGCTGCTGCTCATCTTGAAATTCATGCTTGCTCTGAGCTTCCCTATTAGTTTTGCCCTAGAGAGTGGTGGTGGTTGCCGCTAACAGGGAGGCCCAGAGCCATCCGCATTTCTGCCAGCTCTAAGACTTCAGAGGACTGGAGGCTCTAGTGTAACTAATAGGGAAGTCTGGAAGCAATGGGAGATTTGAATGTAGAGACACAGCCTGGGGCCCGAGCCAGTGGTCTGTCACTACCGTTCCTCCTCATACTGCTTCTAGAAATATAAAGTGGACCCTGCAACCTCAGATGAATAGACCCCCTGTATTGAAGCTGTGGCTTCAGTGAAGACAGTGGCAAATAGATTTCTAATGTTAAAATGTATATCAAAGATAAAGGAACTGGAGAGAAAGGGCGTGTTAAGAGTGACCTTGAAAATTTGACCTAGTGTGTAGGGGAAGGGAAGGTCCCAAATCAAGGTACTGCAAGCAGGTTTCTCTGTCACAAGGCTACCCAGAAATGTAGAACGCCTCCTCTGTGGGACACTGAAAACTACAACAGAGCTGAAGTGTTCCCACACCATAATGTGATGGAAGGGGATAGCATCTGTTGTATTTTCCCCAAGAAGGCTCAGCTTTCCAGAGACCAGGAAACACAATACTGTGTCGATTGTTTTTCAACAAGAGTATTTTTGCACAATTGGGCAGAGCAACCTTTGTTCAGCTTTGGACAGCCCCTGTGATAACCATCTTTGTGAGTATCATCCGTAGCTGCGAACAGTGCCAGACCAAGAAGCTAGTTAGAATAGTGAAAGTAGCTCTCTATTTTGATGTTTTTCCTTAGGTGTTTGTAAAACTGATCCCATCATCTGTTCAAATGAGTACTGTGAAACAATAACTTATATGAAAATGATTAAAAACCAGCTAAATGAAAATTATGGGTCAAAGACTGATTTCATATGAATATTCTCCTAACATGCAAGTGTTCTCTGGAGCCTGTTTGCCAATTGACTATACCTCTGTGTCCTCTGGTTAAGAAAAAGATGATGTTTTCTGGGTAGTGATATTTGTATTTTGAATGTGAATGTGAAATCTCTTCTTAACATGTCAAAACAGGAAAGAAGAGTCTAAGTAACCTTTCACCACAGTAATAAATTTTTCTGCCAGTGTAATAAGTAATATAATTATAGTTTAATTATCTACACACACATTCAGTGCATCACTGTATTTACAGATAGGGTCTACTTGGCTTGTGCCAATTATGGACTAGTTTAAAACTACCACTTAGTGGAGTTAGTGCTGATTAACACTGATGTAACTGAATAGAATCACAGTTTTGTAATAGCTTTAGTTCAGAAAATTCCCTCTCTTTTGAAAATCCTTTCAAAGATATGCTTATGTTGAGGAAACTAGTGATTCTCATCCCTCTTAACTGAAGCCTGCTTTGAAACCTGTGCATCCCTTCCTCATCTCTCTCTCTCCTGCCACCCCAATCCCTCTTTCTCCCACTTCTTGTAGTTGTAAGCTAGTACCTATGACCATGCTGTTATGCTGCAGAAGTCAAGAATGAGTCAAAAGTTCTGAGTTCCCACTCCTGACTCTTCTTGAGTAACTTTATTTCTCTCCCCTGCAGAAAGTTGATTTTCATTGTTGCGTGGAAACCTTCTGTTCAAACAGAAGGACGTCCGCTCTGGATTTTTACACTTTTCCCTAATCATTAATCTGAGTTACAGATGCAAGTGGCTCACGTGCCAAGGAAAATGGACTAAATCAGTCCCTTTCACATTTGTATTTCATGCTCTTCCTCTTGCACACCACTGTGTCCCTTATGTTCCTGTGATAATCCCTATAAACTAGAAAACATTACCAGCTGAGTCTTGGGTAAATCCCTATCAAGAGGTGATGAAGGACTTGGGTAATGGTGTTAGAGTGATAGAATGAGAAGAGGTCGGGGAGACTGAAATCGTTCTACCAGCATGGCTAGCAGGAACTAGGCAGGGAAGTTAAAATGTAATTCCATATGCAACCTGTTCTTGACAAAGTGGAAAAGGCTTTTCTGCTCATGTTCTATTGCCAGTGTCAATAAACAATGGTAAATATATACAGCTGCATGGACAGATATATCCTCAAATATGAATTGCACACTTTAGATATTTGTTTGGTCTGTAATATAAATTCATGCCCCAGAAAATAATAATAATACATGAAACTTTGTCAGAACCATTTGATGGCAAAACCTTTCCAGTCTTTGAATAATGAGTCTCAAGGGGTGAAAGCTTCACATTAGTAAAGGCAGTCACTAGTTCTAGACAATTCTTTTCCTGCTGTAAAACTGTCCATCTGTCTGCTGAAGACAAAGCCACTTGAAGTGAATTCTCAAAATCTGGACTTATTAAGAAAAGATATTTATGTAAATGGATATTGTAATACAGGAATAACTTTTCAGTTTCCTCTTTCATTATCAAATCATAAGCAATGAGACAGTCTTTAAGTGTAAGCTAAATTTATGAAACTATCCTGTTGAATTAGAGAAAAATATGTTTTTGTGTTATGGTAGCTTGAGTTGTTTTGTAATTGTTCCATTTGTGGACAAGCTTTGCCACCCACAAGGATGCATCTTCATGAGATTGGGCAGATCACAGAATGCTACATAATTTACTTTGTGCTCTAAATTCTTACCTGAGCCCTGGTCAATCTAAACACTAGTATGGGGAAAGTAAACCAGAAGGGCTGTATTCTTCATCTTTTTCCCAAACTAGTTCTTCCTCTGAAGCCTCCATAAACTTTTTTTAACTTTGTTAACTTTTAAGTTAACTTTGTTAAAGTTTGCTAAACTTTCAGTGATAGTGATCTGTATGAAACATCATATATCCCACAAATTTTCCTATTCTTTTGTATGTTATTCCTGAAGCCCCTAAAAAAACCCAAACAAAACAACCCCCAAGCCCACCCCTCCCCCCCAAACCCACCAAACTAAAAAACCCCTCTCTCTTTCCTTGATGTACCTATCAGTCAACAGCTTGCAGATGGGTATAATGGGTTACCTCTTCAAACTACACATTTTACTTTCTCTTAATCTTCCCTGACGGGCTAGGGTTCAGTGCTGAAGTAGAGGGCAAGAAAGGCCCATGGCATATGCTTACATTCATAGTGATGCTTTTTCTTCATGCAAAGTTTGCCAAAACAGGTCCTAGATTTGCAGATATTCACTACGCTGAGTTCTGGGCTGCATTTGTCTTATATTTGGATTTGATCCACAGGGGGGTAAAGAGTCTCAACTCTTGCGTACCAGTATGTTAGTGTCCTTGTGAGCTCAAGACTTTGTAGGATTAGACAGCACACTGCATAGAGTACAGATCCTCTGGTCCATGGCCTGTGGTCTCAGGCACCACTGCAATGCACGTAACACCACCACCAGTTCAGTGAAAGTGCTGGAAGATGATTATATTTTTTTCCCCTGACTAAAGCTCCTCAATTAGGAGGTAAGCTATTTCTGCTGAAATAAATGCTAAATGACTTGACTTTGCGTTTTGTAGTTGGTATGTGTTGAAGTCCAGAGGAGACCTATTTCTGTGCAGAATATATGTCAGTTTCCCAATAATGATCTCCTGAAGCCTCCATTTATACAGGAAAATTATTTTACTGCTTTTAAAGGAAGCTGTTGCATTTATGGATTCTGGCAACTTAAATCCACCATTAATGGGAGAGAAGAAGCAATAGTCAGATTAATATACTTTTTCCTCTGTGCATTATGCTGTTTACTTCATCACAAGTTCATGGAGAAAGGTAATTCAGAAGAAAATGTATCACATGAATTTTGGTAGACAGCCTGACTTCCCATAACTGGCTAACTAACGTTAGTATTTCTTGATGGGAAAATTCTAAAAAAAGTATGCATAATAAAGGCATTTCTTGTTATGGTCTAACTGACACCTTTCTCAAGAACCTAGAGGGGTAATCACAGGCACTTGGCAATAATGGTGTAAGCCTGACTCTGGCAATGTACTTCATCTCTGACTGCTAATGAGTCACACATCTAGTTCTCATTTCTGCCTCTGTGCTAAAGGTTTGAGCAGATCATAGTCATCCCATGTAACGTACTAAAAGGGCCTGATCCTGCAAACCTTTGCTTGTGGGAAGGGCTCCAAAGACTTGTGAAATTTGACTTCACCTGTGCTCATATCAATAATAGCTTCAGGACGGGCCTGATGTTTGCAAGAGGTATCACTTCCTAGTTGTCCAAGTTTGTGGTAGCCATTTTCCTGTTTAAAGGAAAAGACCATTCCTTCTTTTCCTCCCTGAAATAATACCTTGATATAATTGTTTTCTAATGCGTCTTAAAATTGTGCCATTTAAACAATCACTGACTGTTGTCTCATGTTAGATAGCAGGGAACTGTCTCAGTATATTTTGATACACTTGATCTTCATTTATATCTACTCAGAAACTTTGAATGCTTTGGCTAAAGGGGAACATACAAAGGACTGAAAAAATAAGTAAGGACCCTTTTGACAAACTTAAGTGAGAGTGCATTGCACCTGACACTTTACTGCTCAAAATAAATGGTTGATTAGAAACAGTTTCTGTGTACAGGTGAATTCTTCTTGACTAATAAACCAGCCTTGTCTATGCTTGCGTGCACGTGTGTGTGTGTAGTGTTGTTTAAACATCATCTAAAATATGATAAGCAGTGAATAAATTAAGAATCTGTTTGTTAAACTATGCATATATTTAAACACAAAATTAAGTTGTGTATATTTTGTTGAGATTAAATATGGAAATGTTTTGATCAAGTAAGCATAGGCTCTTCTATTTCCCCACCCCCTTTCAATGTGATCTTTCTAATGCTGATTTTTTTTTTTTGCCTTTCATTGACATTTCTTTCAGAAAAAGCATGGATACTTGTCCATGCCTATACCCCTTGTCATGCACCTTCATTTCTGGGTTCTGTTTAGCTTCTTACCTATAGCCTGAGGCACCACTGTCTGCTCAATAGTTTCCAACCCCTGTAAAGAAGAAACAAGATGACGTATTACTTTTTAAACATAAACCACACATGACTAAGACCCAATAATTCACTCGCTCCTGCTAGGATGCTGAATGATTAAGTCTGACATCAGTCAGTGCCAGTAGTGTATTTTTGATAAACCATAGTTGTCTGCTGCATACTCCAACATCTGTATTTTTCACACCAGAGGCATCTGTCTTGTTCAAGAAAATGAGAGACATGTAGCACACTGCTTGTGCAAGTAGTAAAACTGATAGAAACTATACCAGTTATCATTCTACATAGACCTCCTTTCTTAAGTGATAGCAAATGACATATTTGGACCACTTTTTATAGAAACCATTTCAGGGAACATACTTCTGTGACCTACTATGAAACTTGTGGAGATCCATCCTCAGATCTAATAGCATCTACAAGTGGCAGAAAAAAGAGCCCAGGACTTAATTAAGTTTGCCATTACTATTTATCATTATGCAAAGATTTCTGTCTTCACACACCAATATGTTTTGATGCCTTTAGAAATTTAATCTACTGAAGGAGGTCTCAGAAGTCTGTTCTTTGGAAACTAGAAAACTGGATTTATTATACGGCATAGAATGTCTGTACTGTAAATAAATATTTAAAAAGGTAAATTTGACCCTGGCTCTTTACCAGTGATGTAGGAAGAATTGCACTTACTTATATCAGAAATTAAGTTGGACTAATAGTCTTTGTGATAATCATCATTCTAATAATGATGATTTTGTTCACAATACCTGTCTCTGTATTGTAAGTCATGGATCACAGTTCATTGAAATTTTATTGATTTTTATGTCTACAAATACAAAGTTACAATAGCCAGAAGGCAGGTATCTCTTTCTCTCGATATCCTTCACATGTGTAGTAGCAATATCTTTTTACCAGACAAGCTCATTGTTATTTTGTATTTATTTTTTAAAAAATTGTCAGTATTTAATATTCCTAATCCATCTTAATTTAAAACAGACTTTCAAATGTGACCTTCTGGAACAAAGGTGAGAGAGAAGAGGTGCTAATCTGATGTTCTTGTGTAAGCAAAACCAGAATGGGAGCAAAAAGAAAAGATTTCTTCTATTAAAGTTAAAGTTATAATGCTGTGACTTAGCAACGTTACCTCTAGCAGTGCATTTGCAGCTGGTATTTAGCAGCATCAGCATTCTATCTCTAAAGGAGACTGTGGAAAGCAGTCTTTTTCACATTTTACAGTGAAGGGAATGTTTGACTTTGATCACAGTTAAAATGACGGCATACTTGGTAGACAAAATACTGCAGATAGTTAGAAAAGGCAACTGCTTTGGAGTACGTCCTTTAAACTCTAATGGATCAGTTAATTCTCTAGAATATTTACTGGGAGAAGTCCTAAAAGGGTTAAGAAGCTGCTATAAGAAAGGCTAAAAATGATAGACTGGAAGAAAAAGAGGTAGTAAAAATTGAAGGATATAAAAAAGCAGAGGAATGTGGCTGGGGAATAATAAAATAAGAGAGAGAAGTTAAACCAGTGACCCTTGTCGGCAGTGAAAAGCGGGAGATTAGAAAATGTTTCATGCTAATTTCCATGGAGATTTCTTTAATTTATCGAAAATTACTTTCTTCTGCTTTGATTTGTCCAACTGCCTGCCCCCTCGCCGCTTTTTCGGGGTGGTCCTACCCGTCACGCCATGCTGAATATGGGCCTCGTTTGCCCCCACACTGGGCCAAAGCGTCATGAGATTACTGAAGCGTCTCTGACGTCTCTATCAGCTTGTGCCACCACAATGCCCTATTCCCTTTTTTCTCTTTCTCTCTCTCTCTCTCGCCTCTCCCCTCTGTAACAGAGTCTTAGGATTCTTGTCACATGATGGCTTCATCGGGGGCCCCTTGCTGAAGCGTTTTCACTTTTCTCCTGATCCGTTCAGCTTGGTTCTCTCTGCTGCCTGGCATATCAAAGGAGATTTGTGGGTCATTGAGCCATGGACACAGAATATAAAGTCATCAGCCTGCCTGGCAGCATCAAAACACCCCCCCCCCCACCCCAGCCATCATTTACCATCTTCATCCTTCAAGTGGCAGAAGATTGTTAGTCTCTCTTACAGATGTATATTGAAAGCATTTAATTTCTAAAGGATAATCAGGATGTAGAGGTACCAGCTAAAAGACCTTAAATATTACAGCTCCTTATAGGGCACTTCGGATTATAGCATGATGTAGTAAGATGAAGCTGCTTATATCTCTGATTTTAAAGACACAGGCTAATATTAATCATAAGCTGGTATTTTTGTAGAATAATGAAGTCGTTTGCCTAACATCTCCAACCTTGTCACAGATAATACACGGATGTATTTGATTACGAGCATTCTGGGCCAGGGGAAATTGGTATCGCTTCCTCAGTCTAGCCTAGTTGAAGATTTGATCCTGACTCTTTATTTGGGGATACAGTGATGTTTCTAAATGTAGCCATTACCATAGTTTGACTAATCTCTGCCCAGTCCCTTTCTGAGCACTGGCGCTATTTAGCACTCGAGTGAGTGATCACAGTAGGAATGCCGGGATTGATTCTGTATTGCATTGAGTATCCTAAGTGTTACAGGGAAATGATGGCACCCAGTACATGCAAAAGGTGAGGAGTATAATACAGAAGCAAGGTTAGAAATATCTGTCTTGAAATGTCCATTGTATCTCAATTAGAAGCAGGTTCCTTTGAAGTTGTTTGGAACTGTTGGGGGCTCTAAGCACCTTTTAAAATGAGTTCTCATTAGTCTCTTCAAAATCAGTCTTTAAACCATAGCCTTAAATGTCTCCCTCAGTTCCCTCTGGACAGTGAACTTGCATATTAAAGAACTTCTTTATCCTGTAACTAAGCCTGCTATGTATTCTGCTAAGCTTAAGGCTATCACTGCAAGGTGACTCACCTAGATCGATTGATTTACTAGGAGGTATTGTGGTCTGGGGCAAGGCAGATTTGGCTATGTCTGCCTAAGGCACACAGTGCAATAAGACCTCTGTAAGGTCCTAGGGAAATAATCCTGAGGGAAGATGGGTAATGGATGATGCCACAAACATTGGAGGGAAAGTCAGAGTGATAACCAGGAATTCATGATGGCTGGCGAACAAATTCTGACAAACTACAGATACCGTGACCCCTCTAACCATAGCTTTGCATGTACTTGACAGGACAGGCAGGAATATGGGCAGTTCTCCCAAAATCCCAGAGCAGGGAGATGTACATAAAAATCTAGTCCAAACTCACAGACCCTATGCTGGATTCAGTGCTATTGTGGTGTGTCACTTACTGTTTTAAATACTTACCACACCCCTTAAATCTATTTACCTCTTGTGTCTTCATCTCTGATGTAGCTGATGGACCAGCAAAGTCCCATAATATATAATTATATCTCTGCATATTTCCTATAGAATTAAAAGTTGCCTGACTTTTTTTTTTTTTTTTTTTTTTTTAATAAACAGCCCTTGCTACGACTAAGTTTGCTTGTTGTGTCTGTATTGGCTTTCTCATTTCTATGCAGCTTGATCTGTCGCTTAATATATTTGTGCTTCTCTTTCTAACCATCACCATCTCTGTTTCCTCTTGTATTTAAATCTTGGCTACATAAATGATTTTAAATTCCCTCATGATCAAACATGATCATGCAGAGCTTGAAGTTAGAAAGAATGTTAAGTGTTCTCTAATTAATTGCATAAATGTGGAATGCAAAAATTAAATGTTAACTGGTAATTTCCGTGTGCAGTTGGCTTCCTCAATATGTGCTAGATTATAACAACTCACATGCACTTGGGATACTATTAACAATTCATATGACACTTGTTTTCCAAAGGTGATCATGATTCTTTCCTTTAGCAAACTTTAGAATTGTTAATGTATTAATAGAGGAATATCTAGAACATAACTTTTGTCATACCTATTTTCTATACACTTACCTTTTTCCTGTAGTTGTATGTGCAAGTACGTGTATAAATGTGTACATGTGTCCTGTATCATGCTAGTGTACAGCTGAGAAAGAAATAACATTTACACAGCTATAGTTCATTACTTAATTCATTTGAACTATAGATGACATACTTTTTAGAATAGTTTACAACTGTGCACACCTTTCTCTTTCAAAACTGACCAATTATAATGACTGCTGTCTTGGATTTTAAAAGACAAACCTTTTGTACTATGTGCCATTTTGTTACTTATGTTAGAAGGGAATGGTTTAATCCCCTTAGAAGTTAACCTTAAAGAGGAAACATCTACCTCATTGTGGTATTGACCTTGTTCTGGTAAATTGCCATGTTTTCCTTTACCTACATTGCAATATCAGTGTGAGATGTTTACATCAAGGATAAGGTTAAATGTTTCTTTTCTGAGGTCAGTTTCTCTAGTTATTTCTATGTATATCTCTAAAAAAAGAGAGAGCAATCAGACTGACTAACAAAGCAACCTGCGAGAGCTGTACCGAATGCATCAATTCTTTTGTGTAAAAGTTACTCTCACTTTGACATTCTTGTCTGGACGACACTCAAAATGCAAAGCAAGTTGCGGTGAAATCCAGTAAGGTTGTCACAAAAGCTTGTGAAAACTTCTATTTTACATGGTCTCCATATGTGAAACTTTAAACTGCCCAGACTTGCCTTAAATATTCATACATTTTAAAGAGTCTCTTGATATTGTTAGGTATGGTTTCAGGTTTGAACTGAAACCTCCAAAAAGATGAGTTTTGCACTGTTTTCTGTTTGATTTGGAAACCAATTTATATTCTCTGTGGAAAACAAAGGAAGTGAGAATTAATAGACAAATTGATTTGGTTTTCTGTGAAAATTTTGAGTCTCTGAAAATAGTTAAAGATGGTCGAAGTTGTTTCAAGTTCTCCAGAAGAACTGAGAATTTGCATGTTATCTACATCAAATTCATTGCAGGCCTATAAAGGAAACAGAAAATATATGTTTATGGAGCAACTATCTTATCACTTTGTTGCCCTTGAAATGAAATTTTATATGCGGAGTATGCTAAAGCAACTTTTTGGTGAGATATTTGAGTATTTACTGTCTAGAGGAAATCAGGCTGAATAGGTCTGTATTGGACTTCAGTTTTCTAAAACAGTGCTGAATGTTCATAACAGATTTTCAATTTCCATATGACAACTGCATATAAATACAGAAAATTCCAGCTCTTTTAGATACCTCTCACTACAGAAGAGTCACTGAGATATCCCTGAATAATTTGGGGTAAACCTTGTAGGAGCACAAAGTAAAAAAGACACAGCCAGAAATCAAAAAGCCTGTTCACATCAATGAATCTGGATTTTCTCCAGCAAAGATTTAGACCATGGTATAGTGTTCAGTAGTCCTTATTTTTTCCCGGAACATAAAACCGAACTGGAGGACTGAGAACTCTGAATTCAGTGAAGGTAACTTAACACAGTAACAGGAAACTGTTTTCATATGTGTTATTTTTATTGAATTAAATATTTCTTGTGCTCATTTTCCACATTATTGTGTTAATACTTATATAGAGTGTCTGGCTCACCTTGATGAAAAAGGAAAGCATTTATGAAAATGGAAAATGTTATATCTCTCTTTACCCCCCCATTTTGATCAGTTCTAATTATTTTCATAATGTAGCCCCAATAAAGATCATAGAGTAATACAGTCAGCATTTGTTGAACCTGTAACTTTAATGAAATGTAGTACTGTATTATCCCTACAGCTAAGCTGAATTCTCCTAGGAAAATATTGTTAACTGATTTTATTCTCTGAAATATGATCTAAAAAAAATACATTGAAGGTTGCGTATAAAGGCTCTTGCAGCATACCTATGCCAGCCTCTCTTTCTCTAAATGTGAGCTAACATAAACACAATTAAATGAAGTATTTACTTCCTTTGGGATCTTAGTACAGCAGCAGCTAATAATAGAGCACTATATTTCGTGAAATTTTGGATCTGAGGCTGCAGAACTTAGATATGGAGAATATCAAATGGACTAGCCAGGACAAATAGTCAGCAAAACTTATTTCCTAGAGCGGTGCCTCGGTGTGTTCTATGCATAATCATTTCACCAATTACTCCTAATTTAGTTGATGAGTTGACTTTTTTTTTTTTCCCCTGAAAACAGAGCATTACCTGTTGTTTTGTGCTTCTGCTTATACCAGCTCCATTTTGGAGTAAAGATGTTTGATATGGGGAAGCATATTGTCTCTCCCTGTCCCTTACCCTCTAGGACTTGTGTGTGTGGAACATGGGAGAGAAGCTATCTAGGACTTCCTGACCTGCGAGGCACTGCTTCATAAGGACATGATTGATAGTAGTGTAGGAAGGCAAGACAGATTCAGGCAAGTGGGCACTGGTGCTCCAAATAACTTCTGTAGAGGAGTTTGAAGGGTTATTGCAGTACAAGGACTTTAGTAATAACCAAAGAATATATTTGCTGGAGAGGAAAAAGGGTTGTCACCTCACAGTCCTTCTGCAAGGAACCTGTTATTTACTAGCGGTTTACCAGAGGGAAAGGATGTAGGACTGCACAGTAGTGAGCATGAATATTCTGCTGGAAATATCACACCAGAAAGAGTAGAGATTGGATTCTCAAATAAGTGGTAGCTTTTCCTATCATACCTGTGGGGCCAGATTTGGCCCATGGCAAGTAGCATGTGTTCATATCTCATCCCTAATACTGGAGCCACAGCTGGGGGTGCAAGGAGCATCAGACTCAATAAACCCAATTCAGCAAAACATTTTACGTCTAGTGTTTGATTTTCAATTTCACACAAACTATTTCTACTGGAAGTCAAGAAATGAAAGTTGAGAATGTCCTTAAGTGCCTTTCCTGGGTTTATTTTATTTATTAGATCTATATCAAAAGCGTTGGAAAATAGGTTAATCTGCATTGTTTGCAGGAAAGGAAGTTAGGCCAAATATGGTACTACATTTGGCAAACGTATTGATTAAAGAGAACTGTGGGATGTCAGAATAATGACATGTGTCAGTCACTGAAAACTCTGAAAGTTTTAGGGACTGCGTTACTGAAAAGATGTGTAATGCAGCTAATGTGATAGCTGTGAAAATTCTTATTATTTATTGTGTCCTACTATCAATATTATTATGTTCTCATGTTTCTCTCTAAAATTTAGAACAATAGATGGTTGAAAAGTGCAAGTCCGTAACTGATTACTGTGATAGTGTACAGAATATTTGATGTTTTTAATGGCAGTGAGGCAGATGAGGGAAGCAGGAAAATGAATTTGAAACCCTTTGAAAACTTTATTCTGTATGTTTCATTGATTTTGAGGGAAAAAAAAAAAGTAAGACTGTGTACTCATACTGGTATAAGTCTGAACTAATTGCAATAAAAGAACAACCTGCATGTGATTCAAATTAAATATAAAAAGAATTACATTATATTCCCACATTATTTGGGAAGATTTCAATTAGTGTGTTTCCTTTGTCATTTTGAATCATCAAACCATAACATTTTTTTCTCTCTTTTGTTCAGGTTCTGTGCTGTTTGTTAGTTGCATGCAATAAAATATTCTTCTTTGCATATTTAAATGTGAAGAATACAAATAAGAACAAAAGTAGCTTTG
Source organism: Astur gentilis (assembly GCF_929443795.1). NCBI lineage: Eukaryota > Metazoa > Chordata > Aves > Accipitriformes > Accipitridae > Astur > Astur gentilis. The sequence continues at coordinate 20,969,584 of NC_064889.1, forward strand.
ACTCTGGAGAACTTATTTTAAAACCAGTCAGTTTTCTGAGTGCCCCAGGGGCAGCAAAGGAATGTGACAAAGCTGGCAAATCTGAAGCCCCTCAAGAAAAAGAAAAGTTGAAGTTACTCCAGCTGCAAAGCCCGATCTCAGAAAACTAGGGCAGTATATTCCTTAAGCTCTGCTCTTGGACTGACCAAGGAAACTTGAGATTTATTGTTTTGAACTTTAGCTCTCTTGGGTTGGTGCTCTGTGTCCCTGCCTAGGTGAATGGAGGCCATATCTATAAATCAGGTCTTACGAAATGTAGTGTGTCACAAACCTTCCTCTCAACAGTAGTGATTTCTATTCTAGCGCTAGCTTCCTCAGTGCTTTTGCGTACTTGGCTTGCTGAGAAGCCTTGGTAGAGATCGCATGTATGTAAACAAGGAATTTGGCAGGAACTCAATCCCTTTCAGCAAAGTTTTCATGATATATTATTACCCATAAGGGAACTTCACTTCCTTTACCAGAAGAGTGTGGCATCTCATTTTATTCATTCTCGTCTTCTTTCTGTCCTCTCTTTCTCTCTTACCATTTTCATATGCTGTTGTCTCTTAGCTTTCATGGGAAGATTGCTGTTTCAGAAGATTAAGATGAATCTAATTTTATGTTTCAAATCCACATAAAACACAGATAGTTATGGAAGCTTGGACGCATTGTGACAGCAAATTCAGCCTTGAATGCCCTGCAGGGAATTATGTCTTAACATGTTGTATCTCTTTTTCAATGCCTGCAAGGCTATTTCTTCATCACCATGTAAACTGCATGGTGGGGAATGCCAACAAAAAATAAGATGCATTGGAAGATAAAAATTCAGTGTAAATAAGGTGTAAGAAAGACAGTATGCTACAAATGGCTTGTTCTTTTTAAACCTACTGGGTGGAAAACAGGAATGAGGTACACATTTCTGATTATCTCACAAACAAAAAAATATCTATTTAATATTTGTTGACAGTATCAGTAATATGCGTTGGAATTCAGCTTGCTGGTATCTGATGCAGTTAAAAACCACAAAAAATACACAATATAAACCAGCATTATATTTGTATGTGATGGTAAATGTTTGTTTCTAGCACAATTCCCTTTGGGAGAGGTGGGGGATGGGAGATGGTATGTAATTCTGCTTTTTCATTTGCAGCAATCACTAATTTCAGATGAGTTGTTAGACCACACGCAAGTAATTTTCCTAAACAATGGCTTCAATTAGCGGTCAGATCCAGCTTGTTGGTGTTTTAGGCTGTTTTCTCACCCTGGTCTGTACAATAGACATTTTGCAGATGTCATGCAGTGTTCTTACAACAGCTGTGTGAGATTTCCTTCTGAAGAAAGTGTTCAAAAAAGGGAAGTTGGGGGGCCCATTTGCAGAAATGCATGCCTGTGTTTGAATGTTTAATTACAGAGATTGCTAGGCAAGGCTGTTGCTGCCTGCCTCCACTTAGCACTTACACAGAGGGCTGAGTGAGTAGTGGGGTAATGTATTTGAGAACATGTTTGTTAAGACTAACTTGCAATTCATTCTGGCTGTCATTATTCATAAAGATGGATGGGATTCTTCCCCGCATGCGCACACGTGCACAAAAAAGGAGTTTTCATCCCCAAAAGGGGAAGAAAATGTATCTTTGGACTTTATTGAAAATAATTGTTTTAAAAAAATATTTTAAATAAGAAGATATTGTTAAATATTTTAACTAATTCTAAGGATATAAAATGTTCTTTTTCAAAAATATTTTACAGTTAGGTTTTGTCTTTATTGGGAAAGAGCAGAGAACACTTCAGAACTTCAGCAGAGAACAGTGCAAATCCAGGGAATGTGAAAATATTTAGGCAGGATCCCTAGCTATATGAATGGGGGAGGTGTGGCTTATTAATATGGATCTATGTATTTATGCTTGAATTAGTGTATCTGAGGGAACAAATGACTTTGTGCTGGACAGGCTATATACACAAAATTACTTCTCTTGTGACAAGAGAAAATGGAATATAAAAGCTAATAGACAATAAATCTGGTTTATATCTTCCTGTCTCTTTAATCAGAAAAGAATCTGGCTATTTTTAACTATAGGGTCCAATTATAAAGTGAAATATAATGTTCTTTCTTTATCAAAAGTGTCAGGAAAATATTTTAAGGGTCAAATCCTTAGCCAGTATAAATTAGGGGACTATGTTGATTTGTACCAGCTGGAGATCTGACTTTAAACGTCCTTAAATTTTCAGATTTATCTAGCTCCTGAAGTGTGTGTGTGTGTGTGCATGTGCATCTCTCAAAAAGACTCTTTTTTTCCCCCCCGATTATCAGCTTGTTGTTTGGAGGCAGTGGGTCGTAAACGACACTGTCAACTTCCAAAATGTCTCATGGATGCATTTTGTCAAATTTATTGTTGTGAGTAATATTGAAATCGGTGTTAAAACTTATAGATCCACAGACATGACTAGAGCTGTTGATTAAGCAAGTGTAAATTAAAAAGATGTTAGCAAGTTGGTAACTGGATCATGGAAAAGTAACAAAGAGGGGACTAGAGAAGGGAGACATGGCCTGAGAAGAAAGACTAAACCAGGTACATTCTGCTTGCTAAAGTGCTCTGATTGTCACTGGCTATTGGGTAGCAAGCAAAAGATATACGGCTAAGTATTTTAGTTAATAAAGATTTAGGGCAAGCAATTATGTCTGCTAAGTGAGGTGTGCAGTAATCATGATTAAAAAAAAAATCTGTTAAAAATATGTAGATATCAAACTCCAAATATCTATTTACTCTGTAGCCTTATCACAACACACTGCAATCAGACGTATTGGATCTCATGGCCTGAGCAACACTGGTAAGCTCAGTTCTTCAATATGATATCTCAAAAAATGTAGAAGAGAGAATAGTAACTTGGTTGAGTTACTTGGCAGCACTTTCCTGCCTCAGCATTAGCCCAAAACACAGGATGACTGTTTTCTGCTGGAGGCACTTTTTTTTAAGATGATGTGCTCAAGTGCCCATGGCTATTAATGATTCCCTGACACTTTTCATAAGAGCCTTAGCACCATCTCCATTCCACCAGCTAACCTGTGCTCATCTGGAAGGCTACTGCTCACTTCCTGAGGGTACAGCTTTGCAGATGCTGGCAGCAGGGCAAACTCATTAGCAGGCCCATGTCTTTGAAACTGGCTCCCTATGTATATACACTTAAGTGTGAATCTAATCATCAGTTGAGCTCTAAGAACTTATTCTCCCTGCAGCCAGTACCAGGAAGGCTGATGTATTTTCAATCTCTTTAGGACAATTAAGGTTTCAATAGAGGCAGCTAGATGCTATGGTGATGAGTGCCCTATATTTAGCCATCATTGTAATAACAGCAATTGTTTTTATTATGCCTTCTGAAGTTTCAGTAATAACAAGAACTGGAAAACATCAAGACTGACCCCACTCTTGTGGTTTCCTGACCACATGTCTTTGGGATAAGCTCAGCTGAGGCATCTGCTAAGGTCCTGTCACTTCTGAAAATTTGTCTCATTCATTAAGAGGTTTCAAAATAGTTTGTTGGCATTTTGATGCTTTGTTAAAGGAGAAAAGAACTGGGAGTAAAAGAATGTTACTTTCTACTGATGAATTTTGAGCAAGCTACACACCCAAAGTTCTTTCAGTCCTGTTTAAGGGCATAATTCAAAGGACCAGCAGAAATCCTTTGTTCCAGTTACTATGTTAGGACACCAGTATAACTTTCAGAGGTTTACTGTGAGGCCTGGTACAGTGGATAAACTAGCAGAGGCAAAGGGTATTCTTGAGGCCTGGGCCATGACAGCAAGCCTTCAGGTGACGTGTGGAAGGGATTCCTGCTCCCCTTTTCTCAGCTCTGGACTGTCGGCTTCTTGAACAACTGGGGATTAGCAGCAGTATTTGCAGAAGTGCAGGTACACCTTAGCAAAGAGAAATCACATGCAGGCTGTCAAGAATTGCTCCAAAATAGCCGAAACATACCAAAAATCATGGAGTAATTTCATTTGCAGAGGTGAGCTAAGTTGCAGACTAGTTTTTACAACAAATTTTATAATTCAGTTGGTCCATCTGTAAAATCGACTATGCTTTTTGTACAAGCGTAAGAAATGAGCTCTTGTCTGAAAAATACTCCTGGTTTTCCTAGCCCAGCCTACATATGCTCTTACAGAACACCATTAATAGTACTGTTCTATATATGCTAAGACAGGATATGGGTTTTTTCCATACTTTTAGCAAGTGCCACTTAAAGTTCTGTAGATGGAGCTGGAGCCATGGTGTCTAGGAGGCCAAGCATTCTGACAGGCTTGCTTAAGTGCAGCAATTCAAGTTTCATAACTAGCTACCCAAGGGGACTGTGTACTAACAGCATCCTCCTATATTGGCTCTGTATGTTGGGAAAGTCACAGGAAGTCTAAATGAAATCGCCAAATACCCTTGGGCCTCAGACCTATATGGTGGCAGCACTGCTGAAAAATAATAAAAACAATGCTAAAAACTACTATCCCCAGTGAATCAGTCAATAAAGAACAGGATCTGTGCAGAATTGATTGTATTCATAGTGAGATTTTGTCTACTTATAGTACCAATTAGAGTTATATTAATAGGTACAATTTTGACTTTACGCTGGCATTAATTTTAATGATGAAGGTTATCAGTCAAAAAGTAAAGCAAAGATATTTTATATAATGATTTCATAGTCTGGACCTTCCATAAGTTAATGCAATGCTCTGTCTTTCAAATGGATCGTCTGTTTAGAAACAATCTAGCAGCTTGTCTCAGATCCTATGTGTCACACTGTGGTGACTCTAGCCCATCAGCTTCTCTGAGCAGGAACTGCTGTTCGTTCCATTTAAACTGCTATTGTTTTCATGTAAAACAGTATAAGCAAGGGCTCTCAAATACACTTGTGTTTGTGTGTTGGAAGGGGCAGGTGTAAAATTTTCCAGAGAAATGTTGGGTGCATTGGGGTTTCAGACTTAATGCAGGAGGATCATAATGCTCTTGCATTTAACTGTACGTGGAAGTCAAATATGTATACGCATAATAGATTAAAACAATGAATGTGCCCTGTATGTAAAGTTCCTCACTAAATATGTTGTGACTCTGGTCTGCAATCTGTTGTGCCATGTCCTAAAAGACTCAAAAGAATCAGTTCTGTAGTTCAGATGTGACACTGAGTGCATGATCATACAGTCTCCAGACCATGCCTGGCTCATGCGCGTCCACTCAGGCCTCTGCTTTACAAACTGTAGGTGAAGGGAAGGAGTAAATTGCACTGATAATCTGTGACACAGATTACTTCCTCTGAAGAGCTGGTATAGTTTTATTGACCTTGTCTGCATGGTTGGGAAAAGCACTGATGACAGAATTCGTCCGTTTCATGCGAGTAGAGTGGGGCTTTTGTTTTGTTTTCTCACTTGTTGGCTCTTCTGAAGTGCAATATAGGCAAAGTAACATTTGCCTCTTACGTTTTACAAGTAGACATGAGTTCTTGCAATAACAGGGAACTAGAACATCTAATAATATATGTTGTCTGTCTTCTATGCTTGGTAACAATTTGAACCATCGTGCTCACAGGATGTGTTTCAACAGGAGGATTAGGGTCTGGTTTATAGGTGATTGTTGATCTCTGTGAAATTGTGTCTGGTTTTGTCTGTCTGACTGGAAAAATTTATCAACAAAATACGGCAATGCCACAAGAGGACATGCATGTTGGCAGTGGCAAAAAATGTTTATTATTAGAGTCCACAGTTACAGGGCTTGAATAGCAACTTGGTATTGCACAAGGATTTCCTCTGCACAGTGTTCTTGGAGTTTGGCTTGCTGGAACACAGCACGGGGGCAACAGGCAGAAGCATGCAGCAGGGTCCTCACTGGGGCCTGTGGATCAGATGGTCACAGCATCTTCTGTGCCCTGCAGATGCCTTGCTTCTGATGATATTTTGGCCGGATTTTTGTTTTTTGAAGGAGGAAACTGTGAGTTTGTGAACTTTTAAAATCCAAGCTTGGCAAATTCTTAGCTGAAAACACTGATTTTTTTGAAGTGCGTTAGACACCATAGCTCCCCTCCCAAATGAAATTCAATAAAGCAAGTTCTGTTTGACCCCCCTGCATGGGGTTTTTCAAACCAGAGTACAGATGACTTATACGATATTATAACAGAAGAAAATAGGAGGTTATTTTAATGAAATAGGAATAGAAGAGAATGGAGTTTGGTTTCAGATGTTGTATGTATTGTGAGTCATCCCAATGCTTTTATGTTAGATTCCTGAGTTACACCAATCAATGAAATTGGCCTGTGCTTTTCTCTCCCTTTTTTCATTTAAACGTCAAAGTGAAATTCAAAGGCTTGTGCAGAACTACTTGAGTCATTCAGAAGATCACTGCCCCACTGGGGATTCTCTTTGTTTCAGCACTTGAACACTATTGGTTTTATTATCTCCATTCAGGTTTTGTGCTTATTCTCATCCATAGTCTCCTAACGATCATTAGAGATGCAGACAGAGAAAGAGTTCTGCCTTTGCATTGCATGAATAAATATAAATACTATTTTGTGACTTGTCAACATTATCTACTAGTGACGCAATGTAGTAGCTGGCTACTAACTGCCCCATTTGTGAGATCTTAAGCCCCCTTCATTCCTGTTGGTTTCACTGGTGTTAACAATTCTCAAGACCAGATGGTTTTTCACTACATTGGAAGATACAGAGGAACAATAATAATGATGATCAATGAAGTTACAAAGTGTTTTAGCTCAGCTCCACAACAGCCACTAATTACTGCAGCTCTAAATTTCCTTGAGGTGTGGTTCCACATTACAAATCTTTTGATGGCAAAGCTGGTTTAAGTCACTGTTGCTCTTATTTGGAGACGTTTAGGTCTTTTTGAACCAATGCATAGTCCAGATATGTGAAATGATTCCTCCCTCCCCCCGCCCCCCAAAGTGACATTGTATAACAGATTCCTTCAGCATGAGTAAGGGAGTTACTGGGGAGCAGGAAGAACAGCAGGGAAGGAGGGAGAATGGGTGGGGAATCTCTTAAACCAGCTCTTCCATTGAAGCATTCATAGCTAGGAAATGCAGAAGAAAGTCAGTGCTTAATTAGAGAGGCCTTGAGGGTTGTTTAATGCACTTAAAGCTGCAATATTTTTTTTCAAAAAAAAAATTTTTTTAAATACAAAGTTGGAATTGCACTCAGATATACTGGATTGTGGTAGTTTTTCATTACAACCTGATTTACAGTCTGCTGAGGTTAGTCAAAAGTTTTTTCTTGCCTACTTCATAAACTCTGAAGGACTACATAGCCTGCTGATGACGAATGAAGAGCTCATTCAGGAAAACAAACAAATGAAAAAAACAGTGATAATGTCCCACGACTCAAACCAAATTAAAATCTTACTGTAAGATTTTATAAAGTTAAACCAATATTTTTAATGATAAGAGATAGATGCATGTGCAAGGTTGAGCCACTTCAGCTACTGCTGGTGGTTTCTAGTAGTGGTTTACGTGGGAGCAGGTGAGGAGGAATGAAAGGCTCCTTTGTATTTCAGAATGTAAAGTAGACTTGCTTCTGGTTCTTCTCTGGCACTAGTGTGACATTGTCTGGATGGTCTTCCCATTGCTCGTCAATGTAATATCAGATCACCTGTAAGAGAAATCTTTTAATTAGTTTGCAGTTGTATTTGAGACAGATGAGCTTGGCAGAAGAAGACGTAGGCAGTGGTGATGAGTTTTGAATTGGACTCTGAGAAACTGCATTATGTTTTCCCTGAGGTAAATTCTGGTTTTCAGGTCCCTCTTCTAACAGCTGGGAAAACCCTGTCTCCTGCACAATCAATCTCCAGTTAAACAAAAGTTTCAGTGGAACATAACAGTCATGGGTAGGGTGGAAATTACCAAGTTAATGAAGAAGTGGTAGTGCAGGAACAGAAAACAGACCGCTGAGCCTATTTAGACATATCAGATGTGAATTAAACAGATAGCTCTGTTTTCTAATTCAGTTTATTTCAGACAGGATTTAATTTCGTCCAGATAGGTAGTGGTGGTGTTTAGTTGTAGGGCAGTGGAGTGGTAATTAACGGCTTCAGCTTATGTTTTTAATAAGGGGTAGTCTCAGCTGATGGTTTTGGTTGCACATACCTATTGCTGCAGGGAGAATGGATGTTGCAGGCCAGTCTGGAGCTGGAAGGAACTTTCCCTTTGCTGCTGGCAGGAGGTGGAATAAGAAAGTTAAAGTTCCATTCTCTTTTTTTAATTCTGTTTTCTATGATATGGCCAAACTGTAGGCAGAGAAAGTCTTTTGTCTCTCTCTCAATATGTGTGAAGTGAATAAAAATCTTATTGATTCCGGGTAACAACAAGAAGTTTGGAAGGAAATAACACTTAGCAATAGTGAAAATTCCAGCCATATATTGCAGTATGTATGCAATTTTTTAAGCAATACAACATTATAGTCCATTCAGTGTTAACCTAAATGGAGACAAGTGCTGCAGCAGATAGAGCTATCATGGGTTTTTTTGCTATTTCCACTTGAAATTTGCTTGGTAGTATCAATCTGAAATACAATAGCCATTAACCCTCATTAACCCTATAGAAGTATGATCAAGACAGGTGTTCCCAATAGGAAAAATAGAAGAGAGGTCTTATGCAGTAGGCCATAAAGTAAATTGAAAATGATCGCAAAATAAATCTTAAAAATGAAACTAAATAAAAAAGGCACAATATAGAAAAGAAAGCATGGTAGTGCTGAGGCAAGCAGTAATTTATTAATGTTTGTCTGCAGAAAAGTAAAGAAACTCTGCATATCTGTTTTGCTTAATTATCTGGTTGACCTCAGTGAAAAGAAAAGCTGAAGTTAAATGCATAACATTTCTCTTTACAGTGTTTTTTTTTCTCAGTTCCTTTCTTGTGAGTACCCATGTGGTTTCTCTGCTTCTAAGCAGAGTGATAGCTCTAGTCATTTTAATAACCTCTGAGAAAGTGCTTCAGGACATATTTGCAGAGCTGAGGTTGCCATGCCACAGCCTTGTCTCCTTACCATGCTCCAGATATTGAACCTTCCCGTAACTACAATTACAACATAAACCACAAAATGTAGATTTACAGATTGTTTTCAACAACACCCATTCAAATTTACTTATATTTACACTAGAAAAATTAGGGTAAGTGCTATTGTGACCAGAGACATAGACCGAGATCAATAACCAACCAATTCTTGGCTAATAAAGCACTTCTCTAAGGTCTATGGTTGCTTTATTCTGACTTTGAGGTTGGCCTCTAATGTCTTATCCATTGACTTTTCCCGTAAATATGTCTAATAGAGACCAAGCTGAACCCTGAGAAGAAAAGATACACTCTGTTTGGTAAGAATTGCTAATTAACTTAGTATGTAAAATCTGTAGCTACTCTCTGCTTTTAGCTTGTCTTGGTGGCAAATGTGCATGTGTAACACAGGTATAAAAGTCAAACATTAATTCCTTTGATATAGGTAGAGGTTTCCTAAAGTGGCAAGCAGTTCAGTTCTACTCTATTTCTTATTTTTTCAGTATGAGAATCTTGTGCAATAAGGAGAATAACTATTGTGGAACACATTTGGAGCACTGTAACAGGATATCTTTGTCATGGACTCTGGTCATATATTTTTTACATACATCGATTAAAAGATAAAAGGGTTTTGTTTTGCTTTGTTTTTGAAAAGATAAATGCGTTAACATTTCATTGCTTGTGCTAATCCATATGAGTTGTCATAGTAAAACTTAGGGCCTGAGCACCTTTTGCCATGCTCGAATTTGGTGAAAACATCATGTAGCGTTGAATTTTAGGTCCTTGGGGCCTCACTGTGCAGAGCTGACAAATGTGGTCCAAGTCCAGTAAAGTGTTTTAACATATACCTTATAGATACTGGATACTGAGTTGTGTCATTTTTTCAAGACACTTCTCTACCTTCTCAGAAAAAACCCTCCAACGTTAAAATTCTATATATTTGAATCCTTTGTCAGCTCTTGAATTGTCTGGTAGTCTGTAGTTAGAAATCTGCGTGGTATTTTCTGGTGATCTGTGATATATTGCTCAACTGCAAGAAGCAGAACAATTTCAGCTCTGTTAGTGGCTACAACAAATCACAGAAAAGCTGTAAGCAACACGTTGTTTCACCAGTGTATTGGAGAGGGTATACTAAGGTTAGCGCATGGATTACAGAAGAATGTGGTACAGCTTCTTTGACTTATATGCCAAATTTTGCCAGGGATGGGCAGACTTATATATATCCATGAAGATGTGTGGAGTGTGTTCACTGAAGCTGTTAGGGTAAAAAGAGGATAACATCCAACTGTTTCACTTGCTTTTGGTCTGGAAACAGTAGAAGAAAGACCAAAGATTATGACCAGAAGGGTGCAAATTTCTGTAGTAGTGGTCTGGTCTGATGGGATATTTTATTTTATATTTTAGCCTGCATGTTAACTGATAGTGAGTTTCCCATCAGAAAACAGGCAATACCACTTTGAAAGGTGTGTTTTGACACTGCATAAGCAGGTAAGCTGGTGAGGTTCCATTAGACAACATTAATGACATCTTGTATTATAGCTGCAAATCATGTTCCCCTTACTGAAAATTTTAAATAGTACAAACCCAAAATTATTGCATTATCAGTTTAAGATGTTCCAGTTCAGATTTTCAGGATCTGTTTTTATTAGTACACTAGTGCATTTCTACATCCTCTTTCTGTATGTTAGAGCTGGGAGAATTTACATATCTAGCTTGCTTGCAAACCTCCATGGGAGAGGCACATGTAGTAAGACATGCTACTACCCTGTGGTTATTTACACCTGGCAAACTGCATTTGTATATGTGCACCGGATTTCTTGTCCTGCTCATCAACAGTATTACTTTGCAGACTCCTCAGGCTGTCAGGGTAGGTATCACAGCTTTGGTAGAGCAAGTGTGTGATAGGATGGATTAAAGTCCTGTTCTCAGAGCACTGTTACCCAGCCCTCAGCTTCCAAGACATGTAGTGGAAAGCCTGGTGCCTTGCTGATATAAACAAGACAGTATGATAAACTAAACATTGTAAGGGATAAGTGTAACTTTGCGAGGTTAAACCATAGGTTATGCCTTAATCTTTGTTAGGAGGATGAGAGTATCACAAAAAGATAAATAGTTCATGCTACTTGTCAAATACAGACTTCTGATGGGGTGAGTTAGGAGGGCTGTATTCCTTTGGTAGTTCCTCATGGTGCATATGATGTGACAGCACATTCAGAGGTGAGTATATCCCCTCCCTGTGTTCAGGTCACGGCTCTGCCTGGTACTGCATACCCTCACATTTCCTGCACCTGCCTCTGGAGTGTTTAAACTTTGAACATTGCCAGACAAAGGATGCTGAACCTTAGGTCTGACACAGTCTGGAAGCTGCTGGTGAGTCCAAGTGAAGTCAGAGAAGCTTACACCAAGTTAGACTTGTGGGTCTGGCGCAGCTGTCTTGGTTCTTGCTACTTTGAGTGGATCCCACAGTGGAAGAACAGTTGCTGGTTGTTGCCCTCCAGGTGACAATATTTTATTCAAAGATATCCATATTAACCACTGAGAAGTGGTGGTCCATTCTGCCATTTTCATTTTGGGTGTTGCATACTTTCCAAGTTATGTGACTCTGACAGAATTAGTCATGCTTGCATGAGAAGATCTCTATATTGTTACAGTGAACAAAGCAATTAATATGTCTTTAATTTGCACCTAACAAAACAAAAAGGATGGGTATATTCTGTGTGACATGTAGACAAATTTTTCTTTAAAAACAAAGTTTCATGCTGTGACTACAATTAGCATAATTGTCAGCTCTTCTCTTAAAACAAATATGTATTAAGAGAAAAGCCAGTATTGTGCCCTCCTCTGGTGTGAAAATGAGACAATCAAAATCTATTGTAATTACCTCAGTGATATTATAATTAGCAACGATTAAGTTATTCCATGCTGTTTTTTTCCTCTTGGCTACAATTAAAAAAGTATATATCTTTCTGTTGCACATTACCACTGATTATTTTACCTCCGTACATGTCTAGTAAGTGGATAAATTAGAAGTAATTTTAAAGCACAACTCTGTTAAAACATACATCTTTCTATTTAACTGTTTTAACCCTTTGCAAGTTTCCTACATCTTTTAACATCTGTGTAAAATAGCCTTGTTTGTTTGTTTTAAATACTCTCTGGGCCATTAAACCAAAGCCGTAAAAACATGGAGAGTACCCTACTTACTTGTAATAGATGATCTAGGTTTTCAAAAGTCACTAGCCTAAGTGACAAACTAGTGATGCCAGAGATATTTTGTAAGCAGGAACTTGGCACCACACCAAAATTCCATTAGCATATACATTTCTCCATCTGTACGCCCAGTGGGTTCTGTCTGGGAGACATGCTCTGGGCAGTCCCAAGTCACGTTTTTCAGATCAGTTGCCACCCAAAATGTAGTGATTTCCACTACTTTAAAGAGGAGGAGAAGGAAATACTAGAAAGAGCATATCTCTATCTGGTAGATGAGGTGTTAGTGGTTCCTATATACTTGTGGCATGCAGAAAACTCAGGTTTAGCTTCCTTTTCTGCCTGAAAGCAGGTGGATCCATGGGCTGTACCTTATACTAGGACTGAAGTACTCTCAACTTTCTTTTTTTGTTGAATCTGTTTCACCTTGTGAAAAAGAACATGGATCAAGAAGAGGGGGAAAGGCTGACTTTGACCCATCTAGTATTTCAGGCTTTCAGGTGTAACAGAGGAGACTTGTGTTCTCTAAAAGATGGTTACTGTATTTTGCCATGAAAGATTTCAAGATAATCCACAAGCATGTGTGTCCCAATTATCAAAACAAAGGCACTCCTAACTCACAAAGATGAATACAACCAATTTCAGAACTGCTGGTTCTATACAGAATAGCTGCAAAATATCCTAACTCCATGTCCAAGAATATGAGAGGGTATACTTAAATCAGGCAGATAGGAAAAAGCATGGGCCAGTTTTACCAGAGATTAAAAAAGCCAAAATAACCCGCCCAAATTTCAGTCACACCACTTCCCCTAAATAAATGATTGCATTGCTGACCAAAAAGCAGCAGCAAGGCAGTATTAAGTATTGTTTGAACTGTAGATCTAGTGTACCAGCTCTAGGAGGAAATTCTCTGTTCTTTTGAAATTCTCTGTTCTGTTTGCATCCCCAGTACCTTACAAGAGTTAGTTTTCAATCCTGATGCTATCAGACTTTAAATCTGGTTCTCTCCCTGATCATCTAGTCTAGCAGTGCTTATTTTGGCACCACTCCAGGACTAAATATGGCAAGTCCTGGACCTTGGACCAGTGTAATTTTCATTCCCTGCTAAGTGCCTACATTTTTAACCACACAGAGGCAAAGCTCTGAGCCTCAGGCTTCCTTTGTGTGCATGTCAGGGATGTTAATAATGTCTCTATTGGTATCTTGTCTCTGAAGTGAACTCCTAAGGCTTTCATTTTGTGAGTGGAAATCCTTTCTAAAAACGATTCCATCTCTGACTCTGTATGGGGTACTGCAATCTAGTCTCATTAGAGACAGAGAAGGCTCTTAGGCCAGCTATGGAAAGACAACAGGAAACTTTATTTCATCCAACTTCACCCAAAAATGAATCTATGATTTGCTTTTTTTTTTAGTAATTAAATGGCTGTTTTCAGATCTCATACTAAAAGGGCCCTATCCTCTGAGGTTCAGAGTGAACTTTATTCAGCCACTAGTTAATGATGTTCTTCACCTTGCAGGATGATAATGCTAGACATGAAAATCTGAATATGTTGGGGAACTGCTGTCCAGTTCCAGAATACCACCAGTTGCTCCTTTTAACATTGGTAAGAGGAAAGGTATGTCCCAGAAGAGAGATTCTGGCTGAGCCTTGGGGTAGCAGTTACACAGTACATTGAATCAACTACAATACCTGTGTGAACAGAGAATGCTATTTTAACTCCTGCTGCAGCTGACTAATTATTCTTTTAGCTTGCAACTTATTCTTTCATCTCTGCATTATATATTCAGATAGTCAGGTATATTTTTAGAAACCTGTGTGTACCATGCATAGGAGAAGATGCAACCAGGTAAAATAGGATAGAGAGTGAGTAGGCCTCTCTTGCAATGGAGCATATGTGTGTAATATTAATGGTATTTATTAATGTCAAATGTTGACTGCAAGTCTCTTCCTGTAAATGATCAGCCTGAGATGTGACATGTGGGAGTTGGAAAGCACCTGGATGCTACAGGGAGCCTGTCGATGCCTTTGTTTTTGTTGTATTTCTCTCCTAAATATGCTTATGCTCTACTAGGTTTGGATGCCTTGTCTTCATTCCTCCTGCCCCGTCAGATACTCCTTAGGTGCTCCTTATATTGGTATATGATTTTTATTTTCAAATGCTACTTGTTTATATACTGACTGTTTATTCAAGACGAAGCACTTTGTAGGAGAAAAACATTGCTCTGGATTGCTGATGTTTCTGATTTTGAGAGATTTTAAAGGCACTTCTCTGTGTCTGGTCTGATGTACATGTACTGGGCAGAGTTATTTATATGCACTATGCAGTAGCAATGCTTCATTATGGACCTTATGAAGATTGCTTCATAGAAGAGCTTGGCAATAGGGTTATCAAAGTTAACGCTACATCATTCTGATTCCTACAAGTCTGTTAGAAGTGGAACATTTTGTAATGTTGGAATATATACAGAAGTCATTTGCATCCTGGCTTTTGGGTTTGTCTGACCTTAGGAGAACCACTGTCATAGCTTGCAATTCTTTTGGTTCATTAGCACTAATACTTTCCTCTGACAGTGGATAAGCAGGTCTAACAAGTGTCGGTGATGGCTAATTATGCAGGTTGGTAACGTGCTGCATAGCTGCAGAGGCATTTATTCAGTGATATCATACTGATGCTGACGTACAAAGCTAGCTGGATTTTAGGAGCTCATGGGAAGTCTTCAACCTTATATCCTCTAAGGATTCTCCTTTCACTTTAATGTGGAGGACTGAGTCTATGCCATCTTGCTGACAGTAATACAGAATTAGTAAGCTAATCTTGTTCCTCACTGATGATCAAAGGTAGGGCCTTGTAAAATGAGAAATGAAAAATGCACAGAGCAGAGTGACAAAAATAAACTAAGAATAACTCAGTTATTGTTCCTGTTTCTGGTAAAGTGCTCAGTGCCACTCTGAGAATGAAGAGCAAAGCCAGAACGAACACCTTCTGTTAGCATGAATGTAGCCCATGTCGTTAAAATACGGAAATGATTTTAAGTAGACTGAGCTGTGCTGCCTTTTGTACACAAGAAAGGCTAATCCCATTAAAAGTAATGGTCTGAGATTGCTCACTCCAAGTACTGTTAATGAGTTAAGTTTGTTCTGTGTGTAATGAGTCCTTGGTGTTCTTTATGTCCTCCTTGCTGCTGAACTGCATAGCAGGAGCTGTCAAAAGCTTGATTATGAAAATTTCTATGAGTGAAAATATCATTTTAGGAAGCAGAGATAAATAGATGGCCTTTGTGAGCTTCTTTGTGTAGAGTACGGAGCGCTCTGCTCTCCTAATTTTTCTGGTAGTCGCAGCAGTTCAGCAGAGCTCAAATTTAAGTCTATGTTACTTGACTAAAATTTTCATAATGTCATACCTAAAAAGCCATGTTAAAAATTGCACTTATATAGACCCCACTGCACAAAATCAGAGGAGGCCTTTTTTTACAGCATAACTTAATTTACTTTAGTCTGTTAAGGATTTTGAAACCTACAAAATTGTTAACATCCATCGTTTCCTTTCTTTCCTACCTGATTTTGAGGTTTTATGAGCCAAATTCAAAGGTCTCAAATCTTGCTTCCATCTCCATTTAAATCCACTTGATTTTGGCTTGGGTGTAAGCATCACACGTATAGCCATTTGGTTATCATGGCTACAGGGATCAAACTGGGCAAATCCTCCACATGAGGAATTTAGCCAGCCGCGGAAAGATGTAGGGCACCCTTGCCACAGCATTTTATATGTGCTGGCAACTAGTGAGTGTTTGGAGGATCAAGTCCGAACTTAGACTGAATCATTATGCAATATTTTTTTCACAACATGAAAATACTGAAAATAATTATATCGATTAAGGTACCTTGGAAGGGACAGAAAAGCATCTTATGCATATGCAGTAGTGTAACAGTTTAGAATTTTCCATCTTTTTAGTATTGAACAGGAGTGTTTGATCAGCTATATAAATGCTGCTTGGCAAGGAATGTTGACTGTATCAGACAACATATGGTTCTAGAGTACACATTTGCAAATTAAGTGGTATCTGGTCACAAAATGTGTTCACTTTTTATTTTAAAACATAACTTGCCTCCCCCCATTTTCAGTCACAGCCCATTTCATTTGGTGAGTAGATTATTAAATAAAAAACACTCTTGGAAATAAGACAGATTGGATTCAATAATAATAATTAAAAAATCTTAACAGTGACATTAATAACCTTAGTTCCTAGCTCAGAACTTGTTAGCCAGATCAGCCTCCAGCACAGTGTTAATGTATCCATGAGAAGGAGGAAAGAAAATGTAGGTGCTTTTATTTTATATCCATATCTAAGCTCCTTTGCTGGTGGCAGCCACTTTAAAGCAGTCAGCGCTTGGGAACTGGATTGTTTTTGTTTTTTAATAACGAGGTTTTTCAAGCCACTATGGCTGTTCTGTTAATTGGGATGCCATTTGTAAGACCTTAAGACCTGGCTCTGATCATGAAAAAAAGATCAGATCTTACGGACAGAGATACCAGGTTGAAATCTGCATATTTAGGGGAAAGCCTGAGTACAAATTTTGCCAATGTTCTCTAATTTGCTTTAAAAAAAAATTCCAAACCAAAACAGACTTGCAAAATTACCCCAAGCCTCAGGCATATGAAGCAAGTCCTGAATCTAATTACTAAATTGTCTTCTGCATTAGGCTGTTCACTTAGGCCTGTGTCTGAAAAGACATTTATGTACCTGAACTCCTGTGGAACTTGGTAGGAGTTTAAACACTCGGAATGCGGGATCTGTCCTGTTGTATAAACCCGTGCTAGCCTGATTGTAAACCACTGTTTTAAATAGTACTGTTGCATGCACAAATAAGATCAGGCCCTTTAGACAGCATTTGCTTTCACTGGGTTGAGACTGTTCTGCTGCATGGCATTTACTAGATGAGAAAATAAGCTTGTCCCAATCAGTATTACTCTTTTGCAACTCTTTTTCCTCTTTGTATTGCCGTCAGTTTTCTACCAAGGTCGTGGCAAAGCAATATCAGTATTTTGCTTTTCAGCTATCTTGTGACACAAAGTTCTGGGCTCCCTTAAATTTCCTATTAATTCAGTTATTGTGCAAATAAAATCAAGGCAACAATTACATGCAGTTTATGGAGTGGCAGACTTCAGGCTAGCCCACTGTAGCCAAAACAAGCCTTGCTTGCAGTGATCATCAAGTAACTGAGGTTCTCACAGCGTTAAAGGTGTTTGTCATGACTGCTGCTCTCAGCAGTGCAGAACTTAGTGGCTACTACTACCTTTTTCTAGTAAATTCTCATTCATTTCTTTTAAAATCAAAAGGCTGGTAACCATGAGGTAAGGAGGCGTGGATGCTGAATGGTCTCTGGAAGCAATAGGTGTTGAACAAGTTGTTAAACAAGAGAATTGGATATCTTTTTTCATCATTCCGTATGTAGCATTGATTGATTGGAGTTTGAATAGGTATTGGTTTTAGATAAGCAAGACAAAGTGAAAGATCAACAGCAGCCAGTGAGGATGAACATTAGAAAAGGACTGTAAAGATAGTATCTTGTGAGGATCTGACTAGACATAGTTCTGCTCTCTTTTGTGCTACCTTAAATCTAAAGTCACTCCATAGTGACCACAGACCTAATGGACTAACTTCAAGGAGAAGATAATTTAGTGAAAGAGAGAAAGGAAACACGGATAGTTTAGGGTCATAGAATGGCTGAAAGTCAATTGTTTGACCTACCAAGGATTTGTATGCAAAATTGCCTTCCCAGTACCACTTCACTGTGAGATCTTTGCACTTCTGGTAGACAGGTAATGTAGGCAAAGAAAGGCAGAAAATGCTGAAGACCGCAGAACAACCTGGTAACAGAGCTTAGAGCAGAGCTGGAGTTTATCAGAGTCCCAGAGTTGTTCTGTGACTGCTAGATTACACTTCAGCCCTCTCACAAAAGCTGGTTTTAAATGTAGTTTTAACTTGACAATATACATAAAACCTTTTACCTAAAATGTTTTAAAGCAACCAAATTCAAAATATTGTACCGTAAGCAGATATATTTTGATTGTACACACTAATTTTTGGTAGGTACTAATTATGATATGAAAACAGGTGGGAGATGAGCATTTCTCATGGGAGATGAACAGCAGTTGATGGAAAATAATGTATTTATTACTGTGGCTCATCCTGTGGTATCTCTAGGTCTCTGTTGTAGTTTTGGAGTATCTAGGTTTTTCCCTATGTACAATCTCTTTAGAAATATGAAGGTTCACATTCTTGTGACAAGGAGTGAAGCTTTGGGTGAGACATGGGATAATCCATCGGCGAGAGCCCTAAAACAGGGGATGCAGATCTAGGCCTTGCTTGATCACAGATCCACCAGGAAAATTTGTGCCAGTCAAACCAGTCTTCTCAAGCTCTGTTTTGTCTGTCTGTCCTATTCTTTGACTGTTAGCAGTTTCTAATAGTGCCTAGCTGAAGTGACTCGATTTCAAGTGGAGCAATATACATTTGTTCTGTAATTAAGAAATCAAATTAGCAGAAGTGCAGATGTCATCCTTTCACTTCATGCCTTTAGGACATGAAAGTAATAAATTGATAGTCTCTCTGAGCCAAGTGAGATCCAAAGATGGGTGCAGAAGACCCTGCAAGGGTAATTGCACAAGAAGCCCACTGAGAAAGGAGTGAGTTTGTAAGTGCAGTGCTACATTGTGGGACTGAAAGTAAAGACTGATGCACTCTGAGGACCATCATTCAGTTTGTGATGCAAGATGGGGATCCTACCTGTTTACAATGTAATTGGAGAATAATATGGTTCTGAAGAATCTTTTCTCTTGAGAAACAGGAAAGTCCTGTTAAAATCATTCCAAGCTAGGTATTAGGGATGGCCTTGACTGCCAGCACAGAACAAATGGTCTTGAGTCTGATACTGAACTTTCCTAGACTTACAGGCTGAAAAAACGCACCATAGAAGACACTGGAGTTACCACTGTACTACAGTTCCTGCTGTGTAAGCAATGTCAGTCCCATCCTCCTCAGCCCCATCAGTCTTTTGTTTTTCTTTATAGTGAGAATGGAAAGTAGAGCATTAAGTTTTGAATATTCAGTCCTTTGCTGTATGTCACAACCTTTAATGTTACAAAAGCCACCCCTTTTACTTAAGCATTTAATTCAATTTTTATTGTGCAAATTACGCTTACCCAAGGAGTACTGTTTAATTGATTAATAAATTACCATTGACTGTCAATGTTCTTGGATTTCCTCTCTGTGCTGTTGGAAGTACAGCTGACAGTAATTAAATAATCATTTCATCACCAGTGATGATTGAGTTTATCTAATTCAGTAGCTCTCTTATGTAACTAGTGTTAAGTTTGAACTCTTATAGGATTATATTGATTGATGGAGGAAGACCAGAAAGATAGTTATCATGTGTTGTTTCTTGCATTCAGAAGAGTAGGTAAGAAGAATTGCCCTGATAGGTTATTTGACACATGGGTAAATAGGCATTTTTTTAAACCTTGAAACCTGTAGTGCCATAATATGGCTCATTTAAAGTTCAGCTTGTAGTGCTCAGCATTCAAGAACACTAATCTGTGTTCTTACTAATGTGGAAAAATGTATAATACAAATGATCAGGTAAAAAAAAAAAAAAAAAGGAGAAATCTGGCTTAAGCCTGTTAGCTTATAGCGTGTGAATATGTGTATCCACATACATATATGCTTAAATATGTATCCTCTCTGTCTCATCAAGTAAATAACCATGCACTTAAATTACAATTTCTGTATTATACACTTCTTAAGTAGCATCTTGTAGCTCTCACAGGCTATATTCTGATTTCAGTAACACCAGCCAAAGTGTCCCCCAGTCAGAACAGTTATTCTGGATTGACAAAAATATAACTGAGATCATCGTATCGGGGGAGAATTATGAAATGTGACAAGCAGCAGAAACTGCTCATGGAATTTTCTTCAGAAGAGTTGTCAGGGCACAATTCAAGCCCAAGTGATCAGGGATGGCTTTAGAAAAATGAAATTAATTCTGCCATCATAACAAGAAGCAGATTAGATGAGAAGCTAGAAGCTCAGCTACTTGGTGCCTGGCCTTGCAAGTTCTCCTGGACGAAAAACTGGCATTTTCAGCCAAAAGTCAACCTTTTGTCATGTGAAGATGAGTGCATAGTTTCAGGGTCTATCATCCGAATGTAAGGAAATACTGTGGAGAATTGTGGATGATCCCCAATTTTACTTTGTTTTAGTTAAGTTTGGGACTAAATTTCCACTGTAAAGTGTGCCATCAGTAAGTGTGATTGTTGGGAAAATAGGAAAATCTGAAATTAAATGTGTAGAAGTAGTGAATCATCAACAAAATATGGCATCAGGGACACCTGTTTTTAAAGGTAAACAGCAGGCTTTGTGTCTGTCCACAGAAGGAATGTCTTTGGAAAATCCTCTATTTTAATCAAGAGGAAACGATTTTTTCACCACATGCATTACACGTGACATTTAAAATGAAGGCCCAAGTCATGTACAGAAAGTTCCTTGTTCCTAAGTACCATGTGGTTTTGAGCCTAAATTTAATGAGTAGAGAGTAAAATACCCTGAAACTGAACAGATGAAGCACTCACACAGCTTTTATGACAGTGATAAACTATCCAAGCTCTGTACTTCTTGCTTTATGATGCTTCTGTCACCTCCTCAATGAAAATGCCATCTTATTATGTACAGTGGGTGTACATTATTCTATATATATTCTAAATCATTTGACTATTTTGGCTCTCCATTAATGGCAAATTACAGTAAAACTCTAAAGGAAATGTCTGTGATGACTCTGTGAACATTGAAAGAATTAATTATGATTGATTTTGTTAATTAAGTTCAGTGGCTAATGTCTTTACAGTAATGGGATGCTTAAAAGACAGAGGCAGTATTAAGTGTTGCACCTACAGTTGAGTTGAAGAGGTTCAGTGCAATGTGGGTATCTATCTCCATGTACAAGACAGGCTGTCGGGGAGTCACTTTTATTCTAGGCTCGTGTTTTAGATGAAACTTGTATGGTAAACAACTATCAAGCAAACCCTCCTTGTTTACATTGCACTGAATAGATTACATTAAAATGGTAGTTCTGCCAGTTCTGTTTTCTCATTAGGTCTAAGGGTTTGGGATAGATTCTGGTCTTAGCTGTGTGGTTTACTTTCTTTCACTCATGTCCAGCTGTGTTAGCCCATCTACCTAGAGATAACTCAATCTTTTCCAATCAACACTGGTTTCCCAGGATCTCCTGCTTTCATGATACACTTGCTAGTGAATCCTCATGGAAGGTGTCCTTGCCCTCTGGTAATTGCCTTCACTCCTTATTCCCTGTTTCATCCCCATCTGTGTCCTCCCTTGAATTTAAGTTAGGAGAACAGGAAAAGGCTAAATCCACCCACTGAACTCATTCTGTATGTGCGTATATATGCACATATATGCACTTCCATGGGCTTAGAAGCAGCAGAAGAATGAACTTGTAATTGATATGTATTTTGCTTAAAAAAATGCAAAACCAATTTAGCATTGGCAGAATCATGCAGCTGGATGGCATAAGCTGACTTTGTCCTCGTGACAAACATACTTAAGATGAAATGCCTCAACACATAGATTCTTCTGATGCATTATGTATCATCTTGAACAGGCATCCTAATGCCCAGTATAGATTTTTCCTCGAAATTATTTTTTATAGCTGGGTATATGCTGCTTTAAAAGAAAGCTTCCACTTGCCATCTCTGTACCCTTGCAGAAGCTTGCCAAAAAACGTTTCCCTCTTTTTCCTGCAGAATTATTTGTTTTTCCTGACACAAAGGAGAGTGCTTTGTCATTGTTTTCTGTATAACATTGATGGATTTCATGTTGAATGGGTATTGGGTTTTAGTTAAACATGACAGGGGAAGAGATTTATAGGCAGCGGCCGCAGAGGTTGTTTGAAAGGCCCAATAATGCTTCACTGCACAGATGTGTTTTCAGTGTTCTCTGATGGTAAAGAACCAACCGGCTCATATACACTCCACCCTCATTACGGAGCTATCCTTGAAAAGCTGAGTGTTAACAACTATATAGGTTTTCTTTCTTTGGAGTTTCAAAGTAAACAGGATTCAAGGAGCAGCCTTATGTCAGGAATGCTGTACTAATGAGGACAAATTATATTCTAATCAGGTTTCTCCATTATTAATTCACTGTTATTCTGCTCTCTTTTTTTCCCCTCTCCTCCTCTTTGTGTCCAATTTAAAGTTGCAGAAGAAACATGGGGTGGAGTGTTTTTCTTCTGGTGCTTGTTATTCATATTAAGTAGTCTGTTCTGCCTTTGGTGTGATGGTGGGTGTTAAGAATTTAAATCCCCCCTAATGCATTTATAGGATAATATGAATCACCACCCAGAAAAAAATCCTATATGGATCTCAACAGCTAAGGGATACTAGTGTGGTTTCAGTATATTTCTACATACAAAACGTAGCTCATTCTGGTTCATCGTGGTCCTACATGATTTCAGGATTTTCTTAGAGAGATTTTTGGATTTTGCTTCTGCAGAGAAATTTGAAGAAGTGAGTAGGAATATATAATGCATTGCTATAACTGCATTGTTCTTTCTTTGTTCTACTGTTACTTTTA
This sequence comes from Astur gentilis, assembly GCF_929443795.1. Taxonomy (NCBI): domain Eukaryota; kingdom Metazoa; phylum Chordata; class Aves; order Accipitriformes; family Accipitridae; genus Astur; species Astur gentilis. The sequence continues at coordinate 20,992,489 of NC_064889.1, forward strand.
CATGTTTTCTTAAACCAAATCATGAAACAATCTTAAAAGTACCATTAAAATGTGAGCATAATGACATAAAATAAATCTCACTTGCATGCATTGTATCTTGTTTATTTTATCTATGTCCCTTGGTTTTGGACCACATATATTAGGCATTCCATCAGAAAGTGCATACCAGCTCAGCTATTATGGAGAATAGGTAGTGAACCATGCTAAGTGCCAGTTCACAGTATGTGTGTGCTCAGTTTCCACCACAGTCACATTGTCATGAATCCTTACTGTGTCTAGCAGATTTGAAGCGTTCAGGGCTTCATTAGCAGCTTGCCAGGAGCTGGAGAGCTGCAGCTAATACAGGAACATCATATTGGAAGGAATCGCTTGGGTCACTGAGCCCAGTCCTCTGTCATTGCAGGCTACCACATCATATAATTTCTTTCATCAAATGATCAAGCTCTGTCTTAAAAGAAGTTTGTTACTAATAGCACTGGTTTGATTGTTAGAAACCTCCTTCTCTTTCTTAGCCTAAGTAGGTATGTTGACTATTGACACCATTTTTTCTAATGCCAGCATTGTCCGTGGTTTTAATTTGTTCTTTATTATCTGCCCCAGTTCCATTTTGTGTTTGTCCCCCAGCAATCATCTCTTTCATTTTGCAAGGCTCAGTTGACCAAGCTTGTTCAGTCATCTCTTGCAAGACGGGCTCATTCTTCCTGTGATCTTCCTATTAGTGGGTCCTTCTCTCCAGTTCAAAATACTCTTTCTTGAACATTGGTATTCGAATTTGCACAACATAATCTGGATGAGGACTCAGTAGGAACTGGTATCATGTCATTAGTACATCCTAACCTTCACTAGAAAAATCTAACCTGATGAATGGAAAAAAATTACTTTAGACCTTGTTATACTGTGTTGATGGTTTACAGCAAGAACACTGACTTCCTTCTCCATATTTGTTTCCAGCTGATGAGATCCCATATTATAGCAGAGATTCTTGTTAGTTCCCACAAAGCCTTGCACTTGGAATTCTTTAATTGAGTCCCTTTTCCTCCCTGAGGTCGTCAAATATTAGTAGGATCCTCCTCTGTCTTGAGGCTGAGGCATGCAGATCTGCATCTGTTTAAGAACACACACCAGAAAGCTCCCCAAAACTTCCCCAAAACCTGAGGAGTTTGCTTTATGATGTACTTCTGTCTTCTTTCAGAGTTGGAAGCTAATTGCTCGTTAGGCAAGCTCGCCTGGATTGAAAACACACAGTAAAGAAAGCTCTTACAGTAATTGAAGAATCATGATGCATTTGGGTCTAAATTTTGGAATAAGATGGATGGAGTTGAATGCTTTATTTTTGTGCATAATAATAGCCACAATTGCTCATACAGATAATTAGGTGCACTAGCTTACCTTTAGTCAATCTGTAGATGTCATTCCAGAAGTACACTGTCAAGCAGGGCATCAAGCTAATTCCTTCACATCTTCTGTCATAAACCCAATTATGAAATATTATGGGATAAATGGATGCTCTGCTGCCTTTGTCATCTCTGTCCTGAGCCTTTGAGATTCTTACATATTCTGTAAAATGGAATGATCCCTCTGGAGCTTGGTTTATTCACGAGTGAATTAACCATCAGGAAACACTTTCCCCATCCACAGTGGTTGTACAGGCTTCCATAACTTCCTACCAAGGTGTGCTTACCCTTCAAGCTGTGGCCTCAAGTTGTGCCAGGGGAGGTTTAGATCTGGATAGTAGGAAAAATTTCTTAACCAAAAGGGTTGTCAAGCATTGGAACAGGCTGCCCAGGGAAGTGGTTGAGTCAGCATCCCTGGAGGTATTTAAAAGACATGTAGATGTGGCACTCAGGGACATGGTTTAGTGGCGGACTTGGCAGCTTAGATTTACAGTTGAACTTGATGATCTTAAAGGTATTTTCCAAACTAAATGATTCTATGAATCATTTCCACCCACTCAGACGTCTTCCCTAGCCCTGCACAAGAGGCGTCACAACTCAGTCCCCACAGGTTGTCTAGGAAGGAGGGTTCATGTCTGTTCTAGGATCTCTCATAATGATTGATGCAACTTGTATTTAATTCCTGCTTCTAATCCCAGAAGGCATTTCTTTCAGTTTTGTTACATGCTTGGGTTTAGGACATCTTTAAAGGAAAGGAGATCCTGAAAAAATTATGCAAGGCCCCTCACCTTCCTGGTCTTCATGCAATGGACTGGCCCCTCATGCAATACAAATAGAGGTGACAGTCAACATGGAGCTCACTGCAAGATTGGGACCTGTTTTTGAGATATAACTAACCTGAACTGCATCTGCCTTTAGTTCTTAGATATCTATCCTGAATCTGTGGTCTTCATTGTTATAAATATTTAAATATTTTTATTCCTATTAATGTTTTATAATATTATTTATTAAATACTAGAGTTTAGAGCAATTTGTCATCTGAATAAAAATAGCGCATATCATTTAAAGTCCAGCTTGTGCTGCAAAGTATCAATGTAATACAATGTGTTCAAGATGTTTTTTTAATGCTTATTTCCCCCTCAAATTGGATGCTGGCTTTCAATTTGAATATTGAGCTACCTGAACTGAATTATTTATCAACTTTAATTGGATTTGCAGACAAGTCATATTTGCACATCTTTTCTAGGAAAAATAGAATTCTTTCTGGGAACTTTTTAAAAACACCAGGTTGAGGACATACAGCTAATTAACTTCACATTTCCTGTCAAATTTATTCTTTGTTTTTTTTTTTTTTTTCTTTTTTTCATCTGGAAAACTAAAATGTGGGAAATTATGTTGTAGATCACTGATTATAAACTAAAACATGTTATAGCACACATCTTCAATCTAAAGTTAAGTAGTTTTTGATAATTATTATTATTTGTATTTCTGTATTTCTTAAGTTCTCCAGCTAAGGTATGAGTCCTGTTATGTTAAGCGCAGAATGAGACTCCCTTTCTGAAGGAGTTTACCATGTGGCTGTCAGAAGCAGCTGATGTCTCCAACCACCTGCAGAAGCCAGACGGTGGAAAGTTTCTACACTCACCTTGCCCTACCCTATCTTTTTCACAGGCTGACTCAAGCTTGTTTTGGCCACAACACAGCATCAAGCCTGAATTATGCTATTCACCCTGAATTACATCTATGTAATCATTATGATATTAACATATGATAACATAACAATTTTCTGGTTCCTCCAGTATGCACTGCTGCCAAAGTTGAAGAAAACCACTTCTGGGTGGAATTTGTAGTGTGACACTATGGAAACTATTGGAGAATTTGAGACAGGTGTCTTTGCCTATAGGGCATCCTTCATTGGTGGCAATGTGTGGATTGAGTTTTAAATGTTACTTGGAGGCATGGGAGATTTGTAGCTAATTTCCAAATACAGTCCATGCAGTTTATGATTAAAAAACCAAAGTGTTAATATGTTAATCAAAAAGAACATAAAATTTATGCAGTAACTCCTAACTTTATACAATGATTACATGTAACTACATTGTTATTACAGTCTCAAAATTACAGTATAATTATATTTAGTTAATTCCAAAAGCAATTGCTGCGTGGCCAGAATTAATTTATGTAAACCTAGACTAAGCACTGAATTGACTAGGAAAGTGAGGTAAATCTAATTGAGATAGATTGTGCAAACCTAATCAGCAGGGATATTTAATGGCAAAGAGAACAAAGAATTAAATAAAGCAATGCAAAGGCTATTCAGAAGAATGGATATATGAGATAATAGCCCTCTCCCTTTCTGATGTCATCTGATTCAGTGACTCATTCCCTAGTATTTTGTTAGTTGGCTGCCGGTTTGCATTATATGTAAATAGATATATATACGCTTATGTATATATAGAGGACACATTTTGCCATTCTTATACAGGGTTTTATCCTGGTATCACACATCCCACTTCCAACTGCTGGTTCTCTGCAAAATCAGGAGGATGGTTAAAGACTTCCTTGCTGTGCCCACCTCATTTATCATTATCTGTTATGATTCTGTGATAAAATCCTGATGAGCCAGAAGAACTGTTTGCTCTTAAGTGTTCAATTCAGTTGTCTAAGAAAGGGGAACTCTTAGAGGTGCTATTGGGTATTCAAGACCTGCATGGGACTGGAAAATACAGTGTGGGACCTATGGGGGTTTCACACTCTTCTGAAGTCACATGTGAAGGCCAGGTGTGAAACCCAGAGTATCTTAAAATATCATTAGATGACTGTGGGTTCGCAGCTGAATCAAACTACAGGCTACATTACCCCGATGGCTGAAAAGAAGGCTGAAGACCATTTCTGCATTTCCCACTCTGAGAGCAATCTCCTAGGAACTGCTAGGAAGCCTACGGGTTGTACTTAGGATGAATGTTATTATATCAGCTGATAATTTCCAGTTTGCAGAACACAGGCTAGTTCTGACCTCATCCCTTGATTGCATCCTTTGATTACATCCCTTGAACCAGCTACAGAGAAAATAGGAGGCACATAGCAGCTTTCCATCAAAGAGACCCTGCATAGCAGGATATTGAAAGGATATTAAAATGGTTTTAATGTAGAGGAGGATTTGAAGTAAATAAAATATAATGATTTTTTAAAGAAGGAAATCTGAAAAATCAGCTTGTTCCTGTACCTGTAGGTTACTTTCACTTTTAAAAACTGTAGCTTCATATTGATCTTCCTGTTAGTGCATGCATGATGCTTATTGCCTTACAATCTTTATATTGGTGTGATACTCTTTTTTTTTTTTTTTTTTTTTTTTGGTATGCTGATCTGCCGTTTAGTTATACAAAACCATCTAATTTCATTGATTTTCCATACAGATCTTAGATGATCTTTTGGTGCTTGGATTTCAGTTATATATCTGAACACTGGTTGATACTTCTGAAACTTTAAAGCAAAACTTTCTTGTTTTTATATAGCAGCATTGTGAAATAAGGGACTCTAACTTCTTATTTTAAAAATAGTACATTTACATTGTTAAATAATGCTTCAAAACAGGAGGAGAGAATATACATGGGTGGAATTTTCATCCAAAATTGGGTGTGGAGAGTCAGAGGCAGCAAGAGATGGAAGTCCTATTTTTGATGGCAGAAGCTGCAGTATTGAAGTGGTGTGTCTAGAGCATGGCAGACTAGAGGCAGATGGGCAGAGCAGATGATAGGAGACCAAGGAAAGTCAGGTGTTCACATTTTATAATAAACACAAACAACATACTATTTCCTTGGTGTTCATTATCACTTGGGAGTTAGAACTGCTGACTGTCATGCCAGATGAGTGCTTATAGCCATGATTAGAGATACAGCGAAGTTCAAACCCGTTAGTTCATAAGCTGTGAAGTTCTGATTTTGGAATCATATCGTAAGCAGAATAAGCATAACTCTGAGTTTAAAAGAAAAAATATTGATCAAAAGATGAATGTCTTATTACTTAGAATTATATGCATATCCTGGAAATTTGACCTCCTATGGACATAGAGAGAGGAAAGTGGCAGCTTAAAAAAGTTGTGTTGATGTCTGGGGGGATTATTTTGGCTATATGAACACTGATCAATGGATCCACATGTTATAGTTGAAAAGGTTGCTTGTTCAGTAAAATAAGAAACCAGATATAGTGTATGTGGTAAAGTTTAGCAAGCATTCACAGAGATATACAGCAAATTAACCTTTAACTCTTACTAACCTTGGAAAAATACTTGGTAGAAGATAGAGCAGTGTTTCCTATGGTGATTTGGGTTTTCTCTAAAGTATTCATACCATTGTGGATGCTTATGTTTAAAAATTTGCTTGAACTTTCCTATGATTCTCTTTTCATGCCATTTATCTTTATGGAGCAAAAAAAGGATGGTACCACCACATAGGTTTGTGTTGGAATTACGTAACTTGTAAGGAGTCATAATCCAGATAGTTTGTTAGAAATACTTAAATAAATTTGTTGAATTTATGGTGTTACTATGAAATACAGCAATAGCCATAAATGTGCATTAATCAAAAGTGAAAAAACAATTCTCACCAGAAATACTGGCTCTTTGTTTCTCACCTACAGTTTACTCACCAGAGTTTGAGGAGGAGCTGAAAACAAATCCTTTAGGGGCTTTGCATACATATGATGTATTCCTCAAGTGTGGCACTGTCAATTCAAAGAGAGTGCCTGGAAAACCCATCCAAGTGGCATGCTATGTTGTATCAATGTGCAGGATTGTAATGCTTTTAATATCAAGACCGCTGACCTCATACATTTATGATGTATGTAGTCAAACAGTAGTGCAGAACGCTGATTGGAATGACTAATAATTCCAGTGAAGTGATTACAACTTAACAGTGTCAACATGTACTGCTAGGAGACTCTTAATCCTTGGACCGTTAATATTACACTGCATGTAACAGTGTTGCATGTCAAGATATACCACTAGCCATGTGTGATACTCATCACTGCGATCAAAAGACACAAGGTTGTGATAGCTTCCAAATTAATCATCCTAATGTTTGATATTACTTGGCTAATATTAAATACCATTTAGATACAGAGAAATGGTAACAGCACATGCACAGTTAACTGATAGCTTGACTATGAAACTCAGGCATACTGATAAGCCTTTGTAGAAGTCATCCAATGAATGCACTGAAATAATTTGTGCAAGCAACAGTTCAGTCCAAAAGAATATGGGTTACATAATAGCTGGTAACATCAAATGTTGTACTGTGCTACCAAAAACCCCATACATTATGAATTTACAGTATCTGTGGATTACACAGATGTCGCTGAGAATTATGTCAGATCTGACACAATATAGGTCGAGAATGCCTAGATGACATTTTCAACAGTCCCCAAAACTCCTGTTTGTCATCCATGTCAGAAATAAAAGACCTTTAAATCTTGACCCAGCCCTAATGGTAGTCTATGGCTGCATGCAACGGTAAACGCTGAACTGCAGATTTATGGCCTCTGTGCATGGTGCTCTCCCAGTGTTGGAGTTCGCCCCTCAGCAGACCTTAAATGCCGTAGGACTGGAGGAACAGATTCACCATAGCAGATCTGACTCTGAGGACTTCCCTGCTGAAGCCCCAACACCTGCAGCTACTATTGGTTTGAAGTAGAGTTTTGGGGTGCTCAACAGATATAAATCAGGCACTTACTGTTTTCTATTACTTTCTCTCGTGGTACCGCAGGGGTAAACCTGAAGTAATTCCAACAGCTTCAGTGTAGTTGCTTTAGATTTATACCCACATAAACAGGAGCCCTATTTGCCCATTGTTTCTAAAATACTGTGTTTCTCTTTCATATCAAACTTCAGTGGCTTATTTTATATTCCCTTACATCACATTTTACCACAGATATCCAGGAATATTGTTTCTCTGAGTAATAAAATTATTCTTTAGTGCATGACCAGACTAAGGGATATTGTGTCTTTTAGACATCACATATAGACAAGAAGATATAAATGAGAGTTAATAACCATCAAATGTGTCTATTTCCTTTTTCTATAAATTAGAGCATGCTTTCCTACTGAATTTTGCAAGAAGGAAAACAGACTCCCTCCTGCTGATGTGGGGAAGCAATGCTAAATCTCCCTAAAGATTCACTCTGGCTTCTTACAGCTGTATGTTAGTACCTTTTTATATGCAATTTTACTTCATTTAGTCTTTAAGGTTGTGCCTGAGGTTAGTTTAAAAGGTTAGTTAAATGTTAATGGATGTTAATGCTGCAATTAAATTGTTAAATCAATTGAAAACTGTGGCTCCATCTCTATCTGTGTTAGTGCCGGCCTGAGTTGCATTGGCGTATAAATTAAAAGCTGTAAATCTACTGAAGTCTAATTAGAGACCAAATTTCTCATTTATCTTATTTTCACAGGACTGTAAGCACTGATAGATAATCAACGAAGGGCTAAAACTTTTTAACATTAAAAAACTATTTTATCTATTTCAGGACTCAGGTGACTGATTATAATTCAGATCCAATTACTGTAAAAGGTCATATGTGAAATGAAGTTCTTACAGACACTACAAGTTTTATTTTACAAGTTTGCATACAGTGCTGCAACATCTACGTCCCAAAAAGCAAAAGTAAATACACTGTACTAGATTATATAAAAACACTCTTCAATTAGCCTCCCTCAAGTAACCCTTTGAAGTTTGTGATCTTAATACACTAGCACATCTAGTCTCCAATACTGCAGCACATGCTTAAGCTTCCCAGGTTACACATATGCATAAGAACCTTGTTGATTCTTGTTTTCAGTAAGTAAAAATAATTAGCAATACACTGAAATACACTTGCCATAGATACAGCGTTACAAATTCTTGAATTGGTGAGAATGATTATTTCCATTGTTATGTTAAATTAGCTACTGGCAATCTGCCATTTGGAAAAAAAAAAGCCCAGGCTATTTTATCTAGGAAGGTCTTGAGGAAAAGGAGATGCTGATCTTAATCCATCTTTCAGTGCCACAGTTTTGAGGATGTTTTCATGCAATAAAAACACATGCTACTTAATCTTAGTTTCTCAAAAGTTAAAAGCGAAATTTGATCATGCTGCTTCTGTTGGTTTATTTTTCCAACACCCCCTGTGATTCTCCAAAGTGTAGATCTTAAAGCTGCAAAAAGGCCAACAACAGATTGCAGTATGAGCATAGGGAGCAGCATCAAGACTCATTAGTTTACAAATAAACCACAAGACAAATGTTTAAAATGTTTGTAGGTTCCAAATCACAGTTCTAAAATTGCATGCTTTTGGTCATGTAGGAGTGTTAGAAATGTTACAGTTTTACATGTTGATTTCTTTTTTAGTGACTGTTCATGGAGCACTCGGGGAAACATGTTTTGCTTTGGGGGGAAAAAAAAAAAAAAATCCTCTGTCCTAACCAATTAAGACTTCACGGAAAGAAGTCATAAGCTAGTATTCTGCTAGAAGGCCTTCTTCCAAAGAAGCGTCAGCTCGTGTCCTTTCTAGTGACTTCAGCTAAATTTCAACATTCATTAAAACACAAAAAGAGATCAAATCTGAAAATGAATTGCTGAGTGACTTGAATGTTCTGAACTTTTCTCTCTCCTAATTTTGTCACAAATTCAGGTCTTCTAAAACCATCTTGATCACAGACTCTGCAGGAAAAATGCCATGTTATGTTGTGTGTACCCTAGAGCAAATGAAAGGATGTTCTCTTTTTATTCTAAATGGTGCATGGATTTCCTGACAGCAATTTCTTTCTTATTTGCATCAGTTTCAGTACTCGCAGACATGATATACCAAATTGCACGAAAAAAAAGTTGTAAATGAATGATAAATAGTCAGATATCTTCAGCGATTTAAGTGAGGACACCAGCTGTGTACTATTTTGTTAAATAGTGCTTTTCCAATGGTTTTAGTCCCTGATTAGTTTATCTTTCAGATAATTATTTATCTATTTTTGTATCATAGGAGTTCTGCATCTTCATAAGAAAGGAACAGGACCATTGCTGACAGTGATCATAAATCACTTCTGCTAAAAGTTTGCTCTTCAAAATTGTAACTTTCTTTCCTTTCACTTCATTGGTAAAAAAAGATAGCAAAGAACGAGAATTCTTTTTACGAAGTGCTCAGACTAGTAAATTGTTGCCTTAAAGCAAGACATGGTGTCATAAACCAGGATATAAAAATAATAATAGTTGATAATTAAATAGCATGTTTCATCCATACAAAATGGAGCTCTTGGCAAAGATGACTGAACAGCAATATCTATTTCCTTAATACATCTCCTCTCCTTAATAATGATTTGATAAAAAATATGCCAACTTTAGCCCACTTTGAAAATAATAGTCTAATTACACCAAACTTTCTCTATTACTTTCTAAAAACTTGGGTTTTGACAACAACACTTGTTTAATTTCGATAGAGATTTGAGAAAAACTCATAGTCCTTTATGTCAAAAGAAGGAACAACTCAGATACAACCAAATGCACTGTCAAATTGGTGACTAGTTGCATTGTAAAAGAGAATCTGAAGTTAACACAAGAATTGGAGAGATCTGAGTATTTGTCCATAGTAGATCTAAGGCCTGTTGAATTCATAGGGAATACTCTCAATTCTGTAAGAACTTGTAGGCTGGGTAGGTTCTTCGCAGGCCAATTACTTGGCTGGGGAGACTTTAATTGTTGATAAAATACTGAAGTGGTGGATGGGTTCCTTGAATGGGGTGTGAGAAGGAAAAGCTACTGTCTTGGGAAGTTGATTGAGAGGTCACGGCCTGATGTGAATCCCAACATTTGTCATTTGAGGCAATTGTGAAATCAAGAATGTAGGTTTAAGGGAAAAATTACTGAGTTATACATTTGCTCTACCAACTTATGCTTTGCATGTTTTATGGTAGATTTACAAAAAGGAGAAATACCTGAAGCTAAATAGTATTTTGCCATAGAACAATATAGCAGTCACAGCCTTCATGAAAACTCACTGTGGTGTATTTCTGAAGAACCTGAAAGTTATCCACAGATGAAAGAATACTTTCTTTTTCATTGTTCTCATCTTGTTTACTTTCGTTGCTGCTTTTACTTTTGTTTTGGGAGGCAGAGGAGTTCTTATCTTGCTTTGTATGCCTTTGCTGTGTAGTGTCATTTCTGGACATAACAGAAGTATTCCAGCACCGTACTGTGGACCCAGTGGGAGAAGGGCAAAATCTGGAGCAGTTGAAAAAAGGACTTGCCATGTTCATTATTTCAAACATTATTTTTCTAATTCTGTTCTGATCGAGTACCAAACAGCTACTATTTGAAAGCTTTTCTTTGTCATAGTGAGTATCCCCAGCCTGTAACTCGGACACGGAAACCTTCCTCTGATTTTGTAGCCCTCAAAGAGTGCTCCAGGAAGTCTTTTCTTCCCTTTCTCTTTGTTAGCCTTCAGCCTTCACATAGATTTTGTTGTGTGAATGCCTAAAGAAAGGCCCTGATTTTGTGATTGGGTCAGATGTTGCTCTTGGTCTGTCTATTTCCATGGCTATAGTACATATTCCATGAAATTTCAGGGGAGAGGTGTTACATACCTGTGTGAGACACATGGTTTTATCAGTTTTATCTGTGGCTGAATCAATCTGACAACTAGCTGCTGCTTTGCTTGGGCCAGCACAGGCCTCGGTGGGCCCTATTGTGCTAGTTTGGGGAGCTACATGGACAAAAATTTCTCCCAACTAAAGCAGCAAATCATTTTCTGCTGGACTCCATCTATCAGAAAGTGCAAAAACAACCACCACCCTCTGTGCAGAGGAGGAGAGTGATGGAGAAGCATCGTTCCTTTTGGTAACAGTCCACACTTAGGCTCGCTCAGCAGTATCATAAACCTGTATCCAAAAGAGCAGCTTCTTTGTGAGGTTATATTTTGTCAGGAGGGGGTATACTTATTGTTAAAAAAAAATAAATTAAATCCAATGTCAATATGAAACAGTGGTCTCTTGGACTAGGCTTTATCCGATGGTCACTACCCTGTCTATTGCCAACTTCAGCAGGATTTCAGTAAATAGCTTGGTGCTCTTTGCTTGCTGGGCAAAAGCATCTCTAAATATCTGGATTAAAGTACTGGTAAGAGAAAACATTTACAGGTCTAAGTTTGTTCCCCAATGGGTAATATACTAGGAGGCCGATAAAATCATCATGCAGTCTTTCATGAGTAGCAGTGTCTGGTAACACAGCAGAGTGCTGAATGTCTAGATAAAAGAGTAAGGCACCGGAATAGCAGGGGATACTGCAGATCAGCACTGAAGTACATTGATAGAATTACTCCCTGTAAAGGGAACTTGGACTGCACCTGTCTGGAGATATCTGACACTCGTCAACATTGTCATTGTCTTGGTTTCATGGGAATCAGATATTAATTTTAAAAGCCTAAATCCAAGCTAAAAACAGGAAAGATAAGCGTATTTTAAGCTGTCTCATTTAGTCTGGTGACGCCAGCAGCAGTGCTTCGCTGGAATCTCTGCAGGCATGTTGTTTGCTTCAGTAATTACGTGAGAATGACGAGGGACAAGAATGTGTTAAGCAGAAAGCAAAAGTACAGAGAATGATGCCCATCCATTAGGAGCTGATAGTGGGATGGCTCTTGGGAGAGATTCTTGTCTGTGACTATCCGACCTCTAAACTGTGATGATAAACAACAGAACTTGAGAGCAAGGCAGGTGACATTGCCTGCCTGATTCTGGAGATAGCAGCTCCCTGTGAAAGTCAGTTTTTTCCTCCTCCCTTCCAGGAAATAGTGTGCCTCAGCAGCTCCTTGAGACAGGAATTCCTTTCTTTCTTTTTTCTTTTTTTTTTTTTTTCTTCAAATATAATTTTGGTGTTTTTCTGAATGAGAGCTACTTGTAGTGTGATCATCAGGAGTTCCCCTTCCCTCCATCCCTCATCTCCCTACTGCTGTGCAAGCAGGAGCTCTCCTCTCTGACAACAGGGGCCAAGGTGGTGGTTTGCAGCAGAGAGATTCAAACATTTGTGTGATCTGGCTGTTTTCAAACAATCCAGGCTCCTGCAAGCCTTACCAGCTGTGACTAATAGTGAAGGGAAGGGGGAAAGAAAGCTTCTTGGGTCTGCAGGCTTCAGACAGGCAGGCTCTAGGGGAAACAAGAGAAAGCCATTAACTAACCACAGTATTATCTTGATTCTCTCAGAGAAACGAGCTAGGGACGGCTAATGAACTAGCCTTAACGTTTCAAACTGAATGCACCTCTGGGAGCTCTGCTAGAACAAACAGTGTGACAGATCAATGCCTGATGCCTATATCAAGAGAAAAGGTTATTTGCTTCTCTAAGGAATTATAGGATTACTATATTGCTATGATACACTTTGTATCCTTTTCAAAATATGTTTTTATGTGTTGTGCTTATTTTTATTTTCTAAGTTGTAAACTCCATTAGTGTGACCAGTAAAAATGAAAGGCAAGGAAATTCATTCTTTTCTGCCCCTCTCTCATTTCCAGGTTTGCCAGGATCCTTTATGTTTGGGAGTCTAAACATGCACTGTTTGACTGTTGTATGCACCTTACCCAAGGAGAGAATCACCTTTAGAAAGATTTTTTAAAAATTCAGTTTAGAGCAGTGTCACCTGGTTGGGACCCTATGAAAAGTCTTGGTAGGAGGCAGATTCTTAATAAAAGGGACGTTGTGTGGAGAAGGTTTCACTTACTATCTGCTGCTGTCACTGATCTCTTCTGTGTCCTTTGGCAGTTCAGTCTGTCCAAGCTTTAGATGCCCATCTCTAAAATGGAATCTTCCTTACTCTTACTGCTTGTCTGTCTTTACTTATTTAGATTGAAAGCTCCTGGACAGGATGTTCTTCCTATTTATACCGTACCTAGCACAATGGGCATAGATCCCAGTTGGGACTTTTTGACAATTTTGTTAATATAACAGTAACCTCGAAGCATAACACATTTTGTAAAAGAGATGAAGAGGAAATGACAGAGATTAAAGCAGGAGCTGGAAGTTGTTTACCATATAAAATGATTAAAATTGGTAGGCTTTGTGGGCTAGGAAGAGGTCAGGCTAGCTTATTCTTCATTCTTTTGTGCCTTGTCCTTTGGTGCTTAGAACGATACCCAGCTAAGAGGCTAAATAGTCCAAGTGCAGCAGTCTTACCTTCTCAACAGGAGGCAGAGTTGTTTTTAACTGCTGTGTATGATTTTGCTAATTCCTTTGATATTGGCATTTTTCTTTAAAGCTAAAGCTCTTGAAAACTATTTTGATCAATTATCTCATTCAGGAAGCTGCTGTACATATTTAACCAAAGATACAAGCTTTGGTCAAGCTATCAAAGTAATTTTCATTTTTACAAATTATTACTTTAATGGGAATTAGATGATGAGTGAATTATTGTTTCTTTAAAAAAAAAAAATCTCCAGGTGGTTTGTCAAGAGATAATTGTCTGAGTATCAGCATTTAAGGAGGTCTGCATTTCCTTTTAGGAAGGAAAAATGTTAAATGCTTAAATTAAAATAATGTTGTAACTTAGAAAATGGAACAAAATTGCCTTTATCTCCCCCCAGTTGCACCTAGGAATTAAGTCATAAAGTGATACATATATCCCAACTCAATTGCTTTATGTCAAATTCTGATATTTTCATTCTGGCTCAGTAGCTGTTACTTCATCCATACTTCTACTGATGTCAGTGGAACTACACATGAAATAAAGAATGATTCAGTGTGAGTAAAGCCATCAGAATTTGGCCTTTTGGAGTTAATGTGAGCTTTGCTATTGACTTCATTGGAGATGAGGCATTGTTCTTTGATCATCTTCTGAAAAACACAGTTGAGCTTTGTAGGTTTTAACCAAACATAGCACACTATTGTTTGGTTCAGGACAGGTACTACAGAATTTTTCACGTAAGGTACAAAGTAATTTTTCCTGGATCTTGCGTTCTGTCACAGAAACCAGTGTTACTAGGGCTCTTGTAAGCTAATGTTTATTTTTAAATTATTTTTCTAATGCAATAAATTGAAAAAAAAAAAGTAATATTTAATACCAAAAAAAGAAAATGACCAATTTCTGAACAGCTCTTCTTTATTTACGTGTTTGAAATCATGGTGACCCTTCTACAGCCATTATGAGTTGGGGGAAGGAAAATATGATTAGGGAGGTCACAAGATCCAAATTTCCTCTGTGTGTAAGGGAATGAGGTTCATTATATGAAATATAATATTGTGTTTTCAGTCATCTTCTGCGTGCACTCAGGCAAAGCTCTCATTCAGAACTGAGTTGGGAATTGGCCCAGTCATAACGAAATGTGAAATAATCTAGTCACAGAAATTCAAGGAACGTCCATGTACAAGGAGGAAAAAAATCTAAACTGATGTGAAATGTTGACGTCCTGGAAAGGTGGATGGATGAAGTAATTCTTGTTTGCTAAATTTTTTTGAAAGCATCTGCGAAGCAGTAGTATTTCAGTGCAAGGCACTAACTAAGCTTATTTTATTATTTAAATCAGAAGTGGTCTAAATCAGGCTGGTTTTACTCAGGTAGACTGTCCCAAAGAAACAATTAATCATTATCCCTCTCTCGTCTCATTGAAGGCAACTCAACCAGTCGTCTGAGTTACACATTTTAGAATCAGGAACAAATTTCTCAACAGTCTCCTCGTGTTTGCCGCTGATAGACAGCCGTGGCTTCACCAGACTCAGTGGCTCATTGTAGCTTACTAATAAAGTTACTATAGCTGTGCTTGTCTGAAGATATGATCAAGGCTAGGTTTGCAAGGAGAGATATTAAAGATTTTGCTGTTTCCCACAAACTTTGTCATAGTAACATAAGTAAAGGAAACTGAAATGTCCTTGTTAAAGATTATACTTTTTTCAAATTCCCAGTAACAAGAAGTAATTGATAGCAAACTGTTTTGGGAACAATGTTGGGATATTCTGTCAGCCCAGCTCCTTCATTATGTGCCTCTAACTGTTACCAAATTCTGGAGCTTCCCAGTAAAACGCAAAGGAGTGTGTGAAATCTCCCAAGCTCAATACAGTGGTCAGTAAGAGTTATCCAAATGAACTAAGTGAATAAAAATTTGGTCCAAATCTCTACTGAAGGTAGAACGGACTTAGGTGCTTACATCGACTCTTTAGTTTCATTTTACTTCTTTATTTTTGTAATGGCTAATGGCACTTTATGCAGCCAGGAAGCTCATTTCCCAACAAAAAGACATTCTTTCCTTCTCCAGATATGTTTGAATGCCTCTGTTAATGCAATCTTCAACAAATCTACAATTTTGCAAAGTAGAACTTTGGCAATTGATAAAATAAAAACCATTTTCATTAATCTTCACCTAATACCAAATATATAAAATATCCATTTTAACATAGGGCAAAGATTTTGTAATGTTTCTAGGTATTACAAGGTGTGTTTATGTATTCTTTTCCTGTTTCTTGCTTAGTTCGGACAAGGTCAGTTCAAAAGTCCTTGTTTATGTATTTTTCAATGGTCTCATCTTACTTTTTTTGTGTGATGCAACTAGGGAAAGGTTACCCACTGAGACCATTTGCTGTATGGATGAATTTGTAGACGATGGCATATCAGGGAGCTTCTAAAGGAAATATTATATCGTCCATCAAGGCAATCTCAAATTTCCTGATTGCATATATTTAAATAGGATAAGCTCCAGTTACCTAAGCACTTATTTTGGCTGTAATGGAAGATAGGAGACTAACATGGACCATAATGCCTATCTCATCCCAGCCCATAAAGGTATATGAAAATAAATCTAAATACCTATTATTAGAAGAACAGGGATAGTGGAATCAAGTCTATGCAACTATAGACAGAAAAAAAAAAAAGTTTAGCTGCATCTGGTTTAAGATTATACCTGTTCATTGAATACATTCATCAGTGTCTGGTTTTGTATTTCTTCTTCCTCATGATACCCCAGATAAGAAGTGGTAACTAAGTCTTAATGGTTTTAAAACTTTCTGTCTGTAACCATAAAGTGACCATTTACAAATTGGAATGCATTGTTGAGTGGGGATCCAGTTCCTTTCTCTGCCAGACCTGTCAGTGCAGGTAGATCTTTGAGTTAAGACAACAGCAGACCATTGAAAAGGTAGATTTTGTGTGTGTGTGGTGGTTTGGTGGTTTTTGGTTTGGTTTTTTTGTTTGTTGGGGGGTGGGGGAGGGTGGTTTTTTTTTTTTTTTTTTTAAGCAGTATGCATGTTAGGAGTTTTATCAGAAGACAGCTGCTTAGAACAGCTGTCTGCTTATGCGCCCATCTTAGGAGAGAATGATTAATGAATTCACTTGGGCAGTGAGAAACTCAGTTCACTGATCCATAGTTTCAGCACAGGTATTGATGTGAAACTAATGAGAAATTTGATGCTCAAATTTGAATGTTTATTCCAATTACCAAACAACAGATCTAAATTAAAAAATAGCTTGAAACTTTAACCTTTTATTAGTAATGTGGAAAGCTGAACTGTGGCTTTGCATCACGTGATGCAATCTGAAGACTCAATGCACTACCACCTACATTGTTTTGGGGAAGGCAGAGAGAATGGCTTCTCCTGATTGACTCTGCTACCTGATTGACTACCTGATAATTGGAATCTTTTTCCTTCAACCCCTCCCACTCCAGTTTTTAACCTGCATATTTTTCCTAGGAATTAAACATGCGCTAGGAACTGAGCTGTAGGCATCCCCTACAGGTCTGTTAAAATACTGCATTCACTAAGTTCTCTGAGCTATGGTTGCTATCTAATTGTGGTATAGTACATGGGAGTCCCAGGCAAGGTCTGCCTTAAAATGCTTACAGTATCTATAAGCAAAGGATAGAGGAAAAAGGTAGATACTAGCTTTAGTTCATAAGTAGGAAGTTAAGGCATGGGGAGATTAAATGACTTGTTGAAGGTTATATACAAAGTTTGTGGCAAAATTGGCAATTGACCTTTGATCATTGCTTTTTCAGTCCTGTGATGAATTGCTGTTCCCTTTCAAAGCTGACTTTTTACAGTGTTTCTATCAGAAGGGACTAACAAGAACTCTTGAAAGTTACTTGACACACTCGAGTGGTCCTGTCTGCTAAAACCTGGTGTTTTAGCAAAGGATAAATGCTTCTAATTTTGATACAAATCAGTGGCAGTTTGTAACTCTGCATCTTGCACGATCAAGTAATTTAAAAACAAAGTTCAGAGGGAGAAATTTAGCATTTTAAAATAGGAGTGATTCATGAAAGTACTTATGGCTGGGTGAGAATTTCTTTGGAAGAATTTATTAATTGCACATTCAAGACTGAACTTGGAATCTCAATACACTTTGCTTTACATGTCTGCTGTGCTAGCTTTTTCTTATTTCATGTAGGTATTCAGAAATGTGATGGTAATTCTATTCTAATAGAAATAAGCCAAGGCACTGAAAATGTGCAGCAAATGTTGTCAAATCCTGCATAACTGGTCCATCAAATGCCCATAAAGGAAATGGAAGATTTTGCACCGATTGCTGTTCAAGGATATCTATGAACAATTCAAATGCCTTTCCAGTACTTGGGTTCTCATACATTTGGTAGCAAAGTGGTGCTGGGGCAGGTGCTATCCACATGACCAGTTCTTAGCCTGTAAATTTCGTGACGGTGTCAAGTCACCTTCATACTTAGGTGTGATGCCCGCCCCACTTAGCCCATCCACCAAGGAAAGGCGGCATGCATGGCAACTGCTGTTGTCTCCCTCCTCTGAAACATTTCCAAAGCTGCCCTTGGCTCTGAGAGTCGTGGCATGTGTCTTGTGGCACTTGGTCATGCGAAAATTGCAATGTGTAAGTCAGGAAAATTATGTCTTATTGTAGATTTTAGGCAAGCCACAGGTGTAAAAACAAGCAGATGCTTGTAAAGCAAGCAACACACAATAAAAGGTCAATTTCTGAGAAAACTGTAGATTTGGGTGAAGTTAAAATTAAAAGTGAATGTGCAAGCATTATTTTTAGGTTCATATGACTATCAATTAGCTGTAACACTTTTCAATTTTAGCCATAGTGGAACAAGGTTTTATAGGCTGGATTAATCTCTGTTTCCTATTTAATTTTAGGAAGATAGTTTGTGAAATTGCTAATGTTAACAGTTTATCTTGTCAACGTGCTCACTTTTGGTGAAATCCACCCATTTGGGCTCAGGATCAGGGCAAGTCCTCACTTCATTAGAAAACTTCTGGCCCTGGGAAACACTCCTGGTTTAAAAATGCATAGAGGATCACAGACGGCAGGCTTGGAGGAGTCCTGTGCTGGGACAGACATGGTCACTGGGTCTGTGTTCATGCAGATTCATAAATCCATGCATTTCCAAAAAGAATTGGGCATGGATTGCTCAGGCCAGTGAAGACAGTTCAAGCATTTTTGTACATCTTTTTAATGGGCATGGAGCCGGACCTACACTGGCAGTACCCAGACACTGGATCTGCAGCTGTGTGTTCAGAGGGTATGATTCTGTTCCTTTTCTCCTAAGGTCTCCATTCATTTCGTTATACAATAGCCACTGGGAGGGTTAGAGCACAATTTCCATCTTGTTCCCATTAGTTATTTGTATTCCAACATCAGCTGGAGACCTTTGTCAAGAGCTAGACCTTGCTGTACTTGGTGCTATGTATATCTGTAGCAGAAGGCAATTCTTGCCCCACAGATATTACAGTTTTTAAACCTTGAGGTTTAGAGTTATCTGCTCTATGACATACATAGTGACAAACTTCATTATTGTTTTAAGTCTAGCTAATGCCTAGAAAAATGCTGCTGGATCAGTCAGAATAAGGGCTTTAATTCTCCTGCTGGGTCTCTCCCTGTTGTGTCGTTTATTTGTAAAAAGAAAGTGCTTCTATTTTTTGTTTTAATTTCTTCTTTTCATACTGAAGGTTTGGAGCTTCTTGGAATAAAGAAAAAATATTCTTTAAGCCTTTGTAAAGCAAAGAAAACTTTGAAAAGAAATGACCCAGTCCCCTCTTTGGTTCACACCTATCTGGTCAAAGAGTTCAGCTCTCCGTGGAGGCTCCCAGACCTAACAGCAGTCATGCGGAACCTGTTTGCTGGCTTTCAGGCTCGGCACTTTCCAGGGTGCCCCATCTCAACACGCCTGACATTCCTGGCCTGGCAGCCAAGAGTAATAAAACCTTTGGGGAGTACCTAAAATTAAATGACTCCTTTTGGTCAGATCAAGGTGGTTCACTTCAGTAACTCTGCTGCAACTCTGCCCTTCTCTCATTTAGTGACTGTGGAAAAGCTTATTCTCCCCCTTGCCTTTTTTCCCTTTAGGGGCTTTAAATATGGTCCTAGAATTTTTCTTAGAATGCCAAGACTAGGAGAATAAGCTTCATTTTATGAAGAACAAGAGGAAAAAATAATCAGACCCTTGTTAGTGTTCTCTTATCGTATAAAGCATTGGTTGTACATGCATTCCCATATGGATGGCAGAGACAGTAGAGCATCCTCTTTGTTTATGTAAAACAGCCTCTTGATCTGCCACGTCTCTAATATGAAATAAATTAAGGACAAAATGGTGCTCTAGTCATTGTGCTATAGCTTTCACAAATCTGGCAGTTTGTCTGAGTTTTTGGGGGGAGCATGGGGGATGGCAGAGCATGCTTCTCCCCATGAGCCTTCCACTTTGATTGCACTTACACCTCACAATTTATATGCGTGTTTTTATCAAGGGGATCTTCAAAATGGTCTCTTTGCTGGAGGAAAGGGCCTGCTCTACAACTTCAATTCTGTAAGGTACTTAAGTGTGAGCATACTTGACTATCAGCAGGACTGATACCTTAAAACTAGGCATGTGCTGAAATAAGTTGGTCAGCTGGTACTCATGTTGGAGTTACAAGAAACACCTGATGTGTAAGAGGCTGTGCTAACCACTTCTGTGCAGTAGGACACTTTTTTCTTTACCTTAGCATTTTCTTTCACCCACAACCACCATCTATTTATTTTCCTTTGCCACTTAGCTTCATATTTCACCTTTTCTCCTTTCTCCCCACTCCATTTTGATCAATTCTTTCTTTCTTTTTTTCTCCTTTAAGGATTCTCTAGAGTGGAACAAAACCCAGTAATATTTACACGAGTTCAATTTTTCAAGCCTTGGTCAATTTTTTATTTTTTTTTTTTTTTAATGGGGAAGAATTAGCTTACCCAAGCCTAGTTATAAGCATTTTGCATAAAAATTAGGGTGATCTGAAAAATGAATTATAAACAAAATGAAAATACTCATCAATGCCTCTCACTAGTTGGCTTTTCTGCAGCTTTCTACATTGATGCTAATCAGTATTATAAGCGAGAACTGTGCACTTTTGTAAAGATCATGGGCCAAACTGTATTTTTATTTTGAAACTAGGGATTGAGCTCAAGGATAGAAGGTCATGGGATGTGGGTTGCATCCCTGTATGAGACAGCATTGCCCGGCTCTTCCTGAATTAAAAACTGGAGAACTGGGAATCTCTTGCAAATGCATCTCTCAACATGCTGCAGGTGCCTGCATGTGCTTATGCCATTTTATGCCACCACCAGGCTGCAGACTACTCACTCTTGCTGAAAGTGTCCCAGCTGATAGCAATCTCTTACTGTTTTGGGATATTAGTTTGCAATTCTTTGGCTGACAGAGTTACTCAAATTTTGATGAAAGCTCTTGCTGTGCCCTGTTAATCCTTTAACAGTCTTTAGGCTGTGTTGCTTTCTGAGAGTGAATGACATCTCGGCTCATGGAACAAGGGACTCAATCTTTCTCACCTGCATAGCTGTCCCAGAGTCCTAACTTCTTGTTACTTTACCAAGTACTGTGCTGATGCTGCTCCCCGGATTCAAGAACTGGAGAAAATGAGTGTTTTCTTGGGAAAGGACTGAAGACTTGGTCCATCATTACCAAAGTACTCTCTACTTGCCCTGATGCTTGGTTGTCTTTCCCAGTCTTGTTCTTCAAGATGTGGAATTCTGACTATTAGACACTCCACTCCTCTATCTATGTGAAGTTATTTTGATGATACAGCCCTTACTCTTGCAGGAAAACAGGGGTGCCCAGGATATCTGCAGCTGTTACTTTCATTGATCCTTTCACTGAACAAACCATGTACAGTTTACACATAGGCTAATAAATTAGGAAGACATGACAATAGTGTTGCCATGCTTTACAGATATTTGCAGATAGGAAGGAATGGTGATTATTTTTGGAAGCAGCAATTTTTTGTTGCTTTTCCCACCCTTGATGGAGAAATAGTCTAAAAATAAAAAACGAAAATTTCATGTTGCATACAAAGGAAAACAAAATGAAGCTAAGAGCAATTAGGGTAGACAGATGAATAAGCTGCCTAGTGAGGTAGCTGAGTCACCATCATTAGAGGTGTTCAAAAAACAGGCTAGATAAAATCCTTGAGGGGGTCAGAGTGTATGGGAAAATCCTGCTCGATAGAGAAGCCTGACCCGTCTGACCCAGGAGGTCTGCTGCTGCTTCTGCGTCTCTTTATTTAAAAACAGAGTTGAATTCAGAGAGTAAAAGAGGAAAACAAAACCCAAGCCAGGTGCCCATGTCTGGTAAACAGTTTTCTTTTGTTCTCAGTCATGAGGGTTGCAAAAAAAAAGGGGGGGGGGGGGAGAAAAAAATAAACCCTAAAATAAAAAATGTATGTGCACTGTTTGCAGAAGAGATGTGATAAAAGATCTATGTCTGCTTAGCAGAAAGATGGAGCATCTTTCAGCAGACCTGACAGAGCCCAGAGGGGAAATTCTTTTAGTGTGAAGAGATGGGGCACACAGGTGAGGTTATGCACCTGCGCAATGGAGAGAGAAAACAGGCAGTTGTTCTCTCAAGGGCCTTCTGGGAGCGGGCCTGTGCAGCCCAGCAGTAAGCCTTTTGTAAATTCAGTGCCTTCACGATTTGTGAAAATTTGACCCAGTGACTGTGGTTCTCAGTTGTGCGTAAAAGCATGAAGATGGAAGCTTGGGCTCCCAGGGGCAAGGTCCAGCATTGACACACAGGGAAATCCTGTGGCTGGTGTTGTTCCCAGGGTCAAGCTGATGATCAGAATCAGCCATGAAGAGATTCAGTCTTAAGGCAACAAAAGTTCAAGGAATCCCCAGAAGTCTTCAGCATGGCCACAGAAAAAAACCAAAAGTCACAACAAGCCAACAGAATCTCACAGAAGGTGGTTCAATTCATCTTTGCCAATTTACTTTTTGAGGTAGGCCTAAGAGAGGACAGGATTCAGCTGCTGAGGACTCCATGGAACAGATTCCCCCCCCCCCCCCCCCCCCCCCAAGATTTGTAATGCTTTGTAGAGCTGCATTTAACAACCCATCATATCTTTGTAGTTTAGCTGCCTAAGTTTGTAGTCTCATTAGTCAGCCTGCCTTAAAAATCTATTTCTTCTCTCCCTGCCTGTGTCTGCAGTGTTCTAGTGCAACTGCTGTTGAGCCTTGATGTCACCAGAAAGGGGATGCAATTGCAGCCAAAGACTTTTTGAAAGGCAGTGCATGCTGGCCTTTTTTCTCCACGTGCAGTCACTGACATGGATTGTACTTCTGCAGAGCAGCACTGTTCTTGGGATTTAAGAGTAGAATTGCTTTCTCTTGAATGCCCAGATGTTACATACCTCCAAGACTTAACTGATAGGCAAGAAAATAAATGAAGAGAGTGTTTTTCCATCTTTAACAGAAATTTAGAAACATTCTTCAGTCTTCCCACAGCATTACAGTGAATGGTAAGAAACAGAGGGAAAACTGTTTTGTTAAATGCAGAACTTCAGATTTATTTTCTGTTAAGCTCCAACTAAGACAAAGCCTCCTTATATACACAATATTTCCTGAATCCAGAATAATAATAAAATACCCTACATCCCCCAGAAGCCTTATGGTACTGGAATGAAAAAAAATGGGAACAGAAGTCTTCAGGTGTTACATTCTTGCCAGTGGACAACACTCTTTTCTGCTACAAATGCAGTGGGCAGTGGTGTTGCACATGCATTGTTATCTGCAAACAGGAACTGTGTGAGCAACAGAGCTGGGCTATTTTGCAACAGTTTGCTTTCAGAGCTGGTGAACTGCAGTCAGTGTTTATCACTAAGTTACTTCTCAGGAACTGGGCCAGATCAATACTGTATTCTTTCAGACCTCTCTAAACCCAGCAGGGAAGGCAATCATAGTGGTGCAGAACTCTGCTCCTTCTGGAACAGATCAATACCCTGACAGTGCTAAGCTTTGTTCCTTCACCAGCTTTAAGATGTTCTGCATGCTCTACATGATTGCTTAAAGGTTTGTTTTCTCTTCTTCCTATATGACAACACTGCTCCCTCCCTGATCTTTCCTAATAACATCACTGTAATTGCTTTGACATGAAATAGCAGCACAAACACAGATGCTTTGCTTTGAGGTGTTTTATCTCTATGAACATCTCTATTGGTTGAGGGTGTTGATTTCACTTTAATATGAAATCAAGAGCTTTTTTGTATGCCTTTTCTTATTTACGTTGTTTTACTAAACTTGACAAACTGATTTTGGCTATGGGGATTACATATAGGGATTGTATTGCAAGGTGCAATAGATATAATAATCTGTACCGAGTAAAGAGTATTAGCTTCAACTTTGTGTTGCTGAAGTCTATTTTAGTCTGACCCCATTCATCCATATCATCTTGTTTGTCTTAGAAATACTGCAGGGCAGTTACCTTTCAACTATTGCTAGGTAGAAAAAATTAGTTTTTATTTTGTCCAAGCTGGATCTAGAACTCCTGCACCTCACTTCTTTTTCCTGATGTCTGCTGTCATCTGAAGCTGCAGAACTTGTAGTTTTCCTTCAAAACCAGATCTGTTTTTCTCTTTTTGAGATATGATTGCATGTAATGTAGTGTTATCCAATTTAAAAGACAATATTAGCCATTGCAAATTACCAGGCTTTTTTTTCCTAGAGCGGGAAGTGCCTGTAGTTACAGAATTGTGTTTGGAAAAAGCTGATGTTCAGTGGCTTTTCATGGGTACATAACTATTTGCAAATCTGTAATCTAACATGTACATATTTATGGTATAACATTAAGGTACTTGCTGCTGAAGCAAGGAAAATGGAGGGAGTTCAAAGTACGAGATCAAGCAGTCTGAAGGATGTTCTAAACTGCACATGCCTTGAAGGCTCCTTAGTGATGCTCTGCTACCAAGGAACATGGCTGTTCCATATGCTGAAAATAAAAAGGAAAGGGTGGTTCAGAGAACCCCTTGGTGTTATATTTGGACAATTGTCAATCCAGTGGGAATGCTTTGTCAAGCATCTGTGTCTTCAGAGCTGCTCTGCTGAAGTTGGTGAAAATTTTTCCTAGATGTCAGTGGAGATGGAAGAAGGGTTTTAAACTAGAAGACTGTCTGTGTCTCAAAACAAGAACTAGCTCAGAGAACTGCTGTGTGCTGTGCTCTGGAGAGGGTCAGACAAGATGATCACACTGGTGCCTCCTCTATTTATTATCTCTAAATTTGTAGCTCTTGTTGGACAGATGTACAAAGGGAGTTCTCAGTCCAAAGTCTGTCTGATACTTTGAACTGAATTACCACTTAATCACATGAAAACCTTCAGTCCTTAAGACTGGACCCACGGGAATGTTGCTGTTTTTCTTTGATAGTTGACTTCTGCTCCATTTACCAGGTAGAGCATTAATCCCTCACAGCCATCTCCTCATTTTGAAAGTCTTTAGCTCCAGTTCTCTGTTATGCTTTGAAAAGCATGTTGTAAGGAGTACAAATTAGAGATATACTGTCTTCAAAACAGCCGCTGCCCACTTCTGCGTATGTGTAAAGTAGGATAAGATATGCAATTTGTAGGTACTATGATTACTGGCTTAAGGAGAAGATACAGCATTTCTCAACATTTTTGAGACTTTAATACAATTCAGCCAGGCCATTTTCTGTAATGTGTGGTTCACTGTATCTGATGTATATTTTTTTCATCTCAGACATAAAGGTAAATCCTTTTCATTTACATAAGCAGGCTCTATAAACCAGATTACCCGAATTAATCATAGATATTTAAGCATATTACATTGCTCTGTACCACAAGCTAGCATTCCTAGAAGGTGGATCAGAGATAAGGGCCCCATAAATTACTGACCAAATCCTTTAGTCCATCAGGCTTTATTTCCACTAAAATCAGTTTTGCCTGAGTAAGACCTTCTGGATTTGGCCCTGATGCGCTTTTATATTCACAAACCCTTCAGATACAAAGAAAGCTTCATGAAGCAATTGTATCAATTTTTTTACTATTATTAAATTCACTGTTTCAAATAAAAGTATAAAAATAAGCTATTTTTTAGTAATGGTGCTTTTAATAATAAACATGCATGTTACACCTCTATCATGCTTGGCTTTTATTATTAGGTTCTATTTAACATCTCTATTATGTTATTTCCAGTATATAGATTAAATCATGAAATGTGGAAAGCTGGCTATATTACTCTTGGTAAAAGAAAGATCTATATACAGTTATTCTTTAAAATTTTGCCTCTCTGCTTCCTAGAAGGCTCTAAGTTTCATCTGTCATTTGGAAACCAGTTGGGCTACAGGCAGCTAGCATGCTGTTACGTATAAAAGAATAGGGAATATTCCCCCCACACGCTTCTT
Organism: Astur gentilis; assembly: GCF_929443795.1. NCBI lineage: Eukaryota > Metazoa > Chordata > Aves > Accipitriformes > Accipitridae > Astur > Astur gentilis. The sequence continues at coordinate 21,018,517 of NC_064889.1, forward strand.
TTACCCTAATCAAACACTGCAGATGCATCTTGTCAAGAGAATGCACCTCATCCTCAGAAATCAAAGGAAAGTGACTTCAAGGAGGACCGAGCAGCACAGCGGCAGCTGACCCCACACCAGACCCCACAGGCAGGTCTGTCAGCAAAGCCAAGGAGGAGACTAGGGAAGATGAGCTGACACCCCATGACACTGCTGCAGAGATTCATCCTGGAGCTGGGCATCTGGGTCCTTCAGCTGCCAAGGTCACCGGAGCAGCCAGCTCCCATGCTGGAGCGGTGAGGGCACCGCACGTGTCTCAGCACTCACACAAGGGCTGAGGAGTTAGCAAAGACCAGTGCATGCAAAGGTCTGGATATGCATGCAAGTGAGATAGATTTAGACCAAGAATTAGGGGACTGAAGTATTTTCCTTACCAACTTTGTTCTTTCTGTAAATAAGATTCCTCCTTTTCTCATTATTTACTTACTTCCTATTTAGCCTCATCCAGTCAAAAAGGTTTCCAGCAGAGAATCTTTATCTACTTCTAGAGCACAGACATATGGACACTTTTTAAAAAAGGTATTTTAATTTCAAGCTCCCTTTTGAAAAGAATTTGTCACTACCTGACATAGTCCTTACTCAGGAAGACTGCTAATGATTTCAGCAGGGTTTTCTATAAGAACTACCAGCTTTTATCATATATTGGAACAGCAGCAGGGTACAGCAGCATCTTTATTTCAACAAATCAGGAGGCTGCAGTTCATAAGAGGTTTACAGAACAAGTAGCATTAGGTATATTTAAAAGGGGAAAAAAAAAAAGATTCCTTTTCCATAATATAGTTTCTATACTCCATCTTGCCTTCCTATTTCAGAAGAGCTTCAAGATCCTAAAACAGTCTATCCTTCTCTGGTCTCTCTTGAAGCCTTGTAATTCTTTCTTCCCATTTGGTCTAGAAGTAGGTTTTGTCAAACTGAGCTTGCTGAGCCAGAGTCTTGTGCAGGGAACGGAAGCCCCTCTTTTTTGTGTTGGAGTGATTGACAGCTTGCAAAGATAAACATCTCTTGCTTCTGCTTTTTCTTTCCATCTCATTAAATATGCTGCACTCCACAGCTTGCTTAAGAGTGGCATAGCACCAGAGAAAGAGATCTTGTGCTGCCCCAGAAGGACTTTGCTTGTGTTTGCTGTGCAGTCCAAGATTTACCCATTTTTCTGTTCCCTTCCATTTTGTCCTTATCTTCCTTTATTGTCTAATAGAAACTGTGATTCCCAGGTGGCTACATCCAGTGCTGTGGGATTCAGTGCAACGACAGTATGCCCAGAGCAGTGTCACACAACCACATTGCATCTATTTCATCTCTTTAATTATATGCATCCATTTCATCCCTTAATTATACTCTACCTAATGATGAAACCAGAACTGGCAGGTTGTTTATAGCTGGCCAGTTTTTCTTTTTCTGGATTATTCTGAGTTTGGACTGTCGTCCGTCCTCGTTTCTTTTTGTTTCCTCCTTCATTAATCCTGAAAGGGACCTACTTCAGTGCTGTGGTTGACCAGGTAATTGAGAGGAACGTTGAGCTTCTACCACACAAGCACAAGCAATTCCTACAAACTCTGGGATCACTCTGGAAAAGGCTGTGTTGGAAACCGGGATGCCAATGGTACAATTAGTCCAGCCTCTCTCTAGTGGTTGCCTTTCCTGGCAGCTGTCCTGGACCAAACAGGGAACAGGCTGGATGCCTCACTTCAGGATGATGGCAGCCATAGTCTTCCTAGGACCCCGTGTGTCCCTGTTGTAGCATGCCCAACTAAAATCATAGTGTGATCCTGCCAGCCTGTGGGATTTCTGTGCTTCTGTAGTACATGTGTCCTTTTCAGACTCTTCTAATAGTAGATACCCTTCAAAATTTCAGCCTTTCTGTTCCAGTCTACAGGGTCTGCTCACTTCTATCTATGAAACTAGAGGATAATAACTAATAGCGAGAATATTAGTGAAGAGACACAAAGCAAGCATGTAACAGCGAGGAAGAAAATGTATTCTCAGAAATATCCTGGTACTTGTGAATCCTAGGGACTACCAATACAAACAAAAGATGGATGTCATATGAGTTCCACATACTAACCTGCTGGGGAAGCTCAGCAGTTTCTGTGTCAATCTGGCAATTGAATAATTTTGTACCAGAGGTGTCCACAAATGATGAGGCAAATACTTCTGTCATCATTTTAGTTTGTGATCTTGGGCTTTGATTCTAATCCATTTTTCTGGAGTGGCTCAGAAACGTGCCTAACCATTGTAATCCTGAACAAGGCCTCCTGAAACAGAGAATTCTGAACAAACTTACTGTGTTTTGGGAAGGTCTTGAAAGTCAGTATGTCTTTATTAGTGGTTCATTTCTCATGGCTGTTTCAGCTTTTTAAAGGCAAGGAACGCAATGCATGGAAAGTGAGTTACAGGAAAGAGATATGGAAATTGAGAGGGAGGAGGGAGTGCTTATGTCTACCCAGCACAGGTAAATCAAGTAAAAACAAAATCAAAAAATGGAAGTCTTGTTTTCTATTGTAACAACAAAGTGCAGCACTTCTGTTTTCTGACTCTCCAGCTGGCAGAATGGAGATTAGGCTAGTTCAAATGCTCATGACTTAGTTTGGATAGTACAATGTTGTAGTTAGTGTCAATTAGAGACTTTGAACCTAAAAAAAAAAAAAAAAGGTGTTCAAACATTGCCTCCCTCTGCTCTGTCATCCCATTATGTTCAGTCCCACCACTGAGAGACACAGACAATTTTTCTGCCTGTTATTTTAAATTCTTTTCTCTTTATCCAGTGTTATATTCTGGCATCCCTGGTGAGCTTAGGATAGTTCTGATGCACTAAGCTAACTTGCAGTATATAGGGAAGGAAAAGAAGAACCACTTCTAGTGATGAGGATAAATTTTAGCATATGAAAACCAACATAATAAACAAAATAGTAGAGAAGAAATTGGCTGCGGCCTGACTGCGTGTGTTTCTCTTAACGTTCATTGGCAAATGGAGGACACTGACTTCTTATATATTTCTAACGTATACTAATGCATCTTTCCTCATTGTCTCAGAAGAGAGACAGAAGTACAAAGTAGCAGGGCCTTAAGTACTGTGACTATGTGCACTCTTACCTTCAACAGGATAGTTTGGTATTTCATGGTGCACGAAGGTCTCTGGCTTTCTGTATTTTGAATTTTATCATTTATATTCCTAATTTATTAGTAGTATCAAGAGATTTTATTTTCCTTTAATCAGTGCCAGGGTTTTAATTTAAGTGATCCAGACTGCCATTTAAAAACAGTATGGTTACCTGATGAGTGATCTTCTGCTGGGACTCTGCAGTCAGGTGAGAACATAAAGCTACCTTGACAGTATCAATGGTCACTGCAAAATGAAATCTATAGCACTAGCTAAACTGCAGCCATTAGATGCTATAATTGGAATTTGAAATTAAATTAAGCAGCTGGAATGCCTACTATCCTGCTAACATCATCAGCCATATCAAAGATAATCACTACTTTTATTACTGCAAGCACAGGATGCGGCTGGAAGTAAAACTGCCGATTATCAGATCTCAGTTTAGCCAATTTTGACTTCCAGTTCAGAGATTTGAGTTGTCAAAAGGGACATTTAAAAGGAGATCAGTGCCTTTGAAGTGATAACACAGAGGAGCCTGGGGGGCAGAGTCACAAAACTTCTGTACACCGTGTGGACTAAAACCATGGAAAATGTTTCCTGTTTTATGGGGGTGCAGGGACAAAATTAAAACTGCAAAAGCTGTTCAGACTAGGATGTAGACAGTTTGGTGGTGTCCAGAAAAAGCCTTATTATCTCCTCTGCTTTAATGCTCTGGTAATGTTTTTTCCGGGAATGTGAGGATTCAGAGAAAGCAGAAGTTCCGATTACTAATTATCTTCATATTCACATTGCTGGACTTTACATTTAGGGCTCTGCTCTGATCTAAGATGTGTAGTTGTGAATGACCACAAGCCTTGGAAAAAACCCCAAACACAACCCTGCTGTTATTGTGGTTGAGACACTCAGCAAAATATGCACTTAAATACCTGGAGTTGGAGTAGCAACAGGGGAAAGTCACTTAGCCTCCAGTTCAGTGAGGTTCTATAGTACAGCCTCCACAGGACTTGGAACAGATCCAGCCTTAAGACTTACAGGGCACAAAGCCACCACACTTCTACACCAAGGAGTTATCCTGGTAGTGGAGATCTCGTGGAGAAGGACTGAAGAAGGTAGTTGCACCTTCCTTACAAAGTGAGGTTATTGGAGAAAACCAGAGCAGGCCATAAGGTCCAGTATCTTCTTAAGTGTAGTATTGCTAATCCATTGGCTCTCATATTCAGAACAAAAGGATTCCACAACTTCATAACAGCTTGTTCAGGTTTGAGGGTTACATCAGATTTAGAAGAAAGATACCCGAAAGTGCACAAAATGTTTGGTATTGACAGTGAACTTAGTTTAGCATTAGAAATGTTAATTTTCTCTTGGCATTAATTTGTAGTTGTAAGGGTTTGCTTGGATCCTGGTAAGAATTTCCCTTTCAGAAGGAAAAATGAATGTACCTTTGTGTAGAAAATTTTATACTGTGATCTGGTCAGGTGTGATCCTTTAAGGGACCAGTTGGTGGGGACTGCAAGTGAATGCAGAGTCTAGTCATTTGATTTGTAGCTGACTGTCACTTGTTACCAAGAAAAGCCTCTTAGCTTTATCATTTTTAATCCCCCAAAAGGACTTTTTCTTTGACAAAACCCCAATTGATTCATTGTCTTCAGTGCGTGGGCACTGTAGGGATGGCCCGGTGTAGGATGTGGTGCGGAACTCCTTGAATGCCCCTTAAACCCAAGGTTTCCTTGCTGTGTCCGGCTGGTCAGTTAGGTACCCACTGTGTAGGAAGGCATGGACTGTAACAAAGCCAGGAGAGACCTTTAAAAAGAAAGGTTAGTTCATCAGTGGCCCTCTTACTAGCTTAGAAGGTCAGCTCTTCTCTAGACTGTGCCAGCATCCTTGGAGAGCTGGTTGAAGAAAATAGTATCATGTGCCTTTCACAGACAGAAAAGAGCGGATCCAATGCCCTCTGAAGCTAATTCAAAGCTTCCAGTTGATATGAGCTGACACTGCATTACGTCATTCCTGTACTGAAGCTGTACATATGTGCTGTGCTAAAATCCACATGGAAGAAATGATTTAGTTGTCTTAGAGTGCAATCCCGTTAAATGCAAAGCCCAACTGAGCAGGCTTTGTGTTTGGTAAGTTGGAGGGCTCAGAGAGAGCAGAGTCCTTGCACACTTACAGCTAATAGTTTTTCATTTTTAGTAATGACCTTGAGTCTTTCTGTTTTCATCACCCCAAATAGCTTTATACTGCTCAGCAGCCAGTTTCAATGTCCATGCCATAAATGCTGTGAGGAATAAATGCAAAAGAGCTGTAAGCAAGAAGAAAAATTTCTTTTCCCAGGTGTCCCGTAATAGTTTTTCCCAGTGTTCACCCCATTCTAAGTGGGTATTTTGTCTGCCTAAGGGCACCAGGGTTGTATCCCAGGCAACATTGGTCTGATATTTTTCCACTGTCTATTTGTGCTGGGCAGCTGAACCCTAGCAAAGAAGCTCTAGCTACATCACAGCAACCCCCTTATATGGTGGCTCTTTTAAGAAAGAAGGCAAATTTCCAGTTTGCCTAATTTGTTTTTTAATAATTGAGACAGATTGCTTTTTGCCTTTGAGAATGGGTCCTTGTGTGCAGTCAGGTGAGCTGTTTGCTATCAGTGTCTGCGCTCATATCAGATAAGTAGAAATTCCCCTCAACCTGACAATTCACTTGAGAATAATCTGATCTGGTTTGCTTTGCTGTTTCCTCTTGAAGTGGACAATGGCTTTTCCCGTGTTAAAAAGTTGACACAATGAGACAAGTGTGTGATTATTGTATCCCTTTATGTCATTTGAGTAACTTGAGATAGCCTGGTGTAATGTGAGTAATCTGTGTTCACCACCCCTTGAATCTATCTGGAGTTGATTGGCATATCTGTGCATTTTAACTTGACTGGAAGGCTCTTATCTCCTTGCTGCACAGCACCAGTTGCAAATTTTAAACGTTCCTGTTTAACTTTATGTTTAAATATGTTACTCTTCCCCTTTCCTCTTAGGGTCTTAGCAAGGAGCTGGTTTTGCTTTGTTTGGTTGCTGGATTTGTTTGAAGTAAACCCAATGACTCCTTTAAAACAAATGGATAGGGGGAAACCAGGTAATGCAGCTGACAGACAGGTGATCCTGATAATACTGTCTGGTGCCTGATAGACTGCCCTTGAACATCTGAGCTATTCACACCATTTTAGAGAGTTAACACTGGTTCTCCACTACTGAGCAAATCATTACTTTCCATCCTGACCCATTAAAGTTAAGACCTCCATGTGCCTTTCAGGTACAGCCTATGGTTAGAGGGTGATGCTGAGGAGAGCCACCCCCTGAGAAGTGCTGCAGGCACTGTACTTCAGTGCCTCCAAGCGTGCATGGGAACAGGACTGCAGTGACAGCCCCAGGCAGTTGCCAAAGCAACCTGGTTTTTTATTTTTTTTTTAACCTGTTCTTCCCTTTGAAAGGACTCAGGTTAAAAATGAATCTTGAGAATAGCCTTTCCTTTAGTGGTGTTGCACCGTAAATGTCACTTCCTTTATTTTGAGTGAAGGTGACAGAAAAGTGTGGTCTAAAGGAACAAACATCATGCTCCGGGGGGGAGAAGGGAGGAGAGGAGATATGTTCTAGAGGAAGGTAAGATGCTACTTCGATGCTAAATTTGTCCAGTTGATGTAAGCTCAGTTTGAAAGCCCACCAGCTGCCTCGGTTTCCCCTGCCAGATGCAGAATCCTGTTCAGGAATGCACAGTGATTTTCCAGGCTTAAACCAACACAAACCAACAGAAAGCCCCAGCTAAATGGGAGAGGTCTATCTTTCCAGCCTTGTGTGCATGTAATCCACAGCTATGCTTCTCAGCCCATGAAATGAATCAGATGATATACTTAAGCTGGGTTTTGGGCTCCTGGCATTGGGTCAAAAAGACTGTAGCCCTGCAACACAAAACACTGATCTGGTATAAATTTACTAAACTGGTTAAAAGTTGTTCAACATGGTAACTTTGTACTGGCAGGCTTTATGTTTTAGCATAAAAGCATCGAGTCAGAATAAACTCTCTATTATTCTGGCTAGTTCAACTAGAAATGCGATTATTTGGCCACACCTGACTTGGATGAAATTTGTCCCAGTCTGGTGGTGTGCAAATGTGATACGAATGTTTGGGAACCTCATCTGTGGCCATGTGATTCTTCCTTCTTCACCATTCTCCAAGGATCCTGTCTTGCACTCCTCCCATGGGGTGGCACGTCGAAGGGTGCAGGGGGGTGTCCTTACTTCACGCTTACTCTCCTTCTCAGGGCCAGGAGTACTGGTATCTGATCCAGGCGGCTCCTTTGGCCCTTTTCTCACTGTTCTGCTATTTAATGGAAGTTTTGTCCCTTTGTGGAACAGTGCATACAGATTCTTTATCCTTTTCCCCTCTCAGCTGAACGAGCACCAGACCATCCTGGTAATGCCCACTGGGGCTGCTTTCTAGCCTCCTGCTCCTCTGCCACATGACCCTTGAAGGATGTGGGCTACACCTGGGATTGGTGAAGCATTTAGGGTCAGCTTCCCTAAAACTACTGCCTTCCGAATCTCTTCAGCAGGCATCTCTCTTTTAAAAATGTTTATTAAAATTTAAGACACAATGCTGGATGAGCTACTGCAGCTCTTGCTAACTGTCAGGCAATGTGACTGCATAACAATTTCATGTTATACTGTTCAGGTTAGGATGAGAAGCTAATAAACCCACCCCTTTGAAAGCACTCCTGCTCTATATATTTGAACTCATGAGGGTTACTCTGACTCTCTGTTCTCTTTGCGTTATACACAATGGGATCGTAAGATTCGCAAATGAGAAATAAACTGAGAATACTGTGATTAAAAATGTACAATACATAATATAACCTTGCACAACAAAATTATTACTTTGCTAATTTAGTCCCAAAGCATATTGATTAAATGCATTTTACCACTTCAGTGTATACTGGAAAATCCAATTAATATAAAAAAAAGAAAATGAAAACATCCAAGTCACTGAACTCTGGATCATAAGTGTTAATCCATCCTGCAGTATCTTTTGAACAGAACATACACTAATTTTCTCTCATTGTTACAGAACAGATTTCACATAAAATAATGCTGTAATTGTTTGGAAAAAAAAAAAGTATTTGCCATTTGGTGTTTCTGTTTGCTCCTCCTTGATTGAATTCGTTAAAAAAGGAAATTTTTTTCTATCCATAACAGCTTTCAGCAAAGTCTCCTTAGTGACAAACTTTTAGTACCACAAATGTCTGAAAATTTAGTGAATTAGAAAAAGAAGCCTTGCACAATACTCAACCACAGGTATAGAATTTGACCAAGTTTAGGACTTTGTTTGGACTATGTCCATGCTAGAGATGATGGTGAAAGAAATGATTCTTTCACTGCTGGGGGAGCCTAAGAGGTCAGCTTTTCTTAGGTGAATGGGAAGAGCAAACTTCTGGCCAAAGGCTTTGTGCCAGCAGTACCTACGGATAGTGCAAATGATGGAGTTTTATTTTATTTGGTACATAAGTTGGGGCAGAACCTCAAGAATCTACTGGTCTATACATGCTGCTAGAGCCAGCATAGAAATTCCTGTGTCCTCACACCTGATTTATTTCCTGTTGGAATTTATAAGGTTTAAATTCAGGATATTTGCTGGGGACGAAACAATTTTACAGCAAATTTCTGCACTTTCAGCAAGGCTTGATGCAAAAAGGGCAACTGCAACTTGGTATGAGGAATCTCTAGTGAGAAGAGAAGCCAATGGTACTGTTGCATCTGAGATGGTGAATCTTTTTCAGCAAAGTGGTACCACCAAGGGAATGAAATTGCGACAAACAGCAGCTGAGTGGAATGATGAGGAAGTTAAGATTTCCAATGCTCTTGAACTCTTATAATTACTGATATTGTGACAGGTTTAAGAATATAAAGACAGCTGTGTGTTGAGTATTGTGGGTGGTAGGGGTGGTGGAATCATATTTAGAGAAATATTTCCACAGACAGCACTTTTATAATTTTAGTAGTACAGTGTTTATAAGGTACCTATTAGAATGTGTTGTTGTCAAAGGGAATATTGGTGAAGAGGCATCCCTTTTGGAGCCGTGTCTGCAGGGAGACGTGCAGATGTCTTTATTAGTTTTGTGTCTAAGCGACTTCCCCGGAGGGTGTGCTAGCTGTTGGGTATTAGCAGTTTCATAGAGAATCCTTGAAGAAGCCCATGTGCTCTTCGCTCTGCTGGTTGTGGGTGGTCTCAGAAGGAAGACATTTCTCCCCCACGCCCCCCCTTTTTTTTTTTTGTGTGGAAGAAGACTAACTGAAGTACTATAAAAATGAAACATTGCTCTCACATGGGCATTCATTCAGGCTGTTTTATAAATTCTTTTCATCCTTGAACAGGACAGCATTTACAAGGCTAGCCTAGTGAAAGTCTTACGAATTTTATCACATCGTAGCTTGCTTTTATGTATGTTCAGATAATATCATACTATATGATATATTTGAATATATCTAAAGCTTTTTCAGTAAACTGATATTTATGTTTTTACTTATGGCCAAGCTTCACTGCCATTACAATAGAACTTTACTCACCAAAAAGCCCATTTAATTTCCAGTGCTATAAAACATAGTAAAAGAGTGTGGAACCAGGCATTTCGGACTACCCTTTTCTGGTTTTAAGTATTTTATATGTATTTTAGAATATGATATATCCTTACCTTTCACACTGTCACTGTACATATTGTGTGACAAGCAACAGACTTAGTATCATACTGATTTATTCTATGTAGCATCATCATGATATTTTGTATTTTCTATATTTGGATAATTGTCGCTAGGAAATACACTCTTTCCCAGAATGATACACTGCCCAATTCAAATCAAATATGCTAAAGACAGACTTTTCAGACTGTCCTTAACTTCTTCCGTCTGCTTTATAAAGACAACTGAATTTTGCTATCCTATACACTACAAGGAACAGCCTAGACATGTAATACATCTGAGAAGATAGAAACTGGACTGATGGTGCAGAAAGAAAAAAGGAAAAATCTGATTCATTCTGTGTGTTCTGGGTAGGGGAGTTGTGGTGATCCTACAAACCTCAACTTCTGTACTTCTTGACTTTTTTTGCAAGTTAGAGAACACTTTGTTGGTTAGCAAGTGTTCAATTAATTTCTTCTAATTTAGTCTTGCTCTGCACTTCATAGCACTGCTCAATAGTACTTTGCTATAAAGTCAGGTAAACTGGTATTCCCTCAACCCCATCAGTGACTCGGAAACAGATTGTATTATGGTCTCATCCTAATGTAATGTATTGCTTTTATGAATTAGAAGGCCAGATCCTTAGCAGGTAAAAATTTGCATTGTTCAATGCACCTTTACATAGCTATACTAAATGAAGATCAGACCCATAGAATTTCCAGTCCCATAAGTAATAAGTATATAATTCTGTGTTATTTTGCTTGCATTAAAAAAAAAAAGAAACCCGTGATATTTTTTCTTCTTTTGAGAGAAATGCGTATGTCAAAGATGTGATATTAATTTCCTAGAATGTATTCATAAGTACACTAGCACTTTGGAAGTTAAATAGAAAGTGATAAAAAAATTGAGATGGTAATTAATCCATTCTTTATTTATAGCCTTGATTAGCTGTCATACAAAAAGCTATTGGTGATGCCAAATCAGGTTATTCCAGTTTGCTTTCTTCCATCAGCATGTGCCCAAAGAGAGTTATTAGCTCATTTTGATTGTTCATTGATAATCCTGATGCAATACAGGAAGTGTCTGCCAGCAAATGTCCTTAATATACATCACCTGAAGGGGAAAAATAACTACCAAAACCATATATTTGCCTTATCCTGCTGAAGTGAAAAATGTCTTCATGTGCCACTAAGGAGTTTATACATTTTATAGAATTGGCTGTGGTGTTTGCATGTTAGTTTCTTCTCCTTCGCTACCAGCATTCACAGGTATCACCTACATAGGCAGGAAATTCATGTGCATATATTAGTTTTTGTCTTTTTTTTTTTTTTTTGTCTGTGATGTTTGGAGTTTTTTTAATACCTCAGGCTGAAAAGAATCTGATAAAATTCCTTCTTTTTTCTTGAGTTTTAAGCATAGTGTATTGGATATTTTATGTTTTGAAGTGCTAGTCTTTTGGAATATTGTGTATGTACATGCACAATGTGCATCCTCTAGGACATTTCCTCTTCAACATTATATTTGCAAAACCAAACTTTCTCGAAAAATGGAAAGGGGAGATGGAGACTGCAAATTTTTTTTTTAAAAAAGGAAAGTAAAAATTCTGCCAATTCCTTTTCCTTGAAATCCCCTGCATGACAAAAAAGTGGTAATGAATAATATCCCTTTTTAGTAATTCCTTGCTAAGGGGAGTTGCTTGTGGAGAGGTATGGTACTTTGTTAAATACCTGTTGTTTAACAGTCCAGAATTGTCTGTATTTTGCAGAAGGATGAAAGGATTATTAGCTGTATAGTTGTATTATGAGGTTTAATGAACAAATTTTTAAAAGTCTGATTTGATCTTAATCGGAATAGTACTAATTCATTTTGAGTTTTACCTGAGAGGTAAGACCTCCAAAATTGTCCCAAAGGCGGTGCATGCTTTTTTTTTTAGTGCAAAGACTTTCCAGCATGTTGCATATATTTATTCAGCAGGCTTACACCACCTCTGAAAAGCTAGGTTAAGGCATAGGAATCAATCCAGACTTGAGTGATGTACAGCCCACCTCATAGGAGCTCAGTTAGTGTTTAACCACAATACTGCACAAAATCTCAGGACAAGAAGTGAGGAAAACAACAACCATTTGAAACCATATTAGAGATTAAGGCCAGTAGAACCTAATTGCATGATTAAACTTTAGAGTCAGCTTTCTTATGGTAACAGAGAGTGGCATGGGATTTTTTTAATTCCTAGAAATACTTAGTACTTGTTTCTTAGCTTATCAACAACATGTTGTGGCTGTGTCATGCAGAAACATTAGCTTGTGAATTAGCCCTGAGGCACTGTCCTATATACTGCTATAAAAGCGTCTGGGTGTAGGATCCACTGACTCAGAGGAAGAGTGCCTCCTGCTGATTCTGTCTTCAATCCAAACACTGACCTTGTTCCCCTGACGGGATTTGACAGGTTTACAACCCACGGGTGTGGCTGTCATAGCATCATTTTTACCCCCTTTAGCTTCTTCTCTAATAAACTTGTTAAACGTTTTGCATTAATAGAGAAACTTATGCAATGAGTGTCTTGCTGTCTTTGACAACTCATTCAATGTCAACCATCAACAATTTTCATTTAATGGACATGTAACATCCCTGGTGTGATGATTTCTTTTTTTTTTTAAACTTTTGGTGTCAAATTGATAAGCCTGTGAAATAGAATAGATACATATAATGCCGCTTTATCCTCACAATTGACAGTAAGGCAGTGAAGCAGAACCTCAAGAAAAGCAACCCAGTTCTGCATGTGTAACTACACAAGAACCCGGACTGGTCCCCAGTCCCACCTAACATCACAGCTTTGTGACATCTGAGCAAATAATAGGCAGACAGTGTGAGTTTGTGAAAGTAATTATATAAAGCTGATGGCAGCGGACAAAAAGAAGTGGGGTGGGGGAAGAAAGCGAGCAGTTTCACCACTTTGACAATGTCCACAGCTGTGATGTCATAGGCACAAAGATGATAATAAAATTTGGCCAATGTGGTGTCAACTACACCTTGCTCCTTTTGTCTTTTCCCTCGTATAATTTTGTATCCATGTGTGAATCAGCTCATTAGTGGAGGAGAGTGAAAATTGAGGTCAGGGTATTTAAACCTGACCTGTGCAAAGGCCATGCAATGCCTAAGCCCACCGGGGGTTTCACTTCAGAGCCCCGGACCACCCTTGAAGGTGACACCAATTCAAGCCTCATTTTATAAAGGCCTTATTAATTATTGTCTTTATAAGAAGGAGAAGCCATATAAAGAAATGTGTCATTCTTAGAGTAGGAGTAGGCAAGAAAAAAAAGAGAGAGAGAGAGAGAGAAAGAAACAGAAGATCAAAAGAGAGCTTTTTTTTCCCTTTTGCTTTTCATGCCTCAGAACCTCAAAGGAGGTCGGGGAACAATCAGGCTTAGGGGTCTCGTGTGCTTTCTGGCAATTAGACTCAGCTGATGGGCTGAAAGGGATTGAATGGCAGGGTTCAAGGCCCTTCTCCAGAGCTTCAGACAACAGGCTTTTCCAAAGCAGCAGAGCAGCAGACACCACTGAAATAATTTCAAATGGAGACTTACAGCCAGGGATTCATTAATTCACCGGCCTAAACAATTACTGGAACATATAATGTCTCTATATGCACTTTGATAAAGACTGTCATCCTAGACCTTCATTTTCCCTATTTTTATTAGAGATTTTTAATGTCAGGTTTGAAAAGATCCTTTTATTTCTTCAATTATCAAATTAAACCTTTTTTTTTTTTTTTTTTTTTTTTTTTTTTTTTTTTTTTTTTTGGTGAATGGGGGAGTGAGGGAATATAAATTCCAGAATTTTTGTTTTATGGCTACAATTGATTTGAATTACAACAGGAGACTGAGAAAGTTTTGTAAAGCATCCTTAAACATTCAGTCATAAATAGGATGGGAGCCTGAGCAGCAAGAGATCCCATCCTCCTTCCTCTCTTTAAAGAGGGTGGTCTGGGACAAGTAGATTTAAATGAGCTTGATGTGAGAGAATTAGCTAATAAGGGACATGCAGCAGAGCACTCTATAGATGCAGGCTGCATTTGCTGCTAGAATGGTTTGAACTGAACAAACTGAACTAGCACTTTTAGTGCAGTTGAAATGTTTTTAAAATAAGAGAACAACCCATTACTTTATTTCTATTTTTTTTTTCCCCCAGTATACGTTTAGATGTACCCAGAGGTGAAAAGTTTTAGTGCAGAACTGTGGTTCACTTATAAAATGTACCTGAGTATCCCTATGAAGATTAGAGGTAGGTACAATGATAGGTCCCTCTAGAGCACTTCTGGCAGGGACCAGGTATGCTTGGTAGAGGAAGAACAGCCCTAGGAAAAAACTGTCCTGTGCTGAGGAAGATATAAAGTCCAATTAGGCACAGTCAAAAGTGGTTTTCGAATGGAAAATTGGATTTTTTACTAAATTACGTTTTGTGTGTCTCTGTTCCTCAGACACTTGGGCTTGTTTTTGTTGTTTTTTTTTTTCCCCCCACTGGGGGAGAAACTGCAAAACTCCGCATGTTTTAACAGAAAAATATTTCAACTGAAAATATTTCGATTGGAAAGTAACATTGGCATGTCTTAGAAGTGCTGGTTCACGTAGCCCTGTTCTGTTCTCTGGAGCAGCACCCTGGTCAGACACCCATCCCCTCCTTTGTCCAGTAGCAATGCAGTGTGGGAGACACGGTCCAACCAGGTAGTTCAGTTCATAGAGTAATACGAGGTTTTTACTTCATGAATTTCAGAGAAGACACCAACTTGTTCACTGTGCTGAAGGCTGTGTTAGAGGAATCCAGCATCCTCTAACCACACCACAAATGTCTGCTTGTTATAGTTGTAGTCCTTGCCTCATTCCCATGCCAGAGCCCTGTTGATGTTTGCTAGTCCCAACCATAACATGAATATTTCCCGTTCAGAAAAACAGTGTTGGGAAGGAAGCCTACCTATTATATGATTCCAGTAGTCACTATGTGTCCGTTTTTATGGATTGCGCCTAACCACCACTTCCTTCTACTGCTTTGCAGGAGTAACCCAGTTTGGGTAGAAGCTAGGGCTGTATATTTAGGTGATAACACTGTCTTGGGAAGAACAATGCTGTTTACTCTGGTAAATATTGTTTCAGACTTTCTGCAGGAAGATGACACCAGGAAGTTGTACAAGGCTTGAATGATCATTCTGCTTTCAGCCATGATGGAAGAAAGTCTTTATTTTGTTTAATTGAAAATTTTAATTGGCCCTCAAAAGATTAGAGGTACTGAGATCCTCAGCATAGGCCTGTATTAACTATGACTTAATTCATCCTGATCCTATTCTGGAACTCAAGAGACTAGCTAACTCAAAACAGATAGACCCAAACGATGCATCTGGGAATTAGCATAATTCCTGAAATTGTGGTACCAGTACAGGTATCCATGGACCAAGATGATGATGATGATGCTGGGAATCTATTGGGTATTTACTATACACCTAATACACCCGGGGATGCTAGTTTAAGTGGGCTATTTTGGATTCCTTTGTTTATAGAAGAGGAGAAGGAGGGATACAGAAAGGTAGGGTGGTTTAAAGTGAGCCACTGTGAGTTATTGTGAATAAATGCCCTTTCCATTACAACAAATGAGTACTATAATGAGATTCATTGAGGGAAGTTGTAGTGCTATTGTACCACCAGGCTTACTTAATAGATGAAGCTAACAAGACTAGAGATTAGAGTTGTCTGTTCTGTATGTCTGTATGGTATCCAGGCTACGGAATTTCCTTCTACTGCACACCTCTATGTGTGATTTTTGGTTTTAGTTGTCTCGTTATCAGACCAAAATCATTCCTATTTATATTTTGTAGCTGGAGTCTTAGGTATTTATTGGGCACAGTTTTTGTGTTTGTCATGGGTATAGCAATACTGCGCAGTATTAGCTTCCATTAAAAGCATTTTGAGACTATTAATTTATAATCTGTAAAACACTGCCACCCAGGCTAGACTATAATGATAGTTTATTATGTCTTTGTGTCAGTTACCTGTTGAACTTGTTTTTGTGACCTCTGCTTAGCTGCTTTGTTCTAAGTACAGTCTTCCCCTCTGATGATAGCCTTGTGTTGAAACTCCACCACGGTCACCATGTCCCTGTTTTCTGAAATATTAATGCTCTATATTTGCTGCAAGGCTAGAGGATCACACTCTTGTATAATTGCATTTTTGTACTTCCCTATTCTCCCCCTGTGGTTGCATTCTTGCATATTTCAGCCTTGTGCATTTAAATTGCATTTTTAATACAAACTAATCAGTGTTCTACCTTAAAACATGGGGAAGATCTCAAAGAAGGAAGATGCGAAATCCTAATTAGTTACCCCTGTGTTTAATGATGTCAGTCCAATGGCTATAGGTAATGCAAGCATTATCAGTAGACACTTGTCATGACCATTCTGCTCACTGTTTGCTTCACAGTATGAGACATGAGTGAAATAATCTTCCCTGAAATGTCTCTCCCTATGGTTTTTTAAACTATTCTTTCAACTCAACACACCAGCCACCTTCAGCTGTAATCTGTCTCTTCCCCACCATTCTGCCTCGTTCCCAAAACAAGCCTCTTTGTCCTTGCCCACTGCCCATTTATACAATTCTCAATCAATCTTCATTGAATGCAGCGGTACATCATTAACTTGTCTTCCGGCAAGCCACTTAACCCCCTAAACCCTGGAGCAGATTCATTACATTGCCATCTTCCAGTGAGCAGTCACATCCACACTTGACTTAGGCTATTACTTAGTCACACGATTCATCATCCACATGGGTAGTTTTTTACTCCTGATCAGATTGGTGTGACAGTATCTGGAGCGTATTACAATGAGACATCCCAAGAAAAAGGCCCTGTTCAGTAAGTTTGTCTACATATATAACTCTTACTGACCCTGCTCTTCTCCCATGAGAGATAGGAGCTATTATGCAGCCCTTCTTTCTCTGTGGTCATGGCAGCTTTTGCTGCCATGCTCTGAGCTAGGGCTGTACTTTGTGTAAGGGACATGATGCAGAATTCTTGATTTTACATGGTGTTTTCTACTATTTTCTGAGTTACAGTATTGTTATCCAGACAAATTTGTAAGACACATGACTGTAATGCACAGGATTTTTATACTTGGATTGGTATCAGACCTGAAATCCAGAAAACCCATCCTTCACTCTAACGAGTGGGTAAATATTGGAACTATTCTTTCTTGTTTCCATCACTCTAGGAGCCTTATTTTACTCATCTTTTGCTTTTTTGTTTCCTTCTTGCCAGTTTGAAAGGGAATTGAGCAGCTGAGGTAGTTCCTTTATTGCTGAAAAGCCCCTCAATAATTCTGAGTTTATAATCCACTGTACAATAACCAGTCCGACTTTGGTAATCGCACGTCACAGTATGATTACCAAGAAATAACTGAAGAGTGATTATGCAAATCCTGGAGTTCTAATTGGCTAATAATGACTTTAAGACAGAGTACAATGATTCATATGTTGTGTGTTTTTGAGAGGAAAAATCCGATGTAATTATGTAAATCAGTTGCCTGTAACAACTAGTCAGATGCAAAGCTTTGTTTGGTTAGAGAGAGCTCTCAGTAATGCATCAAAACAGTGGAGCATCCCTGCACTTTGATGCGCAGAGGCAGTTACACTTCAAATGCTCTGTATTGTGTATAGGGACTGATTTCATTCCTTCTAGCCCAGTATTATTTCTTGCACTATCCTCCAGGAAGTTAAAACAACCCTCAAAGCTCACATATATGTTTAAGGTGATTGTTTAGCCCAGGAGACAAATGGGAAAAGAAAAATCCCATTTTCTAAACAAGGTTTATAAAGAGATAATATAGTCCTCCTTCTCTGTTTTTCTGTTTAAGTTTCTGTGTCACAGGCAAAATTATTCACTGCTAAAGATACTCTTCATGAGTAACCTTAGAATAAAAGCTTTTCATTACCTTTTCTCCTGCCATCTTATTATATAACCTCTAGGCTTTCTTTGTAAATTCTACATGTTATTCTTATTAATGCTGATTTTAAAAAATAATTCTCATGTGGTATGTAGATTTTTTGAGATTCATTAAAGAAATCCTGCTCTGTCTTTCTCACGCTGAAGACTCTGATAGGACTTGACCAATTGATCAGCACTGTTTGATACAAGTTCTGTACAAAATATTAGGAATTGCTGTTTTTTAAATAGCTGTTGCAAACCTTCATTCTACTTAAAATAAGCATAGTTTGGGCAGACTAGTAGCATGGGGAATACAAAAATTTCACATCAGGTTTGTCTCAAGAAACTTGCTTGGAGTAGGGAGCTGGAGAGAGGTTAGTACTCTTCATGATAACCATAAAGAGAAGTGTTTTAGCCGTGGTTGTATAAGCCAGCCAAGGCTCTGGTTGAAGGCACTGCTGCCCAGTCTGTGTGATTCACTACTTTGATGTCCATCATATGTATTTCATGGAAAACCTACTTTTAATATAGGCATATTCCTTATACTGGGCCTTGAAGTGAGTTTGTTTCTACTGAGTTTAGTGGTCCACTATGGGCTAGACTTAGGATAGTAAGTTAGCTTTGTAGACCGCTGGTTCTTCAGAATAAGGGACGTTCGGACCCATAGACAAGATACATAAGACAAGAGTGAGAAGACAAAGTCATCGTGTGTTCAGCATGTCTTCTGTGCAGACACTGACTTTCCTTTTCTATTTCTCCTAGATCACATTTTGGGCCTCTCTGTAGAGTGATAATGACTTTACAACTTCTATCCACAGCTTCCAACAAAGATTTTCGATTTGCTATAATAAATCAGACACCTAGATGTGAATCCTTAGAGGAGTAGATTAGTTGATACATAGGAAGCTCATACCCTTTTAATGTTGCTGATACATTGTAATAGAGGGTAAGGAATGTGAGAAGGAAAGGAGGAAGGAAGAAAGAAGGGGAAGTGGAGGGTGTAGGGAGACAAGTGGTCTTTAAATGCCTGAAAAACTGTTAAGAGAGAAGACAAGGGTTAAAAAAAGAGAGTGAGCTGAGGAGAGGTGGAGGCCCAGACATTGTTGCAAAGCCCCTCCAGATCAGTGACAATCAGTGAAGAAATTTCCATTGATTTAGTGCACTTTTGATCTTACACACAGTGAACAGTTGAGCAATACCCTTAAGCTGAAGCATTTGTCAGCACAACGTGTAGACCTGACGATGCCAAAATATTTTGCAGTTAGGTCTCTGCTTTGCTGAATTGATTGTGTAGGTGGGGTTCTTGGATGTCAAAATGAATTATATTTCAGTCTAAAATTTCCCTCACTTTTTAATTTTATTTATTTATTTATTATTTATTTTTTTATTTTTTTAAATCCAGCTAAGCCCATGTCATGGTTGTAAGAGGAATTCAAAATTTATGTACATTTTTGTGCTTCCCCACACAAAAATAATTCAGCAGTTGGAAATCAAATTTCCACAAAATTTTAAATAACTTTATTTTTTAATTGAATAACCTATGTATCTTTTGACAGTTTAGGAATAATGGAGAAGACTAGGGATCTAAGAGCACACTGTTGTGCCGACAGCATATGATCAACTTCTATGCCTGTTGGATTATGAGAGGGGCAGGACAGGATGTGCATGTCCCATCGTCTTTCTGTAAGGACATCTCTCACCATAAAGTCCATAGGTTCTGTGAAATTATAGCCCTGTTCTTTGTGCCTTCTCCTCAGGAAGATGACTTCACCCCTTTTTCTGCCTGTTGGAGGTTTTATTTCCTCTTCCACTAGAGCTACTGGTTTTAAAGAAGGGAACTGTCCTGGTTTCAGCTGGGATAGAGTTAATTGCCTTCCTAGTACCTGGTACGGTGCTATGTTTTGAGTTCAGCATGCAAAGAATGTTGATAACACTGATGTTTTCAGTTGTTGCTCAGTAGTGTTTAGACTATAGTCAAGGATTTTTCAGCTTCTCATGCCCAGCCAGCGAGAAAGCTGGAGGGGCACAAGAAGTTGGCACGGGACACAGCCAGGGCAGCTGACCCAAACTGGCCAACAGGGTATTCCATACCATGGGACGCCACATCTAGTAGATAAACTGGGGAGAGTGGGGGCGGGGGGATCGCCACTTGGGGACTAACTGGGTGTCAGTCGGCGGGTGGTGAGCAATTGCACTGTGCATAATTTTACATTCCAATCCTTTTATTATTGCTGTTGTCCTTTTATTAGTGTTATCATTATCATTATTAGTTTCTTCTTTTCTGTTCTATTAAACCATTCTTGTCTCAACCCATGAGTTTTACTTCTTTTCCCTATTTTCTTCCCCATCCGGCTGGGTGGGGGGGAGTGAGTGAGCAGCTGCGTGGTGCTTAGTTGCTGGCTGGGGTTAAAGCACGACAGGAACATACTTCCTTATAACAATTTGGGCACTAAGTCCTGCTCTCTTCTGACCTGTAACTTTGTGAGTAAAGGTGGATGTTCCAGCTGGGATTGGCAGGGCACTCTGCTCCTCTCGTGTTTGCTTTGCATAGGTGTGAATTGATGTGCCCAATTTCAGACCAAACTGATGAGCCTGGATACTGTATCTCCCTCCCATAGGAGAAGATATCAAAATATAGGAGCCATCAGTTTTCTGGATATTTTAAAACTGGAAGAGTATGAAATGTCAGAACCCTAAGGCAATGCAAACAGGGCTGCTAACATATTTCCATACCACCCCACTATGTAAGCAAATCATGCTCTTTTGATTGATCCATTCAGCCAAGCCCAAGCAACTGTCTGCTGAATCAAATTCATTGCTCTGTGTGGCTCAGTCACATGAAAATAGTGCCCTAAGAACAGTAAGTTTAAAAATCGAATGTGCATCTTAGATGTACATTAAGAAGAAAAGCTTTTTAATAAAATTGTTGTTGATTTGAGTTTTTTTTAGTATTATTTGTTGACCAGACTTTTTAGGACTGACCCAAGACTACACTTGAGATAAAAAATACTAGTTTTTCAAAGCAGCAGCCAAGGTATTTGAATAAGGAAAAAAGTTTTGGTGGCATTGGCAGTTAATTCCAAACACAAGCAAAGCAAAAAGATGGAGAAGGAGATGAGAGAGGGAGAATAGCTGACACTTCATTGTAATAAAAAGGCTGAAGAGAAGATGGCAGGGCTCAGGTGGGAATTCCCTGCAAAAGGATTTTTGCCCTGGCATATTCCCAAAATTTGTCTGATCCCCTTCCCATGCCCTGCTTCTCAAAGCTCACCCCCATTCAGACTGTGTTGCTGTGTACCAGTTTATTGTGTTTAACAGCGGTTATGTTTCAGTAATGCTTTATGTCTCTGGCTTGGAACAGTATTTGGATGAAAGTCACAATTTCAGTTACTATTTTTTCAGCTTGCCACTTAAAATACGATCAAGCATATGGGTAAGCCACAAAATTTTTCAGCAAACATTTGAAATCAGAGCAAAACCTGATTGTTCCATCTTATTAGCCACGTCTTGTTTGATGTAGCATGTTTTTCTAACCTGGTATCACTTCCATCTGAAGCCGCACCACAGAGAACACAATGGTTTGAGTATTGAAGTTGAAGGAGCACTGAAGGGCATCTTACAAATGCTACTTTGTCACCTAGCAGGAGTTCTTGGAAATTTTTCAATGTTTTTCTTTTCTTTTGTGAATGGACATAAAGTGCCTCTTTCAAACCCAGCTAGGGTTTCATTCCTGCTTCTGTGATTCTCTGAGGTGCATTAGTTGAGGCTGGCAAACTTTTAGACTCCGGGGAATACAAAGCAAGATAATCAGTGCAAACTCAGTCCTTGCGGCAACTCTGGGTGGCTGAGTTTCCTGACAGGGACTGAGGTGGGGGGAGGAGAACAGTCACTCTAAAGATGTACAGGAGTGACAAAATTAAAGCAAGAAGAAATCCTTCATTTTTAAAAATTGGAATAAAGAAAGAAAAGGATCCAGAGCCATTCAGAGACTGGTAGGAGCTGAGAAAGACACTTATGCAGGTTTGCTTCCCAGTTTTTTTCTTTACTCTAAACTTTTATTTATGTGCCTTTTCCTGTGCCACTTTTACCAATGTTTCTCGACAACGCATTAACTTCCCTCCTGGTACAATAATCGACTCCAATCTGCTATTATCACGGAAATAGAAGAGGTAAAGTGCCTGTAATAGGATCCAAATCAAATCACTTTCACTTCAGCTGGCTTTTGCTGTGAAGCCGAAGATTCCCCAGGGAGATTCAATACAGAGAAACACCTGCAGACACAGGCTGAGGCCTGGAGATTATATAGAACACGACAGGCCGAGCTTTGCACTAGCATTTCCTTAGTTACAAGATGGTCACATTGGCAGTAATAACCAGAGGCAGGACCTGATAAAGTTGTGACTCATTGGCAAAGCCAGGATCTGACTTTCAGCTGATTTGACCCATCCTGAAGCAACACATCAGTTGACAATTTACTGCAGAAACAGCTATAGTTAATTTTTTTTTTTCCTCCCCCCGAAGCACTTGCCTTAGTCTTGAATGGTTTTGCATGAATCCCTGGTTGTGTTTAAGCGCAGTCCAGCCTGAAGAGAAAAAAATATATCATTCTCCCCCAGCGGCTAGGAAAGGCCAGACTAAATTGAATTTAATAAGTTTCAGGTTTAGGGGAAAATAAACCTCAAATCTTTCCTGTGGCATAGGAGGCAACTTCAACAAGGGTTGAGGTTAAGATCAAAATACATGGTTGCAACCACCTTGTGGTGCAGGTTAGAGTTTTCATGCCTTGACCCCGTGAATATTAGTTTATTAATTCAAATGCTTTTTTTACCCCCACCTGTTTTTATGTCAGTAATTTTTAGAAATGCTAAGAGACTCTATGCTAGTAACATGCTAGTATTTAATTTTGTATTTATCTCAGGAAAACAATAATATCATCTTAGCAGGATGAAAGCAAACATAAGTCTTCTCATATTTGTCACCTCAGATTTGACAGGCTTGGCCTTGCTGGAGAAATAATAGTAGTGACAAAAACAGTAAGAAAAACAAAGAAAAGCAATTATTCATGAATTTTAAAAACTTGGGGGGAAATTTTCATGGCTCAGTGTTCAGTGGGGAGTTCAGCTCCCATTTTTACTTTGAAATATTTCCTAGTAAGTATTCCCAGTACCTATGCTGCTTCTGCAAATATTATTCTATACCTGACAGTATATGAAGTTCCTCACATAGAAGGTATGTAGCTTTGGTGAGTAAAACACAGAAAGCACTGTTGGTAGCCTTAGCTCCCACCCCAGGATAATTATTAGTACGTGGATAAGAAAATATTTAAAAATTAAATTTAAACAGATTGGTATAAAACTCAAAAACAACAGACCAAGGAAAAAAGTTGCATAAAACTCGAGGAGCTCTGTGGGAGGAATGTGTTCAGGGAAGTTGAAATAATAGTAGACATAAACATTTTCTGCAAGTGGCTTGTTCTGAAAACTGTTAACATGATCTTCTATCATGTCCTCATTTCTGCATTGTCTGAGCACCTTAGTGCATTAGGTAAAGAGGGTGAGAGACATCATGTAGAATTTGCTCTTAGACTTCTTTTTCCTCATGAAGAGAATTGTTTTTTTCACTAAATGTATGTTTGGTAAGGTTTAGTTAAAGTATTTGCTGTAAGGCCAGTATTTTTCATGGAGCAACAAATGAAAATAACCAGCTGTCTTGCTCTTCTCCTGCAAGCTTTACTCACAAGTTTTTATTATAATAAGAAAATTATTTTTTTGTTTTAGAAAAACCTTCTGAAAGAAAGGAGATAGGTTTGGAAATGTGTTTTGACTCCACATTTCAGTATATTGCAAGTTGCATTAATGTAATATATAGAAAAACATATGTTAAACAGTAACATGGGATCAAAACTCCTGCTGTGAGAGATATGGAAGTCACATTATCTTGTCAACTCAAATGCACATTCATAATTGCTAAATACGAGCCAGAATCCCAAGTCCAGACATTTGTTCACTGAAAACCAAACCCTGATTTTACAGTTCAATTGCAGCTGCAACTCTAAGGGAGTTTGGAAAGCTCTAATGGAAAGGAGCAAAGTATTTAAATTATGGTGCATCAGACTTTAAGATGATGATAGTTTGTAAGTCCCAAAGTGAAAATATGGGGTCAATCTAGTGCTGAAATCCAGTGAGAACATGACAAACAGCGTTGTCCAGCCTCCTTAATTAGATCTGGGACGGCATAGGGCATTTCAAAGCAAAATAAGGGAAAGACTGAGGGGTACCTAAGTATCTGTTTGAGGATGGAGTGTTAAATAGTGAAAGATTTTTATCCTAAATAAATGCTTTTTCAGTCCTCTGTGCAAACCAAAGCTTTATATGCAGGAGAGCAGAGGCGAGGAGAAGTGGGGGAGGAAGGAAGGAATTAGGTCACTCTGTCAAAACATCTTTAGCTTTCCCTGATGAAAAAAAATTATAACCATTAAAAAAAAAATCATACTTTTTTTTATAAAACTGTGTGTATTATATGGCATGAAATGAAACATTTTCTTTGATTTTCAGGGCTTCTTTATATCTTAAAGAAAAAAAAAATTCAGGTAAAATGTAAATGAAATCTTA
This sequence comes from Astur gentilis, assembly GCF_929443795.1. Taxonomy (NCBI): domain Eukaryota; kingdom Metazoa; phylum Chordata; class Aves; order Accipitriformes; family Accipitridae; genus Astur; species Astur gentilis. The sequence continues at coordinate 21,042,930 of NC_064889.1, forward strand.
CTGTGAAATTAAAAATTCATGTGACAGGCCCCTGTTCTCTATCCTGTTTTTAGACTGAAAGCAATTGACTAATTCAATGGGATTTTGAGAGTGTTTTGGTCAATCCAAACATGCTTTCTTTGGCATAAATAAATTATTCTATCCAACTTTATCAGCTTCTTATAGTCACTTTTTTCAGAGAGGACATCTGACTTGCAACTATGTTGTATTGGTTACAGTCTAGTATTTCATACATCTGAAAGCAGTAAGCATGGACCAAGTCATGCAGGCATATGGTCCTAGAAATGCTATGGGTAGTATGCTCTGTCAGTGGGAGAGCTTGCAGGAGCACTTTGGTACAACACTGTGTTAAAATACATCTTCCCCCCCAGTCTCGTTCTGCTGACCAAGAAAAAGCTATAGTACTGGCTGGAAAAACAAGAGATATTTTTAGTATTTACTGTATGTTTTTTAAAAAGCAGCAGGAGCAATGATGGTATTACTTTTGGTCTTTTTTAGGGGGTTTAGAGGCTAAAGCCTATAGGATTTGAAACTGTGATCTCTGACATTGCCTTCGAGAAATGCAGAGGCCTCTTTCTCCTGTGTTTCCAGGTGTAGATGTGTCTCAGGTGTTAGTTCATCAGCTTCATTTATAGGAAGCTTCAGGGTTGAGTGTGAGGAGAATGAAAATGCCTCTTGCAGCTTGACGAAAAGTTACTCTGCCTTTTTCTTGAACCTTTCTTTCAATATAGCACTGAGCAATTTGCTTAAACACAGAGCAGAGAAAATGATTTTTCTGTACTTATATGTCCAGACAGTGGATTCCAAAATCGCCCAATTCATCTGATATAGTAATAAGTACATTTCCTTACAAGTGTACCTTTCATCCTAAATGATATTTTTGAATTCTTTGTTGAAACTTCTTTTTTTGGACAAACAGCCGACTCTCCTCACATTGCATTACCCAACACAGCATTTATATTATTAGAAAATTAAACCAGTGACTGAGAGATTTTGACTAATTAGGTTTGCTGGATAATAAGAGCTTTTTAATAAGGTACATATCACTTACAATATTGCTAATGAAATGTGAAAGCGATTCAGTTCTCTGTAAGATAATGGCTAACTTGTTTTAATTGTTAACATTTTTTCTTGCCTGCAATGACACAGTCATTATTTCGCAGTCACCGCTTATCGTGAAATCCAAGAGGATTAATGGTTTCACTTATACTGGCGAAAATGTTTAAGCTGTCCCGATTATCAGTGCAGTTGGAAAGAATAATGGTTATTTGTCATTGCGTTTAGCCGTAGAATGAATTGTCCTGCAGCCAAGAGAATCATTAACCCTTTGAGCAACAGTAATAGAGTTTTACAATTAAAAACTAGGAAGCAAAGATTTATGGCTGGATATTTTTTCTATAGGTAGTTTATTAGCTTATGAGTCCCACTAAAACTAAATATATTGCTCCTGCAAAATAAACCACACAATATATCTTATTCTCCTGTATAACAGTTCTGCTAGTTGGAATTCAATTGCACTGAAACATTCTTTTGGTGAACAAACAAATCCCCGAACTAGCTTCCCCCCCCCCCCCCCCCCCCAAAAAAAAAAAAAAAAAAAAAGGTAGAAAGATTTAACATGCATTCTGGAGGAAAAAAAAAATAAATTCACATTGCTTTTTTGTTACTAGATTGCTATATATGTTTAAGTACTGAATTTAAAGGAGAATTTTGTCTGTAAATCCCTATAATTCAAAACCATTTACTATGTATAAACAACTTAACTAACATTGCTTAGCATAGTAATTAATATTGTTAATTTGGTTCATCTGGGAAGAGTTTAAAATTTAATTGTTAATGAATGAAAATTATTAAAATTCTGTACATGACACTGAACTAGCTGCCAAAACTATAAAAGGCATCATAAAACAAACAATTGAGTGTTTAAAGTTTTGGGTATAAAAGGGTAATATAAAAAAAATAAAAGAGAGAAATAAAACCATTATTTGGGAAGTCATTTTGAATTGATGAAAAATATGTACTCGGTATGGCTGTTACAGTGTGCTGGTTTTTAACACTCTTGTTCCTTCTTCGTGAGTTTGTATTGGCGTGGTGTAACACTGCGTGTACCATTGTGTGCAGGCTTTGGTTAGACCCTGCAGCAGCATTTTGGAGTTGCTTCTGCACTGGAGCAATGCTGATTTCCAGCAGCACAGAATCTAGGTCATAACATGGATCTGAGGATAAGGAATGAAAGATGTTTGTGAAGTATTCCTCCTTGCACCAATGCTGGAAGGAGCAAAAGCCCTCTTCTGCTTCGTTATTTAGTGGGAGTAGAAGATGGTCAGCATTTAACTGGAACTGTTCAGCTCTTTACCAGATTAAGTCCTATTATTATTTTTCCACCTAAGAAATGCATTATAGTGAGTCTCACACAATAAAAATAAATTAAAAAAGCACAGAACATTTATGCTCCTCAGTAGGTGGTTCTCAGGCATAGCTGTCAAAGTGGTTGAGAAGACAACCTTTAAGGAATAAAAAATTTACTTGTAGAAGACAGAGGTTTGCTGCTTTTTCTTGCTGATGAGAAAGATAAAATATAAACCCATCCCATCTTTGCCTGGTACTAATCTGTAGCTCAGGGCCTGATCCTCAGCCCATGGAAGGTGCTGGGAGTCTTTGTTGGCTGGAAGGGTGTTTGATCAGGCTTGCAGCCATTGGCAGTGCGGCGTCCTTACCAGACCCAGCACCTGGATGGGATGCACGACTGTCACTTGCTTTTCAGTGAAGGAATCCTCTCAAGGATTTTTATGGACTCCTTTTCTGAGAAGGAAAGGGCAGCTGCTCCCTTCAGCTGTAGTAATAAATACAAATGGACTTGCGTATGAGAAGAAAACTTGCTCACCGCTAGAGAGGCCACATTAGTGAAGGCAGTAGGGAGCGTCTGGGGAAATGCACATCCACATAGGTAGCCGAGGCGTGAATAGAAATAATATTATTCCACAATTATTTAAAAAAAGAATGTTTCTTCAGGTGCTTCTTGAGCCCATATCATGGAGATCAGTACATATGATCTTGGAGCATGATCATTATCATTATGATGTGTGATTTATTGACGAAAACTGGGGCTTCTAAGAGATGGTAAACAACAGTTTCTGCAGAAGCCCCCTGAGGTATGCTGGAACTGCACACCCCAGCAGTTTTAGATGGGAGAGGTCAGAAGAAACAGCTGCCACCAGACAAAAAGACATAGCAAATACAAGCAAAAAAAAAAAAAGGGGGGGGGGGGGGGGCGCGGGGGGACGCCCCTACTCCCGTCCCATCCACCCCAAAAACCACATACACGCAAACCCACACATATGAATTCCCACTGCTCCATAAATCTATTGCAACATTTATAGATGCAGGAATGTAGAGCTATAGATGTGGATAGTGGAATTTAGTTCTAGTTTGGAATTTATGATTGACATTTTTGAGAAACCACTATTAATGGTCCCTATGGCTTTAATGAAAATTGGCAATGTGATCACAGGCTTTGTTCCCTTTGGCTTTCTTTTTCAGCAATGCCTGTGCGTATGGTATATGTAAGTCCCTCCCCCACCCCAAAAATGTTGATAATGGTGGCTATTTTGGGGAAGACAATTACTGATGAAAAGGATTGAATGGATTTTCTCTCCTCACTGGATAAGGGTTCAAATGCTTTTCAAAAAGCATGAAGCAAAAATGCTGCTGCACCTCTTTGGCTTGTCGGCTGCATTTGTTGTACTTTGGCTCCAGCTGAAATGTAGTGCTCACGGGGGCTAGCTTGGAATGTCAACTCTGTTCCTGCCTTTTACATTTTAATTACAAATGAAGTAGCCTACAAAAAAAATTTAGTGTACAACTTGTGAATGGACCATTTATTAAATGTTAGCAGGAGTTCAGAGGTTTAAGATGCAAGAGGTGGGCAGGAGCTAACATCCAGCAGTGAAACTGTTGGAGAAAAAAATTTCAAGTCTCCAAAACTGGGAGGGAAGCTTAATTAATTTCAAAAGTCTCTCCCCATTGGATCTGTGGGAATACAGTTAAAAAGAGACAGATGTAATTGATTGTAATATTTTGTTCCTAGTACAGGGAAGCTGGTGTCTCTGATCTTTCTGTCCATGTGAGCAAACGCTTGACATGAAAAATCTGCGTTCACTGAGGTTAATGGTAAAACTCTTACCAAGTCCTTGGGCCTGGTTCTTAAACAGTGATAATTATTTCTGTAATCATTAAGGGACTCTGTCCAAATGTTACTCCATCCCCACATACACGTTCTTGCGTTGTCGGCATGCTTTGGGAGGGGAAGGTTCTCCTGGCTGAGACTTCCTTGCAGTTTTCAGCAAATCTTATCAAATATTAAGAGTCTCATGAGTTTTTAATTTTTTTTTTTTTGGTGCAAATACTGTTTAAGCATTGGACACAAAGGAGGCACAAAGAGCTTGAGAGACTGGCTGGAGTGCATAACCTACTCTGAGCCGAGTAAAACACAGGAGGAAAACAAAATACACAAGAGTGAACCATTGATTAGATTTAATTTTGTTATATAGAAATAATTTGAACTGTACCTATGGAAAGACCTTTTTATGTGTTATAGTAAAATATGCTGTTGGATGTAGAAAGTGTTTGTGCCATTTCAAAAGATTTTTTTTCCCCTTATTTAACTACTCTGTGGTAGGAAGGTGGCTCTAAATCAGAGATTATAGATATCCTGAAGGGATGGCGGTGCTATTTTGCCTCCTGCAATCTCCCTTTGTTAACAGAAACAAGGGTTAGACCATCCAAAAAATCAAAATGTCACAAAACGGAGAGTGAAATGTCTGAGAGTGGGGCAGCAGCAAGTTAGTGCCTAATTCTGTAGGTTTAGGAGGGTTTGGTTTGGGTTTTGTTTTTTGTTTTTTGTTTTTTTTTTTTTTGGTTTTTTTTTTTGTTGTTGTTGTTGTTTGGCTTCTTTATATCTTTAAAATTTTAACCTCTCTAACTGTGCCAGCTGGAGACAAATATTCTGATTTTTTTCCCAGTATTTAATAGCCTCGATTTCATAGTCTTTCTTCCCCTCTTCCAAAAGGCTAAAATTTTAATTGACACATTCCTGGAAATGTATTAGGTCAATTTAGAGTAAAGTATGCCATTTATGCAGTGTGTGGAGTCTTAGTTTTCGTGTAAAATACTGTTCTTAATTGATTATCATGTACATGAATTTTCTGCATCATTTACACTTACAAATGTGCATTGCACAAAAAGTTAATAAATCTGAGAGGTTTGAATATTAACAACATTTTCTCCCCCTTGTGTTATTAGCAGAGAAATCAGCACTAGAGACTGGCAAACTGTTGCTCACATGAGTACCCTTTCCAAACACAAGGAGTTCTTTGTCACATAAATGGTTCAATTGGAGAAAATGACTATATATGACCAATGTCAATAGCATAACTCGTGAGAAGGAGAGCTGCTCCTGTGCGTGCAGGCTTGGAGGTCCAGGTCAGTGTGCTGCTCTTTAGTGTGCTTCTGAGAAGAGAGAGAAACATCCCTGTGCGTGCAGTGGGATGGAGGAATTGTCTAAACCATCAAAATCTTCCCACCATGGGATAAGACTACAATGCACAAACAGAAGAGCAGGAGACTGTCCAAAAGGCACAGTGCTACCCCCAAAAATTGTTACTGTATGCTCTGGCCAGTACAGCAGTGTTCAGGTGAAAGGTAGTTTTGTTCCCATTCATAAATCAGCTCAAATCTGTACTGCCGGATGATTTGAGGCATGAAGATGCTCATGGCTGTGGAGTTGTACCATCACTGCTGTTCAGGTGTTAGCCAGAGCAGGAGGCATTAGGGCTTTCTGAGACCCTTGCTGGACTGTTTGTGTTTCGGTGAGTAAAGCCATGAGCTACAGAAACTACCTGGAGCTATTGAACCCTACATATCCATTTTCTATTATCTACCTTTGTGAATGTCTGTCTTGGAAGAGCAGGGTTTTCCCTTGTCGTGCTGCATTATGCAGATCTTGGCTGAGCATCCTTATGCCCTCAAAATTATGTTTCTTTTCTAAATAAAAGAGGGGAAAGTGTTTCAGATGACTGAAGTTGGCCAAATCATTTCGAATAGAAAAAAAATAATCAAAATTACACATTTATATATATGTATTATGCATGTATCTCTGTGCATATATATATAAAATAAAAAGTGAAATAGAGCTTTCATTTCCATGTTCAAGTTTTGTTTAAATAAAGGTATATATACATATATAAGTATTTCTCTACTCTTCTACTACATTAAGTAGATAAAAATATACACTTACAGATATGTGTGTGTATATATATTTTGAATAATTTATTTTGGCTAAGTTGGTAGAATTTTTTTGTTTGAGGTCAACCCTAAACAATTGATAGTCCTGCTCTTGTTTTAGTATGTAATATTGTTTATATAATTTAGACAGATCCCTGAAAATCAACTATTCATACCAGAGTTCTGCTCAAGTGACGTTGCTAGTGTGGAATGATGGATACAACTTCAAAGAGCTGACTGCTCAGCGAAGAGCTAGTTAGGCGCATCTTCAAGCTTGCACCCTGGTGATATAACATGACATTTCAACTTGTCCGTTATCCCTAGAAAATCCTGCGTTATATGGTGGAATGAAACAACTTTGCACTCTCACAACAGCGCGGAATAGCTCCCGTTATTTCCCTCTTCTGGTCAGAATTCCACAGTGGTCTCCAACCTCTCCTTTGTTACAAGAACTTCTCTAAAATTAAAAACTAGAAACAAAAAGAGGAAGGGATGGGAGCAAAGGGACTCTGCAGAAAGAATGGAAAGAGGAAAATACTAGAGGTGCAGAGAAATGACAGGTTGTATGATGTAGAGGTAATCCCTTGTGGATTCTGTTATGGTCTTGCTGGGAATAGCAGGAATATCTTTTAAGATCAAGTCCTTGTTGGTCATATTCCAACCCTGACTAGCTCCTCTACATGCTGTGGTCTGCATTTCATGCAGTATTTGATCACACAGTCTAAGTGTCCAAAGGAGCTTACTACTTGATGTCGCTATACTCAGTGATTGTGTTGCGTAAAACCTGCTGTGTTTTGCTCCATGGATAGCTGTATTTTATCAGTGGGAATAGTGATTTCTTTTGCATATACCTGCTTTTATTGCTCAATTGTCTTCCTCTTTTTTTTTTTTTTTTTTTTTTTTTAATTAGGTAGTGTAGGGGTGTAATTTACTGTAATTTTTTCACTGGGCTGAATTGCTGAAAAACAGTTATACTTAGAAGCATGTAAAAAAAAAAAAGGGAAGCAAGGCTTATCTCTTAGTTTTTCACTTAAAGGCACACAGAAATAGGGACATTGCTCCATCTGTGTGTTTGACCATCAGTCAGAAAACTCTAAGTAACCCTAATGGAAACTGAGAATTAGATGTGTTTATTGAGAGAGTAGAATTATGCCCCTTAGAAAGGATGCCTGCTTAGGATCACTGCAGTATGAATCACTGGGACAGTGGCCAAAGGTGGGAAAGAACACGGCTGACATTTGCAACCCTCCCAGCTATCAGTAAGTACAGCCAAAATAATTACCCCAAGGCATCTGGATAACCCAGCCTAATTAGCAGTGCCTGAAAACGAGTGGGTTGCATGTTTATACCTGAAGAAATCAAATTACCCTCATACATTTCACCAGGGGCTCTTCCAATTCATTGCTCTGTTGATGAAAGAGGTAGCTATTTACCATAAAGTCACAACCCCGCAGCCTGTGGCTGTTCACCATGTTGAAGAGTGTTACTGCCCTGCAGGGAAATTATTCCTTTTACTGGAGTTGAAGGCAATATTCTTTGCACTGATGAGCTCTAATACCTTTATGGTAGGTGGCATGGACTGTAGAATATACACAAACATGGTAATATGCACTTAATTAGATTACTTGTTAATATCGTTCATTCATTTAATTTGGTCAAAACTGCTGTAGCCAAATGTTCACCCTGAGCTGCAGATCTTAGTCCCCAGATCTGAGACCAAGATGTAGGGAGAGTTCTAACATTCTTATAGATAATAAGAATATCCATAATTAAAATGTTTGATGCTAAGCCATTTTGAAGGGAATGTAAAGCCTCACATTACAGCCAACAGTGTAAAAAGTAAAATCAAATCTTAGAGGTGGTGAGGTTACCCCAAACCATCGTGATTTCTTGCATCTTCTTTTCAAACATCTTAAACTGACTATTTGAAGAGGTCATACACTATCTCTAGCAACTATGGACCAGATCAAGTCTGACAAATTCTTAGTTCGCTACTATAGCACAACTTCCCTCTGTTATGATCAAATGTGAAAACTTCCAGGAGCACTACTGTGCAATCAAAAAATCAGTGTCAGAAAGTTGCCATTTAAAAACAATGTCAAAAAAAGACCCGGGTCTAAATTGTACATGAAACATGTACAAGGAAAAGAAGGTCTGGGCAGAGCATTAATGTGTTCAAGAATGGCTTTATTTATTCCTTAATGGTTATTATAAGTACTGTCATGTAGTTGTGTGGTTAACAAATCAAATGATTCCAACAGTCAAAGTGGCAAGAGTGGTTTTGATTCAAATTAAAGTAACATGCAGTAATATACAAATCTACTTTTGTTGGATTTATATAGTTTGCCCAGAACAAACATGGCAGGTCTTGCCACCCCATTCTGGAACTCAATCCTGAGAGATATATGCACGGCAAACTGGCTTGCACAGAAAGGTTCTTGCTTGGGCACTTTGCACCAGTGTTTAAAACCAGAAATTCTCAGGGTCAGAGAAAGGTCTGAAAGGAAGAGTCACAAAACCTCATCATCCCATGTTTTGAATTGACTTTAAATGCAGATTTGTTCCGTGTACTTTTCATGAGTGAGTGAACTAAAAGGAGATGGGGCTTGTAAAATGGTGCCTGGGTATATCAAGCAAGCTCTTCACCTCCAGAAGGCAAGGTTCAGATTGGAGTTTAGCGGCCTCAGGCTAGTCACTAGTGGGCAGTTGCCCACATTGCTAAGCATAACACAATTTAGCAGAAATCAGAACAATTGACAGTTTCTTCTCAAGAGATGCTGTAGACTCATTACTGGAATTGAAGGGGTGTTGGAGGTCAGAGCTGAAGTGCATTGGCAGATCTGTGTGGAGGAAGTTTGTGGAGTTCTGTGTGGTAGGCCAGATGGTGCTATTAGTGTCTAACTTTCATGAGTATTAAAATTCACCAAATATCCCTCTTGCCCCAAAACAAACAAACATGCGCACTCACAGATGCGCACAAGTAGTCCCACACAGTTTAGAGCAGTCAGTGTCCCTGGCATCCTTACCAACTTTCCTACTCATTTAACACCACCACAGATTAGAGGACACAGTAATGCAACACTCTGGGCTATTTGCTGAATGTAGCTCGTAATGATTGACACTCTTGCCTGCGTACTGACTTTGAACTACATGTTGTATATTATTATTTTTTGTTATTGTCCTTTAAAATGCTTTGAGATACAACATATGGTAAGTGCCAATGCACCATGGTGCAATGTAATTTAGTCAAATATCAGAAGCATAGACAGTGCAAATGGAAAGCAGGCAAAATATCTGATCCAAGTGCCTACTGGTGTAATTGACTCAGTCGAGCCAGCCTGTGTCATTAGTCCTATAAACAGTTGCATTTACAACAATAAAACTGAAAAGCATGGAAATTAAAAGCTGTTAGAATTTCCTCTTGTGTGCATTTATCTGCACGAATGCTGTATACTCCCTGCACAATTTTGTAATATGTTTGGTAAAGTGGCATTACAGTAACCTGTGTCAGCCCTGTACTGTATATCAAACAATATCACACTCCAAAGGAGGATTAATCAAAGTAACGGATGCGCCGGCTTAGTACACCATGTCTGCCGTCAATTACACACACAGTAAGCTCACAAATTTAAGCTGCTGAACAGAATAAAATCAAGGGTCTCTTTTGCTTCCTATTGTTGAGTACTAAAAACCCCTAACCCACCAACCTGTAAATTTTGCAAAGGATTTCTGGGCAGGTGAACTGACTCCAGCACCAGGCGATGAGATAGCAACTGTTTGTGTTTGGCTGTGTTGGTGCTGAGTGCCAAAGGCAGTTGACGGACAAGTGTACCCCAACAATGTTTCACTTATTAAAGAAGCCTTGTCAAACAAGCTGAAAGCCCTGCATATAAGTGACCTTTCTGTTCACCTCCCATTACAATGAAGATTTGAGCATTCCTTGCGAGCCTTCCAGTGTCGACATTAAAGAATCAGAGTGTCTTTCCATCTCTGCTGATGTGCCACTAGACCACTTAACAGAAAATTGAGAGAGTATATTACAGGGTGAAAGAGCAGAGTTCGGAGGTCACTACCATTCTCATTAAGAGATGTTTCTATGCAGTGCCCATAGGTGGATAAATCAATACTTTCTGTCTGAAAATGATCACGCTTGGTAAAGAGTGCTTTAATTGGGCTGTTACTGTTTATGGAGAGTGAGTATTTATGGGGTTTCATGACACTAAACAGCAGAACAGATGATGGCTTCCATGTTCCTTTGTGGGATGTGATATGACAAGTGGCATGACAGAAGATTTTGACATTTCAGACCTCCCTTGAGTGAGGGGAGCGCAAACTCTTAGCAATTGGCCAGGAACTCCCGAAGTCCCAAATTGGGATCTGTTGTTCGATGCATGCATTGTTTGGATAGAGAGGCCTTTATTTCAAGTATCTTTCTAAATGTTACACATTAAAGAAACTAAACATTAATGGTCTGATAGTTTAAGACAACCTTTTCTTCCCCCTTTTCTTTCACCCCCACTTTGTAGTGACACAGGCCGGGTCTGTTCACTGTGCAGCCTTTTTACTGTCAGAATGGAGACAGAAAGAGGCAAAGGTTACAGGGAAAAGGGGAGACTAAGATCTCCAGTTCTCACAACAACACAAGCAAACAAAAATAAAAGAGCTGAAAACCAAAAGCTTTTATGGCTGTAGGGGATAGGGACACTAAAGCCAAACAGAATCAGTCTTTGAACAAAATTCCTGAAATCCTGCACAGCATTTAACAATGCTGTATCATTACCTGGTGCAACCCAAAGGGAAGTGCATGCCCACGTGCATGAGGAGCTGGGAGCACAAGGCAGACTGGGATCTTCAGCCAACCTTGTTCCTGCAGCCAGAAAAGTGTTAAACTAATCTTCAATAAATCTCACCGATGCGGATGTAGTGTACACATCCTGACAAGTTATTTATTTTGAACATGTTTTAGTCAAGATTCCTGGGTTTGACAGTCTCACTGTGTTGTATCTCTGCTTTCCCATTTTGAAATGTGTATATTTTGCAACTTTTTCTAAGGAAGTCCAGGCATTTGAGGTAAGCTATGTGTGGAGAAAATCTGCGAAAGTTTCAGAGAATTGAGATGGGAATTAAACCAGCTGTCAGGATTTTAACTGAGACATGGAATAACAATTGTAATGCACTAAAATTAGCACGGTGTTTTTCCAAAATCCCCCCATACGTTGGAAAGTGTGCTGATGAAAGTGTGTTGTCCCTATTATTGGCCATACGCTAGTCCATGCTGTGACTGTGCCTTGGGTTGGCATAGACAAGTGAAGCTTAAACTAGTCTGTTTGGATACCTCTAGCAGGGTACCTCAACAGCCAGTATCTCAGGCTCAGCCTGCAACCTCTACCTGAGGAGCATGAAGATTTCCTGTGAGATTGAGATATGATCTGCCCCTAAAAGACTGCAATTAAAGACAGGATGCAAGCTGATGAATATGAAGAGTCAAACATTGTCCCATTAATGTTGAGAACATACTGGGTCACTTGTGCCAGGTGGTTTACAGAGTTGATGATCTGCAGTTTAAGATACACACAGATTGAAACACATTGTTGCAGATTTTTGTTTGGCGTTGTGAACTTTTTATCAAGGTGATGTTTGGCCTTTTGGATTATTGCTGATGTACCAAACCACTGGTAAAAGAAATTCTATTTAGACATAGGAAAATCTTTCCTGTGAGCCTGGACAAATGCTGGAACGTGTTGCCCAGAGAAGCTGTGGAGCCTCCATCCTTGGAGAGACTCAAAACCCACGTGGACACAGCCCTCAGCAGCCTGCTCTGCTTGAGTTGGACTAGTCAGCAGCAGAGGTGCCTTCCCATGGCCCAGTGATTTTGGCATTCTGTGATTCTGTTATATTACACAGTTTTTCAGGTGAATGGGTAAATGAGCATATGAAAGGAAATTCAGAGAGTGGAGCTATGTGAAGTACTTCTGTGGTCCTTGTCTCTGAAAGCCCAGCATTTAATGGATTTTTTTCTTACAAGTCCCCTCTGAGGGGACAAGGAGTACCGTTGTATCTGTTTTGTTGGTGGGGAACTAAGACATAGAGATTACCCTTCAGAGCCACAGAAGCATTTAGGTGATCAACTCTTCCTGATTTCTGAATGAGTTAAGCACTGCTATGTCTTTGTGGATTTGTGTACTAGTAACTTGCTTAAAGGTTACATGGGGCATTTTGAGTAGTGCTCTGTGGACTGCACCATCTTTTCTCAGGCCACTGATCAGCAGACTAAACAGAGGTCCAACTGCTAGATCTTTTCTCAGCAGAGACCACCTCCAGGTTGTGTCACTTCCTTTCTTCTGGCCATCGGTCACAGGCCTGATGTTTAAAGACATTGTCTGCATTGTGTCTCTTCGAGTCCAAGACTGCTGTAGTAGAAGTTGACTAATAAACACATTCAGCCTCAGATGGCTTTCTTTAGCAAACAGAAATGCTAAATTTACCAACTGCAAAGGCTGACAGTTCTGTGCTTTTGACAGAAGAGAAGTACAGACTTTTGCTCAAAAAAATTCCATTATGAATTTAATTATATTTTCAGGGGTTGTGTATATAGGTTTGCAAATTATGTATAAATGAAGGCAAGGTCTTTTTGAAAGCATGTTTTGTTAGGAGAAAAATAACAACAACAAAAACCCTAGGCTCCGGTTTTGATGGGAAAATATTACTTCTGGTTATTGTTTCATCAGTAATCCATAATACCTCCAAGTGAACAGCTACAGTCTGTCATCTCATGGACAGCTTAAAAAAATGGCATGCTATAGAACTGGTAGGCCCTAAGGGAACTTTTGAATAGCTGATACCCTATTTGTGCAATAGATATTTTCCTTGATAACTGGAAATTAAGCTTGCCTGGAAGAAATGTAAATATCATCCCTAATTTGCACTCTGAATTACCATTAAAAATTATGTGTGCACATAATCATATCAAACATTTCAGAGCTTAGAAACCATGATAACACTTGGCACTCTCAGCATCTTCAAAGCGCTTTACAAATATTACCAATACATCCTTCCACCACCCCATATTGTTATCCCTACTTTGCAGATGAGACAAGGGGGTCAGTGAGGTTCCTTAGTGCCTTGGGATCATGCTGACTGTAAGTAACACTACTGGGAGAGGAACTCAAGAATTTGTCTGTGATTAAGCCACTACAGGTAGACTGCTATTGATGTTAATTTACTTACAGGTTGGCAAAAATAATATATGCAGTGACAGAAGTGCATATGATATCATTACATAGCTATTGTGCCTCCTAATGTAGTTAAGATATAGCTGCAGGACAAAGATTTTGTTTACATCAAAAGAATGGCTAGAAATAAATGGACTTTTCCTACATAGGTGCCAGTAAATAGCTTGAATTAGAACCAGGCTGATGCATGATTTAGACGTAAACAGGCTAAATCAAAGCAAACTCATTCAGATTAGATCTTGTTCCTAACATGTTTGTAATTATTGCTAATGCAATTGGAGGGGGAAAAAAATGTAAAGGCTATGTACTGTAGAGACTCAGCCTAAATTGACCTTGACCATCGTTAGTGCCATGCAAAAGCAGTTCGTACTGCTAAATCCCTTACTGCCTTGGTTTTTTTTTGTTTTTTTACTGTGTGAATTCTCAGGTGCTAGACTGTGTTGTGATAAATACATGATCACACATTTGCAATCTGGAGGGTTTTTTATGATAGGCAACATTCTTGCATTTTGGGCCTGATTCTGGCCTATGGAAGCAAGTAAGAAGTTTTATGATCTCATGGTGACAAACCAGATTTGGAAGAGTAGAGTTTTCAGCAGAATTCCCTCTTGCCTGATCTCAGTGTACAAGTCAGCACTACATGCTTTTGCAAGTCTTCTGTAAAAATTCATTCTCAAGAGAAGTTACTTCCCAGGTGGCTATGAGATAGGCAAGCTACAAAGTTGGGTTTCGCACTATGTCCCATTTTCCTGAACTCTTCACTAGACCTGTAGAAATGATAGATTACACCCTTGAAATGGGCCAAAGGAAAAAGGCCCTCCATTTGTTAATGTGTTGGTAGTCAGCGCCAGCCAGCAGCTGTCCTAGCTGGTCTTCTGCTAAACTGTTTTTAGCAGTGTTAATCACGTCTCTTGCTCAAACACCAGCCTTAACCAGGGCACAAATTGAACCTGTCTTCAAACCAACAGAAGGATCTCAGGTAAACTCTGTGATGTGGTGAAGGAACCCAGTCCTTCTTTGTTTGTTGGATCCAGATGTGACCAGCTCACACTGCTCTGCTGCTGGAGAAACAGCGAGATGTAGGATTCCTTAAGGGTCCTCCCTTCCTTTTTGCCCTAGGTGATGTCTGAAGCTGAGCTGTGACTCTGTGGACAAGTTTGGTTTTGCATTACTGTGGAAGGGCCCCAGTGCTTCCTGCAGGTTGTCACTGCTGTTTTACAGCGATACCCAGCCTTTGATGGAAATTCAACCTCCTGCTACCTTTCAGCATTGCGTGATTGTTTGGGCTGTGTTACAGGAGTGTGTTCCTAGCAAAGTTTGTACAGATTGTAGTCAAACATATGGTACAGATTCCATACAGATTCTAAATCTTGGGATCATAAACTGATATAAGGGAGCCACAATTCCCTCCCCTTCCTAAATCATAAGATAAAAGGCAGCTTTGGCTTGGTGGACAAGTATGAAAGTTATAGAAAAGACATTCCTGATGTGGGATGTTTGACATCTTAGCAGATGGAATTAGCAGCCTTAAGAGACACTTACAACAGCATACCTTTAAAAATGTGGTAAGTAAGTAATAAAGCCATCCTAAAAGATCTTATGTTAGTAACTTAATGCAAGAGTGTAACACTCAACTGTAAACTGTACAAATGCAGTCAGTGGGGATTGCTCTTTGATAGACTCTCAGGATTCATCCCAGCATATGCTTCTTCCTGAGTAGATGATAGCCATTAATGTCACTTCCGCAGTTCAAAATAAATCGTAATGTACTGTTGGAAATCCCAGATGTACTCTCCAAATAACTGGACTTCCAAAGACTTGGCAGAAAAGCTACAGCTGCAGAGAAGTGACACTTAGGGTAACTTTCAAACTTTTAGTGGTAGTACAAAAAAAATTAATTTGTTTATTGTTTGAGCCTTTCATATTCTGTAATTTTTGAGGCCTCTATCAGATAAATAGTTTTGAAAGATTGTCAGAGACATAATAACATAGCTTTAGAAGCTGCATGTTTTCATGGCAAAATTTGCAGTGATTTCCAAGGGGCTAGGATTTTGTTACTGTTAAATGGAAAAACAATGTTGATAATTAGGTAAAGTGTAGAAACATTCTAGTTACAGTAGACAAACAGTACAGTGATTGAATTTGAAAGGAAAAAAAATACCAGCCAACTTTGCAAGGATGTGAGCTTGGATTTGGTAGTTGCAATTCAGTACTCAAAATAATTCAATAGTGCTGAACAAAAAAGGCATTTTTATCACCATCTCTTCTCAGTTCTCAAGCGGCATTGTCTATCCCACTGTTTTATGTCAGAGAAGAAGGAATTTTAGAAAATGTTTGATTTATTAGAAAGTGAATGATTCTTTGCAGCCATGTGGGGCTAGCCCATGTTTCAATAAGACAAATTGCATTGTAGCATTCCACTGGCAGCCAATGATAACTCATGATCCAGACAGAGTCGGTTATACCAGAATGGATGAAAAGCAGGAGCAAAAGGACACATGGCATAAGAAATGAAAATGCTTCAAGAGCTGTTATTTAAAAAAAAAAACAAAACAAAAAAACAACAACCAAAAAACAACCCTAAACGTTGTTTTAGACACTATTTAAAAATATTTCAATTAAGATTCTCCACAGCATTGCAAGCAGAGTGTGGCAGAATAAAAAGGATCATGTTATCTCTTTCCCAGTAGTAAATTATCATATTTATGCTCAAAAACACGCCACTGTCAACTTCAGTCATTTGTGTAATTGGAAAAAGGTAAATGATGTAGTAAATGAGACCCTACTGTTGTTTTTTGTTAAAAAAAAAAAAAAAAAAAAAGGGTAGTGGCAAATGGTACAGGTTTAAAATGAATTCATGTCAACTGTGAAAAGCAAAGTCTAAGACAAACAAAATCTGACTGTTCCTGACCTTTAGTTAATATTGATAGTTTATCACTAAAGAACTCATTGATTTATTTTTCAGTTCATATCTGGTTATCACTTCAAAATAACACTGAATATTTTAAAATAGCTCAGCCGCCCATATTTCAGTTTCCACTATTCCAGATTACATATAAATGTTTCTTTATTTCCGAGTAATGTAATACTGCTTTTTAAATAGGTGACCCGCCAGGAGCAAACCCCAAGGTGATGGGTTGCTTCCTGATTGCAGATATGCGTGTCATGAAGTGCTGCGCTCTGCCCGTCGGCTTTGTTCTCGGGGATACGTGGAGCAGGAAGGGTATTGAAATATACAGGAATCTTGTTCCCAGGGAGCTGACAGGCAGACCTGAGGGACAGTGTGAAGTGCGTACCTGGTATGTCTAATTTTAGGCCTGCCAGCCCTGACAGTGTCCCTAGAAAAAAAATCTATACTAATTTCTTCGTGACATACAGAGCTGTAAACTGCAGCATTTTTCATTCCACTACCAAAATGTTCTTGTGCATTTTTTTTCAGTATTATTTAAAGGAACTGTCAAGCCTTCAGCATTTAACAAGTATTTTTAAACTGTGTTTTTCAGCGTAAAACTGCCATGCATTCAAGGTATCGTTGCATGAAAAAGCATAAACTAAGGTATCATATTAGAAAAGAAATCAACATTAGATATAAAACCAACTTCATTTTTTTGCTTAACACTGATATTGTTCCCCATGGGAGAAGTGTTACAGTTGGATAGGTTCTGGAGGCCCTGTGTATGCTGGTGTAAATCAGGAATCCCCTATGAATTTTGATGAGGCTCTGTAATTTTACATCAGCTCTGGATTTTAGACCACAGGTTCAGCATGTATACTGTGTTGAAATAAAGGTGCAGTCATTTTAAATATAATTGAGTAGGCTCATAAGAGGTTCCACTTAGAAGGTAAATTATGGTAACAAGTCAAGAGTGTACTCTGTGTAGTTTTCATTTCAAGTGTATGGTCTTCTGTATTCACTTAACTAGACACACAAATCTAAGCAGACAGATGAGATAGAGGCAATCAAAGAGAAAAGCTTTATTTGGAGCTTATAGTAGTATTGAAGTTTTATTTTGTAGTGTTTCCCCATGAGGCAATTTCAGAAAAAGATGAAGTGATGGATCACAAACAATTTAATATCTGAATTGCTAGTAGTTGATCAACTGAATTTTGGACTCCTCCCTGTATAATTCTGAAAATCTTTTCCCCATTTGAATATGTAACAAAAAGGCTGGTGTAAGAATTACTCTGAAGATTTTCAGGGTATATTCTGCTGGTAATTGCCCCATGTCAAGTCAGGAGGAGCCGAATGGTGTTGCCTTTCACATGTGTGCTCTGCGGATGAACACATAATGCCATATAATGCTTTTGGTCTTGTTCTTTCCCAAAGGCAGTTTCTGCTTCAGCGAATGATGAAAGTCTAGAAAAACATTCCTATAATGTGAGAGAAGTGGCAAAGGAAGCATTACAGGGCATCGGTGTAATGGCTTGTGTTAACAACGTGGTATGTTTAATGCCTATGTTGTGTTACGCTTTTATAGCTTTCAAGTGTTACACAGTTTTGAGTCCAACAACAGCTACTTTTTTTAGTACTCACCATTTTGTCACTTAATGTTTGCATGCTTACCTAAGGTGACTTTGGGGCCAGTTGTATCAATTTGTGCACATAAAGGTAACTTTGATCACTTGAACATGAGTTACCTACATGTATAAGCATTTGAAGGGATAGGCCCTTAACCAAAATCAGTATCCTCTGCCTCCTCTAGAAATTTGATCGCTAGACTTTTTTCCTCCATCCAGTATTTTTATCTACTTTAACCCGTGTAAAGTAGCTCTTTCTCACAATGAAAAAAAGCTATGAACAATTTAATTTAATTTCATTAATGAAATTACATTTCATTCTGCAGATTGGTTCATGTCCTGATAATTTTTTTCTTTTTTAAAATTTTGCTTAAATTGTTTTGTAGCTTCAGAAACTGAAACCACACAGCCATTGAGTACATCATATCTGACTGATTCATCACATAAACTTCTAGCACCAGTGTGTAACATGGAAATGAACTGAACTGATAATGCTGTGCAGCGACACAAACACCAATCAGCTTGTGTGTGTATGTATGCATAGAGGAAGAATCTGTTGCCCCAACACGTAATGGTTCGTTTCTGGCACTTGGTACGGAGATGACAAGGTGAGAGGAGAAAATGAGGGAGGATTTTTACTGAAGGAACAGACTTCTAAAGAAACAGCATGATCAGTAGATTCCTATAGTCCACCAAAAAGTCCAGGGAGCATCATCCACTCTTGCTTCATTTCCAGCTGACTGCCTTCTAAGGCAATATATCATCTTATTTTTGATTGAGGAACTAACTAGAAAAAAGGCAGGCAGCAGAAGAAAGTTGGTTCAGGAAGCACTAGACTTTCTTATATATACATCTATATTACCTCTCCTTCCCTTAGTCGCCTGTCCGACACTGCCTTTTTTCTACCACCTAGGGAGAAGATGTTTTGACGAAAGTACATCAAGAGTCAATGCTGCAGGCCCACTGTGGTGGACGTGGTGACGCTTCCCAGTTGGCCTTGGGAACATCTGAGCTAATTTTTTGCTCCATGAGGCTGGAAGATGTTTTGCAAGGGGCACTGGAAAGTTCTTTTGCCCTGCCAATAAGGGTGTCATTTGGTTTGCAGAGATTTGTGAACAAAAACCCCAAAACCAAATCGCAACTATTTGCTTAAATTTGTATCTGCTCACATTTCCAAAGCTGGGGATTTTACAGCATTCAGAAATCTCCGGTACAAAAGACAAGTGGAAAGGTTTGTGCAGCCTGAAGTCAGAGCTATTCAAACCCAGAAAATCCATGTGAAAACATGTACATTAGTTTACAGCTGTATAAAATGGTCCTTGCTTTGAATGCTCCATAAACTGCAATTTATTTATTTTTTTTGAGCTTTGAGCTCTGTTGAATTGGAAGCTTCTAAGAAAGCAGGCAAGCTGGGTGCAATCTCTTTGGAAATATTTCACATTGCTCCATGTCTGATTTTACTTTTGCTTCACTTGAGTAAATCAGGAGTCCGATCAGCATCTAGGATGTCTCAAAGAAATTAGTGGGTAGTCAACTAAGGTGTGAATATACACATTGTAAAGACTGAATATTCTTGATGACAGCATGTATTCCAGGTGCTGTTGTGCTAGCTGATGGGGTTATCACCAATTTCATCTATAGCTGCTGGACATTGCCCCGTAGCAGAGCTGACCACTCCTGAAAAGGCTAGGGAATACCCACACCAGCAATTCAGTGGCAGTAAATCATCAGAGGAATTAATTCAGAGGAAAAACTGGTGAAAATCAGATCAGAATGAGCAGCTATTACCTATATAAATAAACCTGTATGCCTTGCAGAAATATAACAGAGCTCAAAAAAATCTATTCCCTCTACAGCTTCTGTACAGTAGTATTTCTCAGCATATGCATACCTTAGTTATTCACAGAGATCCTTATGCGAGTCCTTTGCTGTACTAAAATCTACTTTCTTGGAATACGTAGAATGAATACTTAGGCTGTGATCTCCTTCCTACTACTGCTGGTGACAGGAGTCTCAGGGGCTTCACTGCAAATTAGATCCCCTGGAAAGAGACTGAGAGTCAGAATGGATCCGACCTCTTTGCCGTTTCTGGAGTGAACTTGTATTCTTCCGTGCCCTCCCTGCCTTGCCTCTGACAACTTTTCTAGTAAGATCTTCCCTCCCGCGCACACTGTCTCTCCTCTTTCCCTCCCACCCCACAAAAAAAGCTCAGGGCAGGTATTGAATGGTCTGCTAGGCTGCTCCTAAAATAGGGCCTCCGTGAGCTCTCTAGCAGTGGCTATTCCCGTTCCCTGGGTGCTGTAGGTTATTTTCCAAAGAAGTACATTTTGTTTTAATTCTGTTTTTCTTAGTCTCTGTTCTCATAACTCCATCCTGTCACTCTTTTGATCAGTTATACGTCCACTGTAACATAACTCTGTGATTTCATTTGGTACCGTTTACTTCATACAAAAAGGAACTCGCTCTTCAAAGAAAACTTTTATTTCATTGTCTGCTACATATGCAAGTATTCCCTAAGGAACGGGGTTATTTATTATTTTGCTCCCCCCTCTTTTCTTTCCCCTGTTCTTCTCCAAAAGGCTAACGGACACTAATCTCCTTTCATCAGGTTCCCTTCTTCCTAATTTTTTCTTTTTGCACAGAATGCTCACCACTACCTTTAACACCTTATTGTGTCTGGTGTGATAATTACTTTCAGTTGCCGCAGCTGGTGCATGGAGAGGCGTGTGGGCCCTGTAAATTGGGAATGGGCAACCTGGGTGGGATTGCACAAAAATACAGAGATCTGTAAAATCAGAAACCACAATTAAAGGAGAGATAGTTTTGCTTTTCAAATGTTCTAATTTATTTTTTTTTTCCTTGAACTCATCTTTGAGACATATTTCTACTGAGTCACCTCTGCAACAATATGTGATTCCTGAGTTAGAGAAAGGAACCAGCTGATGCACATGACAGAAAATAAGAAAAATATGAGTTGGTACCTGACACACTTAGATAAAGCTCAGATTTGGAAACAACACACAGAGACATAGCTGAGAGGAGCCTAGCAGGATGGGGGAAACATGGGTCTGTGAACAGGTTTTGAGATCCTCTGGGGCATTACTACTGCTTGTTTTAATGTATACAGTATTTCTCTGAAGTCACAGAGTCTTGATTCAATCTTTTACATCTCTCTTGTTTTAAGTGTAGGATTGATAAGGAAATTTGGGGTTATCATACAAGTGAACATGAAGGCTGGGTTATAACCTTTCAAAAATAATACCATTTGCCAATGTGTATTTCCCCTTTCCTTCTATAGTTCTCATGTAAGTAGTATGAAGAAATTAACAGTATTATTAGTGTATTTTTGTATGTATTTTGACTGTTGCAGTGCCTCACAGCGTATTACGAGATGTTTTATACTCCTACTAACCATGACAAAATTAGTATACACTGTTCACTACATAAAATTAGTTTTTTGTGAGACTAGTTTATACCTGTTTTATTAGATTTCCTAAAGTGAGGAGTACCAGATTATTTAATATACCATTTGAGATGCTGTTAATAAAATGTTTTCCATAATCGGCACTGCTTTGGGCATGCTGGCTTGAAAGCTGGTATTTTGTCTGCTCTCCCATTCTGTGCTGGAGGCTGTCAGAGGTTTCTCATGCCTATCTAAGGTTAGGAATAAGGTTCAGGTTTGGAAAAGTGGAGTCTATAGTGCAGGAGTGGCTGTGGTCTTCTGCAACTTTCCGACAGGTGAACAAAAAGCGTGAATAATCTGTTAACCTTTATTCAGTTCCCATGCTTAGTTAGGTTAGACTTAGGGTTAGGGTCAGGAAAAGTGTTAAGTGTGACAAGCTGTGGTATGTTCCAGTTTCTGTGGGGGAAACTTCATGTAGTTGTCTGCTTTAAGCTGGAGTTAGGCTGCGAGTTAGAAAAAGCAGGGAGACAGCAGCCAAGATGAGTGTGGAACTTTGCAAGTTCCTGGAGGTAAAACAAGAGCAAAGTATCACTAGCTTTGAAGGAATTATTCTTTTTGATTTGCAGGCAGTGCTGGGTTCCCAGGCCTCTTTGAGTCAGGGTCTGGGTCTGGGTTAAGGTTATGGTTAGGATTAGGAAAAGTTAGGGCTTTTAACTTTGATGAACTGCAGTGTTTTGCTATTTCCAGAGAAGTAAATTGAGGGAAAGCATCAGTATTTTCAAATTCATTATTCATTATTTGTGGGCGCTATGGGTACTTGTGCATATTTTGACTAAGAGTTACTATTACAGCTGGGTTAAGTAAACAGGGGAAGGTACAATCAGAATAACAGGGTACCCACATTCCAGAGGATAAACTGAATCAGTATCTTGAAATGTATCATTCCTTATTTGCAGGCATAATTAGCACTAGAAACTGATAAATTAGTTGTTTTAAATATCCTGGCATTCAGAACTTCATAGGAGTATTGGGATGAGGCTATAAGAAACAAATGCTAATTGCAAGAATTGAGCTATGACTCGTCCAAGATCATCAGTGGAAGCAATTCCTATTTCATGTCAGGAACTTTAGAAAATAAATAGGGTTGCTTCTTAGTGCAGTTAGATAGCCAGCCTCTTCCCACACTTGTACCCAGTACCTCCATTAGCTGTAGGGTGACTGCTGGCTTTCTATCTGTGTTTGAGAAAAAATACTCCTTTTTCTGTGTGGTAGCTTTACAGTGAGTGCCATCTTTGCTGATTTGGCCCTGTGTGAACAGTTGTCTAGCTGATTAATGCTTACAGAGTTTCAAGATTTCATCACTGCATTAAGACAAATCCCAAGTTCAAGTGTCATTTGCAGGGTAGAGATGACATAGGGGGTTTTTCTGGGCGGTGGGGTGGTGGTAAAAGAATACATGTTTCTTCTTGTAGCAAGTTGCTCTATTAAAATTTACAAACAGGCATTACAATACTGAGTTGCAGCCAAAACCTTTGCTAGGCAGTTGAACAAGAATCCCAGGCACTTGACCAAAGCAGTATTTCAAGAATATATTGTATTTTTTTGAAAGAAGATAATGCAATGCGGTCATCTTTTGCTTCACTACAGGTATAAATCCTCTAAAACCATTGCAGATGTGGCAGGGATATTGGAACCCATTAACCTAACAGAACGTAACTGTTTTTCTCTTACAAGGCCTGTCTGACTTGGTCTTTTTCTTTTTTTTGCTGCGAGCGTGGTTGTATCTTTTAGGTACATTGTGGCATTGAGTTCCATTGTCTAGACCATCTCCCTGTGAATTAATACTGAAATGGAGTGGCCTACATCACCACACCTTCTCTCCCTATCCCTCTGTGTACACACTAAAACCAGCCAACTAAGGTCTTACTCAAAGTCTGGGACTTTTGTGCTGATACCCAATTGAATGGGTATTTTTTTAACTATTTGTATGTAACTCAGTAAATGGTAGAGTCTGTCCCTAAAAAAACACACCCAACCCTCACTATTTAATATGGTATTTTAGTATGTATTTAAGATTCCTCCTTGTTGCTGAGTTTGTGTCCAAAATGGATTTACTATTCTGCATCTTTGCTGATGGTTGTGAGTATGTCCATGAGGCTGAATTTCAGATCTACCAATTTATGAATCTGGCTTATATGCTGAATGCAGCATTTTGTGCAGGTCACGTGTTGTATACAAAACATCTGATAAAATGCTGCTCACAGTCTTACAGATCTAAGAAATCCTTTCCATATGTCTAATCTTAAATCCTTTCCATATGCCTCCATCTATATATGAGCACCAATTAGTCAATTAATCTGCCACCTTTATTTAATTAGATAATAAAGAAGAACTTTTTGAAGTTAAATCTTATTTCATTTTTCCAGGAATCAAAAATGACAACTAGTAGCAGCAACAAATTACAAGATAAATTTCATAATCCACTCAGTGAATACATTAATATTACAGTATTTGCTGAGTTAAAACAAGTCCAACATTCAATATTCTCCTTTGCAAACAAAATACATTTGCATGAATCCAAACAAGATTTTTTTTCTTTTTCTTTTTCTTTTTAACAAAAATGGCTCTTTGTAGCAGTCCTGGAATGATTGCAAGACATTTTGACTCTTCAGTGTCCTTAGAAATTAACCCTGTGTTAATGAAAGTTCATAAGCAAGAATCCCTATGCAATGGAAATCCTCCCATGCCCCCCTTAGGGCAACTATCCAGCCGCTTTGCAGTGCCTTAGCAGCACAGGGTAACCAGACCAGGGGCTAAGGTGCTGGCCCAGTATGTCTATCTCCATTGAACCTGTCTCATTAGCATGCCTGTGTGTTCCCTGAAGACATTCCATTTCATGTGAAAGCAAAATATAACAGAAACTGGATGTTTCTGGGTTTGCTGCTGGCAGCTGTTACCTTTCGGGGGGGGGGGGGGGGGAAATAAAAATTCCTCTGCCAGGTCCAGACCTAGAATAAATGAAAATAGCTACACTGAAGCCCACAGAGCAATATTGCTTTGCACCTAGGGAAGATTTGTCCCCTGTATTTCTTTCTTCAACCACAAATAAACTCAATATGGAGGCATTAATATTTTTAAAAGGGGGAAGGGATGTTATTTGCCTTTTACTTGTAGCAGTACAAGAAAATTATTTTTTTTCACAAGCAAATAGTTTTCTAGTAATAACCCAGTATTAAGTGTTAGGTAGTTGCTTTATGATTTTCAGTGCTTTATTGCAGTCAGCTACTGGAAATCAGGTCAGATTTCCAACTCACTGCTGAAGAGATGTTTTTATTGGGTTGAGCATTGTTGTCATCTGTCAATGAATTATCAATTGCTTTGAAACTGATCACTTCCTTTCTTGGGTATACTTGAGAAACACACAACTTTTTGATGGTTTCTGAAGACTTATTAGCACAGAGCTTATTGAATATAAACCCTTTGTAAATGTAGAGATGATAGAGATTTGGAAACTGTCTTTCAGTTATGTTTGAATTTTTTCTCTAAATTCAGAGTGGACAGAACATCAAAAACGTTAGAGGCTCTTATGCCTTTCCTCATGTGTCAGAAAAGAAGGTATTTGGGGGTTTCTTTACAAAATTGTGATAGAATAATCAAATTAGAAAATGATCCATTTTGTATATAAAAATACATTTCCAAATTCACTGTCCTTGGACAGGTTTTTCATAGGAACCTGTATGGAGAAAATCCCTCTAACTCTCAAACAAC
This sequence comes from Astur gentilis, assembly GCF_929443795.1. Lineage (NCBI taxonomy): Eukaryota > Metazoa > Chordata > Aves > Accipitriformes > Accipitridae > Astur > Astur gentilis. The sequence continues at coordinate 21,068,133 of NC_064889.1, forward strand.
TGATATGTAAAGAAAGCTATTCCTCTTGCATGGTTTTCAAAGTGAAAAGGAGATTTTAACTGATTCATATCCAAACATTTAGATCATGCTTTGATGCAGTAGTGGAAGTAGTTTATCTGAATCCCTTTAGACAGATACAGTAATAACATAATATGTGTTTTATAAGTGATAGAAGAGAAAGAACAGGAAGGGAAAAATGCAACCAATATTTCTAACTACAAAATGTACTTTAGGTCTTATCATAGCGAATATTGCCACACGTACTGTATTAGTGTTACTAACTTAAGGAGGACTGCTTGTGATTGTAATAAAGCACTGAGGTTTTTTAGGATGTGGGCCTTAGAGATTTCAAAGTTGAGCAAAAGAGATTAGGATTCTATTTTTTTATCCTGCTCCTAGTTTTTCATATTTATGTATTAAGCTGCTTGTATTAAGCTCTTCACTAAGTAGTATTTCTGATCTATGCTGCAATTTGTCATGACATTTCTCTAGGCAGCTATTATAAAGATGTCTGCTTCCCTTTTTTCTTAAACAAGAAAGTAGAGTGCAAATAAGTCACTTGATTTTTAAATTACTATCAATTAAGAAAATGGAGTGTCAGGGTCCAGAAAATTGATAGCTGAATTCTGATCTTGGATCTGGAAAATACTGAGCCATAAAATATTCATCCACACACACAAGAAAAAAAGCTGATGTTATGTTCATCCAACCAACATATGTTGTTTGTGAATGTCATTGGAGTTCCCGTTTTTAGAATATTGGAAAAAAGATATTTGAGTGAAACAGGCACGCAAGTGTACGGTCTGATGCTCACCTAAGCAGGTCTTAATTTAGAAAATGTTGATACTGAAACTGATTTCCAAGTCTATTCAGTACACTGAAACTTGCACTGACTTCAGCGGATCTCGGATTTTTCTGCCAGTCTTTTCTAGCAAAGCGCAGCAGCTCGTCTGTACTGCGTCCAGCCAGAGAGAGAAACAGCACCTGCCTGCCTAGGTTCTTCCTCGGCCTCTCTTGCCACAAAATCTGAGTGCTTTCCAGATAGCAATGACTTTATCTTTACTGCCCCCCAATAAGACAGTGAATTATCATCAGCATTTTGTAAAAGGCAGTCAGGGGCCCGGTGACACCGTGGCTTGTTCACTGTTATGGGTTGGACTGCGTGGCACAGCCAGGAACCGAGCCTGGGACACGGGCAGGCATCTTGTTCCTTTCGTTTTACATCTGTCATTCGTCACTCTGCTTTTATGTGGTTTTGTGAATTCAACGTACTTGACACCTAACTTTCAAGGTGTCTGAGTATGTTCTGACCCAGAGCTGAGCTCCTTTTGAAGCACCCTCTGAAAAAGAGCATTTTCTGGACTCTCTCCCACCAGTGAACAGTGCAAGCTTGCTTCTGTCCCCAAAACCAGAAGCCCATGAGGAGAGGGACAGCTTGCTAGTCCATATTTGCTGGACTGAGTGTGGGGAGAGGAAGAAGAGTGATTTATTTACAGGTAACGTGCTTAGGAGGAATTGTACAAATCATCAGAAAAAAGATGACAAACATTTTTTGCAATTTAATTAAAAGTCTCATTGTACCTTTCAGATTCTTGCAAATGATACAGAAAGGGAAAATAAAACAGAAATTGAAATCCTGTCATAATAATGGTTGTGATGAGTTTGATCAAGCCTACTGAATTTCCTAGGAACTTCACTGGGGATTTCAACAGGCTGTGGGTCAGGACCCATCACCTTTATTTTCTCTACCTGAGCTCTTTTATCTTTGCTTTTATTTTTATTTTGCCTTTATTTTTTCTTTTGAAGTCTAGCCTTGGAATATGTTTTCTCTGTGGAATGTGTGTATATCTTCATGACTTCTTTAATGACTCATTTTTTAAAGAATAAGGCAGAAAGACGGTCATTTCCGTACTGTATGCATTTCATTTATGCTTAAACCTAAAGGAGATTTATCAGTTACTACCCCAATTTCAGCTGTAGGTTGAACGTTTTCCTGTATAGCAATATGTTGCCTGAGAAGGCTGCACCCCCCACTTCCAATGATTTGAACTTGATGTGATGTCCAGAGAGTGAATTGTTAAAAAAGGGGGGGGGGAGGGGGGGGGGTGGGAGAAAGAAAAAAGAGCATAGATTTTGTAAAATTTACTTTTTCACCCTTAGGTATCATAAAAATATTGTCTGAGCATTGAACTTGCATTGTTTCATTAAGGAAAAGTCCAGTAGTTTGATTTATAATTAAGAGCTGCTGATTTACATTGCATTTAACAGTATGCTGATCAGGCAACAAGCTTTTCCCAGCTCTGCCGAATCTCGGATTGAGCCTTAGGAATGAATCCGGTCAGGGCTTGATTGTTACAAAACTGTGTAGTCTGCAACATGTTATCATTAACAAACTTTCCTTGTTTTATCCCCTGTCTCAGTAGCTAGTCCACAGTTTACTTTCTTCATAAATGAATTGCACTACAGTCCTGCACTAAATACTAGGTGGGGGATCTTTACTCATTGAAATATTAATGGAGCAGATTTTTTTTCTGTGAGACAGACTGGATTTTTCAGTGTTTTTTTACCCCTCCACGTAACAAAGGTCCCTTCTCATCAGTCAGCTTTGTGAAAGCAGAGGAAGCAATGAACACATTAGAAATCGAGATATGAGAGAATCCAACAAAAACCTTCTTTTAAAAAAAATACTTTTGAACTTCAGAGAGGACACAGCGCTTGCTTTGCAGTGAACACAGGGTTGGAGGGTTTTTTTCTTTTTAACAGACATGTGTAGCGCATTTGTTTCAGTTTTATATCTGCTGTCATAATATGATGGTTTTATTCGGGTTTTAAACATGCTTCGGCTAGGAACCCTACACCTTTAAATTAGGGAACCCCGGTGCCTTTGCGATTTCCCTAGCTGCACTCTCTCACCTTACCCAGGTGCATGTTAAATCAGTATTAATGACAATATCATTCTTCTGCAGTCATCTCCTGCCTGCAATTTGGTTTTAATTACCCACCACGTTGTCTTTCCCCCTCACTGACAGCCATTAAATAGGGAATGACACCAGAGCCGTGCTGGTGTCGAATAGACACTTCACCAGGGTGGTTGGATTCCCCCCCCCCCCCCCCCCCTTCTCCTCTTCTCTTTTCTTTCTTGCCCTTTTTTAAAAAAAAATAATTAAAAAAAAAAAAAAATCCTTCCATAAAGCAGGCTGCAGTGCCTCCTCGTGGTAGCCGAGAGAAAAAAAAGGGCTTATTTTGCTTCGGCTTGTTTTGATGGCTTAGCGATGCTTGCTTTGGCTCATTTAGAGCTCTTGGGAAGAGGGGAAAAGAAAGAGCACGGTCCTTAAGAGAGAAAAAAAACCACTTAAAGATTAAGGCATGATTGGGACACATTGAAGTGTCTTCTCATTGAAATCTAACAGTAACTTTGATGTACTATTTAAGGCCTGTCTGACAGTCTGGAATGGCTGCTCAGAAGCAGGAGCCCGGTCAGTCCTGGGTGTCAGGGAATAAAGTCCTGGAGGCAAAACTCCAGGCAGAGGTGATGCAGGGGTCCCTGGGGAGCTGGGCTCTGCCTGCTCCCCCTGGGCCAAGCCGCTCCTGCCTGCGCTGGGCTCAGGTATTGAACAACTTCTTCCCTTGTGTGTTTGTGTATAGCTACGTAGAATTGTACGTAAACACATGCAATAGAAAATTTTCATACCAGACATGGCCTGTTATAAGGTTTCTCAAAAGCTTCTAAATTCCTTTCGCTTTGGCCAGTGGTTTGAAATAGCCTTGCCCTACGCCCCACCCCCCACCCCCAACATCTGTATTTACCCCTGTGGCAGGATTTCTCTGTGTGAACCAAATTCCTGCTGAAAAGATTTAATTCTAGATTCATTGCACTAAGTTTTGTGGCATTAATCTTGATTTATAATGCTATAACTGATGGTAGAACCTGGTCCAAGGTTTTCTCTGTCAGCCTGATCCTGTCCTGGTCTCTGTGCGACCTCAAATCTCAGCGAGGTTAGTTAAAAGGATACTGAGAAAGACAACTGGGCAGTGATTAGCAAAATAGCATTAGGGAAAATATCTGTCTACTAGTAAACAAGAGAAAAAAAATCAGAGGCATTTTGGAGGAGTAAACAAAACTTTTTTGATTGAGAAATTTCTTATTCCCGTTTTCCCATCAGAGCATTAGATTTAAAAAAAGAATAATAAAATTGCTTGTTGGAAGGAAAATAAAATCTGAATACGCAGGCAATTAAGCTAGTAAAGAAGGTTTGTGAAGGACAATCACTGCCCATCCACATTTTCTTTCAAGCATGGACAATATTTGATCTTGTTAAATGTCAGCTGCATTGATTTGATTTGAGGGGCCTAGATTGTGAATCACTAAATACTTGCTCTGTAAATTTGTTGTCTCTTACAAGAAAATTTGTGCCTGAAACTTGAGGCTTATAATAGCGAGCCTACCAGGAAGGTTTAATCTCTGATAGAGCTTCCGTATATTGGTTTACAGCTATATTGAGTCCAGTTAGAATGATTTTTTTTATTTATTTATTTATTTATTTTTTTACTTTCCTAATATGAAACTTGATGCTTGGAAAATCTGATAAGTGAGTTTCATTTCCCTGGAAATTTATTGCTTCTATTTCCAAGTGCAAGGAAATAAAACAAGTAAAAACAATAAGCAGTCTGTAAGGAGGGTATTAATGAGGGGTCACTCTTTTCTCATGTAGGCTCAAGTTCAGGAGAAAAGGAGAAAGGATTTGCTTTTGGGGCAATCTAAATAGCTGGCGCAGTATATTTTGTTTTATTTATTTGGTAGGAACAGCTCTTTTCTATTTTCCTCTTTAAAATGTGGTCTCCAAATCCAAATGGGATATTTATGACAAGAAATAGAGAGTCTTTTCTTCAGGTAGTGTAAACTCCTTTGACTTCAGCTCAGGGACTGGCTGATTTTTAGCTGACAAAAGACTATTTGTACTGCATTGAGCATCTCTGAAATTCAGAAGACCCCATTTGTATATGTAAAAAAGATCCTATAGAATTCCAGTGTCCCATCCTTATTCCAATGGAGAATTGCATTATGCTCATCTAATTCCCTGTTCTTTCATTTGGAAATGATGGTGTTCTTCACTTATTCCTGGTAATTGCTGTACAATGCTAAAAAGCTGCCAAGTTCCACTCCAGGACTCATTATATTTAGTAACGGTGGAAAAAATTGCTATCTATAGAGCATTTTATATTGGAAATGAACTGGGCTTCATAACAATGCAGATGTGCATCCTTGTAGATCCAGTTGCTGAATCAACTCCTAAGTGAGACAGACTGTCCATTTCGAATGCAGGAAAGACAGTTTGGAGAATAAACATGAAGTAAGATCTAATGCAGAAGGCAAAATCTCCTGAAAGATGACAGTAAGAGACTTTAATGGAGGGAAATTTTATTACTAATAATGTCAGTTTAATTTTCAGATTTCTTTTGCACCAATTCCCTGTTGTTCCCCTTGTTTGCTTAGGAAAGTTGTACTCATTCTAGCTCTCTTAACTTGTCATATTGTACAGTAGTGGCTTAGTTGTGTGTTGTAAATGGGACGCCTTTTTAAAAATTCTATAGCAGGTTTATTTTTAAACGTATTTTCTCTAGGGAAGGGTGCACAGTTTACTCAAATTTTACCATATGCTTCGCATCTCCAGTAAAACAGTAGTGGTAGAAAATACTGTATTTTTAAATCTTGTGAGTTGTGAAGAATCAGAGAGAGGCCTGATGAAGGAACACTAGTTAAAATGGCAGACACTTAAGAACTCTTTTCCTTCCTAGAGTAAACTGCTTCCAAGAAGTAGCTCAAGAGGGACTATTGAAAACATTATTGTTGCTTTTCAGGTTATAGGCCTTGAACCTACAAACACTTGTGCATGTAAATAACTTTATATAGGTAAGTAAATGCTTTGAACTCAAAAGGGCTACTTGCATATAGGAAGTTTTTTATGTGTGTAAGTGCCTGTAAGATTAAAACTGTAGTTAGTGTTTGATTAAAGTTTTAATCCTCCATGGTTGTGCAGTCCTACGGACAATCCAGAGGGAGTTTCAGATGGCGTACCTCAGGAGCTGAACGTGCAAATGAGCTTTTGGTTCATTAGTTAGGCTGATATTATATTTTGAGTTTCAAGGTGATACAAATATGCCTTTTTTTTTTTAAGTTTAAAAATAAAAGTCAAAGCGACTTCATTCTAAACTGGAAGTCTTAGTTTGTGATACATGTTGCTGCTTTGGCTTATTTTTCCTACAAGTAAAAAAGTCTTGAATTTAATTCACAAAATTTTAAATTTTCTATCCTGCCTTTTTCCACTTGAATATCTAAGTAAAAGTGAAAGAAATGTAGAAATACAATATTGCCTTTTGAAAAATAATCATAAACTTTGCTTTTCTCCTTCAATATTTTACCAAAATCAGCATCAATTTCCAGAGGGTTTTGGTTAACTTACTATCACTGCTTTTTATAAAACTCTATAGAAGACGACCCACACAAGCTACTAAGAGTTTTTCATTAACTCTTTTGGAAGCTGATTTAAATCCCATACAAATGATATGATTCCTAACTACAGGAAATACAGGAATTCTTCATGTGAAATTCTTCATTTGGTTATAACCATGCCTGTAGGGCCAGACAATCTACAATTGCTGTAAGACTTTTCCACAAATTATTACTCAGCCCTTGAGCACCGTTTATGACAGTGCTGGCAAACAATGGATTTAATTAATGTTTTGAGGAAGTGTCTGTGTTTATACAGGAATTAGTAGATGGGCATGGGTAAGACATTATGAAGAACTAAGGTAGGAAAATGCATCCTGCAGGGCTGGTGAAGCACAGGAAGAACGAGTAGAGCTGAGCTCTTACACCCAGGGATCAATCATGGTCCTTTTTGTCTGGAGAAGTCAGGCTTTATTGTGGCTGTTGGGAATAGGCTGCTTTTCAGTGACAGAGGAAAGACTGCACGGAGCTCCATAGTTCATCCAGCTAATTGCGTCGTGCAGAAGCAAGGACATTCCTGCTGATTTTCTTGGTTTATTTAATTCAGAACTGTCTTTCCTCTTCTCTCTTTATAAACACACCTTTCTATTGAAATCCTTAAAGCAATCTTTGTTATCTAGTACCTCTTTGACACTGTTTCTTTGTGCATAGAATAGAAATACCACTATGCTAGCCTGCTACTCTGAGAGACTTATCGTGGGGTTTGGGTCTGTTTATTTTGCTTAGTTGTGTGTGTGCACACTTGGAGGATAGGCAAGTAACCAGCGGTGAAATTCACCTCTGCGCTGGGTGAACATTTAAACTTTATGATCCTTGTACTAGCCCTGTACATAAGGGTGAATTTTATCCTCCATAAATGTGAAGTCTTTCTATGTTATTACAGTTGCCTCTCCCAATTTACCATTATCTTTGAGCCCCCTCTCCATCATTAAGCTTTCTTTTAGGGTCCAGGCAAATGTCATTCTCTTCTCCTCTTTCTCTGACTGGCCTCTGGTTATATTAGAAAATAAAATTAATCTCAAGGGGAAAATAGCACTTAAAATTATTACTACTGTTTAGCTTACTAAAGTGATTTGCTCTGCGTGACCTGTCTCAGCCTGATTCTTGTACAAATCAAATCAGCACACAAAACAGCACTTGGAAACTGTTTCCAGACTCAGAATTTCACAGCTCCTGAACCTTTAGAATGTCACAGGCAAATCAAAATTTAACATATTGGTTTATCTGTCTCTTTAGATCTCAGACAGTGCCTTTTTTTTTTTTTAAAGGCATGTGATTCTCCCATGCTCTGTATTAAGTATATGAATAAGCCAGCTGTAATGCTTCTAGGTGAGCACATGCTTAAATGTTTTGCTGAGTGGGGGCTGGAGGAAGTTTCCAGCCACTTCTAAGTCTATCCCTGTGTTGCCAGGGATTAACGTCACTCTGACCTCCAACAGTTTCTTATTAAGCTCTCTAAAACATGAACTCTTACCTCTTACCGCTCTTCACTTTAATTTGGTAGGTTTCATCAGTTGGCTGGAGGAGACAGCTTGTGGATATACCCAACTGCCATGATATTTCTCTGAGGCTCAGCTAGGTCCCTGCCAGGGGCATATGCTCAGAGCTCAGCACCGTGCTTCGCACAGCCCGCTTAGCCCCAAGAGAGCTGCATGTCCTCACAGCATGGTCAGAGACGCCAGCTCAGTGTAGCTGCAACAACAACATGTTCATTAGTTCTGCCTCTTAACAGCAAATTAGTGTAGGTGTTGTGCCTATATGCCTGTATATATGGCAATAATATTTGAAGTTTCAGAGGTATTTCAAACCATACTAACATGGGCGTCTGTCTAGCACACGCTGGTGCAGGTGCGTCCTCAAAGCCCAGACTCCACAAGCAATAGATGAGGCTGATCGCGTGACACACAGGTAACATCACTCACTAACATAATTTGTTGCACAATTAGGCTGTAACGCTGTTGCCTTTCTGACCTTGTTGGAGCGCAGGATACCACAAGGATGACATATGCAGCTTTTTCACTTCACTCCTTCCTGTTCAATTCAGCAGATACATATCAATGTCTGTGAAATTTAAGCAATGACATTACAAAATCCATGACAACAATTTGTTCGTCTTGTGGTGACCTCTTGTGGAGTCATTTAGAAATCAGGCTTGATCCGTTATGTACAGTATGTTCCAGGGAGAGAAAGACAAGAGCCATAATCCAAAACGTTCTCAGGCTTGGAGGGACGGTCAGCTCGTGCTGAAGGACACGCAGTCTCCCGTGGGCTCTCTGCATGTGGGTTTGATGGCGGGGTTGTTTACTTATATCGCTGTACTCGCTACACTTTCTATCTTTGTGCTTCATAAAAAACAACCTGTATTTGCCTCTCAATCATAGACTTACCTTTAAAGAATTAGTGTTAGAAAACGAAATATGTTATAGAAGTATATCTGCACCTTATGCGAAAGATCCTAGCTTTTGTGTCACCCCATTTTTTAAATTGTCGTTCTGCACATATGGTAGACATCAGTGTGATTGCTAAGCTTTCAAGGTGCGACTAGGTGTGAATTGTTTAAAACAGGACTGCCACCAAGTTAATATCAAAGTTTGTATTTGGAAAATCTAGAAGTGATTGTTCTTCACCCCCTGCCCATGTCTAATGCATAAAATCGAAACCTTCCATGCCATTCACATTATCTTTTGTGCCGATTCTGCTCAAAGCCAACCTTTATTTTTCATTAATTCTTGCAAGGCTTGAAGCTGTTCCCAATGAAACCAATTGCCAAACTGATTGTGGAAGCCAGATCAAATCTGTAGTGTAATTTCCCCCCTGCTTTTTTATTGTCCTTGCTCCAAGTCATTCCAGTCTCATGCAAACTACAATAACTACGGCAAGCATTTACTTGTAGGAAAAATTATCTCAACTTCCTCTCTGTGCATATAATATCTAGCAACGTACTGTACTGAATAGCATATTGAGAAATGTTATTGATTATTCAGAGTTTAACATGATGAGCCATTCCACTCTTCTCTTCATTGAGACCAATTTATTCCTACACTCAGATAATGTTACAATACTCTAAATAAATAAATAAAACCTATGAACTATTATGAGAAGCATCCCCTTTGCAAAGGTAGTTCTAAAAACACCCACTTGGGTTGAGTTTTTTCTTTTTTTCCCCCCATTTGTTTTGTTTTTTTCATTTTTTGGCTTTATTATTTGATCACTAAGCAAAAGGTTTGCTGGGTTTTTTTTTAAGCTTGAGGGAGAATATGAATGTCATAAATATTTCATTTTCCTAGCACATCTTGCATTGTTCCTCACTTTCAGACCTTGCCAGCAGTCAACACAGTAGTAAATTTCAGCACCTGTGGACCTTTTTCAGTAATTTATGATTTCCATTAGATTTCCATTAGAGATGGACTAAAATGGTTTAGAAAAGTGCTAGCACCTTCAGCCATACGGATTTTGTCTGTCTCTGAGAAGGGCGTGTTGTATTTTGCTGTCTGTGCATATGCCTGCTGCCAAAGGTTCAGGTTGTCAGTTTGAGCTGTCTGATCTCAATGCCAGCCAAAATGCCTCCTTGGAGAGGGGGTACCATATTTGAGAAAGGAAGGGCAAGTTGGAAATAGAAAACCAGGCTTCTCAGTAAAAATGTTGCTGTTTCTCCCATTCTGGCCCTGCAAGCTTAAGAGTGCAAATTCAGCTCACAGTGACCAATGACTGACTTTGCTGGGTCACTACAAGTGTCTCTATTTTGTGCAAACCAATAGCCACACTTTTTTTGTTAGCAGCGCTCCATCCTGAGCTGTGTGGGGTGCCTTTCCCCTCCTTCCAGCTATCCCTCTTACACAGCTGTGGTCTGGTACAGGGATTTGGTGGTGGTGGGGTTCTTTGTGTTTTAATATCACTAGGAAATAGATTGGAGGGAGGCCTTAAGGAAACCAGGTAAGAAATTTGGGGTTAGTTTGTTTAAGAAATTGGCTTGATATTCCCTCCAGGTCTAATGTGAGCTTATGGGCAGCCTGTGTTTGTTCTAGAACTAGTGTTGAACCTGGAAAATCTCCCAGCTTTCAGCTCTTCATGCCTGCCATGAACTGAGATACGGCGGCAAATAAATCACAGCAAATAATTTAGCCATGAATTGTCCACTGGCATTGTATCATAGCTTGAATATATTTCTCATAATAGCTCACGATAGTCCCATTGACATCCACTTGACTTTTATTAAGTTTTGCAGATTTCACTCCCATATGAATGGCTCTGACTAGCGTATGATTCTAGTAGCTGATTCAAGGATTGAATATAAGACCAGATATTGGATGAAATATTGTAGCCATGGCATTTTCTGGAAGCTGTCCTTAGGGTGGGATTAGAATTTTGGTCGTTCTGTCAGTTCTATATTTATTAATTATTTTAACCAGCTATACTACATCTAACCACCATCCCTATGTATAACTTTTATTTTGTTGCCGTCCTCCTACCACCTTTCAGCATTGTCATTTAAGCAGTAGGGCACTCCAGGGTGCGTGGATCATGCTGAGATAACGTCATACTCGGAGTGCACTTCACAATGGTTTTCAGCAAGCTGAGGAGTGACATTATCTCAGCAGGACACCTGCCCTTCACCTTCCATATGGGGACCCACCTCTGAAAGGTCAACATTTGTGGTTTAAAATAATATTTCAGCTATTGCTATTCAGAATTCAAAGAAAGAGGGAAGTGAATGTCAAATAGCCATGAAATTCATGAAACCCATTACTCCCAACAAATGACAACTGGCCCAAGACATACATTTTGAACATAGCTTTACCTAGGTTTTAAGCACAATTTTTATAAACGAATATTCTGCAGGATATTTTAACATGTAGCCCAAGGGCCAGCAGAATAGCACTTTGTATTCTAAAAAAGTTATTTTAAAAAAAATGCATTGGTGAATTAATACATTGAGGACTTTAGCTACTTCAATCTCTTTGCTTTCTATCTGCTGCTGCTTCATGTACAGCTTATTTTGGAAGAGCAATAGACCTACTTAAAAGATAGTGCAAATGGTGTCATGGAGGGAGCTGAGGAAACTGCTTGAAGCAGCGGATGTGTCTCATCAGTATAGTGTATCTTCCTTCCAGTTGAGCATCTACCACACATTTATTTTGGAAGAGGTATTTATGAAATTATTATTTTCTCAAATTTTATTTACTTTCTAACCTGTAACATAAAACTGAGAAAGCACATTTGTGTTGTTAGAAATGGTCAAATAAGTCACACAATTCCTTTTCTGCTGCTTTTTCTGTTGTATGAGGAATGTAACTCCTGCAGTCCAGTTCTTAAAACAAATGTTGTTTGTGGAAAATGAAACATATCTTCCACATATGTTTGACAGTCTTAAATTTGTGCGTGTTTTTTGTTGGGTTTTTTTTGTTTGTTTGTTTTTTTGGTTTTTTGGGTTTTTTTTACCATTTAGGCTACTAACACAGCAGCAGAGGTGGCAAAGGTAAAGGAAAAAATCTGATTTATCAATGTTTTCTTTGATTTTACTGCTGATGCAATTCCAGTGAAATTAGTGGAGTCCCACCAGCACAAGTCATGCAGTGCTGAGCCATGCCGAGGCATTTTGCTTTGAGAATCTGGCTGAATACTTCTGGGAAATGTTTCTCAATATCAGCTCAGCATGACAAGGGCATCAACTGGCTTGTGGGTGGGAGTTAATCTTCAGTGGTTAGACACACCTTTGATTTGCTGAGTAATGCTTCATATATTGTTTGATGCAACAGCAAGTGGAAGGCAATCATTCTGGCAAACAGATTTAAGAAGTGTCTAGGGGAGCAGGTAAGCCACACATTTACCGATACCATTTTTAACCTCTTTGTTCTAGCAAGGTTCTGTTATTCTGCCCATCACTGTACTTTCTGAAGATTTTGCAGATACCAAAGGAAGACACAAGGATTTTTGTTTCATCATTATCACAAGATTGCTGGATTTGGCTAAAGGAGTGAATCTGATTTTGCTAGACTTCTGGCTCAGTTTTTAAGCCAAGAGGACTTGGCTATGTTGTGATAAGTGCCCTCTCTTAAAATTCCCAAAGGAATCGAAACCACAGTTCTCATGGGAGTCTTCCCTTTAGTCATGACAATAACAGGTTATTAATCATAAATGCCCTTATGTTCAGAATTAATTTTTTACTAATTTTGTTCTGAAAGTATATACTATGTTCAGGGCTACCCAGTAGAAATGAAATTATAGTAACAATTATTGAAAAGACATTTTAATGCTAGTTGCCAAAACTGCATTGTCTTAGAAATGGATTCGAAGTAGTAGTCCTGTTTTCTTCTAAAGGAGAACTATTTCCATTGAGCTTCTTTTATTGATAAATTTCCAGAGACCTTGAGCTGTGGATGATTTTCTAGCAGTTAACATTCATATTTCATGTATTGTCTTTCCTATCATGTTTTGAAACATTATGGAACACATCAACAGAAATTCATAACAATTCAGTCAATAGTTGAAAGCATAGAATTAGTCAAGCCATGAAATAGCAAAGATCTTTTTTTCAGGGACAAAATACCCTTGGGGTGGGAGGTATCTGTATGTGCATGCACATGTGTGTCTAAGGGAAGCCATGCTTTCAGCTCTACTCCAACGTGCCAATGCAACCTAGGACTGATTTCCAAATGCACAGTTTGTCCTGGACAGAAGGTGGGCCGTGTTGCATCACTGTAGAATCTTACTTCAGACAAGTTTTCTTCCTCTGTTTTCCATGAAACTGTTTAATTCATGGAGCTTTGATGTTTAAACTGGTCCTGACCTTCTGTGAGTACTTCAAAAAGGGAAAATTAGCTGCTTGGAAAATTATAACAACTTAAATCTAGCAATTTGGGACACACATGTTAAAGTCCCACTGAACTTGTGTTGACTTCTTTGTTTCTTTTGGGTGTTATTTCCTGATTGACTGATAACTAGAGAAAGGTGTTAATTCTCAGGACTTCAGGAATTTCTGTTTATTGATCTGTCTTTGAAACATTGTTCCTGTTACAAGGAGAATCCATCAAGACACAGGGGGCTGCTCTAAACACAGGGTATAAAAGACTATGATTAACTTTATTTTGGCTTTTACTTACCTCTAATGAGTAAAATGATTAATTGAATAACACTCCCTGGCTTCACTGTAGTTGATGGTCCATAACAACTCCCCTGGTTCTTATAGTTTATAATTTAGCTGTCAAAATATTCTCTAGGTTAGATCTTGGTAAGAAAGGTCTTGACTTTGCTTTTTTCCTTCTTTTTTTTTTTTTTTTTAAATGAAGCAAATCTACTTTACCTATTTGTAAGTTAGTGAAGTCAGCTGAAAACATCCCACTTGCAAATATGTGCCTGGTCAGTGTTAGGTAGTTATTATTTTGGGAGGATAACAGTGTAATACATCATTTCAGAATATTTTAAACGTGCAATTTACCTTTGCCATGGTTTCTTGTAGACCAGAATATAAATATATTGTCAAGGATTCTCAGACGGGGGGAATATCTCTACAATGTACTAATAATACATTTTGGAATAGCTGAATTTAGCAAATTTTTTTTTGTGATCAACAGCCTCTTGATATTTTGGAACTTTAAAAAGTATTGTTTAAAATTCCTATCTTTTAAAATTACTTTTGCTTTTGAAGATCTAGTGCATTAAAATACATTTGAGCCCCGTAAGCATGAAGACATACATTTCCTTCAAGGCAGGCTTCAGATTTAATATTGCAGGACTCAGCTTTTGATCCTAGGAATAGTTTTCCCCTCACGTCCCTGAAGTACAGTTTTCTGTTTTCCTGGAGAGAACACATCTTTCCCATGTGTCCTAACTCTGCTCTATCCCACCAGTTTTGAGGCCTTTTTGGTGATTAAATTCAGGCATCTGTTCCTAGGCAATCCTGTTTTCAAGTGGGTCTTTCCTATTAAAAGCCAATTGAAGTCCTTTGCTTGATTGCAGTTACTACTAATAGGTAGATACAGCTGTTGGAGCACTGCGGCTATGACTCATGGGTCCTTCAAAAAAAGACAACTTCTCTCACCTTTAAAAGCTTCCTGGACATTCAGGATAACACCTGAGCCCTATAGCAAGGGCAGCTTACGAAAAGATCTTGCCTCAGCTGTTTGCCCTGAGCAGATGGTTACATGGGGTGGGATGTATTCCACTGTTCAGAAACTCAGACCTACACAAAGTGCCAACTTGTAAGAGCAACTCTCTTCTTTTCTTTCTGTAATTTTTGATGTTCCTTATAAACCATGCTGTTAAAACCAGTTATATTTCTAAAGCTAGTTTAGCCCACATAATGATTGTTTGGCTTGATGTGGTTATTCTTTTTTGTAATTAAAAAGATTTGATGAATTATGCTAGGAGTATTCCCTTCCATTACTAAACCACTCTTTGAGTGTGTTTTGTTTGTTTTAAATATTAAGTTCACTTCCTTAATCTTTTACACCTGCTTTCAAGGAAAAAAGTTTCCTACACTGTTAATTTTACATGTAAGTATCTCAATTCCTATTTTGACATATTAAGTGTGTGTTCAACATTCCTTATTTTGTTCTTATTTCCAGTGGAATTTTGCCATAATTTCTGTGTGTCAAAGGGAATATGCAGTTATATATGAAGTCTTCCTTGTTTCTGTCAAGCCAAATCCTTTAAGGTGCTAACTCCTCTCAAATTCTGTAAGTTTGCTGATAACAGAAGATGCTTATTTTAGTGTAGACCTCTGTATCTTCCTGTCTTTTCGTTCACTCGTATTAGTAGTCCAAGTATATCCCAACAGTAAAATTGAATGGAAGGAAAGATCCTTCATAAATGCAAGACCTTATGATTATTTTTCTACAAAAATATCCTAAATTTCCTACCAAAAACCCCATATGAAATCCTATACTGTAAATATAAATTTCTACACGTGGGCCAAATTCTTATACAGCTAAAATTAACATCTATGGCACTAGGGTTTATTAAAGTAATGGAAAGTGTTGCACAGATATTGCACACTGCAGAAATCCTTTTTAGTACTATAATAAAACTTAAAATAAAACTGCCTGTACTTCTCTATGTCAAAACTGCCCTTTCTGTGCCACACCACTTCTTAAAAAATGAGGTCTGACTCTTGTCTCTCTAAAACTATTTTATGAGAAGATAATTTAAAAGTCTGTCCAGAGCTCGTCAGTAGAATAGGATTGCTGATAGCAAGACCACAGTGAGACACTAAGCCGTTTTTTGACTCACATTGGCAGATACATGGTACAAGCATGGACACATGAAAGTTTTGTAAGAAAACTGAATGGAAAACTGTTGTCTTGAGTGGCAAGAAGCGTCGCTTAAAACAGTATCTGAATTACCAGTGGGTTTTAGCTGTGGGCTTAAGAAAAATTTCCTTGAGGATGGTTTTAATGAAGCCTCAGGTTTGAAGTGAACTGCTGAGATCAAGCTGCTGCAAGGTAAGTTCAGACACAGGTTTCTTAGGCTTATTCACAGTGATGTTATGTTTCATTCCTCAACAGCAACATTTCCAAAGCAGTTTATGGTTCCTCCTGAGGACTGGCCATTTTAACTGTGCCAAATTATGTCAGATGTGGGAACTCTGGGATCTAAAGTGATGCAAACTAGGGAGCATGAATTTTTCAAAATCCACCAATTAATTTCTTTTATGAATATGAAAACTTGGCTGTGTCTCAAGCTGTAACATTTTCAACTCTCAATTTACAATATTTAAATATTCAAGTTACCAACTGGGCCTTCCCACCTGGTTATTTGAAGAAGTCCACACAGAGTTGTTGTGATTAGTACTACTATTAAGATGAAACATGAAAAGTCTATGTGCAACATCTATTGGCAATGTGAACTTTACAGTTAATAAATTAGACAGTACAGGGGTTATTTAGTCAGTAATTAAATGTAAGAGTCAATATTTAAGTCCAAGAAGCAGCCTTAAGAATCTTGATCTTGTTAAACTCCTATCTCAATTACATGATCAAAGACACTAGAAGTATTTTTCTGTGCAACTTTGTGAGTATCATTTTCAAAGTCACTGACTCTCCTTCCACAGGGAGTTTGATTGTTGACTTCAGCTGAAGTAAGTTTAGATCAACACTGAGCTATTTTGAAAAATCCTCCCTGATACTTTGTCTGAACTGAGACATCTGAATCTTTTGAGGTTAACCCATCCTTGTTTTGGAGTCATCAGCATGTTTTGCAATTCTTCTGCCTGTTCCCAGCTGAAGTTATTTCAAATGGGAGAGAAAAAATTTCAAAGTAATTTCATCTTCTTTTCTTTCTTTTAACAACTAGAATAAGCAGCAGATTTTGCGAAGTTGTGATCAGATTTGTATACCAATGTTTTATTGTCTCTGTAAGTAGTATCAATCACGTAATTCTTGTTCTTTGATTTCCGGTGTGATTATGATAGGGACAGACGGCATATGAGAGGTGCTTCCTTGAGCTTTCGTTTTGGTTGGTTGGTTGGGTTATTTTCATTACCACATATCTGTTTTTCCTCACAATGGCACCTGATACTGTGAGAAAATTATTACGAAAGCATTGGTCTTCTTAAGAGAGAGATTGTGGCTAAAGGAAAAGAATCCTTCTACCTGATTTTAGCAAGTGAATTGAAAAACTCTGATCTATGTAAGCTGGATTTGGAAGCATTGCCTTGGACACCTTTTTCTTATTTTGAATACAATTTTCTTGTTATATATACAAAGTTCAGAAGGACTTCCAGCAGTCTAAGTAGTGGGCAGAAATGTAGAAACTTCAGCATGTTTAGAAAAAACATATGGGATATTAATGGCTGCACTCACTGAGGTACCTTGTTGGTATTCATTTATTTGGAAACAATTATTGCTGTTAGAAATGTTGAGATGGGTGAAATTTTGGGGCCGGATCTTTGTCTGGGATAAACTAGTGTAGCCCTTTTAATTCCAAATATTTGAAATTGTCAGTGCTGAGCATATTGTGAAATGACATCTGTCATATGGAATCTGAAAAAAACCCACTACCTAAACATACAAACTGCTTCCTTCTCATCTAATGCAGAGAAACCTTGTAAACCTGAAAAGCTTACATCTACCAAGAAATTAGATTAATAACGCACCTTCAGTATGGCTTACCTTTTTTTAACGTAAAGCCCACTTTCATGTCCTTCACTGTGGTACATACAAATGCTAAACTTTTTTTTTTTGTCAGTGATTTTCCTATAATTCCACTCAGCCAAACTCCTACTCATGTTTTTCTGTCATTTCTTAACATTTCTCTTTAAGTTACTTAAATAATAAGATGCACCTGTCTCCTATGCTGTTTATCAGTCTCCTAGTAAAACAGTTGTACAAATACTAAGAATCTGCATACTTGTTTCTACCTTGGAATAAGTTCACGTTGATGTTTCCATGAAAGTTCACATTCTTTTTCTTTTTAGTTGTTTGTTTTTTGTTTTTTGTTTTTTTAAAGGAATTCTTTATATGCAAATGGATATTTGGGCTTAGTGTATGTTTTTGTGAATGATAAATAACTGCATGAAAATAATGCAGTGCTTAGATATGCCGAGCATTTTTATGGAGTGGTATTCTAAGTAAGAAATAGCTAATTTATGGCAACTTGTAACCTTGAAAATCAAGGATATTTTTTCAAGTTTCATAATATATTTAGAGGACCTATAATCTACTGTGTATTATGCAAATTATGAGCGTCCTCTTCTCTTTTTTTCCATTTGTAGCATGCTTTGCTGGTGCTTCTTGGGTATGTGTGGGTGAAGGATAATTTGACTGCCCTCTAGCACTCCAGTGTCTGGTATTGCACAATCAGGGAATCTGGTGTCACATTAAGGCAATTCTTATAATATAATCAAAGTTCTGATGTACTGTCCTTTAGATGAAACAAACTAATGAAATGTATTGACCCTCCTTGCGCACTTCTGAAGCAAAATGACTAAGCGGTATTGAAACTACATGAAATACATTGACATTGATTGTGAAGTGCACGTTCCCAGAGTCACTTTGGTAGCTGATTAAAGTGTCACATTGACAATATAGCCCCTTTTGAACAGGAAATTAATACCAGCCTGGTGGCAAGGAACGTTCTTCCAGACTGTAGCTTGCACTATCACCAATCCTCAGAAATGAATCAGAGGCTCAGCTATTCCAGTGTGGCATACTGCTTTCGCTGATTATAACAAATATATTGAAATTGCAACCACCACAAGGAAAAAAAAAAGCGTGTGACATTTTATGTTTATTCTCATGATTCAATATGCTTATTACTGATAGGAATTTCAACAAAGACTTAACATGAACTATGTGTTTTCAGTCAGTTAAAGCTCAATTGAAAGTACGAGTCACATTAACTATGTCTTTCTAATCCATCTATCATCTGTTTGAATACATAAAAGCCTTTGTTTTACTATGTGGCTGATGCATGCACAAGTTGGGGGAATTTCTATAGATTGGGATATACAAGCATAGAAAAAAATGTGTGTGTGTGTTAGAGAGAGAGACAATTATGTATTCAATGCATCGTGCAGTGCTAAAACGGAAGGAATGAAGCAGGTGGAGCAGCAGTAGAAGCTTAAAGACAGGATCATCTCTGAGATCTCAGGGCCTGTTTCTCCATCCCAGGAGCATCCTTTATAAACAGCCTGATGTAGGAGAAATTGAAGGAATGGAAAAGGAGCTGTGGCATGGGGAAAAAAATATTTATTCATTACTAAGTGAGAATCTAAAAGAGAAAATTATGCAGATGCAGAAAACAGACGGCAGTTCTATCCTGGAAAGATCAAATTCTAGGGCTGTCACCATCTCAGAGCACAGTTCATCCCTTTTTAAATGAAAGGAAGATGCATTTTTGAGCACTGTATTATCCGGCCATTGTTTTCTTTCTTGAAATGAACTTTGCACCGTAGTTTTAGTGAACAGAGCTATATGCTGGTTTATACCAGCTGAGACTCTGACTCAACAGGCCATCATGTCCCCTTACACCTATTCCCAATTCTCAGCTGCCTCAAACAGCTGTCTCTCCTTCAGTCTCTGCAATCCTCCAAAGCTCTTTACCTTATAAAACTCTCACTCTGAGCGCAGCAGGTCACAGTTTTCTCTTCTAGGTCTTAGACTGGCCACTCAATTCACATCACGTGAGCCAGCTGCTAGCCAGATTTCCTTCATATCTCTGCACAGAGTTACGGAGGGGAGCATAAAATGGGATGGAACAGCTCTCCTATAAGATATGTGTGTTGCTGGCAAATAGACTAGCCAAAGAAAACTGGTCAAGGCTGGAGGAGTTAGGAGAGAAAAAGAAGTAGTAAAAATTCATGCCTTGCAGTACAGCAGGGAAGTTTGTTTGGTTCATTAACTTGTGAAAAGGTTTGGGGATTTTCTAGAAGATATCACAGAAGTGCAAAGCAACAATATAGCCATTAATAATAATTTTATTACAAGTTAGCTGCACAGATAATTCCTGCATATTTCTTTCCACATCCAGAGTCCAGCATTCTTTCTCCATGCACAGCTGCTCTGAGCTAGGGCTGGCCAGAGAGCACCCCATGGAAAGATTTCTGTCACAAAATGCTCAACTGGGCAAAAAGGTAGTGTTTTGTGGAGATGCTCTGAACGCAGAAACTAAGCAGGTCTCTGCTGGAACCAGCCACCCAGCAAGGAGTCAAAATTCTGGTGCCCCAATAGACCTTGTGCCAGGCTCTCAAAGCCAGTGGTGCGTCCAGGGGACTGAAAGCTTTGGGGTCCCCAGCTCTGAGGTGCAAACTCCCCCAGGGTCCCCAACTTCTCTGCTGTCAGCCTGACCCCATGGCTCTTCTGGACTTAGCATCCAGCAGCTTTTCAGCCTGCTCTGAAGCCTGGCAGTGCTGGCCTCGGCCTGCCCTAGCACCAGGGCACCTTGCTCAGCAGGATCAGAGGGGGGCTTTGATTCTTCCTTTGAGAGCAATCACCTGAGAGGTGGTACCCAAAGGACCCATAACCCCCCAGCCATTCCCAGGTCCATCCCAGGACGGAGCCGTACACCACTGCCATAGAGTAGAGTGATTCGTCTAGCCTGCATTCAGTCTGGGTGATTTGTTGGAGGGATCGAGAGGGTGGGAAGCCCCTTTCTGACTTGCCTCTTCTGGACTCTGTGGCTCCTTGTTCAGGAACATTGTTGTTACTTTCAGCGCTGCTCCTGCTGTTGATCTTGGCCTTTGCTTCTGTGATTTCTGTTCCCTGCTGCACTACTTAGGTGAACAATAAGTTCCATTTCCAGCAGTGGTCGGCCTCCTCTCTTACCCCTTGCCTGCAGGAATTTCTTTTGTTTGGTTTGATATTTTTAGTCACGCTGTGTTGTAATAATAAGAACAAGACCATGGGTATGCTAGATTCCAGCCTTCCTTCAGTTGCCATGGCTTGCCTTCGTGTGTTGTTATTGCTTTGGATGAGCTACTGCTGCTGCTGCGGCCCTACTCCTTGATTTCTGCTTCTTTAACACTGTTCCCTGCCTCACTACAAAGTGAACAGCGGTGCTTGTTCTCTCTGTCTGACATCTTGAATCCACCCACAAAGCCATTATTTTCTGTAACAGCCAAAACTGGTGTAGGAGGAGGAAAAAGAAATGAAATAATAACAAAAAATTAATGAGAATAAAATCCTGTGCACCTTGGGACTATTCTCTTCACTGTAGAAAGTGCCTGTGCACCCAGTTGGACATGTAGATAAGGATGTGACCCTAAGCTTCGTTTTCACACTGGACATGGTGTGCTGAGAACGGGGACATGGAGGGGCCCTGAAGGTCAGACTGAGTTGAAATCTGTGGTGTATAAGAAATTATTTCCTGTCGTTGTCTTAAAAGTTGAATGAATATGCTGGTGAGAACAAATCATGGATATGCTCGTGACAACCATGTACATGTGGAGACAAGGACCAAAGGAAATATAAACCAACAACATCCCACTCTGCTTGTCACCCTGTAGCCACTGAAGTGCTTAAAGGGGCACAGACTAGGTAGAGATAGCCAGCTATTAAGATAGGCTTTGCTAGCAGCTTTGGTGAAGCTCTAGTGTCTGATGGGAGTTTCAACCTGCTCTGAACCTTCAGTACTTTTTGTAACTGCTCATTTCATGCTATTGATAAAACAAATCTATTAACTTCTGTAACATACCCTTTCATTCCTAATTCTTTCCTCTTTCTCTACACTTTCCATCCTTGCCTCAATCCAATAGAATGCAATGAGTAACAAAAATTTGAATACTCCACAGCTAAGAAAGTTCCCCCAAAGTACTGCTTTTCAAAATTTTCCTCTCTGTGATTTTAACTAACAAAAAATGACAAGGCTACCAGATTCCTGGCCCAGAGTAGGGAAACTGCAATATGCTTTGTCTTCCTAAATTTTAGGTTGAAAATGGTTAATTTTTTCACATGACTAGTTTATCCTTTTAAAATAGATTTTCTGAACTAATGAAGTACTTTGAATACTTGAGTAGAAGGGAACCAGTAAACAAAACTTATCTGACCTACTGCTGTGATCCCTTTCATAGGACTTACCGTGTGCAATCTGGATCGCATCCTCCTGCCCTTCTCCACAAGTTGGTCTTTCATATGTTATTTTAAAAGCAGAGAATTGGATACTCTTTTATTTTCCAAACAAGTAAAACAATCCATATGTATATACATATATAAGATATCTATTTATCTATCCCTTTCTCTATATATGTGTGTATACATGGAACTGCCATCTGATTTTTCTAGCTGCGGTTAGTCATTCACCTTACAGTACAAAGCCCTTCCCGTTATATGTAGGTGCAGGCTGCTGTAAGTCTTTTGGCTTTGTTTTTATGATGGTTAGCACAAAAGCGTAGCTATTTCATCTGTGTAATTCTTCACCTTTTGCACTAAGGGAGCTTCCTTGGAGAAGACCATAACATTTTACTGATTGCTCTTGTAAGCAATCCAAAAATCAAGGAATCTTATGTAGTTTTCTTTAATGCAGTCTGGATGATGAATTTACATCTATATATCAGAAACACTGTCTTCTGCCCTGCATTACTAATGTCAGAAAATTGCCACTATATAATTCATCAAAGTATTTCTATAGACTCCCCCTTTATTATCTCTTCTTTTGCAAACGGTATAATTTGCCTTCATTCTATGTCAATGAGAGGAACTTTAATCTTGGATACTGCTGTATAAGGTGCTGTACACATTAAAAGAATGGCAAGGTAAGGAGAGGATGGGCCTGGATAAAAATATAGATTAGGAGCTATTTATTAGCAACTGCAAATATGGCAACAAAATTCTTTTAAAGGCAGCTTGAAAATTTTGCTTAAAACAGTCATATAATGAAAATCTTTTGCACTGTACCTGTTTTAATCAAAAATATTTCCTAGTTTCTTTTATGCTAAAGTGTATATGCTGAATCCTAAGTTATACTGCTTTAGAAATGTGCAGAGCCATAAAGTGAATTTAACTGTGAGAAAGTCTCAATATCTCATAGTCATATTGTACCTTTCACCCTAGAATATCCTAAAGTACTTCTCGCATGTAAAAAACTGATACGTAATTGCACCTGCTTCAGATATGAAATGCAGCAGTTGCTTAATGGTGCACAGAAACACTAGACAAGGGTACAAGGCCAGAAATTGAAGAATACAATATCCAGCTGAAAATCCAGGTGGGATTTAGGATGGTAGGATGTAATTGTTTCAATTAGAATTTTTTGAGAATAATATATTTAATAGGTGCAATTGCTGGCCCTGTTGGAGTCAATGAGAACATTGCTGTTGATTACAAATGAGGTTGGAATTCCTTGCATATCTCTACCTTTATGAAAAGTTTAATGAAATAATTTAGTCAGAATTGTTTGCAGAATCTTGATTTTTTTCATCTCCTCCAGAAGAATTGGTGTGATCCTCAGTCCAGCATTATAGCTATGAAATCTTGTTAAGCACCTGTTTTACACCCATAAAAGTGAGAGAAGGATTGGATCTAGCATCTCCTGTGGCCTTTCCCACCAGCGTGGGATATTGGTTCATTCCAGCTCAGATAGAAATGTCAGCTGTAGAATCAGCCTGACGCACACAGCTGTTCCATAGAGGTTTCCAGTAAAAAAGTAATTTCCCATACAAGTACCCAGGCTGATAGCTCCTATGCTGTGCTGATCCTGTCAGATCTCATGTGGTAAGGTTTTATGACTGTAGGCCATGTTTTAAAATATCAAATGTTTCTTTTCGGTCACTGTATAATGTTAATAGGTAATGGGGAGGAAAGGACTGTGATTGCGTAGATGCACAGGAAATATAGGCTGTGAAGCTTAATATACCTCTGTGGTGAATAAGGAAAATATATTATTCTATCCATTCATCTCCCCTTTCCCCTTCCCTCCCTCCCTTTTTTCCCCTCAGTGGTTCTTTCAGAAGGGTTTAATGCTAATCTTAATGAAAATCTTCTATTGATTTGGTTTAGATACTGAGCTGTGTAATGCAAATACCAATCTGTGAGCTGTTCACTTCCCTTTAGACGTGCGTCCTAAAGTGCAAAAAAAGAAGAAACGGTGCAAAAGTGTACGCCCAGGTCTCCCACTCCACCAAGAACATATCTACAGGCACGTGCTCTCACTGTGTCACATCTGGACTTTGGCATGGTGTTACCCTATTGCAGCTACATGGTTTCTGAGCCAAACCCTCTGAACCTGAGCTGCCCCTCCAGCCCAGAGCATGGACAGAGAGAATCTATGGGTGTCTGTGCCTGTCACTGTAGATGTGTCCCAAGGGTCCTGGGCACAGCTGGGGTGGTGCAATGGAGTCTTGAGCCTTCTTGAATGAGTAGCTGTGGATCCCCTTGGTTTGGGGGATTTGCTTGCTCAACATCAATTGAGCATAAGTGGCACAGTGTCACCTCCAGATCTTGCTGTGCAGAAGTATCTATCAGTGGAGCAGCTGTATGTGAAGTACGTTTTTCTTACATGATAATCTGCCCTGGGGATGGGATTTCCATGCACAGAAAAAGACTGAAAATTTCTGTGAGGAGGTTCCAGTTGGAAAAAGCCAGAATTCTTTGCATTATGTTCTCCCATTGCATGGTTGCAGCGGAGTGAGATTGCACCAGAATAACTGCTGTGACTTTCTAGGCATGCCATACGAATGTTCCAAACGGTACCCTAAAAGTGATCCAGCAATATCCCATCCACATACTCTGGGAAGGGTTCATACCCTCATACTACATGAGCAGAGCTAGAAGCTTTCAGCACTTTCACTGAAAGAACAAACTGAAGTGAGTGGAAGCCGTTAGTCATCAAGAGATCAGCAGCTCTCCCCAGTTCCAACTGGATGCCATGTGCTCAGGTCTTAGCTCTGTGACACTAGTCAACCCCTGTGCCTAAGTGCAGCTCCAAAGCCCTGCCACAGTGTGAGGGAAAAGTAATTTTCTTTCTTCCCCTCTAAGATAAACAAAACATTTTTAAAAGTGATTTACTTGAAAGCCGATACCTATTTTTTTCTCATTTCATGCCCCAGCTTGCTTCTAGGTTGTTGCTGTGATTTTTTTTTTTTTTTTTTTTTTTTTAAACTCATAACACACAGACTCTTTCAAAATCACCAAGTATTTGAGATAAAACTGCTCTCAGCCTACGGCATAAAATGTAGGGCTACATGAAAGTAAAAAAGGATGAGAGCTTTTCAATCAATTTGGTGAAAAATTTAAGTTAATTAAAAGAATGCTCAATTTTTCCCTAGAAGGCGACACTGATCTTTATTATTAATGCATAACAGTGTTTCATAACTGTGCATAATAATGGCCTGTAACATCAGGCACAGCTTCATCCCCAGCTTAATTTGTTACAAAATCTTTTTTGGTATTCTTAAAGCATGCCCTTTGCCACTGTATCCCTGACGCTCTTGGGCTAATTCCCAAGTCCTAAAGGACATCTTATTTTATGCTCACACCTGAGAATTAATTTATCAGATTGTTTCTTCAGTTTAAAGCTTTTTAAAAAAATAATAAAAAAAAATTAAAAGGCAGATAGAGATCCTTCACTACTTGGCTTTCATATTACTTTTTAGTATTCATATTCGATTAGTGGAAATAGCAGTACAGGAACAAATATTCTTACAGGCTGGAGATGTGGTATAGGAAAAAAAGAACAGAAACTGGTCTTTGAATGATAGACACCTAATGCTTCATTTTCTTCCATGTACATAAGTGAAGGAAGTATATAGTCTTTCCAAGAAGATGGGGGACAGACATACTGAAGCAGTATCTTCGAAAAAAAATGTAGCTAAGTATGCCACCATGGCTGTTGTTTTTCATAGTGCAGTTAGTTTGCTAGCTCAGGTTAGTAAAGATTTATATTTTAGAGTTGATGACTAAAGTCCAGTTCCTGCTCTCCACTGATACCTCTGCTTCCAAGGAATAAGCCATCACACCTTGCCTAAACTTCATCCCTTTTTTCATCAAACCCTAGACACTACCCTGAAGGACCTAACTAAGGAGCCACCGGGCAGCTTAGCGCTTTCCAGATTAATTGAGGTATATGGTTTTGCAGAATGTAGTTTGGATTGTACATAAGCTGAATAGCCATTGTGTTTAGGGAGTTGAAGGTGATTAAACTTCTCAGTTAGGAACCTTATTTAATTACCTACAGTAGGAGGAATGAAACTATGCCAGGCTATAAATCTGGACTAATCTAGGCATGACATTCAAGTATCCCATTGTACTAGGGGGAATACAGTTGAGAGGTAGATTTAGCAGGCAGGTAGAAGCAGATCCACAGTCTATAACTGTTACTGGACATTCAGCTCATCATATAACAGGGAAGAACTGGCACCACCCTGAAAGCCCATGATTATCATGGCTGCACCTGTCTCCACAGATGTGCAGGGTTGTTTTGGTCTGGGAAGCTACTACCTTGTCCTGATTACTGCGCTACACTTCCAGTGTGCTGGCTGCAGGCATTGACAAGTGATAATGGCCAGGTAAATGATCAGTGGTGACTTGTGAACCCCTGTCTAATTTGTCTGTCTATATCTCTTAGAAGAGCAACCATCATCTCTGCACGTATTAGCCATGTTGAAATCTTAGCAAGTTGATGTTATGTAGCCTTGCTCCTCCACTCCCTCTTTCCCTCATCTCCTCCAAATGCTTTTATACACTTTTACTGCAACCTGATAGAAATTATACTGTAAGTCCTTGAAAACAGGCACTGTCCCGTAATTTTAGGTTTGATCATGGTGTAATGAGGGCTCTGTTCTGGCCAAGGTTTTGGGGAACTAACATAACATCCATTCTCTCTTCTACTTCAGTACTGCAGAAGCACTTAAAGGCCCCTGAGACTGGTACTCCCCATGCTGTCCGAGGAGTAGGTGCAGGGGTCTGGTGGGTTGACCCTGGCTGGATGCCAGGTGCCCACCAAAGCTGTTCTATCACTCCCCCTCCTCAGCTGGACAGGGGAGAGAAAATATAACAAAGAGCTTGTGGGTCGAGATAAGGACAGGAGAGATCACTCACTAATTACCGTCACAGGCAAAACAGACTCAGCTTGGGGAAAATTAACTCACTTTATTATAAATCAACCAGAGTAAGGTAATGAGAAATAAAACCAAATCTCAGAACACCTCCCCTCCACCCCTCCCTTCTTCCCGGGCACAACTTCACTCCCGGATTCTCTACCAAGCGCTCTCAGCGGCACAGGGGGACGGGGATGGGGTTTACGGTCATTTCATCACACGTTATTTTCTGCCACTTCATCCTCCTCAGGGGGAAGGCTCATCACACTCTTCCCCTGCTCCAGCGTGGGGTCCCACCCACGGGAGACAGTCCTCCACGAACTTCTCCAACGTGGGTCCTTCCCACGGGCTGCAGTTCTTCACAAACTGCTCCAGCACGGGCCCTTTCCGCGGCATGAAGTCCTGCAGGAGCACACTGCTCCAGCGTGGGTCTCCCACGGGGCCACAAGTCCTGCCAGAAAACCTGCTCCGTGGGCTCCTCTCTCCACAGATCCGCAGGTCCTGCCAGGAGCCTGCTCCAGCGCGGGGTTCCCACAGGGTCACAGCCTCCTTCAGGAACCCACCTGCTCTGGTGGGGGGTCCTCCATGGGCTGCAGGTGGAGATCTGCTCCACCGTGGACCTCCCTGGACTGCAGGGGGACAGCCTGCCTCACCAGG
Organism: Astur gentilis; assembly: GCF_929443795.1. Lineage (NCBI taxonomy): Eukaryota > Metazoa > Chordata > Aves > Accipitriformes > Accipitridae > Astur > Astur gentilis. The sequence continues at coordinate 21,095,765 of NC_064889.1, forward strand.
GTCTTCCTCACGGGCTGCAGGGGAATCTCTGCTCCGGCGCCTGGAGCATCTCCTCCCCCTCCTTCTTCACTGACCTTGGTGTCCGCAGGGTTGTTTCTCTCACATGTTCTCACTCCTCTCTCCGGCTGCCGTCTCCGTCTGTCCCAACTTTTTTCCTTCTAAAAATGTTATCACAGAGGCGTTACCACTATCACTCATTGGCTTAGCCTTGGCCGGTGGTGGGTCCGTCTCAGAGCCGGCTGGTATGGGCTCTGTTGGACACAGGGGAAGCTTCCAGCAGCTTTGTACAGAAGCCACCCCTGTAACACCCCCTGCTACCAAAACCTTGCCACACAAAGCCAATACAAGGGGATGGAGCAGTCCCCAGCCTGAGCAGTTTACAGGTTAGACAGACATGAGGCACAAAAGGGTGCCATCACTACTAAACAGCAATATAAAAGGAAATCCTTTGGATGAAAAAAGGAGGCATTTTTGAAACTTCATGTCTTAAAGAACCAAACTGAAGGCTGTTTTCTTTCTTTTTCCTGTATATTCCTTTTACTTCTAACATATAAACTGTAATAAATACAGAGGAGGGTAGACAGAGTATTTCTTTTCCCCTTTAATAAATAGGAAACAGATGTGCAGGCCCTCAATGAGGAAGAGAACCAAAGGAAGGAGAGTGTGAATAAAAGTAAATTCTAGGTTACATGACATTTATCAAACTGATGGAAAAAGCTAAGCTGGGAGTTGAAAGCTAGATTTAATGACAAGTAATGGTGATAAAAAAGTTCATAGCAGTTGGGTTTTATGGGTAAGGCTTGTAATCAAGAGTCCCCTGGCCAACTGTGTGGTTGTTACTGGCTACACATCAATACACCCGGGGTGCTGCCCCAACTCTTGCTTGCTGTTTCAGCAGAACCCAGGAGCCCTGGTGGAGCCATGGCAAAGCGGGAAGGAATTTGCACCCATTGCAAACTGCATCCACAGTGTGGGCTGTCTCATGCTTCTTCCCTCGGAGCATAATGGCACACTGCGCAGCAGGGATTAGTGGGACAGGCTTACATACAGAGCTGGTTGAAATGCCCATTCACTTCAATTGAAACTTGTATGGAAACTTGCCACTTCACCAAAAAAAACCCCACTCTCTATTCCAGGAGAGAGTTTCTGGTTCGGCCGGAGGCTCAAGTTTAAGAGCCTTCTCCAGCCCTAATGACTGTTCTGACCCCAAGTGGGTAGTTATTCTGGGGTGGGCTTCCTCAATCTGTTCTGTTAGAGCTTTCTACTTTGCATAAATAATTGAGCAATCATTAGAGAAGGGTCTTGAGCCTGGGTTACCCACAGCTGAGGTGAGTGCCCTGACCACCACAGTATTGATTTTCCTATCCCAGCTGATCAATATTTCATTGATCTCATTGGCGCTAATTGGCATAGGGGGTGCCCACGTGATGCCCGGTGAGAACAGGAGACATATGTAACCCCTATGAAAATAATACCATGTATTATCCAGTAGCAATAGCAAACACTGCTCTGTAAGACCTATGTGTCTGGCATAGCTTCAGGTATCTAATCTTGCATATGATCAAACAACCTCCCTCTAACTGTTCCAGTGGAAATGGCATTGTCATTTGACATGATAAGCGATAATTGTGTATCTTCAGTAAAGACAACATTTCTGCCTAATCATGAAAAGCACAGTTGAGCTACAGTCTGAACTGACTCAATTTATGTAACAAGATTCTGCTGTGTTTGCCGAAATTGGCATAGTTCCTCTCCAAGGGACTGAAAAATGACGGCAAATCCAGCATGAAGCCTGTTGTTACAGGAAGTGTAGGGAGTAGCACAAGTTTATTGTCAGCCTTCAAGTGTGCCTTTAGGTGGTCACCACATCCTGAGATGCTGCTGATAGAACTAGATGACATATTTCTGAAGGCCTGCCAAAAGATTCAAACAGACAATATTGAAGACTCTTATTCTGCTTTTCTTAGCAGTTTACTATTTCCCTTCAGAATGAATATGCAATTATGCTGCTGTGAAGAAACCCACAGTGTAATGAGGGACACTGAAAAAGATTAGCCAAGGCAGATAATGTCTTGTAAAGACTATCTCTTTGGCACCTTTGATACCAATTATACCATGACATCTCAAAAGGAAGTCACCTGTCTTAGCTGAGGCAAGTTATCCAAGAAAATCTAACAAGTTTTTTTTTTTGTTCATTGTACAATGAACATACGCAATGATATAATAATCATTTCCCTGGTATAGCAAGAAAAAAATTAAGTAAAATTAGCTTCTCAACATGAAACCATTATGAGCTGTAATTTATTTCAGAAAGTGGAAAGTGTTAGAGAGAAAAGGAAAAAAAAACAACCCCACCCTTTGCTGATAATTTGTTATGTTCTGGACCCAGTAAATGACCTTATACATATGGACTTAAGTATACTCAGCAGGTACAATATATCTAAAATGACATAGAGGATTGAGCCTAATTGATATCATTAGAGCCCTGGTCCTTTTACACTTGGCCTTTGAGATGTTGGTGTTACCAAGAAAGCTGCTTTTGATTTATTTTGCTTTTCTTCTTCATCCTTTTGCTCCCTCTCTTTCTCTCTCTCATTCCCCCCTCCTCCTCCTCTCAAGTTCTGCTCACAGGCCAGGCCTGTGAAAGTTAGGAACTCATGATCTGATCCAAGGGCCACAATGCTACAGATTGCAAACTCGTTTCTGAGGTGATAATTTCTAACAAGAGGAACTTGGTATGTTTGAGCAGTGTGCTGCTTTGGGGGGTGGGGAGGTGAGGGAAAAAATGAAAAAGAGAGCAATTGTATGGATAAAATACTAGCAACACTTTTTCTAGGTGACTCTCTCAGAGGCTTAACATGTTCTTTATCTTTAAATGGGGTATTCTTTTCCAACCTATAGCAAAAACCTCCAAGCTCCCAAATGAACTTATAAAGTAGCTCATCCATCAGGTTTCAGACAAAATATTCTCTCCTGCTTTAATGAATCTCGGTATGATTGTCCCTTACAAATAACTTGAACTAGGTAGTTCTACAGAATGGAGGCAAACCTAACAATCTTAGTTTGATAGCAAGTTATCCCTTACCCCTAGCTGAAAAGATCTAGTTTGAAATTGACTTTTTTAATAATGCTCACAGGTTTGATGTTGATTTAAAAATTGTCCATCTGTCATAAAAGACCAAAGATGAGGAATCCAGGGCAGTCCCAGCAGTGCCCAAAGAAGTGTACTCAGCATAGTATAGATTGGTGCAGCTTACAAATATTCTAATTGTCTTCATTTTTAACCAGTGAATTATATTTAAAACAAGGTCATACACTCTTCCCTTAAAACTTCCACAGTAAATATGATACAATTCATTCAGCCTTTCATGTTTTACAGACACTCTTTCTTATACAAACCCTGAAAGTCATCATTGACTTTGTACAACATCATCTTTATACACATATACAAACTATGTCTATGCATCTGGCATTTTTCAGGAATGTTTATGTACAACAAATAATAACAGTACAGGAGAGAAGAGTGATATAGGGTCTTGTACCTAGAAAGCTAGGAAATCTCATAACTTTGAGAATTGGAATATATTCTTCATTAATTGACTCTTGCATATCTTTGCTGAAATCTATGAATGGCGTTTTGGCCCTAGAGTACATTGAATGCAACACCTACACTTCCAGGAAGTGGGCTACTAATTGTATTAGTAATTATGTAATGGAGAGGTTCTGTGCAAAAAGAATAACTGTTTCAATAGCCTTCTACTCTATTTGTTCATTTACAGAGAATCTATGTTTCAGTATGCTACAGGCAAAATTGCCTGTTTAGCTGTAGCGGGTTTTTTTCCTCATACTGATCAAATGCAGGTTCGGCTGAGACTCAGTTAAAATGCATCATCAGCTATTCATTGAAAAGGAATGAGAATTAACCATTTGAATGAACCTTTAGTAAACAAGAGAAAAAGAAACTCATTTGAATTGGTAAAAATAAATCTATCTACTTAGAAGCCACTTTCACCTGCATTTTAACTAAGTTAGCCTGATCCAGTGGTCTCTTAAGTCAGTGGATCCTGAGTTAGACCATTACTTCAACTCAAAAGAGAAAGGCACAGGTTCCAGACTACTCAAGGACAGCAGTTTTCCTTTCCTTGCTGATTGGGCTGGGAATCACAATCAAAGAAAGCTTGTGTGTTTTGTGATCTCATTATGGTGAGTAACTGGCTCTCCTTGAGAAGCAGTTGCCACAGGATAATGGGGATTGGTATTCAAGTGACCTTTCATCCTTGAGCCAGCATTCCCAGTTGCTGATGATAATCAGAGCCGTAGACAGCTGTAATGCAATTGTTCCACCAAGTCCAGCAGGTATTAGTGCAAGCACTGGAGCTGGAAGGACTGCATAATGGTCTGAGTGTGGGTTCAGTAGAGGGGAGACTTATTAGAAAGGGGGGGGGGGGGGGGGGGGGGGAATGAGAAAGAAAAGATTTTAATTGAAAACATGCAATCAAAAATAAACCCCTGCCCTACATCCTTTATTCATCTCTTAATTGAACATGGGAGACTTGTGAACCCAAAGTGCTTATAAGCACATCCATTGTGCTTATAAGCACATCCTCAGACAGGCAGAATGCTATGGCACACACTGTGAACAGAGAGCAAAAGGGCAGAACAATTAAAAGGAAAAATGCAAAGTACAGTTCTTGAAATGTCATGGATGTTAGCAGCACAAAATGCCGCTTGGGCTCCTCACCATATTTCCTGCATCCTTCTTTTCCTTTCTCCTTTAATTTTTATTTTTGTCTTTTCTTAATTTTTCTACCTATACATGTTGAAAGGCAACTTTGGAAGCAGGGCACACACAATTGTTGTAATCATGACTTCACCACCTCCATTCTTTTGTTGCATTTACCCCACTATCATCTCACTCCCCAAATGTCTGTCCCCCTCCCCCCTGCCCCCAGCACCACCACTCCCACAATGTCTAACTCAGTAAAATCACCCTGCACCATTAACAGCCATTACCAGCTAGCACATTTTTACGGTCAGGGAGCATTCTTGCTTAGGCCTCCCTCTGGGCTCAGATCACATAACTATAAATTTACCCTTGAGCCTCTCATTCCTTGCTGGTTTGCTACATCCTCAGGCCTTCCTTTCTCCTGCACTTTTCCCCTGCTTTTCTCTTGTTGGCATATGCACCTTGACCCAAACAACCTTGCACATATGCAAGATAACAAAAGTTCACCAGCTGTGATCAACAGTAAATACATCTTGATGCCAGTATTAAGTTACAGCAATTTTATCCTATCTCTTCCCTTCCCCACCCCTTCATCAATGGGAAAAGAATATGAACTTGACATTTGCTCACTGAAAGCAGATGGATGAGGTAGGTCAGCATTAGGTGTAACCCTAGCACTGTTTCTTTGGGTTTCCTGAAGGATGGAGCTAAAAGAATTCTCCTGGTGGGTCAAAGGCCACATTAGTCATTTGCTTAAAGAAGAACTGTGCAGAATTAATCAAAATGAAACACAGGTTTTCATGTCTCTCTCTTATTCAGAATCTCTCGGTCCTTTTTTCCATTCCTCTTAGAGGAAGCAATATATTTTATCCTTTTACACCTTGTCCTGCAGAGGTTTTGTTCGGAGTGGTGTCACAGGCCTTCCCCTTCTGTGTAGAAAACCATTTTAATCAGGATAAAGCCTCCATGTGATACTTGTAAAGGTCATCTGAAGCTGGTGTGTTAGTACCAGTGCAACCATAAAAAAAAAAGACTCAACCCTTCATGAAGAAGTTTTGAGTTGAAAAGAATGATTCTATTCACTGCATTTTTCCAACTTAAAAGGAAAGTTAAAAGAGCAGCTCTAACACTCAGAAGCAAAAAACTTTACATATTTTGTTTCACTATAACCTGAGGAGAGCAAACTATTCAAGGAGAAAGTCTTTCATTCTCGTTTCAAGAGCTATACCCCGAAACTGATTAAGAGCCTGACCTTACCATAGAACAGGTCACAGTAATATTTTTAGGGGTTTCTTTTTTTTTTTTTTTTTTTTTTTTTTGAGGTTGTTATCTTGGTCAGGGAGGTACCAGGGTATTTATGGTTTACAGTTTGAATCATCTCACAAAGGAAAAAGTTTCTTTGGACTGAAAGCTTTTGGTAGCAAACTTTCACCTGCTATGTGAACTGTTCCCACTATTTGACACAGCTTGCCTATAAAGCTTAAAATAGTACATCAGGATTTTGGTTTCTCTTGACATTTTTTTCCTGTCTTCTTTTCTTCTGTTTTTCAAATGCTGGAAGTTCCTATTCATGATTCCTGAAAACATGTTAATAATTTAGTTGGGATTTGTGAGATTGGCATACAGAAAAGGACAAAACGTCGTTAGTCTTCAAGAACTTCCATGTACCTTAGCTGCTTCCCCAGCCATGCCCATCAGTCTGAAATGCACTTCTTCACCCAGCACTGCAGCAAAGTCATCACAGGCATTCTCGAAATGGGTTTCTCCTTGTTAACTCAGCTGTAACCCAGTTGAATTTCTACTGTCCTGCAAAATAATCTAGTTTATTCAAATGCATTTATAAAGCAAACAGCAAAACCACCCACTGTCAGTTGCTCACACATTGGCATATGTACGCACAGACACCTTCAGCAGCCCATATAGCACTGACAGTATGCACAGCTGTTATATTTTACGCTATTTGATGCTCAATAATTAGCGCCTGTTAAAGAAAAGAAGAGAGATGCCACACTACCTTGCAACAAATAGCAGGAATCAGTATGTCCAATTTATCAAGACCTACTGCTGAAAGGAAGATTCCTGCTATAATTTCACATGATGTTGCTGTCACTATTATACTTGTCAGCACTATGATATCCACAAAAGACTTCTAGTATATCTAACAGGGAATGACTCTTCTCCAGATTCAGTGAAGGGAGAAAAAAACCCACACAGATGCTTGATATTGTCTTAATTGAATTGTTGGGGGTTTTTTTTCTGTTGTTGGCATTTTTGTTGATTCTTTTTGGTAAAAGAAATGGATTGAGGATTGAACTCTCCAATCACTTTCTGAACTGCAAAAATTTTGTGAAAAGAAAACCATTTAAAATTCAGGAACATGATGTATTCAGTCATGTCTTATAGTGATGTCCAAGGAGCAACCAGCCTGGCTGCAGACTGGTTCTGCAGGTAGTGTAAACTGGCTTGTAACTCTTGTGATTAAGAGATTTCCATCAACAAAAGCAGGGGTGTTGCACAGAAGCCATGCATGTTAACCTCCCTCCAGGCTTTGAGATAACCCAACAGTATGTGTTAGAGGAATCTTCAATCTTTTCTAACATGTTTTAATTGCCTGCAGCTCACTGGGGAAAGCATGGCAGGCAAAGCATGCTAGAGGGTAGCCATGACTATCAGGGGTCCTCAGCCAGGTTGTAGGAACGCAAAGAGAGATTAGGATGTCCCGAGCACCAAGTGGTGGTTCCTTAGCCTCACAGAGACCCGCATGAGGCAAGGTAAACTACATTTAAGGCAGCCTTTAACCAATAGATCTGTGTGAAGCTTCTAGATCAGAGGAAAGGATCCAATCTGTGGTATATCCAGAGACCAATAAATAAATAGGCACACACTGGATTATGAAAGCCAGAAATGAGATCCTGACCATGTGTCTGTTAAGAACGTAATCTGCAGACAGGCTAGATTTTATGTGTGCGTATTCCTTGCAGACAAATGAGACTCTTGTATGTGTGAATTCTGTTGGATGAGTTTGATGGAAAACAGACATCCCTTAATTTACATGCACTATCTGCAGTTAAGCCCCATGAATTCAGTATCAATTAGATGTGTTTAAGTCACTCTAGCAGCAAAATCTTTCTGATTATCCACAGTAGTGCCTTCCTGGGCTTCTCTTGTTGCTTTGATTCCCTTGTTTTATTTCTCACCCTAGCCTGTTACATTGTACTTGCATGTGCAGAGATGCTATAGGTTACCACAGCAGGCATCATTTTTCAGTGGTAATCTAAAGGTTTAGTGCTCTGGTTCTGCAATTTTTACTTGCATTGGAGCAATACTGTTCAGCTTGATATTTGCAAATTGCTTTAAGTCTCATTGCCAATCATAAACTTTCAAAAATTATGAGATTGGCTTAGAAATCATGAGGGGGTTCTTTTTAAGCAATTAGTTTCATAAGTTCTGGCACAAAAGAAACACTTAGTTCCTTACGATTTGTTTTTCATAATTTACTGCCAGCTTCAACAGATTTTCCTGTAGCTGCTGTTTCTTTGGTGGATGCTCTTGTGCCTAATACTGTGTCCCCATGCTTGAGCTTTTCCCTTGCTTGAGCTTTTCCCTTAGGCCACTGATAGAAAGAACATATACAGTCACTTCTACGCAGCCACCTGTTTTCACAAGGCTTTTTTGAACTTCGTTATTTTTGTCAAGTATGTCCTCCTCTTTCCCCAGCAAAAACACCTTCTGATCACATACATTTTCTCTTCAGAAACTAGCCTATAAAAATTAACAGATGTCATAGTCATTGGGGTTTTTGCCCTGTGGATTCTGAAACTTACATTTAAACTTGATGGACATTTTCAGATCTGATGTTTTCAGTTACCTGTGTAGCTGTGAGGACTAGGAAAGTAGGGTTTGGTCTTTCAAAATCAACCTGAAAATCCTATGATGCTCTGACTTGAGGATGTGAAGAAGACTTCAGTACTTTCAAGAAAATCACTAATAGAGTGATAACATTTGTAAGCCTGCAATTCTGAGCTCTGTGTAGGCATGTGATTCACCATCTGAAATTGATGTGATTCCCTGGTACTGCCAGTTAAATCAATGATGTTTTGTTGTCAGGAGACAGCCCCCTCTTCCCATGTGTGTAATCTATCTCTCAATATGCAGACCACTGCACGTTATTTGTATGCTGTTGAGTAGTACTATTTCTTCCCCTTGTATAGGAATAATTTTATCCTCATGTTTAGGAGGCCAGGCAGGGTACCGGTCACTGCATGGATTTCTTTTTACCAGACTTGCCAGTGTCTAGTGGCTAACTAAGGTTTTATATTTGTGGGCTATGTTTCATGTACGTTTTGTGGTGGCAGCAGCTAGTACTTTCCTCAAGCAAATGTTACAGATGGCACTTTTTATGCTTGGAGTGGAGTAAGAGATGTAGTCACCCCCTTGGCTAGCACACAGTGTTCCCTTGAAGCTGTGGAGCACAAGGCAGTATGAATGGAGAGAAGCACATTATCGTCTTGTTGTTTGTCTCATCAAGAAGTGGTGCTTCCTCTAGTCTTGCACCAGACGGGTCATGGCTTGGTCATCTGGGGAAGAGTTTGCCTGTGTCACTCAAAATATAGCCTGTATTTCATATTTAACATGTGAATATCATACCTAAATTGACCCTGGATATATGCATCACTGAGTCAATCATTTTGTGAGTTATTCTGGCAAACCTTGCACCTAGCTTTCCTAGGGACCTTTCTGTCCTGGCCCTCGTTTCCACTCCTGACACACTATAGCATTAAGACACTATGGTACTTTTGAGACCCACTGTGTTTCCTACCTGCTTAGAGATTTTATGTTCACAGAATATTCCTGAATATCTTGTTCACATAATTTGAAATCTCGCTGCAAATTGATGCAGCAGAGCAGGTGCAACTCTTGCTTTCCTTTCAGCATGAAATTTGGCCTTGAACCTGCTAAATGTGCTAACACTTAGGTAGTCTGTAAATCCCCTTACCCAAAGGAAACGAAAGGCCTTGGAGTTTCCATTAAGTTATTCCTCCACTCACCTTAGAAAGCAGCCTGCCTGCTAAATTAAGGATCAGGTCATTCTGTCTCAATTCATCATACACGCTTTTCCATCTCCACATCACAATTGAAGATATATATATATAAAAAAAAAGTAACAAAATACATCTCATAATTATAATTGAGTCAGAAGATGTTAGCAGTCAGTGGTTAAGAATTATATATCTAAGCAACCATCCGTCACTTCAATGATTTCAGCATTTAAAAAAAAATAATCAGTGAATTCTTAACATCTAAGTACTGTTGCTGAGCATATGACTGTGCAATGACCTATTTGCAAAGCCACATTAAGAGAAAGTATATAAGCAGTGCACGTGGGGGTATTTGTATAAAAGCTAATCCTCTCACAGAGTTATGTCACTTCAGTACAGTTCAGGGTAATAAAGAAAATATAGTGTTATCTAGGCCATATATTACTATCCCCTGATTTAAAAAAATTGCAGCCAGGTCAGTGTTTTTAGTTCTTGTTACTTACTGGTGAAGTGCTCCCTGAGTTTTGCTGTCTGTGTCTATGTATGTGTGTGTCCCTTTTTCAGTGGCCTTGGCGTGGGGAAAAAAAGTGACAGGAATCAATAATGCCACTTCTTTAAATACCAAAGTGAATTTAGTGTGTGTGAATAGTGCCAGATTGACAGCCTGGAGAGCTAGAGGCCTACTGTTACCCACCATGTGCAGACTAGAGCTGTGCAAGCCTCTCCCAGATTGCCTTGCTGTATTACCACAGCTTTGACCTAGCTGGGGACAGTCTTCCTCCTTGTAACTGAATCTTTTTCTTCTTTTCTGAGGCTACCAGCAAATTAGTTCCAGTTGCAGTGGCAGTATTTTACTGGGGAGGAGAGACATGGTTTGGTTTTCATTTTAAGGTAGATAATTTCCAATAGGAAATTGGTATTTTAATGTGCTTCTCTGTGTTGTAGTAATGAGTTGCTTACTTTTAATAGCATAGCAGACACCAACCTTCCCCCCCCCACCCCCCAATAAGAAGGACTAGTTTCTCATGTAGTTTCTCGTGGTTCAAACTACACATCCTTTCTCCAGGAATAAGCAAAGGCTCAATATGTTTCTTATTGCTCAGGTTATATGTAGTCCTCTGATGAATGGCTAGACGTATTAGTGCCAGTTTCAGTTTAATTTTCTCTTTTAATGGGACGGACCTCTGAAGGCAAATCTACAGATAAAAGTGAATCTTACAGTTTTCTGTCATGTAACAGAGCAGCTCTTCATCTCTCTCCAGACCCAAGGTCCTCCTCACAAGCATTTCCCCTCTTGGTGTTTCAGTCCCCCTGCTGCTCAGTGTCACACCTTGCACTGCCAGGGAACTCTATGAACACGGCGTTGTTCAGATACTGCTGTTTGAGAGGTGGCAACAGACACAAGTACTTTATTTAGGGTGGATTTTGCCATGAAATTGGGATATTCAGAAATTGCAAAAGGGCTTTTCATTCTAAACATCTGGAAATCTGTAAAACACAAACCAGTCCCCAACAATAACCTCAAAATCTTGGTCCTGTCCAAGTTCTGCCAATGCATACCTACCTCCTCACCTCTAGTCTTACATATTGAATAGTACCTGGCAGTTGGGAAGACCTGGATTTTGAACCTGGTTATGCTGATACAATAGATATTTTACCTACATAGAACCTCATGTCAGGAAAAGCATAGAGGTTAATTCTGAGCACATGCTTAAAACCTACTGGAATCAAACATCTATTTAAATACAGATGTCAGAAATATGTTTATGGGTGTTGTTGAATAAGAGCCTTAAATGCATTAACAGTTTGCAACTTGATATTGCTACCCAATAATATGTTGCACTTTGGCTCTGTTAAAAATAATAATGAAATAGTTGTTCTGTATTCTTCCTGCCATAACTGAGTGATACTGTGTTGTGATTCTGTCCAACTTCGTGAGCCAGGTAACACCACATACATCTTGGAAGCCTCCCACTGGTCTCCTGGTGTACTTAAATCAGTGGGTCTAAGAGCATTTAGGATGAAAAAGGGTATACATTAGAATTTCTGAGATGGGAAATTTGAAAAGGAAAGCTTTTGGGAACTACAACTAGACTAAAAAAAATAATCATTTTTTAGAGATTGTCTGTGGGAAGGTAAATCCAGGAAAATGTTTTGAAAGAGCTAGAGCACCTTTAAAAACCTGAAACTGATCATGAGGATCTGCTTTTTGAAGCTACTGATTTAGGGATGGATCCCAGGGTTCCCATTTCCTGTAAGTCCAATGGCCTTGAATAAGGAGCCTTGAAACCAACTTGGCATCTGGAGGTCTGTTTCATGTATCTATTACTGCAAGAAAAAGAAAAAAATAATCAATGTGGGAGTGAAAACAAGCTGAGCCAAAGAAAATTAAAATTCATACTCAGTGGCTACTCAACTTAATAGTTCCTTACCTATTCTGGCTCTCTGGATCATACTTCTGTCCCAGTGTGAAGGCTGACCTTTCAGCTCCTCATGGTCTTCTTTATAGGATTGAGTACAAGGAATCTGATTCATCTGCATAGGCAGGTTTAGCTGTCTTCCCACCCTTCTCCTTAGTGTTGATGCCTTCCAGCATAGATGGCTGAATGAGAAGTGTTTTTGATACTTGAGCCTGAATACATATACTTCATAGCCTAAACTCAACTTTAAACTTCTAAGTACACTAGCAGAGAAGTGGCTCAAATGTAGGTACTTGTCCTGGGACCTGCTCTGGGGACAGAAACTTGGGGGAGTTTCATTAAGACAAGATAGTGCTAGGGAATCCACTGCAGAGACTAAACTTGGACTAGCACTGGGACCTATTGAACTGCCCTGGAAGTACCGACAGCCTTGGTGACTGGCTGGAGACGTGGATTGTTTAAGCAAATTCCATCCCTCATCAGTCCGAAAGCAGAAAATCTGACAAATATGTTTGAGTATTAATATAATTGGTAAAGGCTTCTGGCAGTGGCACTGTATAATCATTTATGCCTTTGTGAAGAACGTTGGAAAAGCTGCCCATCTGATTTTTACTGGCTTTTACCCCCTTTTTACTCAGAATTAGATGGCAAAATGTTCAGTGCAAGGGTGATTTGAATCCATTTGTATGATACACAAAAAATGTCTAAATAAAACAGTTTTAGAAATACAATATTAAAAAATCACTTTCTGGAGCAACCTAGATTTATTTTGCAAGAGCCACTCTTACAAGGTGAAGCCCATGACTTACAGCATCATCCTAGACAGATAACAGGGACTTCGCTTCAAGTTACTTGTGTAGGGCAGGTCCACTCATGGGGGAGAGTTTACCCACAGCACCCAGCTAAAAGTACTTTAGTTCCTTGATAGGTAAATGGCTAGAAGTGAAAAATAGAAAACAGTTTATCAAAATACAGCAGGGCACAAGCATCAGAAAGTCACTGCATTGACTTGCTGATATTGCAAAAGGAACTTCCAACAACCCCTAACCTGATGTCGTCAACAGTGAAGGCCCATGTACCATGAAAGAGATAACACTGCATAAGCGTTTCTTTAAGCAAAAATATTGTTCACGCTTAGTGAATTCTGAACTACTGTAAGGGAATAAAACAAAAAAAACCCCAAAAAACAACAACAACAAAAAAGAACGAACAACGAAAGAGGAGGTGGAAAATATTGGAAAGAAAATGAGAGGAAAAAGTGATTTCTGTCTGTTTTGTCCTACAGGCAGAAGTGCAAGGCGAATCAGCAGATCTTCAGGTGAATTTTTTAGTTATAGTAGATGAAGCATTTCGTAGGCCACTTTGACGGATTGTTAACGTTAGTTGGGCTGAGTGTGATTAATTTGGCTGCTCTGTAAGTGACAGGGAGGAAAAGGTTCTGCTAAAACTGAGCAGAGGTGACTCTGCTAGAATTCATTAGAGGCATAGAGCAAAGCATGGGTGCAGGGCTCAGAGCAGGGGAAGCACGAGGCACAATCATGTCAGCTTCCCAGCTGTGGTCTTTTGGATCAAAGGAAAGATGCTGATGATTTGAAATGAAAAGTTGGGAGTTTCCCTAATGTGAATTGGCATAGGGAGCGATTGATACGGGGTTGTCCTTCCTGCACTTCAGGCAGGGGAAAAAATGGATCCGGATGTGAGCAAATAGTACAAAGAGAAGGCAGAGCTGCTAAGCTACATATTTTTATGCAATTTTCAAATGTGTGAGCTGTCAGGTTTTAAAAATAATAATAATACAGGGTCATTCCTTGGCCTGCTAACAGATGTGTCCAACATTTGGATCCTAGTGCAAGGATTTTGCCTTAACCAAAATGAATACATCTAATAGATTGACAGTAAATCTCTCAGCACCGTTAAAATATAACTCAACTAATAAATGAGAAGGAGAAGACATCTGAGAAACTGCAAGTGTCTGTTTAAAATATATAGAGTTAATATCAGCAAATGGTGAGTGAAGTCAAAGCAATCTGAACATTCCTGCTTACCATTCAGCTCTGCAGAAACCGGACCCAAAGGCAGGTTCGCATCTTGTGTTAACACAGCGCGCAGCAGTAAAGCTCCATTGATTTCAGTCCAGTTATTACTGATTTTCAGCCATTTAAGGGAGAAAAACAGATCTCTCTGCTCTGTGTGTTTGTGTGGCAAAGGCAGCAAAGCTCACTCCCCCTGTCTCCAGTCACTCCAGAGCTAGAAACAACATAACCTATGCTACTTTGCCACTGAACAGTTGCTACTAACACCAGCATGCAAGCTTAAAGGGAGGTCACCTAATGTTTTCAGACAGAAGCAAAGTGGGGAGATGCACAATTAACTGTGAGGTGCTGGGAATAGCTGTGCAGAGGTTAAAGCTCTAGTGTCACAGTAGAAACAGACATTTGCGTTATTCTAATAGTACAAAGGATGCAAACCTCAAAGCACAGGAACAAAAATATATTGTACTATTGACTAACAGTTTTGTGCAGAAATGTAGCTGCAGGTTTTATCTGTGGTCTTTTCTGGGTAGCTGAGTTGTTCAAGAACTGAAATAATTATTCCATATTATTCTCAGTATATAATTCTGTAATGCAAACATCTCTAACTTGCTAGAAGTTTTTTATTCTGAACATAATAGTGGGACATAAACATACAGAACAATAGCATTGCACTTAAAATCAAGAAAACAGTCTTTACTATCACAAGGTTTTAAGCTGTGGAACTTGTTTTTCCTGCTCTTCCGTGATCTTCCATTTCTCTTTGAAATGGTCAGCCTCCTTGTGAATCCTTTAATAAGTGTTGGACTGGGGCATAGAGCACAGGATTTTGGAAATACAGGTTTTTTCAGGACTTGAGAGGGATCAGTCATGTTTACACTTTCCCATCCTCAGGAACAACCAGATGTGTTTAATTCCCATTCCTTGCAGGGTTTAGCTGCAGTGACTGACGAGGTAACTTCCAACAGAGTAACCTTGAAGATAAGGGGGGGCAGACAGCTGGGGCAGTAACCTTTTGCACCCCCATGATTAATCCAATATGGTTATGAATCAGAGCTTTTGGTCATCAGAGCTTTTGGTCATCAGAGCTTGGTTGTTCAGCATCTTTCTATAATTCTGAATTACTGCTGCCCATTCACCTGCAGCCTCAAATAGAGGGATGGATGGACAGTAAACTGCTGCAGCTAAAATGATGGAGAATTCAAAATTTTCTAGTTTTCACTGGTGAGTAAAAAACCATAATGGTTATTGAAGCAAGGAGCTTAGGAATTTGC
This sequence comes from Astur gentilis, assembly GCF_929443795.1. Taxonomy (NCBI): domain Eukaryota; kingdom Metazoa; phylum Chordata; class Aves; order Accipitriformes; family Accipitridae; genus Astur; species Astur gentilis. The sequence goes on from NC_064889.1 coordinate 21,111,254, forward strand.
AAAACGGGATGAGATCATTATAGCTCTAATTGAGCAAAGCAAATAAAAACATGCTCGGCTCTGAGCACTTGAATAATCCCAATCTTTCTGCCCAGAATCTAACAGAGGATTTAAGACTATGCTAAATGTTCAACATGTGAGAAGTTGACTTCTCAGGGTCTTGAGCATATGCTTTTTTCTTTTTTCCCTGAGTTAGGGCCATATGAATGAAAATTACATTTGTAGTTAGTGTCTAGGCTAAATCAAGCCACATGCCTCAGGGTACAAAATAGCTATCAGATGGAGACAGTGGTTCTCGTTATAGAATACTCACCAGAGAATTACTTTTCCCAGGTAAGTTCATAGTAGTTAATTTGGAAATCAAGCTATTAGGCTAATATAGTTAAGGATTTATTCTTTAACATGAGGTTTCAAAGCGCCTTCCTTGCATAACTTTAGTGACTAGAGAATGTTACCAAATAATGGGCAACAAATAATTTCTTCAATTAACTTTTCTTATTTTTACTGTTCCCAAATTCTCCGATAAGAGATCACAACTTTTACCAGCCTAGTGATTACTTGAAATAATTTGTGAATTTTTGCAGCAAATAGTTCTTGATCTGCAAGTCTGTTAGCCGACAGCAGCAAACGTTCCTCTACATGGGTTATGTGGTATAGTCAAGCCAGTCAATCAGAACAGGACTAGCTCTCTCCCTTTGGTCACATGTGACTTAAATTCATTTTCTAATGAGCAATTTCCTGAGTTGCCATAAATTTATAATGTGTGAAGGGAAGGGAAATTTTATTCCCTTTGATAACACCAAAAATTTGGTAGAATTTCTTTTACTTAATTTGGCTCAAACTTTTATTATAGCATGTCCCAACTTTTGATGAACACTTTTGTTTCTCCCTATGACCTTTGACTATGTCCTGGTAGTTATATAGAGCCTAATTCTAGTTAAAATAAAAATAGGTGTTGTCTTACTGGATATGGCTATGTTTACCTGGCTAAGCCAATTTATTGCCATTAGCTTCATGATCAATATCAGCTAATAAAACACAAATATCCTTTTGAAGCACACTGAGGGAAGACAAAAGCATCTTGGTAAGACTGACATGTTACCTCTTCTATGTTGAATTAACAGGCAAAAATGAAACAGAAGAAAATAAAAATAAAATAAAATAGCTCCTTAAAGAAGTGAGCTTACTACTGGCCTAAATGCAGATTTCAGTGGAAATTGTTATAACTTCCAAATATCTATTTTAGATCTGAGGAGAATGTAGATGTGGATGGAATTGAGAAATATTTACTACATTGACATTAGGCCAATAAGACTTTTTTAAAAAAATTTTAGATTGTATTTGTAAGTACTATATGGAAGTGTATTTCTATTTGTCCTCCTCTTTTACCTTTTCATGTGTCCAAAGGCACAGAGATGTAGCTTGCAGTTATTCAGTTATGGTGCCAAAATTAACAATCCAGCATTTCTTCTTTCTCCTACTTATTTTTATTCCATTCCATGCATTACTGTGCTTTGAGCTAGCGTGCCTGTCTGTGTAGCCATGCGGTAACCTGGCTTGAGGAACTGATTTGCCTGAAAAAGCCATAAAAGAGAAGAGCTTGGATTTAGTTTCTTTTTTGATGGGTAAGTTCCCTGATCCCATTCACCTTGCAACTATAAACAGCCATGGCACAAAGAAGAGGCAGCAGACTACATCTGTATAATCTGTTGCTGTGAAACCACAGTCACAGAAAAAATGGCTATAAAAAGATAATAATTTTTTAAACTAAGTTAAAGCAGTTTTACTAGCTACCTTGCTAGCTCTTCAGCTGGTGTAAATTAATGCAAACCCATGACTACTCATATATTATGCCACTGAGGTTTTGACTCAAAAACTGAGATGTGGTGTGGATCTTCCATGGTTAGATGCGAGTGCGGCTTGTGATTAAGATCATGGGAGCTTCCATTCCTAATAGGAGAAATACCCTATACCTAGCCATGCAGAACCATTCATAATAGTCTTCAGAGCTACAGCATTAGCTGCAGAGAAGCTATCACTGGTTGTGGTGAATCTTGGTTTCCTCAGCCTTATATACACATTATTTTAGTGAGATATTTTGCAGACAGAAAAAAGAAATGGAATATTAAGGTTAGTCATAAGTCTGTAAATACAGAGATTCCAAAATTTTATGAAAGCTAGTGCAGCTTCTGGTTTCCTCATATATTGTATGACTGCAGCTCTAAAACTTACCTAATGCAAATAAGAATCAATCTTCTCCAGAAGCAAAGAAATTGCACCTAATACCAGTTTACACTCAGGGTGACTAGAATAGCAGAACGGTAGCAATAGAATATTCTACCCCAAAGTTATGTCTGTGGGGCTACCTATTTGTCTCTTGGGAGATGAAGACTCAATTCATTAAATGGCACTGGCTTTGGAAAAAAGTGATCAATGGCCTATTCTCTTGGTCAGGCAGCATTTCTGGTGTGTCAGGGGAGGAAGCAAGATGGAGAGGAAGACAACAAGAATGGGGACAGGAGCAGAGTCCCAGTCACATTCTGCTCTGGTTTGCAAATCTCTAAAGCTGGACTAACTCTTTTACTATCAGTGGGATAAGTAACTCCAAATTAACATCTTTATATCTAGGAACTGATTATTGATCGTAATCCATGCACAACATCCATTTCACAAATAGGTGTGACTAGTTTGCTGATAAAAGACATTGTTCTATTGAGGCCAATTTACAAGTTTGGGGAACTGTGCCAGTTAGGAGCAGCTGAGAGTCTTGTGCAGAGTTTTTGGTGAGTTGCGGATGGGCCTGGTTTTGCAGTTAGGAAAATAATACAAATATGTTTTCAACGTAAGCTATCTCTGAAACATAAAACAGTTGCCTACGATGCCATTTTTCCATATCAACAGAATTCACTGTTTATACTTTATTGTGTCTGTAACGTAATGACCAGTACTGCATGTTTTATTACCCAGGCTATTTGAGCAGTGGCTTTAAATGCTCGCTTTGGTTTGATAACACAACATTTCATTAACATATCAGGATCGAATTGTTGTCTGTGTTTGTGGAAATGTATCCGGCTCACCCCAGAGGTTTTGAGAATTTGGCCACTCCCCTTTAGTCATTATAGAAAGAGACCTGCCAAGATGAGAAATTACAGCAGGAGGGTTGAATATTAGGATTAATTGTCTTGAACCAGTGCAGTGGAGCAGGTAGGCAAGTCAAATCGAGGTGGGGATAATGAGGGCCAATAGGCAGCCTTTATTGTCTTCTTTCATAAAGAAAAGTATTTAAAAGAAACTATTTCCCATCTTTCAGCACAACTAAAATTGGAATTTAAAGCTTCTGCTTTTTCAGCAATGGGAAAATTACAGTGTTCAATAAAGAGAGGATTTCTTTTTAAACAGGAGAAACCTGGTTGAACAAAGATCGTCTGTGGGCCATTAGCTATTTCTTTCTTCAATGGTAGCTTAGCACCAGTTTCTCCCTGAAGCTGATAGGATTGGTCTAACCTTTTAGACCTTTGATATTGATCTTTAGCCTTTTCAATTGGACATTTTTACTGTGCATAAACTGTACCTCCTGATTGCTTCAAACACTTAATTGTGCTGAAAAGTAGTAATTCATTAACGGTAATGGTAAAGTGGGCTAAAGAGGGGAAGGTAATATAAACTGTAACACAACAATGACAATCCGTTAATAAAGAGAAATGCATTGGATCCTTCCAAAGACTGAAGATTTTTGTTTAAAAGTGTGAATGGGAATTATCAACATGTAAAGCTCATCTACTTGTTATCCTTACTGCCTTCTGTCTTTGCTGAAGACTCACCAGACAGTGCTGCAGAGTTTCAGTACCTCTGAAATGGGTAAAGGTCCCAAACCTTTCCCTTTCTGTAGCAGCTCCACTGTGCCCCCATTTCAAAAGATTCCCATTGCTATCTAAAACTTAGAGAGACCTTCAAACACTCCTTTGTTTTGGCTTTAATCCTTTAACCAGCTGTTTGTTCAGTTGTCTCTCCAACATGGTTCCAGCAGACTGCTTTGTGTTTCCTTGTCGAGTTTATGTTTCATCACAGAAATATCACAGGCCTTTGAAAATAGAAGACATCCATTCTTGTGAGATACCGGTTCAAGGTAGTGAACAATCAGTTCAGATTAACTTTTCAGGAAATTTCCACCTTTCAGAGCCAAACTCTTGTGAGAGGTATTTCCAAGATTAGTGAAATCAAAGTACCAAAATGAAATTCTATGGCCGTAGCACACTATTTCTACTCTCTTCAAGGAAACTAACTCTGACAATAATAGGATTTTAGTCTAAGGAACAACTTAGAATCCAGCTTTGGCCCACAGTCTGGATAAATATTCTTCCACTCTACAGAGTCGCTAATATAGGAGATCTCTTTTGCATGCAAAATTTTAATCAGTAAATTCCAAAAAAGATTCTTCACCAATACCTTGGATGGATTCCAGGATGCCTTGGAAGGTATTTTAGCTCCTGTTTTCCATGTACACACATACAAAAGAAGTCTGATGAACTTTAGCAAACTCTCTATTTCCTGACCCTATAAAACAAAATGCTTGATGAATGCATTTGGCCTAGCATTATGGGTAACTTTGATGATCTAAATCTGCTATCCATGATGACAGAAAGCACTATTTTTTTCCTTTTTTTTTTTTTTTTAAGATTTATAGATTCTATCCACAAAGCACCTTTGTATCACTGTACTTGAATTCTAGCATCCAAAATGAAATTTTTATATACCATCTATCACTGTGAGCTGAGTGCAATGAATAGAAAAGGCAGCTCTCTATCTTACCAATAATGAAAGAGTACTTCACTTCCCAGAAGAAATAAAGTGGGAGACTACATACCTATTTCTTCTAGAAACCACTCCAGGATTTCACAAAGGATGTATATCAACATACTCACCTTGGATCAACCAAATACCCTTCAGCTCTGTATCTGCTAATTTTCCTGATCAAGCTCCTTTTAATGTACCTGTATTATGATGTCCCAGTTCTTACGATGTTTGGAACAGATTTGTATACACTTGAGTGAAGGAAGTGTTGAAGCCACTTTGAAATTCTGGCCTATTGTTATTATTGTGTTTCACATACGTTTAATTTAAAGTGTTTTACTTTACAAAAAGAGTGAAGTACAGTGTTCTGAATTCAGAACTTTTGTTTGCAGGACCCTGTAAATCTTATTTCTTTTCCTAAGTTTGGTAATACTTCTGATTTCTGTCTTGTGCCCATTTAAATGTAAGTAAATTTCCCATGGCTCTATGTGGACCATAAAAACTTGTGCGTAATACAATATTTGTCTTTACAAACAGTAAATTAGAACTGACCATGAAAAAAACCTGTAAACGTGCAGTCATTCCCAATAGCAAGCATAATTATAGCAACCGTAATGTAGTATAATGGTGTAAGTCAGAAACAACAGTACCACCATTAAATACACAAATGTTAACAAGATCAGACATCCATTAGTCTCTCATCTTTGCTACCTACAAAGAGCCTATACAAGTGATCTTATGTTAATACAGTGTGTACTACTTGGAAGGCAATACAGGGGAATGCAAGGTAGAGCATGAATTGCTGCAAAGATGGAATCAAGTTTTTGCACTACATAAATTCACTGCAAAGATCCTCAATACGTTAGGATATAACTTGTCTAAAGCTTCAAAATAACTGCATATTGTAAGTGAGGCAGCTTTACATCAGAGAAAGGATAGCTTTGTTTTTCCAGGAATTACTGGAGAAAAATTAAAAAAAAAAAAAAAAAAAAAAGAGACCAGTTTACATATATTCTGTAGAGCGTTGGATAATGCTGTTTGTCCATGCTTTCCAGGGCAACTGAGTGTAGCACATACACAACTCAATGCACTTAACAAAACTCCTTAATATCAACGGCAAAGCATCTAGGTGGTGGTTCTTCCCTCTAGTGTCTCACAGATAAGATTGTTGAATATTTTCTATGTAAGTACTTTTATTAATCTCTATGAGGTGCAGGCTATTTACAGAATATCCTTCCTGCAGCTGCCCAAGGGTTTGCATTGCCTGTTCTTTGAAGGGACACTGATGACAGGGTAATGCCACCTACGTAGCTCAGCGTCAGCCCTGGGATTTAGCTTTTCCTTTCAAGGATGCAAGGGTACTCAAAAGAGGTAAAAATGGGGCTTCGCAACATGACCTATTTTTGACAAGTAACAAGAGCAAACTCTTTACCAGACCAAGCTGCAGAGACTTTGAGCAGATGCTTAGTATTCTAGGAAATACCATTCTTTTTACAAGCAAACTATATTTATGTGAAATCTGTGGTATAGCTAATTGTCTATCTAGTGTACTTGAAATTCTGGGAAAAGAGGTGTTTCATCATAGTTTGATCTGAACAACAAAAAGTAGTGACAACAACTTGGTTGAAGTATTTTCAAAAACATCTATAGGTGTGAGGGCTTTTAAATTTCCTGTGACTTATTTTTAACTTACCTCATAGAGTAGTACATCATGAGTGACGTTTGGTGGGGTTCATTGATTGTCTAAGAGAGGTGAGCAGTTCCTCTGCATACAGATTTAGTATTTTAACATGGATTTAAGAAAGTTGCATTATTTTATTTCAAGTTCACACAACTTCTTTTCTCCTTAACACTTACATGCTGTGACAGAAACACCGCCTGCCTTTGACTGCGTATGGTCCCCTGTGGTTTATTTTTATTCAACAGTTTATACAAAGTAACTTTCTAGCTTTAGGAGACCTTCAAAGTTTCTTCTCTAGGCATTGGGGTCTCTGAAGCATCTAAGTCTGCAAAAGGAGATATTTCAGCCATCTAAGATATGCCCTAGGTTTAAAGGTAACTTAAAAAAAAAAAAGAAAGAAAGAAAAACTATAAAAGATTAGTCATAAGAATGGTCTAATTGGCCAGAAGTCTCTCCAGTGGCAGGGTGTTTTATTAACTGGAAGAGACATCACAGACAGTATGCTGAGATAAATCTGACCCGACTTCTGCTAATGTTTTCTAAGAATGGAATAGCAGGCTGCGAGGGAATAATTTTGCTGAATTTTTCTTCACAGAAAGTGAGGGTTGATTTTTTTCCTTCCCCCCCTTACCTCCCTTCCTGAAATCTTTTGTGAATTAATTTTCTATTTCCTGTGATCAGGGTTTTTCTCATACCTCATTCATTCTAAACATTGCATTGAAAAATGTCAAAGATTAGGACAAAGGACAAAAGAACTATGCACCTCCCATCTGGGCAGCATAAGTAATGACAGGGTCAAGATTGAAGTCCATGAATCCCTCCATTACCTCACTCTCCCACTTTCTATTTCATTTTTAAGGATGCCCTGAAATGTGAAGACTTCTTTTAATGCCTTATGAGAGTTACTGTGAGAAAGGTGATCAAAAGGACTCTGCTGGCTTGGGTGCCCTTTATCTCTGAGGAAGGTGATGCACAGCATCTGGAGATGATGGAACGCATGATTAACATTACCACAGAGAATGATTAATATCTTCTTAAAGCACCTACTTCCAGATTATCCATCATTTCATTAGAGTGAAAAAAAAGTTCTTTTTGAAAGGGGGCTGTGCCCCTGAACCATGAATAACTAACCCACCTCTTGACATGTTTACTAATTGAGTAGCAGAGTATGCTTAATATTATGTTGAACAAATAGTGGTGCCCCCTCTTTATGCAGAAACAAAAAGGTAGGAAAAGAACAAAGTGAATTTGAGACAGTAGTTTAATAAAGCAGTTAAATGATTTTCATTTCATGGAAAGTGTCTTTAAATATATTAACCAATGTTATTTTACTTTCCTTTTTTTTCTTAAAACACTCTGTGTATGTCAGGCTAGACTTTTTTTTTTTTTTTTTAAAAAAAAGGAATATTATAGTTCTCTGGATTATGTAATGTTTCAAAAATTATATCTTTCTCTAAATTCTCTTGGAGAGCAATGCTGTTCCTGTAGTATTGGAAGTGGGTCCTTGGGGGTATGTAAGGTCTTACATCAACATTCCGTGTTACAGTCAGGGACCAATCCTGCAAACATAGTGAAGAAAAGGCTTTGTGCCTATGCTGGCTGATCTGGTGCGGGTTACGCTGAGTTTACCAGTGCTCTGTAGCTGGTGATTCTTGAATCTAATTGAAGAGATGAGCAGGCTGCTGGCAATTTGTGGAAGGAAAACCAACAACTTTCTTTTTGTCAACCATCGTCCTTTTTGCAAGTGCCTGCATTCTTTTTGTTTTTGTTAATGGCACTGAACAGCTCTAAAGTTCAGATCAATATAGTGCTACCTTAGTGCCTTGCTCACATATATAATATCTTCTTTTATTAATCCTGTTTCCAGGGAAGTGTGACAGGCAGTGGTGATGCAGAATACTAAACTGGTGATTATTAATCACTGTCTTTCAGATCAATAATCCACTGGAACTTTTCCTTTCCCGATCCTATTTTTTTTGTCATTTTAAGTTAAACAGAAGTATTTATGTGTATACTGCTTGTGTTGTGTTTGTGTGTTTAATAACATGTGTGTCCTTCTGTTCAGCATCAGCCTAGTGCCTGCAGCTTTCGCAGCACCTTCTTGCTGATTGGAGACTGATTGCCCGAGGCATTCATCCCCACCCAAGGCTTTCAGGGGTGACCCTGAGACATTCATTGTGGATGCAAGACGGTAGATAATATGGCATTGCTGGTAATATATTGCTTGCTTGGTATTGTTGCCTGCAAACCAACAAAGGCAGGGATCACTGCCCTAAGAAATAAAGCCATCCGTAGCCCTCTGCCTTTGTTTGATTTCGGGAGCATTAGTTACATTATAGTGTGTTCAGATTCTAATGTTGGGAATTTGAGCTCTGGACGGCATCCCCTGAGTGTTGTGACAACAGAAGCATGAAAAGATGTTTTCTGAGAATTTTAGAGAATTCCTTGAAAACGATACCATGTGGAAACCCCACTTGACACACTCCTGACTTTTTCAGGAAATTACAGTTGGCTGCAGGAAAAAAAAATGAAGCTTTCTTAGTTTATTTTTTACATTTCTCAGTTTTTCACCTGCTTTTTTGTGACGTACAGGCTTTTCGGGGGGCAGGCTAGGAGAGAAGAACGGCTCCTTGAAAGCCACCTCTGGTATGACTATTACAAGAGACAATGAACTCGAACATGCTTCTCTCCCTTTCTTCCTCCAAAGATCATGAACTTGAAACTCAGTTGTGCATGCATGAAAGTTCTATAAACATTACTTAAACAGCAGCCAAAAGACCTTTGCCAGCTCTGGCCTACTTCTCCCCTTGTTGGGGCTCAGCACTCCCACTCAGTTGACTACTTGTCCTACTCTTTGCCCTCTCTGCTCTGCTGCAGTCGTCCTGGAATTTTCCTCTATGCAACTGCTGTCCAAACCAGCTGCACCCACTACATCTTCAGCAGTGGACCGAGGAGGGTATTAATCATATTTTTGAGGAGGACACTCTGCTATTTATCTCCCTGACACCTCCAGCGTTTGGGAGCCCACTGCTGCACACAGCCCATTGACTAGTAATATTACACATTACCGTGCTCCATTGCCTCTCCCTGCCCTCTTCATTGAGTGGCTGTTCAACAGTGGAGTTGTGTTTGTTCAATCAGACATAATTTATACCTTTTTTGTTCCTTCTGGAGAGCTCTTGCTAATTTTAAGTCCAAGCACTGCGTTTTCCATATAATTCTAGCTCCAGCATCACTGGAACTGAAGATGGTCAAATAGATCCGATTCCAGACTTGTTCAAACTTGTTGGTTTTAAATCACCAAATAGATGATTTAAAAACAAAGTGTCAAGGGAGATCATCTCATACTTACTTTAAAGATCCGAGTTTTATTGCATGTCTAAGAATATATGTCTTCTCTCTCTAAAGGGAATACCTGCAACAGCACATTGTACTGTGATCCCCTGGCTCTTGTCCAACATGCAAAGTCTGCAAAGGACAAGAGATTAATAATTCAGTTAATTTATAGCAAGTAGTTTTTTTGTTTTCATTTTTTAAAAGAAATTTATAGGAAGAGGAGTGGGTAAGGAAAGAAAGCTCTTGTAAGACTAAACAACTAATCATTCATCCTGGAGTTTGTTACCCTTTCAGATTCATCAAACTGTGTAATGAGAGCAGCTAGCTTAAGACCTGCCTAATTTTACATTGTTCAGACAACATAAAGAAACAGAAAGTGTTCTGCTACAGGATCTTTGGGAAAAGGATTACTCATTACAGGACATGGCAATTATTTCACATATGAGGGCCTAAAATAAACTCAAAATTCCTTTCTTTGTTAAAAAAAAAAAAAAAAAAAAAAGAAAGAAAAAATAAAACATGTTTTAGCTTATTTTCTCTGGGTGAAATTTCTGAGGGGTGTGAACTGATGAAATTTCTGGAGGAGTTAAGCCAGTTTAGCCCAGTTAAGGATTTAGCCCATCAGGTCCCAGCAAATGGCCCAGGGGATGAACAGATCTCTCTGATGCCAATCACTGCAGTATAAAAATACTCTGTATTTCATTCTAGCTTCTGTTCTCTCCACTCCACTGGAACTGCTCTTGCCAAGGTCTCTAGTAACCTCTTCAGGGCCAAATCTCAAGGCCATTATTCCATTCATATGTTCCTTGACATTTTGGCTACATCTGACAGACCTCATTATAATCTCTGTCTTGAAATCTTGGTTTAAAGACTCTGTCCTGGAACCTGTTCCTCCCATTAACTTTCTGTTTGCTCCTACAATGACCTTCTTGGGCCATTTTTTTTTCATATTTTTAACTCTTCAGGGCACTGTCCTCTGAACTCATCTTCATCTGTATCCAAATCATTTCCATTGTAATAATAATTTTGGCTTTTATCACCTCCACTACTTTCCTAATGGAGATACTGCTGCACTGCCTTGCCTCAGAGCAGCCAAGCCTAGACATCTGCTCATCTTTTTGACATCTCATCCCAGATGCTTTATCACCAGGCAAAATTAATGTGGGTAAAATACTTTATTACCATCTTAATCTCATATTCAAACGTGTAACCTGAATATGATGCCAACTGCACCTTCTTTTCCCCCTTGTACTTTCTTGCTACGTCTAGAACTTGCTTCTTGTTCTCCCATAACAACTCTCAAGTTCTGGAAATACCCACTTTTTTCCTTGTGTGTAAATCTAAGCTGAGCTGCAACCCCTCCTGAGGTGCAATTTGTGGAAGAATCTAGGTCAGTGGATGAGGTGGGCATGGAACAGGCCCATGTGGTTGGCATACAGCCCTGTGGGAGATATGGCATATATGCAATTAAGACAGAATGCTCTGGGAATTGTGCTGCTAGCCTCTAACAAACCTCTACTGAGCATATGCAGATGGTGATTTGCAGAGGATTATAATTTGGCCACATTTTGTTGAATATTCATGAGGACAGTGAACGATACCTCTCTGTCCCTGTGTTGGCCTCTACCACATTTTGAGACAGTCCCCCAATGCACATTAGTGGAGTTTCAGTAAAAGAATTCTAAGCCTTTCAAAACAACTGGTGTGATCATTTGTTCTTCCTGAAGCTTATTCTTAGAAATGGCTGAACTGTTCTGTAGAAGGTTCTCACTATTTTTCAGCATGAAGCAATAATAAACCCAACAGCTCCAACAGGCATTAAAAAGTTGTAGTCTACTGCAAACAACCTTCACTGTGGACATGCTATCACTCTTGCATCTCTTTTCAATATTTCTGCTCTGAATTAGTTCTTAAATTTGAAAGTGAGGCAAAAGTAATGGGTACTCCCTCACAGGAAAGCTCATCTTTTTTTTTCAGCTCAGGTGGAAAGCTGAGCATAGTTAGTCAGAAAATTAAGGCTCAAGGAAACATGTTTGTTGTAAGAAAGACAAAGAAAAATAAATGAGCTTTGTATTGTAACCAAAGTCTTGCATTATGTTTCCTGATCAACTGTAGACTTGAAGTCAGATTCCTCTCGTGCTCACTGGAAGCTTTTCTATTAACTTTAAGGGCAGAAACCTTCATCTTTCCACACCTCTGTACCCTTGATGAGGTTCATACTGACTTCATAGGTCTGGCATCAGCCTCTCTTGATTAGTGTTCACAAAGCCCAGAGAGATGATTTCATAGGACTGCAAATGTTTTTAATATCTAACTTCAAACTTGGTCCCGCTTTGAGCCAAGGGTTGGACCAGATGACCCTCCAGCATCCTTGCAACCAAAATTAGTCTATAATTCTGTGATCAGTGTTCTAAGTGGAAGCAACTCTGATGAAAACACACGTGAGATCCTAAAGGTTAAGAACAGGCATGATCCTAGTCTATCACACAGCAAAATAAAACAAGTTCATCTAAACTGTTTGGGGTCACTCGGTTACCCTTCTTAGTGAGGGGCAGTAATGCTTTATAGTCTGAACTCGGTCATTGAGGATCCTCTGATCCTATCTCAGACCATACCAGCAGGCCAGGCCAAATAAGACATTGTTATTTGGACTACAATTACCACAATCTTACCTAAACAAGAAGAAAATGAGAAGAGTTATCATTATTCCCAGGTCTGCTATGTATGAGTTCTTACTGGTTTTGTACAGAAACAACTAGAAGAAGGAACTATTTTTTACATGTCAGTTATTTTGTAATAGAGACTTTCATGACAATTGATGATAAAAGACCAGTCCACAGTTTGAAACTTTCCACTATACTTGGCCTCTGATTAAAAAAAAAAAAAAAAAGAAGAAAAAAATCAACCCCCAAACCAAAACCTGAAAACAAATCTGAAGGCAAAGAAAGCTTTATCATAGCTAAACAGATCACAGTTGGATAACAGGAAAGCTTTGCAGCTGGGCTGAGTTGGGTTAGCTGTGCAAGACAGGTGATCTTGTTTCAGAAGCAAAGGACAAGACAAGGAGCCTCTCTAGATTCAGGTGAAGAACAAATCTTTTGAACTCTAGGCCTATGCTAGCCTATGTGAAATTCAGATCTTAGGACTAAGTAAGAGCTGATTGAGCAGAACATGGGGCTTGTCTATTACATCCTCACTTTTTAATTAGATCTTATAACTGTATGTCCTTTGATCCTGAGCTGTACGTGACAATAAACATACTGACAATGGGGATTACATCAGGAATAAGTTTGGGCCACTGTCTTTTCCAGCTGAGTAATTTCTCTACACAAAAAAGTTATTCTGGCATGATCTGAAGAGGTTTTAAACGGAGATAGTTAAGCTGAATAAAAGGCTAATATGGATAATTTTGGTTTGGCATAATGGCAACTTACTCAAAGTTCATTAAATCCATTTCTAATTAACTAATTCAAATTAAGCTACTATTACACTGCAATAAACATGTCCACGTAGCTTTGTGAACAAGTCTAACTTTCACTTTAAATTCTCACCTTAAATTATGTGGATATAGCTTTCTAGCTAGCTGAGCTGAGTATTAGGCTAGAGAGTGTGACAGATGACAGCATCCATGAACAATATCAGCGTGCTGCCATCTTTAATTTTTTCCTTTCTTTTTGTGTCTAAATAAGACAGCACAGGAAAATCTGTTTATATAGTTATTTGCTGACAACATGTTGCTCTGCCAGATTCACCAGTTTTTAAGCATTCTTCACACCAACTTGCTCTTTGTGGAGCATTTTGATGTGTGTAGCTCTTATAACTGGAAAGCATTCACTGCCTTCCCCTGGCTACAGCTGTACTACTAAATTAAACAGAATCACCTGGTGAGGTCCTGGTGAGCTACGAGAATGGTCCTGGACATGTTTTTGCTCGAGCTGCCTGCCACCTTCCAAAAGCATTCTGGGGCATGTAGGAGTGAAGTGATGCAGGGTCTGTCCCTATTACCAGCCCTTGGTGGCCTCTGCAGAGGGTGGGAGAGAGCAGGGATGCTTTCATTGTATCATCCCGTGCTTAATGTCACCCTACAAAAGGATGCCCTGATGAAGCTCAGGGACAATACTGGCTAAATCAGCTTGCAGTCAAAGGATTTATAACTGAATAATTAAGCCCAGACTAACTTCAGGGCACTTTCCTGAATGTGAACAAAAGCTTGTGGATAGCACTATAAATTGAACCCACCTACCTGAAACGCTGCCAGCAAATCTGCCAAAGCCCCTTCCTGTGGAGACAAACCTTCTCCTGCAGGTCTTGTAAATGAATTAATTTTGTGTCTGTTGAAACAGAGTAAAGGTTCATCAGTAGTGCTAATATTTGGAATAACAAAGTTGTTAAGTTTGCTGCAATTCAATGTTGCCTAGTGCTGTTGGAGTTCACGGCTGTCTTGTAACACCCTTGTTTGCTAAGTTTGGCCCGCAGAAGGACCCGGGTGTGCCTTGGGGATGTAGTGAGGTGGGGTTTTTAATAATTGTTATTTTAATAAACATTTGGACTGAAGAAATTAATCAGTAATTTTTGAAAATAACAGCCTTGCTACCAGCGGGTAACTAGAAATGCAGTCTGAAATGTAGAGATGAGCTGCTTGGATTTTTTTTTTTCCTTTAAAAAAAAAAAAGAAAAAAGAAAAATCCCACAAGACTGTTGAACAATTACAGCTTAATTTACAAAAACACTTAAATGTATATTGTCTTGTGAGCCATTTAGTCCTATTGTCTTCAAATGGAAGCTTATTTACATGCTTAACTCTGAACAGCAGCTTAAAGGCTTTGTTGAATCAACCCCTGAGACACTAAGGAGACCTTTGAAAAAGTAACCATTGATAAATAGGTAAAACTTGGAAAAAAATCAAAGAGCAACAAATCTGCCAGTATGGATAGCACAGCAGAAATTACTTCAGAGTCTTGGCTAAGTCACCCATTAAGGTGACCACTTGGGAAGATACCAGGTTGAGAGGTTCCTTAATAGTACTTTATGGTAGGCACAGCATGTAGGGTCTGATCCAGCAGGTATTGGAATTCTTCATTTCTGGGTGGTTCAGTGACAATGATGGCAACAAAAGGAAGATAGTTCAGAAAAGAGATAAATAAATAGATGAGGAAGCTTGAGAGAAGGACTTATGAAGAATGAACAAAATGTGAACTGAGTAACACAAACCTGTTAACTGATGTCTACCACAGACCATGAGTACACCGTACTGATGCTGGAAGGGTGTAAGCACCAAGGCCAAAGAATTACTCAGGGCACCAAGACTCACAGTGACATGAAAAAACTGAAAAAGGGAAAATTGAGGTTCAAAGTCAGTGAGGTTGTGCTGGAAAATGCGTAATGGCCAAATGGATGAAGGACCACAGACGTATAGGTAGCTTTGAGGATTTTGGAACAAAGTCCAACAGGGCAAGGGAAGTGGAGGAGAGCTGCCTGCCTTGATGAACAAAGGAGGGGGAGCAGCAGAAGGAAAGAGAAACTTGCTGTGGTGTTTTTTAATAGCCAGACCCACCAACCTGAATCCATCACAGCCCTAATGATTAGACAATATCTTCTAGGGTGGTCTGTGACACCATCAAGCAGCTGTTCAAAGGAGTGTGTTACCATTGTGTAACACACTTAAACCTAGCCTGAGTAATGCAGTGTTTACCTGAACCAAGTGTGGAGTAGGAGAGCTGAAGGTGGTTGTCTCTTCCATACCTAGTACCTCTGCATTGAGACTCTAACAACCACCATGAATCAGTAAAATTATTTTCACTAGCTTTTTATTTAAAATGTTGGTAGCACCTTTCAAGCAATGACAGATCCCAAGGCCCGCCCCTCCTGTAGCTGCAGGTAATATCCTGATGTTCTCTATGTGGTGTTGGCAGGTACTGTATATTTTAGCACATTTTGACAGGCCTCTACAGCATCTTTGAATCAATCAAGTGCTGCTAAATCTAATAAAAAATTACCATTAACTTTTAAATAATAGTAAGAAAATTGTAAAAGGCGAATCGTACCAGTCCTGCTGTCTTGGCTTTAGGAAGATACATGCTTTTCTGCCAATCTCTGTATCTTCACAGGAGCTGATTTTCTTAGTCAATCCCCTCTGTGTCTGGGAAGCATTATTATCACTTTGAAAATAAGAAAGAAGTGACAGTTTCAGTTTGAGCACATAAAAAGGGGATCTGATGACACTGGGTGCATGAATATTTTAGCCTTATTGGAGGCCCAACTTGGATTGGATTTGCAGAGATATCAAGCATAGTTCCTCAGCTGTGGTGTTAGTAACAAGTAGTTCTGAAAACAGCAGTATTTGAGACTGAACTAATAGGAAATTGATATTCTCCAAACCGTGTTAAAAAGTGACTTGTCCTGGATCACTTGGGAAACCTGTAGCAGATTTGGGGATCAAAATAAGCTCTTCTAGATCACAAGTACCTATCGGCCCTAGTGAAATTCAGTAACCCTCTCCCTTCCAGACATATGCTCGTTAACTTAAAGTCCCTGTCACTGCAGTTTTATTAGTAGTAGTATGCAAGATTTCAACCTGCCTTGGGCAGCTCTAACTATGCTGGAAATCTGCCTCCAGCTGTAGTGCAGATATATTCAGTTGTTCTATGTATCAGGGATAATGAGGATTATTGCATGCCACTTTATTATACAGTCATGGATTTAGCAGGGGAAAGATGGGGAAACTGTTCACCCCTTTCTCCAGATGGCATCTACTGCTGCATGGACATGGTATCAGTTGGGTGACAGTGCATGTGTGTGGATTAACCTGCCTCTGGCCCTGATTAAGCCATAGCAGGATACTCTCTGCCCTTTTATGCTGAGGCATTTCATGTATAAAAAAAAGGGTCAGTGTGAGCTTAAGATTTGAAACGTCCATATGCAAAAGTTGGGAGAAGGCAGAATTGCAGGTTCTGATGGTAATGGAGATATTTCTTCCATCTTAGTACCCACACAGCAGTAGTAGCATCTGACAGTATCCCAAAGAGGAATGGATGTTCTATGCTGACAAAACAATGTAGTTGCAAATATAATTTCCTGATTTTTGTGCATGGCAGTCCATAACCTAAAAGTTTTCTGGTTAAAGGGCACCCTTTTTCCCTTCTTTTGTTTGCATTAGAGGCCTGATGTTGTGTCTGCTAAAAGAAAAAGAAAGGTTTCCAGTGTCTTAAAGAGATGTTGAATCAAAGCTGTAGTTCGCGTATGTATGCACATGTGTAGAAATTGCAATATGTTGTATATACACACATTATACTATCACACATATGCATTTGTATATACTGTTTACATGCATCGATGTTATGCTGTATGTGTTTTTATTATCATGGTTTGTAATCCCACCATCATTCAAAGTCTTACCAAATAGCACTGTGGGCAGCATGCCAGCTTCTTTCACATTCCTGCTAAAGTCACTTGGAATATATCTGAACGTGGCAAAACACATTTGCCAAGTTATGTGCATAAAAACATCCTTTGATCTTTCAGACTCATAAATATGTAATAAAGTACATGATTGCCCTACTGATCTGTCCTACATCAATCTTATGTCTCTTTTATTGATTCATCAAAATAAGATACGATCAAGGTACAAAAGAGTTAAAGAAGCTATTTATTTTAATGTTTCCTTGGAGAGTTTGCATGTTATTTTGAGTACAAATTATATATATAATATTTCATGAACGATGTTTGAAGCATTAAAAATCACCTCTGCACTTCAAGTTAACACAAAACTCTGGCAGTCAGCCATCTTTTATTTGCTTTTTTTCTTCCTTTTTTTAAAGGAGCATTGCAAGATGTGGTGTCATTTTTCTATGGCCATGCTTAAGATTTTTTCCCTTCTATTTTTAAATCATGTACTCAACTGGTATTGTAATCCAACTTTGAAACATTGAGGAAATCATACATTGCAATAGATTTAGTATATGGGCTGTTTGGATTGGGTAGTGAGTCTTGTCCAAAACCAGGGATTATCCTAATTTGTACTGAGGGTAAATTGAGAGCTGTGAAGGCCAAGGGAGGTATTGTAGGAATAATAACAGAGGTAAAAACTTGGCCTGAAAATATATATGATAGCAAGCCTTACCTCTGCCTTGTGGTTTCTGAGACGTCTTTAAATGGCACAGTTCAGACTTTGGCTCTATCAGGTGTGAAGCCGCTGAAGATGATAAAAGTGAAATGTATTTGGAAAGAGGAAAAATTATGCAAACCATAAATAGAGTGAGTTACATAGTGGGTAATAAAATCTACATTTTGTTTCACAAGGGAGAAATCAGGTGGAGTCCTTAAGTGTTTGAGCTGTTAGTCTTGCTTGCTGGGAGAGGAATGCACTTTTCCCCATGATGCCGCATCTACTGAGTTAAAGGACCATCTGAGTTTGCTTTGACATATTTAGTGCATCCAGCAGAGGCTGGTTTATGTCAGCCAACGCATTTTTCACAACCACTTTATGGCGCTTACTCTTTGGCGGTGTAGAAGCATCCAGTTCTGAAAATGTACTGATAATGCATGAAATAATTTCTGAGCAAGACCTGCCAACCAGGTAGCAGGCAGTGAACTTCAATACACTTCTCTGAAGCTGTAAAATATGGAAGAAAGTGACATGGGTGCAGAAGAGTTCACCTCTTTGTCAGGTTCTCTCCTGGCCTGCCATACGAGTTGTAGGGTCTGGGAAAGTGGAATCATTTTCATGCAGTACTTGTCATGAATCCACCAGTAACAGGCAGAAAAGGCACAGATTATTGTGTGATTTTATGATAATCAAGACGTTTAGCTGACTTGGAGACTGAGAGAGAAAAAAGAGATGCCAAGTGCTTTGTGATGTTTGGCATCTCCCCTTTGAGGGTCATCACACAGAAAACATTAATTAAGTTTCAAGTCATCTGACAATAGAAAATGTTGTCACCCTTTTCCCTCACCAGTGAGAACTGAGTCAAAGTGGCGTAAGCGACAGTATGGAGTGAACCACTGGCTGAGCTGGAAAAATTATTCAGACTCCTGACACTCAGTTCTGCAGTTTAGCCAGCAGAAAGCATTGGCTTTTCCTCACTTCCAGTCAGCAGCAGATTCTGGCTTCACATTATGCTAGAAAATGCTGTCAGTATAATAACCTTTAGAGATAGCAAGCCATATGCTGATTTCAGTCACGTGGATGTAACAAGAGAAGTAGTTTTGCACTAAGGAGGGAGAGCATGGCCTCTTCCCACCAGTCACACGCTGCAAAGTCCATATGAGGATTTGATCCATCTGGATATGCTCTCTTGTCTCCCACCCCGCTTCCCTGAAGATTGGTTGTCCTCCTTTGACCTCCTTCAGGTTCCTCAGTAGTTTGTGTTGAGATCCCTGCAGCTTTCCTGTAGATCTTGCCAGCATCTATCTTTGGTGCTGAGCCGCCAGAATCTCATACCTTCCCTAGCTGAGAAGGAAATCCCTTTGCTCCTCCCTCAGTCAGCCTCATGGATTTTCCTTGCAGAGACCTGCAGGTCAATAGCTGATAAAGCTCAGCACTGAAATGGAAAGGGAGGAAACTTTCCTGAAGCTTTTGTGCCAATCTATAACCTTACTCGGATCCCAAGTTTGTTCTGCTGTTCCTGGCCAGGTGGCAGCTGCAGTCTTAGCAGCTAGATTGTGCCTCATCTTTCCCTCTGATTACTTTCATCCGTGTAACTTCTTCACCGGCACCATTTCGCTGCGGATGTTCCCTCTGCGTGGTACAAAGCGAGAGCAGCTGCAAGGAGGAACCATCATGGCTTGTTTGCGCCAATGGGAAGCGAAGGCTTGAAACAGTTGTCAAAGTACATGTAGTAAATCGAAGCAGGGGTGGATGTGTCACTGCTGCCGTGTGCCAGGGTGATAACCTAGCAAGGGTGAAACAGCTCGAGAGAGCTGCAGCATGGGGGTGAGCCATGATCCCCGCACCTTTGTATACACAGCAGTATGAAGTGCAGACCTTCCTGCTCTATCCATGGCAGGGAGTTTTGACTCTCAGACTCTGGCAGATGAGCTGCTGCTTTCTCCTGATACCTGGTACTCCCTCAGCCCCTTAGCAGCAGAGTGCATGTCCTGGCACAGCTCGAACTCCCCAATGGCTTTTCTTGTACTCCAGTGGGCTTTGGGCCAGCCATTAGTGTGGTGAGACTCCCTACAGCCACCTGAGACACCATGTTGGGCTTTTGCCAATGATTATTGTTTCATCTCTTCTGTGTTACTGATGCTGAATCATCACCATTTGGTTTCCAAAAAAAAAATAGATTTGCTGATTGTTATTTCACTTCTATTTCTCAAACCTCATCTCCAAAGAATATTTAGGGTCAGAACATCTCCGTTGCCAGTAATGTGGAGGTAAATCGCTGTAGCCTCTGCCTGACATCCTTTCTGTGGGAGAAGTTGGGCTTCTGGGCTTTTGTTTATTATTAATTGAAATGTTTATGTTACAAGAAAAAAGGGTTGGAGGATTAAAATCTATCATTACATTTTCATTATTCAGTCAAGAAGGCAGGGAACTATTAAAGAAGGTTTTTCTAAAACACTTCTGGAGTCCACAGATGATAACCCAAACAAGAGCACGTAAACATACATGGCAATTAGGTACTAGAATGCTTTCTATTTCTCATTCTTTTAGATGTTGCAATTTTTATTTTAATAACTGCCCTATGTTGCTTTTTATTGTTATTTAGTATTTATCCTATTTATTTCACTTTTGGAAAGCGTTTTTACTAAACAGAAAACCTACTTCCTGAAACTTTCTTCCACTTTTCCCAGTGTAACCTTCAGCAAGAGTAATTAAAGCCAACAACTTTCGTTTCTTCTAACAACCTTAAAGAACCCCACAGGTGAGACAGCAGTGACACACAAGGAGTCTGGTTTAAGTACCTCAGATATGAGCCTCTGATCCTAGTTTAATATTAGTCACATCTTAAAATGAAAGAGGAAATTGAAACAGGTTTTGCTCCCATAATTGTTTTTTAAAACTAGCGTATTAAATCTTGGTGAATTATTTAGTAGGAATGATGACTCTGCACCTTTGATTGGTAGGTGAAATTTTCACTTTTAGCAGCTTTTCCCTGGCAGGATTAAATGCCAAGTTCTCGTCTCTCTATGGAATTAGTAAGACCCTGTGATGGATACTGTAGGAAATGAAACCGCAGTCGAGAGAACACTGTGGCTGTAAATGTTACAGGTTTGTTTTCATAAGTTTCCTTGGTAGACTTTTCCGTGATGCATTTTTCCAATTCTTACAAAAATTTTCTCTTTCTTCTCTAGCCTCAGAAAAAGACTGAAACACTCAGAAAGCTTAGGCTGCTCAATGAAAATATTCTAATTTATATCTGCTGAAACTGTGTTGCAGGGTTTGTTCTCATGTATGTGCTGCTAAGGCAGGGTTGCTGAGAAAAGGAAAATGACATTTTCTGGTAAAGTATTTGCCACCTTGTGGTTGAATGAATTCAATGGAGGAGCCTAGTACTGAGGACGGAGGGTGGTCAACGAAGGTGCCTCTGCTAAATATGAAACAGTAATTTAGGTAGTAGTTTAGGACCCACTGTAGAGGAAGTGGAGCCTCTAAAAGGTGATGTATTTAGTTTAGATATCAAAACTCACATGGCATGAAAAAACCTTTACCATGTCTCCCTCCACTGGCTATAGACATAGCCTAGATGACTAATTAAGACTTACAGATACATAAACTTACAGAGATGGCTGAAATGTGGTTGATGAATTCTATCCTTTGTGTCTGTGTTTTCCTCTAGGAAAACAAGAGGGGCAGGGGTGAGAATAGCCTTTCCCTTCCTACATGAAGCACACATTTTTCTCATGTATCAAAATTTCTGATTTTGGGGGCATTTGTACATAGCAGACCTGTTACAGCTGACCCTATCTTTATGCCTTAAGTTTCACTTTTCTGTTCATGGCCTGAAAGAGACAGAGGCATTGTGTTGGGCAATATCTTAAAGATAGTCTTTTTTCTGTCCTCTTTCCCCTACTTTACATGTTCATTCTGAATGGGTTATCACTATGGGGGTAATTTTATTAAGGAACCAGGGGCTAAGAGTAGGTTTGGAAAGGAAAAAAAGGATATGTTAAACTTAAAAAGTACAAATGCTGAGGGGAAGGAAATAGTTTCCCTATTTGCCCATCACTAAGTTTATGGAGGTGGGAGGAGTTAGAACACAATTAATGGGTCAGCCCCATTCAGTTAAACTTGAATTCATTTGGGCACTTTCTACTCTCAGATGGAGCAAGCAGCAGTAGAGGAAATAATTATGATATTCTTCTCCTTACTGCGACTAGGCATGAGTTAATGCAGGTTTCTAAGCTGCCTTACTAATAGCATGCATTCCAAAGGGTCTGTGCATGTTTCCAATTTAGAGCTGTAAATTAGATTTTATCCTCAACTTGGCATCCATAAAAGACATTCATGGAATACACCTGCATAAAGGTCCTTATTCATCTCTCTCATCCCTGTTTAGGGTTGCTTTTAGGCACTATAATATACTGCAGAACCAGACATTACCTGTGAAATCCAGTGCCCTGAAGAGGAAAAAGAATAATAGTACTTTATAAGACTACCTTGCAGCTTCACAGTCCTTTGCCAGTTCGACTGGAATTTAAACATATCATCAAGAAATGATGATGCTTTGATTACTTAATGTATCTGGTTGTATCTTTGTTTAATCTTTTTTAGGCCTTGAAAAGGAAAATAAGATGGTTTTGATACAGAGGATTGGATCCACCCTTCTTGCTACATTATTTATACCACGCTTATCAGAATGGTATCAGAATGACTTAAAACATGTGTCATTTCTCTGTAGCTTCTCTACATGTCTGTTTTCTCCAAAGTTGTTGTTACAAAAATTCTTGCAACCATGGCCTTTAATGAGACTAACATCAGCTTGCTCTACCTGCTGGAAGAAACATGTATTCAGATGGCAGTCTGCAGCATCATGCTCCGTTTTCACTGGTAGAGGAGCATTGCTGTCATACGGGCTCTGAGCAGGGTGGCCCCTATGTGGCCGCAGTGATATGACTGAAATCACTCTTCCAGGAAACCTTGTAGTATCTCTCCCCTCAAAGCAGTTATCCCAGTCCATCGGTGGGGTTGTTATCACTCTGTGCCTATTTCTGGTGTAGCTGTCTGCTCCTGGATGCTGTTGCAAGCTCACTGTAATTACAGTGGCTGATGTCCCAGTGCTCAGAGAAACCTGCTTTAATCACAGTCCCTGAGCTCAGGGAGAACCACAAGCAAGCCTTTTTGAGCATGTCTAAATGATCTGGGATGTCCTGTGCTCTGTGCTGGTCTGCTACACAAGCTGAGTGTCCCAGCAAAAACAATCTGCATTAGACTGCATCCCTGGGACAGCACGGCATCATCAGCTCATTACTCTGAGCTATGCCCATCAGATACAATCCATCTTCAGAGGAACGTTTTTGGCTCAGGGGGTGAATTTTCTGAGATCTGTGTGTGGGTTTCAGCCACATGGTTCCTATTGACTTTAATGGGAGTCACGCTGCTAGAAACCCATGCACTCCCCTTGGGGTTACGCTCTCCCCTGATGTGTGTGGACTGCTCCACGCATTAGCTTTAAGGGAGAGAGTACACCTCTGCCCTGCCTTGTCAAGAAGAAACCAGGCCCCCTCTCCACCCTTACCCCCACCCCTTTGGCCTTGTGTATTTATGGATAAGCAACAATGGAGACTCATTTCTATGGTAAGTTAGCAGGATTTATACTATAAATATTACATTACAAGGTTCAGACACGGTGCTATTTTTGAACATATCCACACCTTGCTGCAGATCAGTGTGTCACTGAAATATTTCCTTTGAAGAATGCGTTTTTGAAACACATCATGAAAATTCTAGCATTAAGATTTCTCCATTTGTGCCATCACAATGCATGTCAAAATGTCTTTATTAAAATAAGATATTAAAGAGTTATAGGTTTGACTTTGGGAGGAAGGGATTCTACAAGGGATTCAAAACAACAGGCAGCATAGCTTTAATTGAAGGAGACAATGTTGTCAGTATACGTGTTCCTACAGTTATAAAGCCCAGCAGTATAGTATTCATCAAGTCTGATTCCACCTGACACTTGACTGAAAGCATTTTGCACTAATTTGCTTTGTGCTTGTCTAGTAAATCTAAAAAGAATGAGTGAAGGGGTGATAGGTGGCCATTAAACAGAATAAACAGCCTCTGGCAAGTGAATGAGTTTTACAGACTTGTTGCTTTTGGGAGGGGGAGGGTGGAAGGGGAGAAGATTATAGGTCTTTGAATCAGCATGTGGCTGCCTCTATCACTCTGTAATCACAACTGTTTTCTTTGGCCTGGAGACCCATGCGCACCTCCAGAGAGGCTACTACGGTGAAGAAGGAAGCTCTGCCCCCAAACCTCTGCAGGAGAGCCCTCTAGACATATGATTCATATTCCAAGTGTGATAGAGGCCTAAATGGCAATTATTTTATCATATAAACACCAGTGAGATAGATTTCAGTCTGGAGCTGATTGCTTTCCTCAGATAATCCTTTTCAAATTTTCCCCTACATAAAATATAACAGCTTTAGGGTGTTTTCAGGTCCCCACTTATGGTTCAACTTATGGTAAAGACCTTGGGCTTGTTGTCATCTTTGTCTAACTTTGCTGATAGCAGGCAGGAAATAGCTGTGTAAAGGCAGGAGGGGGTAAATAGCTGACTCTGTGGTCTGTAATTGGTTCATAGTTTTGGACTGTGAAGAATAGAAAAGAAGGCAGAGGAGGGCTGGAAGACAGCCTAACAAGGAACACATGGGCATCTGAAAACTAAACACAGCTGGACCAAGAAGTACATTTGACCGCCCGTTCCCTGCTCTCAGACTTCTTAGCATTGTTGTTACTACGGGTGAAGAATATATAGCACCGGATTTCAAGGGGGTGGATGGGAACTTTGCTGTGATAAAAGGCTAAATATCATGACTAACAAGAAATCAAAATAAAAACTTCCTTTCTTCATGTACTTATTTATTTAGTTACTTGCTTGCTTAGGGTTCTCTTATCTTGGCAACCCCATTGCTGCAGTTTTGCTGGAGGATGGTGCCAGCCACAGAATATCAGCGTTTCATTCCCTGGAAAAGGATGTTAAGCTTCAGGGGGTTTCTTTTTGCTTCCCCTTTTCCTTATCGTCCCCTCCCTTGTTGCCTTCAAAACACAAGTGTGGGTAGAAAGAAGCTCATGGACTGAGAGGACATAATAAGCCTGGAAAAGAGGACAGCGTAATGAAAAACTCTACCTTTCGATACAATGTCAAGAGAGGAAGTTTTAATGCTCCCCCTCCAACCTCCCCTTGGAAGGTGGGAAGAGGGATCATGCCAACCCCAGGTCATGCACTGAAGCCAGGCAGAGGCTCTCTGCGGGATTCATAGATCGCTTCTGTGTCTGGAGTAAGTCAGCTTTGTTTTGGCTGCTTCTAGGACAGGGGAAAAGCTTTTCCTCTCAGTATCCCTGAATTAAGGGCTCTCATTACTTGGACCTCATTAAAATAATCTACTTGTGTCGTGAGGAAATGACTGATTCCCTCCACCCCTTTCCTCTCCCCTGACTGATATCTGCACAAATATACTTTTCCTTTCTAAATTAAAAAAGATCTTGCTGCTGCTACACCTGGATATTTACATTCTTTAAGGAAAAAAAAAAAAAAAAGCCCTGAAAACCCTGACTGCAGAACTGCCATTAGTGTTGATTGTGTCCAGCAATGCACAGTCCACTTCAAGAAAGGCAACATCCTCTATTTTTTAAGCCAAATGTTGTGCACCGCAGCAAGAACAAACAAGAGTGACTTTCATCCTTCAAACACTGAAGCAGCTTTGCAAAGCCTGACATGAAAGGGCCTCCCTTGCTCTCTTGTCCATGTAGGCCTGGAAATGGAGCTGAAATGGCTAACAACATTGGTAATAATAGGGGCCTGCCTGGCATCAAGAGGTGAGCCGAAAGACTTCAAAAGCTGGCTTGAGCATGGCTGCAGGAGCATTTGCTCTGGGATTCAGGCTCCAACTTTTATTCTTTTCCTTTGAAGAGCTTACAATTGGGTGGAGGGTGGAAACCAAGCATTTTTGACATGAACTCTGCCATGGAAAATTATGAGAAAGACAGAGATGAAAAGGCATGTGTCCTGATTGTGCTGGGTATTTTTTTATTTTATTTTATTTTTAAAAGTCTGCAAAACAAGGGGCTAGCAGTACTATAATCATTGATCCTGAAAAGGTTCTTCAGAGATTAGTGCTATCAGTGCAATGTGAACCTCAAGGCTGAGAGGCAGAGTGGAGGAGAGAGACCCTTTTGCACTAAAATAACACAAGCTTTTAAAGGAATGGTGTAGTACTCTGCTGGGGGGGGGGGGGCAGAAAAGGAAAAAAACCCACCACCTGTCCTTGAAAATAAACAAACAAACCAAAAAATTAATGGGAAGCTTGGCTTAACTCCAAATTTTGCAATCACTGGAGGGTCCCAACTGTTTGAGTGTAGATCCCCCTGAGCACCCAGACTCCTGTTTGTTTTGTAAGTTAAGATTACTCTGCAGGGCTCTCATGTTGCTCTTACTGCCTATAAACACACAATAATTTCACTGAACCTCGAGAAGCTACTGGGGATTTACTTTAGTATGCGTAGCTGTATGGATATCTATGGGATTACTAAATGTTTAAACAAATTAGCCTTATTGTTTCATCCTTTTTATTTTTGGCAAAGCTTCATTAGTATCAAATACGCAACAGGCAGGCAGGCAACATTGTGAAAGGTCACCTGTCATTTCCTATTGCAGCACTCTTTTCTGTTTGTGTCAGCTTTGCTAACCTTTAATCATTGGGGCAGTAGATAAGGAAAGGAGGGAAACAGAAACTGGTAGTTAGTAGGAAAATGGGAGGGAAAGCAGGTTCACGTGTGGGGACAGGTGGCCATTCTCAGAAGGAGACCTGCGAGACCAGACCTGGAGTGAGACTTGGAGAAGTGCAGAGTGGGAATGTAAGAAATAAAGAGCAGGCAGGAATCGGAGAAGGATGGGTTGGAAGGAAGGAGAGCAAATGGCGGGGAACATCCATGGCTTCTAAGCCATCCTGTTGTTTCTCCTCAGAGCCTGGAGTGGGAGCAGAGATTTGTGCCTGCCATCGCTGCAGTAGCTGTCAATAGAGATCTGCTCACTTAAGTGTCCCATTTGTCCGGGTTGCTGCCCTACAGAGAGGGTGCAGTCTTCTGCTGACGCTTACTTCCAAACTCAGGTAGTAATACATCTGCAGGAACAGTGGGCAATGGGGAAGGTGTCCTGCAACAGTATATAGATGGAGAATCATTATGTAGATGGAGGATCACTGCAGAGCCTGCACAGAGGCCATTGAAATGAATGCAAAGAGTTTGTTGGACATTAGAGCTCTCGATAGCTGAATGAACACTTCCTTAACCCCTAAGCCACCCCCTCAGACGTTGTCACTCTAAGCCTGTATCAATTTGACATTTTAAGATGAATATTCTGTTTAGTGGCTCTCACTCTGTACTTTTGGCACTTTCTAGTGGTCCTGAGTGCTCCTTCTGAGAACAACTTGTTTTTCTTCTCTCATTTGTAATCATACCATAAGGGAACTGTGTATACACAGTACACTTACCTATTTTTCTCTAAGTGGGGAGTTGTGGAGTGGTTGCTGTATGTGATTGCCTGTCAGGCATCAATTAGTGATCCATTCAGAATCTCCGAAGCTATGATCCACAGCCAGGAGAGAGTTTGAGAACACTTGTTTTGAATTATCCTGCATAAATCTCATGTCATATATTTACAGCAAAATGAGATCATATCCCCATGTCTTTTAAATATCAAGACATCCAGATATGCCTGTTTGTGAGCAAGCAAAAACAAAGTTATAGTGAAGCTTTTTCTGTAAAGCAGTTTCTGTGACAGTATATCTTAAAAATTAAGATACCCCCATCTAAAATATGATTTGCTTTTATGCCTCAAATTACAATGACATGAGTGTTTCTGTTATTAAAATAAAAACTTAAACTGTTGGTTGCTGAGTTCTTAAACGCATTACTGACATGAGTCTTTCAGTTGCTATTTCCAACCTCTTTTCTCAATGCCCCAAAAAAGCCACTTAGCATTTCTAAAGCCCAGCTTGCTAGTCTTTTGCTGTTGCTGAAGTTTATGTGTTAAATCTTTGAATCAGTACTGATAGTTCTTAACTAACCAGTTCTCAAACTTTAGGGAGGGACCAGAAGGAGAAAACAAAGTCCCTGAACTACAGGGACTACAGGTAGAAAGTAAGGCTATGGGGGGCTGCTAATGTGCTCTGAAAGCTGAGTGCTTAAAGCAATCAAAGATAGGGAAAGTCTAAAATATATTTTCAAAAACAATCTTTTAATTTGCAAGGACAAGGAAAAGGGCAGCCCTTGGTTGTATTGCTAAGTTTAAGAGATTTGGAAAGCACCAAAGCAAGAGGGAATCCAGCAGCAATTCCCAGGGCTCCCAGCTCACTCACTAGCTGACTTGATGAGCCTCTTTGATCTGGTATTGACATCATATCAGATCTCTTGCATTGTTTCGTCCACTTGCCAAAGCCAGCTTCCTAGAAGCGAAAATGTGCGTTCCTTTCCTTGGGGTAATTTGAAACATTGACATAAAACAGACCTCTCCCTCTTCTGTGGTCTCCCTTTCGAGTAGTTCCTTCACTAGTGTCTCCTTAAAAACACTTGGAGGTCAATGCCAGGTTCGAATTGTAGTGTTCTCATCTATTGTGAGTGATGCGATGATTAGGTATTAAGTGTATGAATACCAAGAAGAGAAAAGAGAGAATATATAAGTTGGTTTGGGAGCCTGGGATTCACAGACATCCAATTTTTACAAGATACCTTGTAACATAAACATGGGCTTCATGAACCATTTTTGGCTACTCATAGAGTACTATACTACACAGAATACTCAATACTACACCGAATACTCAATGTTGGTTCAGTGATACGTGGAATTTGCATGACAAGAAAGAATTGAGAAGTCCCCAGTACAATGTAACTCGTGGAAAGAAGCCTATGCAAAAACTTTCCTCTTCTGTCCACAAAGGAATATTTGACATTGGGAATAAATGTATAAGCTAAGTTAATGGCTAGCTCAAGAACCATATCTGCACAAGTGCCAAAACAGCATGGGAAATGTGCTGCTCTGTTCCCAACTGGGCATTCCAGATCTACTTGTTAAAGAGCACTCAGGCCCTCTTATGTTCCCTAGACTGTATTGCTGACCCTGGTTTTACATGATCCAGCAGTATTAGTCATATTTAGATTCCAGATTCCCCACCCCCCCCCATTACTGGCTGCCATAGTCCCTTTGTGAGGATACTGGACAAATAACTCACATGAATTATTAGTGTCCAGAATTAAGCTACCCCATGCAACTGTGCATGAAGAGACTTCTATTTTGAGTAGGAAATACAGGTACTTCAGGAATGTGGGGGCAGTGGCTAGATTTCTTATACTATCCTGGACATCAGTTGGCCAAGACTTTTCTCATTTGTTGGTGTGTACTTCTCCTTCTTTTAGTCATCACTACTAGGGAGGACATATGTCTGGAAAGATAGCATGCCACTGCTTTAAAAAGTTATAATGGCAAAACTGCCCTTAACCAAATGGCTAGCCATTAATCTTGAATACAAGTGGATTGAGTATCAGAAGGAAAAAAATCTTTGTTGGAGGTCAGGAGAAAAGGCATCCAGGTTGTTTGTGAAATATTAAAAGCTAGAGTTCACTGAGCATCTATCTTGTGCATTTTAATTATGTCTCCGTGAGCCTGAACTGTGGGGCCCTCAGCAAGCCCTACTCAGTTGTGCTGGCTCACAAAGTTCAAAGCTAGGTTGTAAGTCGTTTTTATTTAGCGCCTACTGACAGCAAGTGCTGTAGGTGGAGAAACATTAAGTACCACTTAAATCTGTTCCTGTACATCTTGTTAGAAATATACTGGAGTGATACTCTGGTTCTGACTTCACTGAGATCCATTTGAAAGTCCCCCTTGGCGTTTTCTAACACAAACCTGACTATGCCATTGGAGGATCCTCAGCTCCCCTCCAGCACTCAGTAGTTACTGCTCAAATCCAAAATCAACACACCACAAAGTCAATGCTACCAACTATTGATTCAGAAAACCTTGGTATTCTTGACCGTGTCAACACAGAAATCAAGGGCTGGCTCGAAATCAGAAAATATGTCTAAAACGGGCTGCTGAAGTCACACATAGCTATGCTTTCTGAGAGCACACCTCAACTAAATGGAAGTGCTCAAGGTGCCAGGGTTGGGACACATGGACAAAAGCCTGCTGGTCTCTATCAGGACTGGCTCCCTTTCAAAGGTAGCGTGAGTTTTATCTTCGGCTTCCCTGGGAAATTTGTTGAAAACCTTAGGAAACAAAATAAAATACCAAAGATGGGCTTTTCTTGAGTGAGTCTGTCTCTAGAGAGAAAACAATCGCTTTGATCAGAGCACTTGCCCAAGCCCGCTGAAGTACATTTGCAGCT
Organism: Astur gentilis; assembly: GCF_929443795.1. Taxonomy (NCBI): domain Eukaryota; kingdom Metazoa; phylum Chordata; class Aves; order Accipitriformes; family Accipitridae; genus Astur; species Astur gentilis. The sequence goes on from NC_064889.1 coordinate 21,141,606, forward strand.
CACTGAGATAGTCTTGGTGCACTGCCTAATGCAGTGAAATGTAGCACAAGTATTTGTTATTGCAGTGAGTATCAAAGGAGGCAATAAGGCTTTGCCACTTGCTATAAAGTGTTTCCATGTAAATGGAAATGAATGCTACAGGGGTCTGTTCCTCTCTGAATGCACGGGGGAACGAGGCGCTGAAGGGTCGTTTTCATTATACCATTAATGGGGCAAGTTATATACTTTCTTTTTTCCTCCGTCCCTCTTCAGAAGCAGGGGCTTGAGGCTCCTTCATTGGGTCGGCCATGCAAAGCTGTGTGTTCCCTGCCAGCCAGGGTAGTAAATCCCACTGTTGTTCTCAGATGCCGGCCCCGGGCCCAGCAGAAATCCATCCCTTGTCATCATGCCAGCTGTATTTTCTCTGCGGGGAGATGGCAGTCACCCCTTTGATGAGGAGGGGCAAGCTGTAATGTCTAGCCAGAAACATCTACCATAAACCATCGCTTCCTGTTATGACACTCATGTGTCTAAACTTACTGATTTATTTAGGTCGAACTGTCTAACCTGCCTGAGTAAGGCTGGAATCAGCAGGTACTAAGTCATGTAAAATAGGAAGCACCAAAATACAACTTGCAGTATTAGATCTTGGAATGCATTCCAGTTTAGTTTTATTCTGTAAAAACTGTCCTACACATTCCCCAGAAATACCTTTCACGTTTTCATTTTTTCCCATTTCCATTTTTTCTTCCATTTTAAAACTTATTATTAGTACTACTATCATCATCTTCTTACTTGGCCATAGCTTTTTAAATTTGTGTATTTCCCTGATCAGAAGAATAGAAATTTTAGAAATTGCAAATCTGGAACTTGGGCCACCAAGGATAAAAGAGAGGGTATTCTGTTTTGATTTATACATCTGTCTTGATTAGGGAATTCTGTCTTTGTCTGGAAGCAATGTGATCTGGTTGTTGGAAAAGGGGAGACAGACCTTGGGAACACTTGAGTTCTTTCCCAGTTCTGTCACTCAGCTTCTTTACACCCAAATCTCCCCTTTGGGTTTATTAGTGGGAATAAGAACACCTTACTAGCTTGCCCATGTGTTGTGAAACTTAATTTATATTTCTAAATCTCTTTCAGTTTATCACACTGGAGAGCTTGTATAAGTACTGATTTTTAAAGGTGTAAGGTACTTTTCCCTCCTATGAACATTAATTTCGGTTGTACACATTTAGAGTACAGTCACACAATACTTCTTTCTAGAAAACATTCAGTTTAGAGATTTGTTATGAATTACATCTTTACACCTGTAAATAATAATATCTTGTATGTGTGAGTATATATGCATGTGGCCATATATGTCTGTATATATTTATATATGCATGTTTATATACACACACAAGCAAGAGAAGAGGTAGTCTTTCCAAATAGTCTGGAAAATCTCTGGGACTCCCCAGCTGTCAGTGCATTACTTTTATTTAAAGAAAACTTATGCAAAAAGCTTATGTGCAGTCAAAAACTTCCCAGCTCTAATTAATATATATATGAAGTGTAAACAAATCATGAAATATCTTTTAGTGCTTAATACATAGAAATGTCCTGTGTTGATGCTAATGAAAAAGTAATGCCTGGTATATTTCACATTGCAGGGCCCGGGGACACAGATCCATGGAAAAGCAATTCATACCAAACTGCTTTACAAGTGCAAAAATTCTGTTAGCCTTAAGCTACAGCGCTATATAATTGTACAGGGGGGAAAAAAGCAGAAAAAAATCCAGCCCTCCTCTGCCCTGTGTTTGCAGCACAGTCATTTATTTCAAACTCTGGTAATGGGTCATTCTCTCAAAAATGATGACACCAATATTTTAGCAGAAAGGATTTTTAATCTACTATGTTCTCAGTGTAACTTAGACAGCTCGTTGTTACCTAACTGAATAGTCTGTCATTCCAGCTGATTCTCAAGATCTGATCGTTGCAAGGGAAGTTAAGGAAATGTGTGAAGACCATGAAAACCTAACCCTCTACCCTGGAGAATAGTCTCTTAATTGTAATAGCCCATTTAATCATTGTGATTGTTTAAAATATTATGAACAGAGGGAAATAAGGAAGATAATTGTGCTTCAGCAGTCACAATCTTTTGTTACCACCTAAGCTTATTGGAGATTTAGCTGTGGATAGTCCCAATACTTCCTTCACATATCAAGTGGCCTTAATTATGTGGGCAGCTAGAATCCCTCTTGAGAGAGAGTCTTGGATAGCAAAACAGCAGGTAAGAAATGCCTCTTCCTTACTTCTTTGTTTCTTCCCAGTCCCCTGTAGCTAAGGCTGCATATGTGGCTGTCTCTGTGACACTTTAAATGTGAAACAAGTAATTTAGTTGAAAATTTTCTGTTATTTTTTTTACATGCTTCATATGCTGGGTTAAAATCCATTAGCATATAACAAAAATCGGAGCAGATGTAGTGCAACAGATTCCTTAAGGGAGTCCATATTTTTACATATTTTGTAATAAGGAAACTGTCACTCCCAGATGGTATCTAGCTAATACTGGTGGTTTGCTTGCTGATAACATACTAAAAAATAAAATTAATTGTATTCTATTTGATGACAATGAAGCCATTATCATATATAATTCACTCTTAAAGGAAACGTCCAAATGATGGTCTCTTGCAATAACTAGGCTTTTTTGGTCTCCATGCCTGTCCCTTCTCTTCTTCTTCTACGTCAAAAATTCTTTCAGAATTTGTTGCAGCAGAAACCTCCAGCTGCAAAGTGTAACAGCCGTTCATTAGCAAAGCTGGAAACCAGTGTTAATTTGTACAGGGAATCTGGGCCACCAGTGCCTCAATACACTCCCCATAAACTTCGTCTTTTACCAGTGGTTCTGAAACCACTCTGTTTTAGATGTCACTATTATTTATCATAGCAAAAGGAAACAATTAACCTTATCATTGATGCCACTGAAGGGTACCTATTTGGTAATTGGCTTGATTAGCTCAGGGCTGATACTTGGTGTGGATTTGAAAATCAGGGCAATGCTTTGTATCCAGAGTCTTAGACAAACACTTGACACTGATCTGTAGAATGTGTTCGGTATAAAGTTAAAAACTCTCAAAATATTAAAAAAACTTCCTGAAAACAGATTTTTTCTGATATAAAACTGCTCAACCGCTTCCTTTTTAGGTGAAATACTCAAGACCTGTTACAGACTTCTCAGTTACAACCTGATGAGAGGTGAATGGTTGAGCTCACAGCAGTTAAGGTTTTTGGCAAGGTTTATTGACATGAGGTACAAGAATGAGGAGCTCAGAAGGTCTTTCCTCTTCTCTTTCTGTCCTACCACAAAAATATCCAAGTTTTCAGGAAACCCTTGAAGAAACTGCCCTTGAAGTTGAGGCAGTATGGTAAAAAGCAATAGGAGAAGAGAGGTTTTTTCCTTCTCAAAGTTGACCTTGGGCAGGGACTGTTGGCCTTCCTGACACCTCCTTGGGACCACAGCACTGGCTCCCCAGGTCAAAGACAGTGTGTAGGTGTTGATACTTGTCTGCAGATGGGAAAACTGGAACAGAGGGGTAAAGTGACTTTTACCAAGTCACAATATCACTTAGTGCTAACACAGTAATGCCTGAATTCCCACTTCAGTGACCTGCCCACTGCATTAGCACAAAGGATAGAGTGAAGAAAGGAAGATATTTCTTCCAGTGGTGTTGGGTGAGGAAACACAAAACTATCTAGCTTTGCGATATAGCGGGGTTTACAGGACTGACTAGTTTAAATAACTATTCAAGCAAACTTCTAACTTGATAATAATGACTTCCTCATCTCTGAATGACTGTAGAGAAATACAGGACTGTAGAGAAATACAGTGAGGCATACTGTCTGAAGGGTCTAAAATGTGTCTGGCTGTGTTCATTCTAGGTTATTTATGCTTTTTTTTAAATTTCCCTTCTGGCATAAGCAAAAAGTGATACGAAGAGGAACAGATGACTGCTGTTCCAATTTGAGATTTGGTAGAGAAGGACAGTGTTGTAGCCACATTGGTCAGAGGATCTGGGGTAGTATGGGAAGTGATTTCATATTCTCTGAGGCTATTGCTCTAACTTGGGAACTCACAGCCAACACAGTCCCCTGTGAAACTGCCTGAAGTTATTGGCAGACATTGCAGAGGAAACAGATCTCTTAACTTACATGTAATTTTGAATAAAATACTATTTTATTTTAAAAAATGACAGATCAAGGATTGAAAAGTACAGTGTAAATCTTAACAATCTCTAGTCCTCTGTCCTGTTACAAGGTTCTTAATAACCAGCAAGCATTATTTTATTTCATTTTGTCTTATTTTATTTTGCTTTCTTTTTTCCTATTTTAGAAATGAAACAGCCTTGTGAATGTAATAAGAAGGTAGTGAAATTTCAGTCCCTGAGTGGAATTTGTCCTAGGCTTTCAACTTTTGTTTCAATTCAAAAAGAGAAGACCCTTCTTTCCTGGTCTTCCTTTGCCTGGTATCTCACAAAACCTATTCTTGGAAGGTTGCAGCCCCAAATGGCAGAAATCTCATGAAATTGCAGTTCCTCCCATTTCAGTTATTTGGTGACTAAAGTGCGTAAGAGATTGTCCATAGTCATTGAGAATTCTGGGGTTTGGATAACAGATTTTCTCAAAAATAATTTACCCAGCCTTGAATGCTCTGAACTTACTTTGTAATCCTTGTCTTCACCAGTATCAGGCATTACCTCTTTGCCCTTTTTCTAACACATTAAGTACTAGACAACTGTAATATTTTATTTAGCATGATTTGCATTCAACCTTTAAATATCCCTTGAAAAATAGAATATTTACATCTTCAAACTTTCCTATTGTAAGTTTGCTGATATTATGAGATGTACATACAGAAGACACATGCCACAAAAAGGAACATTGCTTTTATGTTTATGGGTCTTAATTCATACCTTTTCTCTCTCAGCCTTCCTCGTTAAGACATCACAGCTGATGAGTTTTCTCCTCTGTGTTTTAATGCCTGAGCAGAAGATGAATTTTATTCATGATTTGGTAGCAAATGTGTCTGGTGAGAAGGAATTTGGACACCATTAAAGCAACCTGAAATTCCACCATGGACTGGGAGGGAGCTCTTTCTCTTAGCCATGTAAAGCATCTGCTTAAATTCTCAAGTGTGGAACGTGCAGACTTGTTAGGCAAGATTTTAACAGACTGTTTGGCACTGAGTGTAATTTTCCCAAAGACCTGGCAGTGGAAATAGTTTAAATAATAGTTTGTCCAATACTCATCAAGAGAAATGCTAATTGATGCCTCATCTGAATCAAGCTCTGCACAATACTGGAAAGGGAATGGGCATTTCCTGTTTCTTTCCTACTCAATGAAAAGAGATGCTTTCCAAGCGACTGCTAATGTCAGGTTAGATATTTCCCACCTATAGGACTATTCTGCAATGTAGATCAGTTCATGGCAAGTATATATGAAGCATGCTTTATTTGTTAAGTATTTTATTGAGTAAAGCGTGGCTTCACAAGCCTGTAGTATATTCTTAGTACCAGTGTTGGTAGATGTCCTTTTACCAAATGCCATTTTGAACCCCTCATTGACATCTGTATTCTGGTGTCTTTCAATTCTTTGTTCCTTGAAGTTTTTGGGTTCAGTCTAGCTCTTCAAACCAATGGTGGGGACATGAGGACAAAGCACAGATATGTCTGTGGGACTGGAACACCAGCTGGCCAAAATGCTAGAGAGCATCATTGCAGGGCCATTGGGTGAAGTGAATCTGAACTTTTGCAATAAATATTAAAGAGACCAAGACTTTGAACGGATTTGGAATCTGAAAGCAGAAACCAGATCTAAATGTCAGAGCGCATCCCTATCTGCAGACTAAGCTGAACTGAATGTTCAGACCCGAGCTTTGGCAGAGAAATCAAAGCCATAAATCCAAATCTGCTTTTTGTATTTCAGACCCTCTTGTAATGCTAATAATACTTAGCCCTTTCACAGTTTCCAATATTTTAGAAATTTTGAAATGTTTTATCAAATGAATCGTACTTTCCAATCAGACTTACATGAGCAAGTTGGCTGGAAATACTACGCAAAAGCAAGGGTAGGATTGGGCTGTGGCTGAATTTGTTCTCTTTTTGTAGCTGTGTAAGAATACTGAGGCTGTAAGTTTTTATCTGTATCTCTATAACTCTACCAATGCAATCTCTGTCAACAGCACCAGCTTTGTGTGTCTTGGATTCCCACAACTTCCCAGGTGCAGGTGTCTTGCATGTCTTCACATTGACTTATTCCCCAGTTACTGCCAAAAGGCTTTTATAGAGAACAGGAGAAAGTGGTGTATGCTCTTGGTGCAACAAAGTCAAGCTTTGCTTTGTCATTGAGTGGCTACCACAATATTAGGAGTTTTAAAAGATTCGCCCGAGGCTCTAAGGGCAGTGAGTGGCAGAGCTGAGACTAAAGAACAGAACCACTGAATCTACGTGTTTCTCTGAGCAGCTGCCTTTATGTTCAGAAAGAATAGGATTATTTAGCATCAAAGGTACCAGTAGCAGATACAGGGCATCTTCATTCATCATGAATAATGCTGTTAGCAAGAAATAATAGTATTCCTTAGTATTGATGATAATATATTGAGTGCTAGCGAAGCCTTCTGCTAAGAGAGTTATCTAGTGAAGTGAATTATGGAATTTTACTACCTGAATACAAGGACTGATATAAATGATCAGCTCCGTGGCAATGAATTGGTTTAAAAAGGCTTCATAAGAACTTGCCTAATGCTCATAAATTAACATTAAATATGAGATGGGTTATCTAATCACACACTTTCAGGCAAATTCCTTTTTAATATGTATGTACACTGCTGCTGGAAATATAGAAGATATATCAGAGGAGATATTTCCTGCCATAAATGGTTACATTTGATAACTCCATATTATTTTCATAGTTTTTGTCAGTTAGAGAATTTCTTCTTTTACCATAAAAGTTTCTACACAGAATCCATGTTAAAATAACATTTAGTGTAACTTTAACCCTATATATGCCTGTGCTTTCAAACTAAGGCTGGAATTCCATTATTCCTTTGCTGTGAAATACTGGAATACTGGGTTCATTTGTTTCGAGTAAAAGTGAGCTTGAGTCACTGAGATGCTGCATACCTTCTGCAAAATGCTGAGGCTCAGGAACATCCCAGGGCATATCCATTGCAGCTCTTGGTATATGTGGTAAGCCATGCCCCTGATTGCCACTCGCCAAAAATATTGGTGGGAAGACTTGGTTAATTCACCAAAAGCTGTTCTGAACTATCCTTATGCTGGGGCAGATTCATCTAGTGCATTTAATGAAAGAAGAATAGGAGGCCCAAAATGCAAATACCTGCTTTTCTGTCCCCTGGATTCGCTGGGTAAGGGAACAGTGGTCCACCGGGTTAAATGTGATTTTTTTTCCTGTAGCATATACCACTGCCTTCTGGGAAGTACCACAATGAAAAACACCAGCTCAGTTCAGTGTTTTGAACTCTAAACAGTGACATTTACTGTACTTTGTGGTGCTTGTGATTCAAACAATTCCCTTCTCAACCTGACAGAGGAGATATGCAGCAGAAAACTGCTTCCACCTGTTGGAGTGGCTTGCATTTTAAGCAGGGTTAACTATGGAGCACCATTTGGAAATAGTTTGTAAAATGCTTGAATCCTCTGGGGATGGTTGTATTATACACCTTGTAGTTGCTGAACATTTCAGGACTTAAACTTTATCTCTAAGTCAATCAACTTAGGATCAAGCAAGAGGACTGGATAACAATTTTACTAATCAAAACAATTTTCTGAACATTGTTGAGTTCCAGGGAGTTTTCCCTGCCTCTGAAAACACAGTGAGAGGATGCTGAGAGCAGAATTATAAAACAAGCTCTTTAAATCATGTTGTACTTGGAGTTTGATTTCCTAGACTTTACAGTGAGCAATAGTAAACTAATTATGATTAAACTGATAAGGAGGACTCTAAGAATCAGACAGGAAAGTCTTTCATAAATAACCAATAAGGAATGCTTGGTCTCACAGTTGACAAGCATCAGAAAAGCTTGGGTTTGCCTTTTCAGACTCAGCTCTTAAAAAAACCCAAAACCCAAACAAAAAAACCCCAAACAAAACCAACTCCAAACCAGTGGAATAAAACATACATTGTTAGTATTAAATAAGTCCCATTTTATCTTAAATCGCATGACATCTTTCTGACCCCAAAGAACCCGCTCTCAGTCATATTGAAGCAGCAGTGTTACTGTTGCTGTTATGTAGCAAAATTTGGATCTAGACTTAAACATCCTGAGAGAGCAAATAGTTTGGATCCAGCTTTTTGTGTTTGGCCTATTTTTAATAGCATTTGGGTTTCACAGTTATAACTGGGCAGAATTTATTCTGCTTAATACATGAACATTTCTTCCCAATAGGTTAGGTCAGCTGTGAGGTTTAATCAGTGTTCACATTTCTGACATGCTGCTCAAGGGCATACAATCTTGCAAATAAACAGCCAAGGAAGTGACTGTATACAACAGAGATGATGTAGGATTGCAGGGGATCATTTCCACTCAGGTGTTTATGGTTGTAGTGTCTTTTCATAGCAGATAAGAGATGACATTCAGTATTACACTCTGTATTGCACCAATATGTATAAAATAAATAGTTATTGTTGTTTCCCCTTTGGAGCACTGTTGTCTAAAAGACTGAACCGCATATGTTTGCTCCTCTTTGAAGCATGCAGCTACTTCCCACTAACATTACAAAGACTTGGTGTCTTTTATAAAAGTAGCATATTTTCAGCTCCTTCCTTCAATTGGCTTTAAAGAGAATTTTCATACTGATCCTGCCTCTGGGTAGTCCTAGTCCTATTCTAGTTCTTTTTCCTACAGTTAGAGCTCCAAATTAAGGCCTCTGATATCCATGAGCACAGTGTGACAACAACAGTAGTGGGGACCAGAATTTTCTTTCCCATGCTGTCCTATCCATACTTGACAGTACTTTGGGGAACAAAGGGCATTCAGCCAAGGAATGAAACTTAGAGGCAACCATATCAGCCTCAAAGATTTATTTATTTAATTAAGTCATCATCAGGATGGAAAAATACTCTCAGTTGCCAGACAGAAGTGTTCCAAGCTCAGTGAGGGTCAAAGTGCATGCTTGCAAGTTATATGTTACCAGGACCTGAACAAGAAGTTTCACAAAATATTGCCCTTTGGTCTAGAGTAAGCCACTTATGTTATGGGTGCATTGGCTAGCAAGGTCTTGGAAATATATGAGTTTGCTCTCCCAATAGAGTAATCCTGCCTTAGAAGCAGACTCACTTGGCAGCTATTTTAATGTCAAGCGGCATAACTGGACACACTTAACACAGCAAGGCTGAAAAATGTAGTAGGATAGGTGTGAACAGGACCAATTCAGACAATGAGAGCAGCCTGCTGCTGTAGTAGACAGCTACATGATCTGTAATGTCCTTCAGAAACTCCTCAGTTACCTCTGCACAACTTGCCTCTATTGCCAAAGGAGTGACTGGGGAGTCCGAGAATGACAAACTCCAGCCATTTCATACAGCTGGAGAAATTTCTGCCACTGAGCCACCAGTGGTCCAAAAAAGCTCCCAGATCCCTTTATCAGCAAAGTTCCTAGGGGGCTTGAGTGTGAGCTTTCAAGTCTGTGCAGCCAGAGACGCAGCCCTCGACCAGCAAGCTACCTCTGTGAGTTGGCTCTTCATCTGGTACAAATTGGCCTCATTCTTCTGATCTGGCCCTGTACTAAACATTACTGCTGTACAATGTTTGCTGTCATTTTAGATAGGACTGAACATTTTTAAGAAAGATTTGGGAAGTACAGCTTGCCTTAGACAACTTCTGGTAAATAGCTCATATTTGCTGTTTTCCCCAGTGGGAATGGTTATGAACTTTAGAGACAAAAAATCCTCTGGCAGGAGCAATTTAGCAAAAGTAGGGTACATTTTAGTGAGGCCTCTCAACTTCCCAGTCAGTTCGGTTGTTGATTTTTAAATAAGTCTTGGATAGATCACTCGCAGCTTTTTAATGCTCATCTGGCTGGCTTCATTTGTCTCCCTGAGGTGTGTGTTGCTGCAATATTTTCCTGTTTCAGGATCTCACCAATTTTTCATGCAATTTACCCCTGTTAATCATCTCTCAGGACAACCATGCAGTCCTTTAGCTGAGTTTTCTTTGCTCAATGAAACAAGTCAAATGCAGTCAAAACATACACATGTTTTTCAAGGATCAATTCAGGCAAATTTGCCCGACTAGCAATGAAGAGGTATCAATGGGCAAAGCTGACAAAAGCTAGGGCACAGCAGCAGACCACTGGGCTACATAATCAATTCCTGGGGAAATGGATTGCTTAAAATTTCTGTGTTGCAAGACTTTCTCATCTCAATGACCCATGTGGAAGTAGGCATCATTTGTCTGTGGCAGAGCTGTCTTCACACAGAAGCATGAATGGGACTGGCAAATACCTCCCCAGCCGTTATACCTCATTGGGTCATTGGAAAAAAAGTAGCTTGTGCAAGTAGCGAGACCTGTTGAATGCAGTGGGAGAATCTTACGGTTTTCAAAGGGAAGATGGCTGTGTCTTGATTCTTCAAAATTTGCTTCCTCAAAAGCTGATCCTCCTGTGATTCATTCTTACGGGTTCCTCTTGTGATGTGTTGAAGTCTCAGCCTGGAGAACCACACTGAGGGCAGCAAGCATGGTTTTGCTTTTGGATGATATTGCATTTAAATGTCAGTCAGCTCCAGTATGTGGAAATCCAGCTGAAAAGACTCTTGGCTTCTTCCAGGATGCAACAAACAGATAACTGAAATTTTCTGTGAATTATCAGCAATGTAGATTGTTGTCTTGCTTGAAAACCAGAAGAATTGGCTTCAAAATTTGCTACTTTCACCCAGCCCCAGTTCTGGTGATGTTCCCAGGCACTGACCTTTTTTTTTTTTCCAAAAAATATTGCTCTATATTCTCTCTGGCCCTAGCCAAAGTCATTACTTTCCTCTGTCATACTGAGACTCGATAGCATTGTAATTATTTCTGACATATGGTATCATCTATCCACCTCTTCTTCCAATATGTCCAAATAAAAGAGGAATACCACTGCAGCCACTAGACCATAGATGCCGTCAGTTAATTCCACTTCCTGGCTCTCTATTCATGGGGGTACATGGGCCTAAACTTTGTGTGCAGGGTGATGTGCTGTGCTTGGAGACCTGGAGTTTTGCTCTCTTATTTCAGCTCCCTCAGAACTGGAAATTACAGCTCCAGTTTACTTCTCTAGTTTTGTGGCAGAAGGCCAATGATTCTATCTGAGAGCTTTTCCTTTAACTTCATTAACCCCCAAATGTTGCTGTATTCAGAACATCCATAGAGAGTGTATTTATTATTCATTTTCTGTTCATGTTGATATGGGAAAACACGTGCAATCAATATTGAATCTCTTTCAAAACAACGTAAAATGGGAATACATATTGGTCCAATCTAAAACTAATCATGATGATAAATGATGGAAAATATGCCAAAAAGTGGAAATCCTGGTTTTAGAAGTTCTTTAGTTATGGGTATGTGTATGTACCTGCATATATATCTATTGATTACCAAGAAATTAGATCTCAAATCAGAATTCAATTAGAAAGGAAAAAATTGCTTTTAATATTTAAGGTTGTGCTCATATCTAAACCTTGCATGTCTAGTTTTATGCATGTGCCATCTATTTAAATGTAACCTGGTCATATATTTTATTTACCTTGATAAAAAATGGCCACAAGTGCATGTTAAAAAAAGAAAAAGGTAGGTTCAGTGACGTTAATCTCCCTTCCACAGTTATTTTCTTATGCAAAACAGAACTGTAGAGCAATAGAAGCTGTGAAACATAACTGTCCTGTATATTTACGGTTCTCCAACTAGTTTGCTGTCCTCCTTTCAGGCTAAAAGTAAATGCCATTGCATTATTAGAGAAGTGAGTGCCATTAAATATATATTAGACTGGTTTGGTGAACAGTTTAACTCAGTATAAACCTATCCTGCTAGCAAAAGAAGTCTTGTCCCCACTCTATACCCTATTGCTCCGTGGCTGACTGACCTCCTGCCAGCCCTGGCTTGTGCGTGGGTGAGCACTTCTGCAGCCACCCGGAGAATCGGATCAAGGAGCAGATCCAGCTGAAAACTAAGCTGTCAGTCAAAACCATTTATTTTCTCATGAGTTTTCTGCCAGAGCAGAAGTAAGTGGCCAAGGATTGGAGAAGGAGAGGGCTGCACTGCCATCTGAAACCAGTCTGACTGGTACTCAGGGGTTAATGGTTCTGGTACCTCTAGGAACTCACTGGGGAGAAGCAGTAGTTTCTAACATGCCTCTAGGGCCAGAGTATTTCTAGGCACTGCAGGAAATTGAATGGTTTGGGCCATGAATACTTTTCATAAAAAGCGCCTTTCAGGGGAAGAATTAAATTTTCGAAGTAACTGATGTTTTGGATTCTCACATAGAAAAGGACCACTTCACTTCTGTATTTTAAAATGTATCCAAGAAGATAACTCCTATAAAAAGCTACCTTGCTAAATAACTATTTCTGAGGCTTGCAATAGTGTATTTTGTCCCAGGTTAAGAAGAAAAATCATGAGAGCTGCTAAAACATTACATGGTTCAGTTCTGTACATTTTGAAAGAATAACTTCAACGTTTGACGTAAGTAGGGCTTCTCACAGTGCATAAAGTTAAACAGCTATACAAGGCTTTGCCTCATTAGGTCAGCAGTATCTGCCGTCAAGACAATGCAGCTGGCTTCTCTGATATTATTAAAGAAATTATAAATACATGCACACATGCTTGTAGCATCAGTCCCCAAATGAAGACATAAGATCACAGAATTGTTCAGGGGGGTAGAATCAGTAACATGGGTTAGAGTAACAACATGGTGAGTTAATTTAGGGCTATAAATATCCTGGTTTTCTGTTATGGTTTTAATCTTTATTAAATTGAATGATTCTTATTTATTTTAGTTCACATATGCATATGTTCCAGTATACAGTTTGTTTATGCATACATAGACTTGTAAGACTATAACATATTTTGCAAAAGTCTTCTAAGATATAAATAGTGTTAGTACAAATCCTCATGTGAGAAAACACACACTCAATCTTTAGTACTTCCCTGTGCATTTTTGCAAACAATGGCAAACCATTTGTATTGGGGGGTTTTAAAGCATGCGATATTTTTTTCATTTCTAAGAATTTAAAACATCTTTTTGGTTTCTATGCTTATTTAATGGTTTTGCATATTACTTTTCATCTAAACTCAGTATTTGAACATACACTTATCAGATGCCCAGTTTCTTTGTTGCTTGTAATTACTGAATAAGTCAGAATCATAGCCAAGTAAGTCTGTGTGGTACTACATGTGGAGTAGCGTTCTATAGCAACATTGCTCTTTGCAGAGCTTCTACTCTCATAGATTTGATCTTAATGATGGGCTACACTTTCATCTTTAAAAAAATCATTTTCTGCAACTCACTGCTTTTTATACCTCTGCTAGAAAATGCTGTTTATTGTTCAGTTTCTCTTGCATACAGTGTTTGTATCTATAATTGAAACTTAAAAGCTAAGAGCTTGAATAATTCAATCAGAAAGCATATTGTTTTTACTGTTCTCAGTATGAATTCAAATGATCACATTATTGTGATGTTATAATATCAGGATGTATTTATTTTTACTTGCATAGTCATAGCAGGCAGCGTCTCTTTCCAGAAAAAAAAAAAAAGCAAAGGAAAAAAAAAAAAAAGCCGAGCTTTATCCATGCTGGGGTCCTCTGGTCTAACTTAAGCAAATGAGATATCTTGTCCCCTCCAGCAAGCGCCTGGTCTGTTGCTAAGACTCTTTCTATCAGTGCTGCTGCATGCACTGAAACGGCCCCTAAGGCTGAGTGTGATCATGTCGGGTAGGAAACACATAACCTCCTCATTTGAAGGCACCTCAGTTACTGAGTGTGTCACTGATACTACGCTCTTGGCTGTTAGATGTCAGCTCAGTAAGGTAGAGAGAGAAAGCATCCCTGCTTTCTCTACTACAAAATGCCTTGTGGAATTACAAAGAGAGTAGCTCCATGCAAGCTCCATTGATGTCTCTGGACACCTTTTCACCTCAGAATTAGCTGGTTTACTGTAGAACAAATTGTGGTTCATATGTTTTGTGTTTAGTATGAATTTTTTTATGGATGTGAAAGACAACTGAAAAAAATCCCAGTGTTTTAATTAAATTATTGACTAACATATTCTCTGATTGATTTTTGTCGATGTAAACATAAATTAAGAGCATTGAAAACAGAATGGATAAAACTCTGGTATCTAATGCAAGCACCATATATTTTATCTCAACTGAACTACACAGCAATTTTTTAAATTGATAAAACATTTCACGAAGCTTCACATGTGACTTTTGGCTTAATGTGCCTGAAGCAATTGGTAAGAATCACTAATAACATGGAAAGGATCAATTTTTTTCTTTATTGTTATGTTTGGATAAATCATTGTATATAATCATCTACTCTTAGATAGTGCTGTACCTGTGGAAGTAGGCCCAGGAACAAAAACTGTCCTTACTCCCAGAACTCTGAATCTGAAATTTTCTGATTTATATAGATTTTCATTATGTCCTTAGCATAATTTCAGCACAAGCGAAGGGTTTAGCCAGACTCCTATGGTGTGTCCTCCGGGTACTGAACAGCTTAACATCTTTTTCTCTGCTTACCAAGCTTAACGCCTGTAAATCAACCACTCCATTATGCAATAATTGCCCTTATTCTTAATTCAAAATAACAAAGTTAGCAGCAGAATTTCAATAATGAGAAACAATGTAGTTTTGGCCTCTATATGATCCCCATTCATTATCTTTTCTTCTTTCCATTTTTGGGGGAAATAAAAACCCCTTTTATCTGCAAATCCATCCATATCACTTTATAAGGCACATTATTAGGAAACAGCATGATTTATTGAACTGAGGAATTTCAGTAAGGCCTAAATGATATCGTCTGCTAAGAAACTCATTTTTTCATGATCAGATCTGATCATGGGGGTAACACCAGGAGCCCCCTGCCAAGAAAACATACAGTAATAAACTTGCAGAAAGCTTTCACTACCGCCTATCACTGATGATGGTTCCCCCTTCTCTTACCTCAAATATTGCCCAAATGGGGATGTACGAGCATCTCCCAACTGGCTGTCTTGTGAGGTAAAACGAAGAAAGCCTTAAACTTCACAATTGCCAATAATGAGCAATCATTACTCAAATTACACCAAGCACTGATTAGGTTTAAAGTAATGAAGAAAACAACACGATCAATCATCATCAACCCAAAAGAAGTCAATCTGTGCTAGAGATACAGCAAGATCTTAGTGGAGGGCTCCATCTACAGGGTTTGGGAGATGAGAGAAAATCCTTCACATCACATCTGAAAAAGATTTCCCATGCTCCCCACTCTGTTCACATTTTTCTTACCACTCTCCAAAAGCCACACATGTAAGGAATTCCCCCCACCCCACCCCACCCCTTTCTTTAGCTGCACAGAAATAAAAAGGCTCTTATCAAAAAATTAAGGCAGGAAAACTTTTTGGAAGAACATTATGCTGCTGTTGGACTGGAATGCCTGTTAAAAAAATCACGAGAGTTAAATACCTAACATCTATCAAATAGTAAAGTTATACTGAAAGCTCTGACTGTGCTAACAGCATCAATGGGAACTGAGGTTTCTAATGTAATTTGTATTAATAGGTTCTAGCCACAGAAATAACACTAGAAAAGCACCAATTGCATGGGAAGTTCCCATTTGTCAATTTTCATCAGGTGCTAAATAGAAAATTACAAATTAACACAAAGTTTATTTTGAAAATCAAGAGGAAATTCATCCAATGCCACAT
Source organism: Astur gentilis (assembly GCF_929443795.1). Classification (NCBI taxonomy): domain Eukaryota; kingdom Metazoa; phylum Chordata; class Aves; order Accipitriformes; family Accipitridae; genus Astur; species Astur gentilis. The sequence goes on from NC_064889.1 coordinate 21,157,520, forward strand.
TTCATAGGCACAGAATAAAATTTTGATACCAGCTACAGACTGGCTTTAGTAAAAAAGAGCCCATTGTATTTTAAAAATAGGAAAATAAAAAAGGATGAGAGTGTGTTACTATTCTATGCACATGTATTTTATATGTAAACTTTAAACTGTGCATATGAATAACTTTAATACATGCATTTTATAAGAGACATATATAAAGACAGTATTATTCTTTAGGAATAATTGCAATTGAAATATGTTCCCTCCCTATGTGCTCAAGGTATTACATATCAATTATTTTAAAAGAAAGTTAAGCATAGGAAAATACAAAATTAACATTCCCATTCAAAGTCTGCTGAATGTAATGGAAGTTTCTCTGTTGACATAATTCACGTTTGGATTGGGCATAATCATTAGAAATAATGAGCTACAAATGAAAGCCTAGTAAAAAAGGCATGACTGAAGGGAAATAAAAAATAATACATAGCCATTCTAGTAAAGCCACTTGTGGAGCAGTCCTAAAAATTTAAGGGAAAATTTCTAACTTTTCATACTTTTGCTTTGAGCCATTCAGTATCATGTGGTCTCTCTCCTACAGAGTTCTGTAAGTGGCCTGAGATAATCTATAGGAAGAATGTCATCGTCCCTAAAACTTCACACTTGTTTGGAGTAATTTCTATTAAAACATTTTTTCAACATCCCATTTCAGGAGTAAATTTAATGTAGCTTACGTAACATGCTAAATGTTTGTTGATAATTGGGAAATTATGAGCTAGTCAAGGAATTTTCATACTGAAAGCTATATTTATATTTTTTTAAGACAAGCTTAAAGATAAGGACGTGCCTGGCTGAGTTATGGATGAATTTGAGTACTTGCTTAAATAAAGCACTGTGAGGAGTTTTGCAAAGATAAAAAGTGGATTGGGAGTTCAGGTATTTGTAGAAATCATTTGGAAATAGGTGACTGTTTTGAGATTCTTTTGTCTTTACTCCTGATAGCCCCACTCCTGGCAATACATAGTCTTCATACAAGTAATTGTGCTGTTCGCTTACAGAACTGTCATGGGTAATGTGGCCCTATAAATATTAAATAGCAATAGAGTCTTTTTTAAGAAAAAATTAGTAGGTTGTTTATTAAAATTTTTATTTACTTAAATGAGCCTTGAATAATATTGATTACTTTTTCCCCTTCTGCCTTGCAAAGGAGAAAAAATGTCATCTATAGCAACGTGCTTGAAAGTTCATCTATGTTTTTCTGAAATTTTATCTTCTTTTACAGCTTCTTCATTTTTAAGTGTGCTAAAATAATGTTTTCTTGTAATACCACTGCTAATTTAATGCAAACATTGAATCTGCTCATTTAAAAAAAAACAACAAAACCACAAACAAGAAAGAAACAAAATCTCGCTGGAAGAAGTTGACAGCTACAAGTATGTTTTGCAAAGTTTTTACATTATACTTTTTAAAAACATATTTGGATTGTCCATCTTTGACAACAATAATAAACTATTTCCATGGAAACTCAGGGGAGAAAACAGTGGAAGTCTCATCAACAGAACAGAGCAGGTAGCAACGCTGACTACAGAAGACTTGTCAGCACAAGGTAAAGCAAGTCAGTTGTTAAGGTATTAAAATAAAAATAAATCCTTTGGTTCTGACCGATTGTTTTGAGACCTTTTAGAAAAAGCTGTAGGGAGCAGAGGCAAAAACTTTGTCTCTAATGAAACTGGAAGGTAGGGTCAGTCCTTGTGGAGGCAAGCTTCCCCTGGACTTTGCATGGCAAGGTGCACGGGGACTCACAAGATGCAGCTTGGGCTCGTGCAGTGACAACTAGGAATGCTGCTCCTTACCACAGGTGGAAACAGCATCTCTGTGGGCTCTTTCACTGAGGATCTCAGGCATTGCTGTTGTAATTAGACAATAAATAGCCAGCTTGGCAATAAGATATTGTAATCACAGGAGAGAACTATATCTAAGCTTTCATTATGTTGTCAGATAACAATTGTTTTGTGCTGACAAAGGTCAGCTGCATCTTTAAAGTAATCTCTAATAAATTTCCTCTAAACCCCTGTGACCTCAGTGCAGTGCAGACCAACATCTCAGAATACCACTTGGAGGAGAGCAGTGTCTTGGTTCTGCAAGATTGGCATTTATCTGGCACAGAGATTTCAAGAGAGGGACCTTGCCCTAACATATTGTCTAGAAGCAATAAACCTCAGGTATTTATGGATCTCTGTGGGAAGAATTTGTGGGCTTCATAGTGCCTTTCATGTGTTGCATCTCTTGCAGACCCTCTGAGGACCATCCTACTCTTCTTGGATCCGAGATCCTTGTCCACTAGGAAGTGCTCTTAAGTCCAAACTTCTGCTCCCCTTTGTAAGAGGTCCCCTAAGCGGGAAACTTTGGTAGAAGAGTTTCAGGAGCAATTTATTCCTCTAACAGATCATCTGAGAAGTACCTGGTCTGAGGGCCAGCCTTGTCTCCCTTCCCCAGAGATCGTGAAAAGGAAGCTCCCTCAGCCTTTCAGATCAGAGGAAATCTAGACGAGAAGTATAGAAGAAAACTGAATCTAGGGAAGCTGCTATTACTGAGCTCCAGCCATTGTATTCAGTCAAGAATATATCGAGCAAGGGAATACAGAGCTAAAGTTATGGGCAGTGGACTGGGAATTGCAAAAGAGCGAGCTAGGAATTTCTAAGAAAACACTTGTCACTGAAAACAGGCCAGACCGTACCTGTTAGTGAAGACTACATCAGGTTTCGCAAAAAACTGTTTTCATGAAGATTTCTCAGGTTTCAGACAAGAATCCCTGGTCAAAGCCAGGGTAGGGTGGCTGGGAGCAGAAAAAGAAAGAGAGTGTGATCTACTTTCATGAATAATTACTTAGAAGAAGTATGACAGTACAGGAGCTCGATGTCTTTCTAGTCTGGTGCCTAAAGTCATTATGTTAGACATAGGAGTTCTTTTTCCAGCTTTACATCAGAAGCAGCCCGTTCTGGTACCTTCACCATACAAAGAAGGAATTATTTTTGTACCGATGTGTTTGTTTTCAGACCAAGTCCTTAAGAAGATAGGTCATGAGATAGTGAAAGAGGTTTGAAGAGATCACCTCTGAGAAAACTGTAACCACCAAAACACCCTTTATATGGAAGACTAATAATGTTGTGAATATCTTAAAATAATTAGATTAGAAACAGGAAAACATGAGCACATGCGGGTTGAACCAAAGACAGAATTCTGCTGATGCTCAGCTTGGTGGTCCTGTGGGTAGGCAACATACATAAGCAATTGCCCAAGGCAACAACATTCTTTATTAGATTGATTAAGCACCAGGTTTACTTATTGTCGTTAGTAATGGATGCCAGATTTCTGCTTTGCCTATGGTAATAGAAACCAGCAGAGAGGAAGGAGTGTTACTGTGAGCATTGGTCCTACTAGTTCTGTGGAATTTTCACACCTACCTTGTTTTAATGTGGAAACATAACCACAAATGGTCCTCACCCAACACTTGCTGCATGATTCATTGTTCTTACAACCTAAAACTGAGATTTGTGTAAGCTGATTTAGGTAAGATAAGAAATACGTGCCCTTTGTTGTACCATCCAAGTAGCTCCTAGGCTTCCATTGCACTCCTGTCTGGGATTTCATCAAGGTGAATCGTTCTAGGGTGGAGCTGACAGAAAACGCGCAGCTGTTTGCAAAGGAAATACAGTGTTGAACACAACATTGCATACACAGAGCTATTTTAAATATTCATATTAGCCGAAGGATACAATCCATGTGATGAATTCGCTCACCAGACCCACGCCTACCCCAAAGAGCCACAACAACTTCATCACTGCAGCCTGTAAACTGTGGGAATGCATCGAATATATCAGAATGAGGTATAGATCTAAGGCAGCTGAAGGAAGTGTGAATGTTCCCATTGACTTCCCATTGTTATGTGTGCTCTGGAGCAGATCCCTGCTACATAAACTGCTTAAAGGTTTTCTTTGAAAGTCGGTCAGACTCGAACTCCTAAATCATTTCAGTGTTCTTGGAAATGATACCCACATACTCTGTATCCATGTGAAGTCTCTGTCACTTCAACTATCAACATTTTCTCACAAACTTTTGTTACTGGATTAATTTTTAAAATATATGTAGTGATATAAAATTGATGGATTCTTAGTTAACTAATAAATGTCCTTTTTCACTATTGGTTGTTAACATAAACATTATCACACGGTTTAGATTTTTCTTTATTGCATACCATCTACTATAGAAGCAGCAACATATTTTATCAATAAAATCAGTACTTTAAATGTAATATATTCAATCAAGACCTCATGTTTCTGGTTTTAGTTAGCTGGTAAGCTTCTATTTCCACTAGTTTTAATACAAATGTGATTAGATTATTTTTTAATGTTATTGCATATTAGACATCACTCATATGTACATTTTTCACTATGGAGCAAATAATATTAAATAAGGATTATTTGCGGTTTGAAAGTTCACTATGTTAACTTTTAAGTTTTAAAATGATGGGTAGAAGTTGCCATTGTATGTGCTTTTTAATTACCAGGATTTTTTTCAGAGAAGAGTGTATACAAGTACAAATGTGCATATATATATATATATATGTTACAATCATTTCAATCTATTGCTTTCATATTGATATAATGGGTTTTATATAGGCAGATAAATATAAATGAGTACAAAGATTATTATAAAGTTTAATATTTTACATCCAATCACCAAACTGAAAGTAGAGAAAATATTAATTATTTAGAGATTTAAATGCTAAAACAAGAAAGTAACGAGTATCCTTAGAAAAAAAATAAATTATCTCTCCTACAGATTTAGGTTATTCATTTTGTATATTTATGATAGATTCAGTTCCTAGGATTCAAGACACTTCTGAACTCTTAAAAAATATGGTAATATGTTGAATTATAAGATGTTTCCCATATTTATGTTTTGGATCTCTGTCTGCCCTATTTTAAGTAAATTCAAGGCTTTTTAAAAATGGTAAAAAACACAAAAAGGTATGTATTTTGTTCTACTCTTGTGAACTGATGATGTGCAGGACAATGATGAAGAATGGGTTTGGCAGCCAAGACAGGCAGTAACTCACTGTGGAAAATGATCTCACTGTCACCCCAAATCAAAAATGCCTTTCTGCATGATCATCTTAAAAATCCAACTTTTTTCTAGAATCAAATGCAGCCAGTTTCTCTGGAACTGCACTGAACTAGTCTCTGGTTGTATTTAGGAACTGCCTAATGGTCTCTGCTGTGGGAAGGTAAGACCTAATCTTTGGCTTCATCAAAGTGAGCAGGACAAGGCATAGGGCAGGGAGGTCCGTGCCAAGTCATTCTGTAGGATTCACATGATGCTGACAAGAGTTTTGAATAGGGCTGCCCCTGAAGAACAGCAATGCCTGCTGAATTAGAAGAGGAAAAAAAAAAAAAAAAAAGTAAATATCAGCTGTATCACAAACAAAATTATGCCTAGCATCATAAGGAAGAAAACTGGGATTCTAAGAGGACTGGGGGCTCTTTGTCATCTTTTGGTAATGGGCCAGCAGAAAGTGGTCAGTGTATCTTCATTTTCTTGTGTGACTGAGTTCTTGCTTTTCAAGGGATAACCCTCAAGCATTTGAAATGAAGAAATTGGTGGTTTCCTTCAATAAAATCAGGACTGGACTTTAACAACCCACTGTGGTACATAAGAAACATTAAAGAAATTCTTTGCCCGATGAAGTCAATGACAGCTTTGCCATTGATTTCAGTTGTGCCAGGATTTTATACACTATGTTTCATTTCAACTAAGAGTGTTTTCATTTTAGGTAACATTTTAAAATATTTTGTGTTTTCTTTATGATAGGCGATATTGTTGGGCAATAGTAGGATGTTCCTTTGTTTATTTTAAATGCCTTAGAAATGGATGTTTTAAAAATGCAGAGAAGTCTTATAAATTTCAGCTAAAAATAGGAGTTTTCCAGTGGATGCAGTTTATCATGACAAAATAACAACTCAGACCCCTGTTACAAAGTTCTACAAGACAAATAAAACATGTAAAAGGTGGTCATTTAAACAACATACATTCAAATGAGATAATTCCATTTTCTTCTTTCTGAAGATAATATCCATAGAGTCCTCGTTTCTACAGAAACATCTTATTTTCTGTAGAAGTCACTTTCCTTGATTATCACTATAATCAGTTGAACTTTACTATAAGTGATATGATGCCAAATCCAAATAATGGCTATGAAGATAAAGTATATGGGCTCTTGAAAACCTTCAAGATGAAAAAAAATTTTAAAAAAATACTTGAAGAGAAATGCACATACGTGTGTGAGATGATGTTGGCTTAATTCTGATAAGAGCTGCCAGTTTTGTCTGTGTCATCAGATGAAAAGCACTGATGGCCACATGGACACCAACAGAGTTATCTGGAAACTGCAAGTATTTTTGGCACAAAAAATTGAAAGGAATGAATAAAGTACAGGGACACAGAGCTAAAGAGGGAAGACAGGAGATTTTCTGTTTTACCGCAGGTGAACTAGGATACAAAATCCAGAATTTTGCATGGCTTTTTTTTTTTTTTTTTTTTTGGAGACAATAATTTTGAACAGATATACTACATTTATATTTCATTTGAGCATATGTGTGTGTGGTTTCGGTGTGTATAGCTTTGTGCCTGTCTGCATAGATGAAACGTTTCATGCTCTCTGGCTGGCTGTGATGAGTCAGCCAGAAGATCGCTCTTTGTTAATAATATTTGCTCTTATTTCACCTTGTATCATTGTCCCATGTGGATGGTTCTATAGCTATTTAATGTAAAATTAAAAGAAGACAACCATAGAGATTTATGGTACAGCAAATTCAGTTGTTCCCTTTCTATTTTTAGAATAGTTTTAAACATTTGGGGTACATGTTGTGAGCACAAAAGTGAGTCATGCTTTAAATAAATTTGTTTGGAAGCATGTATAAATGACTTGAAATGGGAGCGGCAGAGCTGACTCATGTAGAGATGAGAATGCAGCGCTTTCCGTAGTCCACATAGCACCACTGAGAAAACAGGTGTAGGGCTGTGCAGACTATCTTTAAAAACCATAGTGAGGCAACTATCCTGTGCTTCTCTGAGAGCATTTAATTCTTGTTCTTAATAAAGTCAGGGTTAGGTGGGGACCCAAGAATCTGGATAGCCAGCTACAGTTTACTCCTTGAGCATTCAGTAAGCATTTGGAAACAGAAGACATTTTGTAGCTTTATTTTGTCATAATCCAGATTGATGTGTACTATATAGACTCCTAAACCATGCAGAAGATTTTACGAGAACATGGGAGTGAGCATATGCTTCTGTAACAAACCAAATACAATATATATGTGTAATATATATACACACATATGCATATATAAAAGACACGTATCACTTCTATATGTAGGAAGAGAACCCAAGTGTCAGATATTTTGAGCACATTATACCTGTGCTCTTGTGCATATCTGTAAGAAAAAAATATATGATATTACAATGCACACATATGCACCCATATTTTATGCTAACTCTTACAAGTTTGCACTCATTACTGATACTTGAATTTTTCTGCTCATTTTTGTAGAGCAATGAAGAAGGAGGCTTCCAAGTTCACTTACCTGTTGTCAATTACTGACGCCTCATTACACAAATCACTTGGAAAGCTGATGAGGTTTTATCTAACATAGGGGCCAGGTCAATCAATCGTCATCAGACCTGTGGATCTTCAATGGACATTGAAAGGTTAACCCAGTTCTTCAGGGCCTCCGTCATGTCAGCAAAAATTAGCAAGAAGGTGGCTGAGTTGTCAATAGAGCACAGAGACAATTAGTTAATGATTAGAATGTTAGCACTTGGGGAATTGGTAACAAAATGAGCCATCTTGGATACATTTGCATGCATTTAGAAAATCTATATAGCTTCGTGGAAAGGGAGGGAAGTCTGCATATGTTGCAGTAAGGAGTGCCATAAAGCAGAATTATGTATATCTGAGTGTATTGTAGACTTGGCTGTGCTAACTTAAGTCACTGTATCAAAAACCTGGTACATTTCAGTTTATCAGAGCCAGGTACTTGGCTTTACTGATCTACTTAGTAGCCAGCATTAGCAATGACTCTGCTGCCCTGTCATCATAACCCCATTTTCAGCTAAATGATTATGGATTTGATATGTTCTACAGTAAGCACTGGTCCTACCCCTTGTGATTAAACTTGGAGTTTGCTAAATTAGGAACAAGGTAAAATTAAAAGACTTTCACCTGTTTAGGATTTCATCACTTAATTTTATTCTTGACTTCTCTTCTTTCGTAAGAATATTTTGAAGACTTCCACCTGCAATTATAATTTCATTTTTATATCCCTTGTTGGAATATGAAATCCTCTGTCCATATCACTAGGCCAGGGTTTCTTCTTGTGTTGGCTGAGGCTTCTTAACTAGTTAGGCATGAAAAAATAATGTTAGAAATTGTCTGCATAATTACTTGGACAAGCGGGTTTTGATCGTTTCAAGGTCTCCTTTACCTTTGCGCTCTCCATTAGGTTCAGATACATTTCTGATACTCACGACTACATTTAAAAATTGCTCAAATGTCCTGCCATTGAAGTATTGAAGAGATTTATGTTAGGCTATTAGGTTTCTCTCTACCTTTGATGGAAGACTAGTGTAGGCTCTATATCTGAATTGCATTGTCCACCATTATAAACACCCCCTTAATAAGAGACATCCACTCAGTGTCTAACAAAAGAATTCCTTGGATTCTGAGAACAGCTTTAAGAAGATATATCACATATACTATAGGTTATCTTGTGACCCAATTGCCTTCCTATTGATGTGCTGATACTTGGATTTATGTCTCTGAGTGCTTTGACATACAAGTATCCAATTATATTCAATTTAGATTCAGGTGGCAAAGACCTTCAGTTTTATTTAGCAAGCATAGACTTTGTAAGTTTTAAAGAAAATGTCATGAAGGGAAAAGGAAGATTTTCCAATGGCTGACTCCAGCTTTATGTTTTCTACCACTATAACCCTCTGCAAACCATAACAATTTAAGTCATAATCATATTTATATGAGATTTAGTGAGAAAGGGGCATAAGATGACCAAGTGGTGGTTTCTGCAACAGTGAAAGAGAGACATTACAGTCTCCAGCATCTGTTCAGACAGTTTTCAGCCCTACATTTTATAAACAAAAAAGGCATCTCTTTTCCTCCTGTGAGCAATAAAGGGGATGAAAATGTGCTTTAAAGACATCCGCATTTGAATTGTCCCATCTGAAGTAGAAAGCCTAATTGTCTGGAATATTAGTCCTCCATGCCATTGTGATGAGCCTTTATGAGTATCTTCCTCCAAGTGTATTGAAAAACTCAAGTGTGCTTGACACTGAGCGCTAATGTTTCTCTTTACATGTTGATGTTACTGTCACAAAAATGTGTCGTGCCTTAGAGCTGTAACTTCCAAAGCAATTATGCACAGGAAATATTTCAGAAAATAAAAATATCATGGCCAGTAAACAGTGTTTCATTACCAGGCTTGTGATCAGTGTTGGTGTGTTTAAGCCATAGTCATATTGTGCTTTCTTTATTCTTTCATTATTCAAAGGATTTTCTTTTCATCCATTAAGTTCAGGTTTAAATATATAATGGGACAGATTCCACATTATTACATCTGGAGTTATTCAACTATGATCAATTGAGCTGTACTAGATTAACCAAGAGCAAGCTTTTGTCCATAATGTTATAGTAACAATCACAGAGAGAGAGACACATTTTCTATAAAGCATTGCAAACCCACACTGTTGGATTGTACTCGTGGTACCCAGACTTCTGGAATCAGATGCATTCCTCCTTTTCACCTGCTCTTCAGCTCCTACAGAGGAAGCCTTTTCCCCCTGGGATGTATTGTCATCCTGCCTCTTTGACCTCTAAACTGACAGAAATGGTTAAACTTCCTTGATGAAAGTTTTCTTCTTGGCATTTTGTTGAAATGCTGCTTGGACTTTAACGCCACCTTATAGATTCTTTAAGGATGGTTTCTGGTTCCCTAAAGAAATTCCACAATAGCTGTTGAGCTGTTGCAACTATTGCCTTTCTTGTTTCTCATTTCTTTCTTGCACTTTGATCAGAAGCTTTGTTGAAATGTGTTGGTGTTGGTCCAAGGGAAGTTTTCTTTTTTGTCTCATGCCAGCTACACTGAAGTATATTTCTGAGTAGAAGAATGGGCTAGGCAGGGAGTCCTGCTTGGGGAATGTAAACACTATTGTAGTCAGTATATTAAGAAATATCCTGAAGTTAAAGACAAAACTTGTATCTAGATGGGAAGAGATGTCCATGGTAAAACAAAAAGCACTCTGAGGATTTCAGCTGAAATATTTATTGACATCTATTTAAGCACCAATCTTGAGATTGTTTTTATATGAAAATAATAAAGAAATCCTGAACCAATTCTGCCTAGTTTTCTCTAGAAACAAAACAAAAAAAACAACTGGAAAAGGCCATCTTCATGGTATTTTCCCTGTAGGTGAAAATAAAAAACTAGCGTGAAAGCTGTTCCCTTGTGATCTCTTGTCTAGGAAGACCCATGAGCTTCATGTACATTTGGATAATAACAGCGCCGCAGAGCTCTTTGAAGTTATACCCCTCAGTACTAAGCTGATTTCATTCAAAAGAGAAATCTAGGATGATGTTTGTGAGGGTTTGCAGTTTCACCATGGTTTTGATCAGAAACAGATGGTGTATCTGAAACAATTAGAAAAACTTTTGTTTAGAAGCAGCCCACACGTAATTGACTGTTTGATGTAGGCATCATAGCATTTGGTATTGGGGAGAGAAACTTGTAAATCCGTTTAGAATTTGGTGTGCCAGGACCTCAGCAGGTGTCAGTTGGCATCACTTCTGGAAGCCGTGTCCGTTCACATGAGCTGAAGATCCCAGCTCACAGTCCCTTCAAAGGAGCAATCATCTGTTTACAAAATGACCAGAATCGCACCCTTTCCTAAGAGTAATGTCACAGAAGATGCACCAGCCTCAGGCAGCCATAACATTGTTTTTGTTGGTAGAAGATGATACTGCAAAATTACTTTTGTTACAGACTCCTTCCAGTGTAAGTCCAGCTGAGCATTGCTAGACCTGGAGCACATGTGAAGACTTCACTCCAAATAACACCAGGCGCTGAGATCGTGGCACTGGGTTTGTTTTGTCTTTACACACTATTTACATCTTCCCTAAGAAGTGGTTCTCAGTTAGGATCTTGCAGCTAAATCAACATTTTCCTACCAGAAGGCAGGAAACTATGAGTTATTGTGAGGAAAAAAGCCAGTATACAGAACATTAAGCATGTAAGTCCACTTTTCATGACTGGAAACTTTCACGGGTAGCTGAAACTTGAACGTGCAGCTGTGTGAATGGTGGAATCAGGAAAATACCAGCTGTAGAGACCCATGCGTGCTCTGAAAACTGTTGGTGATCACTTTTCTATACACTCTAGTGTGATATAACATTTTCCCCTCGGGGTTAGTATTTACAAGAGAGCTCCATAAGGGGGTACTTAAAAGATTCAATTGTCTCCTGTGGGTTTGCATTGCCAGAAGAAATTATCTTGTGCCTAAAATTCAGTGTAAGCCAATAATGCTTATGCATGGTTTCATGCGTCTGTATGTGTGCACATATGTTCAGTATAGATTTTGAAGGAAGACCAAACAGAACCAGCCGATCACTTAGTAAGGTCAGCTGCTTAATAGACACCATGGAGTTCTACTTATTGAGAATTTAACACAGCATTGTGGTAGACCAAGTCTGTTATCTCCCAAAGAAGATATAACATTGTTTGAACAGGAGCTGGATTAGACACATGATGAACACTCTGTGGAATCCCACTATATATACACAAAGCTGAGTGTCTTGAATTAAATTCTGTTGAGCAAAAGTGTAAACATGAATCAGGCCCATGTATAAAAATATTTTCACACACAAGGCCCAGATTTATCCCACCTAACTTTAGGCACTTAACTAAGGTACTTAAGAATATACTCTCCTGTGGCTCTCCATGTAGTCAATGGAGTGAAAGAGGCACCTTAAGGAGGCAATTTAGCCTGTCTATAATCTGAATTGTCCTTATGAGATTCCCGATTTCCTCCAACACCTATTTAGTTATTTGTAGGGTAACAAAGCTTTGTAGGGTAACAAAGTAGGTACTTCAGTTAGCTGCCTCATATAGGGGAGATAAATCTTGGCCAAACTGATTGCATGTTGGAAGTAACTGTTTACATTGCACTGTTGCTGTGATTTCTTTGAAGTTATGAACATTCCCTCAGGAATCTCAGTGATAAAAAGTAATAATTTAGGGATAAGCTGAGAAATCTTTGGAATTTCTTTAAACCTTTATACCAGACTCTCAGATTCCTTACAAAGTATTAATATTGCAAAATACACTGTAATGAACTAGTTCCTCGGAATGCCATACTTTTCTTCAATATCTCATTTCTCTAAATACAAAGATCTAATTATTGACTCAAAGGCAACAAACAGTGATTTTAAAAAACATTTGGCTATTTGTATTTCTATTAATAATTTTCATGAGTTGCTGCAGCAGCATGTAATGAGTGTAAAAGTCAACAAAAAGGGTTTTAACTAGCACTAAATTTGTTCCCTGCCAAAGTAAACACCATCGCAATTCTGCTTAAAAAGAAAATCCATCTTAGCATGAGCAGTCATTGTTTCCTTCCTGCATGGACTGGGAATGTATGAGTAAGGAGAACATTTCTCCTGGAATAATAAAACAGATGGTTAAGTAGACATCCATGTTCTCACTGCCTAAAATGACTTTACACGAATTTCATGCAAAGCTGTCTAGATGGCATTGGGTTTTTTTCCAAATGCAAGGGTGTTAATTCTTTACTTCTAAGTCCAATTTGGGGAGCTATACCTTTTCTGCCAAATTCTCCCAATACCAGGGCAACATGTACTTCATTTCTCCTTGCATGATGTTGTTACTCATTACTAAGGTGTAGCTACACATTATGCCAGATATAACTCTGTTTAGATAGTAGTGAACGTGCTTATGGAGGATCAGACCAATTCCACCTACTTCCCTAGACTGAATCTAGCAGTGATCAGAACCAGGTGCTTCTCAAGAGGGTGCAAGAAACTCCTTAATAAATAACATGGTATAATCTACTCATTGAGGAGAGTTGTTTCCTTCTTCTGTGGAGATTAAGTACCATTTAAAGTACTTAATTTTCTGTAATTGAATCAAGAGTCGTAGAATACAACTTTAGTGATTTTTTGTCTCTTGCTAAATTTTTATCCTCAATAAATATCTTGTGGCCTAGAGTACCACAGATTATTTTGTGCATTCTGCAAGAATTATATTCAAATATCTGTTGCTTTCAATTTTCACAGAATATCCCTTCTCCTTGTGTGAGAAAGTGAAAATACAAATTTTATCTGTTTCAGGATCTTTTTTTTTTTCATTCATTCTACATTTCCTATGGCATCTTCAGAAACTGAAGATGCATACCTAAAGGTCTTACAGATGATTTTGAATAAAAGGCAAATAATTAAATAAGTCATTAGCATCATTACTAGATCACTTTGCCCCTAGCCTCCAAAGTACCTTCAGCATTAAAAAGGACTGGTGCTTTTTTTGCAGTGAAGTCTACTGCAATATCGCCACTTATTTCCAAAAATCTGTGTAAAATCTGTTTCTTTGCTTTCAGTTGGTCACATTTTTTGAAACACTTGTGTTTTGGGGAAAAAAAGTCTTCTGTATTCAATCTTTTCATGAAAATTAAAGCTTTTAGAACAGTCTATTTTGAAAAAAAAAATAAGTTTCAGGCAGATTAAACAGAAGATGACTTCTAAATGGTTGTAGCCTAGAAAATGGTTCAGGTTGCATAATTGTACCCTGGCCTGTGAGACTGTAGAATTGCAAGTACCACATGACAGACATTAAACTAGTTATTCATCTAATTGTGAACTATGGAATAGAATAGAGTGTAATACAAGTGAAATTAGTAATTGGATTCAGCTCTGTAGGAATAGAAGTGACTTGCTTTGGAGATAGTGAGAACTCAACTCAGAACTTTTGCCAAAAAAAAAGAAATAAAAAAGGTTTTAAGGTTTGAAAAATGTCAGTGAGATGCTGTAGTTTATCATTGTTTATTTATTTGCAATAAGGCAGCGCCTAGAGAGCCAGTGAGTGATTAGGACCTTTCCTAGGCCTAATCAAAAAAACATGAAAGGGCCTAAAACCTAATGTCTAATTTTATAGATTTAAGTAGTCCCTGTTGGCTTGTTTACATGACAAGTGACAACAACTAAATAAATTCCAGATTTAGGGGAGTAGCACACACTAATCGTTAGATGACTAAGACTGATGGAATTTGTCTCCTTTTGTGTTTTACCATATTAGGATGATTATGGTTCTTTTTTCTTTTTCTTTTTTCCCATGTTTTCGTAGTTGCTGCCTAAAAAACCTATCCCAGAACACTTTCAACAGTGTTGAAGTAGGTGATTCAGATTAAAAAACAAGTGAGCTGTTGATCTTGATTGTGAAACCTCTTCTTTTTTGGGGGAATGAGCCACTGGAGTAATGAGACAGTAAAGGTAAATATACCTCTGAGGAAGGTTACAGAACTGCATCCTATTTCAAATGTTTAGGTATGCCAATAGGTACTCACATTTATTCCACCAAAAATTACCTCAAAGAGATAACATCAAATAAATATTAAGAAAGGTCTGCACGATCTTGGAAATCCTTCTGGATCTTTCAGATTATGGAGCTTTCCATCCCAAATGAGTTATAAATTTGGATGCTGTATCAAAGCAATACTTTTCAAAAACACTAATTTGAATGTGTCATTACATGTGAGTGTTTTAGAGATATCGAGGGGTAGATATTGTACAACATTTTCACTTGTGGGTTGTATAAACCAGCAATAGATTTATGAATATTTGGGTACTGGTACAGAGCCAAAATCAATCAACACTGTGGTATGAGAGGAGCTTCTTTAGACACTAAAAACAATGAGGTTCAAACAAGTCAGCACACTTCCATTTAAGGGAGCACATCACAAAGCAAATTGGGTCATCTCAGGGAAATATAAAAGCATTATTCCTCTAAGATTTGAAAAAAATACATAATTACTTCTTCCACCAGGCATGATTCTTTTAAATAACCTTCATTTTTGTCCCTTGGAAATGAAAAGAGGTTTACATTAAAAAGGCATTTCCTCTGACTCTCTGTCCTTGAGCAGCACAAAATGTAAACTATACCCTTCCCTTCTTCCTTTGAAGAAAAAGGAGTTTCAATCTTCTTCTGTGAACACGGTCCATTTAAATAAGGAGATGGAGTCCCATCTTTTCGATCAGCTTTCTTTGTTTGACTTGTCAGTAATAACACTTTAGCTGAAATTGTACAGGCGTCCTGCTAATTTAGTAATTATTGACACGGTGCTGGGCAAGAAATGATAGCAAACACAGGGAACTGTTAAGAAGAAATGAAATAAAAGATCTTCATATCGTTGTTGAATAATGGTTGAGATCATTTTGTGCTCTAAGTAGGCCCAAGACACCTTTTTCCATTTTCTCGACACATCTATAATTTATGCTTTGTAATAGTTCCAAATATTTTTAGGACTCCGCACTTTGTTTGAGAATCTAGAAGAACTGAATGAGAATCACGAAGTGCACACACAGATGAGTGAGCAGTGTGACCTGCCATAGCTTTTGATTTAAGAATGATCCCTCATTTCTTTATATCCCCCTTTCTTGTTTCTCAATTTACATTTGTATTTAGGGCTGCCTTAGCTCTGGCTGAGATTAGTGTTGCCTGTGCAGTTGACCCCGTTGTATGTGGCTGGACCCAGAGATTGCTTTTGGATTTTGCCCTGTAGATAACATCATGGCAGCTTTACTTAGTTCAAACAGCTTTTCAGTGGCCTGGTGTGCAGAGGTTTTAGTATCATTTCAAAGAAGTCTGAGAGCTTCCACCATAGTGATACAGCGTTCTGCTCTTTGCATTGAATAATGCAATCTTGAAAGATGTGTATGAGAGAGCATCCAGTACTGCATTTGCTTCGCACTTACTAGATGATCAGGCTTGTTAATATTAAAGCTCCCTATAGAAGAAAATCACAGTTAACTTGTACATTCTTTATCTCCTTTAAATTCCTTTTCCATCTCCTCTCACTGGACCTTGTTAGGGTAATTTTCTAGTCCTACAATTCTTAAAACTTTGATAAAACCTATTAAAACTGCCCATGCTTCTAAGCAATATGGAAAAGACCCCATGAGTTCACTCTTTTATTAAGGCCAGCCTGTAAGTGTCTCAGCTGTGAATGAAAGACCTTTGTTCCCTTCATGGAGCTCACATACATAAATGCACAGAGCTGTTTCTTCTCTTTTGAATTTAAAGTTGGGTCCCAGTTATTAATGGTAAAATGTGTGGTGTAGGTTAGCAGTGCTATCACAGTATTGAATCAGCTGGTGGCGGCACTAAAAACATGCTATCGGGATTTGATGCAGGTATCAGATATTTCTAGCTTTGCAGTGATTGTCATTACCTAGACTCACCTCTTCTTAATCACAGGGATGTTTGTGGATGTGAATAACAAAAAAAACATTGTAAAGATAATATGTTGGGGTACTGAGGACTTGCTGAACCGTGCAGTTTGAAACAGGAGGCAGTACAGAGCATGCAGAGCAGGTGATCTTTAAAAGCAAAGGCCTTAATAAAAGGAAATAGAGAGTGATGTTTTAATGGCAAGATTATATCAGTGTCTGTGCAATGTATTAGATTTCAATACAGTTGTATATTGATTTATACATGAACTAATATGAAAGCTGTTCTTTCCCACATTGGTCCACACGCTGCTATTACGCATGAAACATGTGGGATTCTGCAGCATTCAGGGACATGAAACCCTTACTTAGTGGCTGGTTAAAGAGGAGAGAAAAGATTTATTAATGTCCAAACTAATGACTGCTTCTCTTCCATGATCACCACTCTGATCGTAGCACAGGCCTGTCCTACCTGCCTCAACACCCTCCCACCTCACACAAAAGCCATGTAGTATTTTAGAGTTTCAATCCAGAGTTGCTTTATCATCTCATATCAGGATTTTTTGTTTGTTTCTGTAAAGCCTGTGCAGTGAGAGGTTTCAGTGGTAGAAACAAAGCAGTAAAGCTGTATTACATCTTTGGATGTTGCTAGCTAATCTACATATAGCTGCTTGTATGCACAAATTATTTGGATATGAAAAGATGTAATGAAGTAACAGATTTCATCTTAGGCATGGCTGTCTGTTGCCCCGAGGCTATACCCGGTGCAGAGAGAGTTCTGTGAGCCACCCCTCTTACTGTTCCTGGGAGCTGGGGCTGTGTGTCTGACTCAAAACTTACCCTTTGGCCAATGAACAGTTACAGGCAATTTGTCATAAAATAGATGTTTAAGTAGAGTTCTTAATGTAAACATAAATAGGATTATTTTTTTTTTAATTGAAATTGCCCAACCCATTTGGAGATCCCTCTCTCTCCCTTCCTATCTCTACATATCCATGCAAAGAAATAGAGTGAGCCTCAGTGCTTTTGTGTCATTAAACAATGTCTTTTGGATCACTTTAGGCATTTTCTTTCTTCTGCTTTTTTGCATAAGTTTTTTTTCCACCAGCCTACATCAGTTCAGAGGCTTTTGAGGCAGTTTAGGGAAGGGGGGGGGGGGGGGGGGGGGAGGGAAGAAATTACTTAAAGGAATTTCCTGAAGGAAATTTCAGAAAATACTAAAGAAAAAAATACATCTCTGTTCAAGTAAAACACCCTAAAAGGATGTGTTGGGTTTTATTGGTGTGTATGGCACTATGTGCATATGAGGCTGTTAACATGCTTTCCGTTTATGCCCACCCTCTTCTGAACTCTGTTAGGACCTACATTTTTTAATCATTCCAATAGACTACAAACTTCACTCAAGTGTTTCAAAATGATTTTTGTTTGTTTCATTTATGTGTGTTAAGTCCAATAAAATATTTAACAGAGCTTGGATACAAATTGGAAATGGCCTCATCATTGAATGGAAACAGAATATGTAGCGAAGAATCATATTAAAGAAAAATTTGTATAATTTTCAGACAAAAACTGAAATGAAATCTGTTTACTAACCCACCAGCTGTCACTGCTACTTCTAGTTGCAATGTATTGCATACACTGAGCTATATACTTGCAGTCACAGGCATTACTGTAAGGTTTCTGCTGGGAAACTGAGCCTAATGCCTTTTCAACTTCTATTTTTTCTTCCAGAATGGGAAATTTAATTTTAGTGCCTGCATGCTTTTTGATTAGCTGCAACAGTTTGGGGTTTTTTTTTACATTTTAAAGCAGGTTTTATTTAAAGCAAACAAACCAAAAGTAGGGTCCCACATATTAAAAAGTTATAACCAATGTTAAAAATGTTCAATGGCACTAAAAATTAAAAAATACTATTGCAAAATGTCCATGGCTATTCTGAATTCTTTCAAGACATAGATCTTTGCGTTTCAAGCAAGAAGAAATCTAGGCTATGTACTTAATACTCATTGCCTCTCTCGATTTACTGCCTGAGACCAAATTCGTTGACCTGCGACAGACAGGACGCAGTTAGTGTCCCACAGTGTTTGCTTTCTAAAAGGAAACACCAAGGAGATTTTTACTTGTATGAGGAGAAGAATAAGTACCAAGTAATCAAAGTACTAGAAATGTTTTAGACACACACTTACAGATGTGCCAAGCTAAAGCACATAAGCAGAGTCAGTGCCCAAGGCTCTATGATGAGGACTTGGTCGCAAAATGAAGAACTAAATGCAGATCTTCTGCTTGCCTGTGCTAGAGCCTGCTGCAGAGAAAAAAAGAAGTCAAAAAAAGAAACACTTTTATTTGAGCTTGAAGAAACCCTTTTCCTGGTATTTTGAATATTTTTCTCTGAAGAAAGAAAAAAGAACAACATTTTGAAATGTAAAACCTTTTAAGTTGCAAAATTAAAATAATTTTGACACTGTCAAAATGAAACACACTAACTTCATTTCAGTATTTTTTCAAATGTTTTTGGTGAACAAAATATTCAGCTAAACTAGGGAGAATATGCAGGGTCTCTAGTCTTTGCCAAACAATTTTGCTTGCCTGTGTTTCTATTCTGCTACATTTATTCCACAGTCAAGTTTCTGATTCAGAGACCACCTAAGCCAAACCAGGGCTTAGCATTGTTTCCAGCACATTCAAATCAAGCTCCTAGAGAAAAATGAAATTTTCTGGGCTGTTACAATGGTCTCTTTTCCCAAGACTGCATTCATACTAAGGGGAAAACTTCATAAAGTCCTTCATTTATTTGCATGCAATTTTATGTGCTGAGACAAATGTGGTCTTTAAACAGGGTGCATGGTGTAATTGAACACACTTGCTGGAAGCTCCATTTGGGCCGTCTGTGCCTGCATCTTGTTCCCACTGTAGAAAACTAACCACATCCCCTGTCCACATGGGCAGCTAATAATGTAGCAGCAGTGCGACATAATAGCATTTGCACCCACACAGACAGGCTGCTTTTAAAAAACATGAATTTCTTATTTTTCCCTTTATCTCTAAAATAACATTGCCTGGGTACCAGTGTG
This sequence comes from Astur gentilis, assembly GCF_929443795.1. NCBI lineage: Eukaryota > Metazoa > Chordata > Aves > Accipitriformes > Accipitridae > Astur > Astur gentilis. The sequence goes on from NC_064889.1 coordinate 21,177,149, forward strand.
GATAGTTGCTGTGCTTAACGCACAACAGATCAGTTATGGTCATGCCTGAACTTTCTGACCCAGGGGATGGAGCATGAGCATAAGCAGAAAGAGGCAGAGGAAATCCGCAAACTTAATTGTTTATATCCCAAATGTAAATATCCATGTATAAAAACACCCCTTAAACCTGAAACCCACCCGTACCGACTGGTCCTTTTTAATCTTAATTTTGAACAGTTGCTACTCCAATTAAATTCTACCACCTAGCATTTTCAAACAGCTCTTAGTTGTTTCAGCAAACTCTTTTAATGGACAGCTGTTTTTGACAGCTCCTCCTGATTTGCCAGCGCTGTGTCATCTGCCAGAGCAGGAGGACCCATTTTGTATTCTGCTGCTGGCACTGAGGGGATATGTAAATGTACACATGAATCAGTTGTCACCAGCACAGACACACTGTGGCGAGATGATCAGAATGTGTTGGGAGTTTAGTTGGCTTAAAGTGGGAGGAAAAAAAAACCACAAAAACCCCACCATGCTTAGATTTCTTGAAGTGATTTTTATTTCAAGTCTCTCCAGTTTATTTTTACTTTGTGGTGCTTGTTAGATTTAGTTCAGGAGAGTGCAATCTGCTACTCGCAAATCACCAACCTGAAACTCAAAAGTTTAGGAATTATAGAAACATTTCAGGTAAACAGCGTCAGAACTTCAGCTGCACAAACAGAATTTTATATAGGGCTCCACTTTTCAAACATTTTAACCTCTGTGAGAGAAAACTTCATGTTCCCATGAGTACAGCATGGAAAGAAAGTTTGTTCAGCTTCCCAAGGCATTCTGGTAAATGGTCTGCGCTGTTTCAGCCAACAAGCTCTCGGTTTAGTGGCTGTATTTCACACCATATATATATATAGTCAATTTATAAAGTATAGGGGAAATCACAAGTGGGGTTAGCTTTATCGAATTTACTGCCATCTTCCCAAATGCCCTGATGGTACAGCCAAGGGCAATTGTCCTCTCTGTGTTAACAAGTGGAGGGACAACAATTTGATAGTCCTTCTATTTACCTTTCTTCCTCTCACCATTACAGCCTACTGACAAAATCAGATGCTTCTCCAGTTAAACAGAATACGTGTGGGATGTACATTTAGGAGATACTTTGAGGCTGGTTGCTGAGGTTTGGGATTGTTTTGGCCAATAACTGCAAATCCAAGTAACTAGTATGAGCCTGAACCTTGGTTTAAACACCCAAAGAAAATGGCAGGATATTTTGAAGTCCTGAAGACCTCCAACTCCTATTTAAGTTTGAATAAAAGCAACCTTTAGTGCCTAAGTATTCTCCTAACTATAACTTTATTCTGTTAGAACATCTGGGTGTTTGAAAGATGCTACTGATGCAAGAATATGTTGAGCAATTGAGATCACCAGTGCCAAAGACACATCTGCTCCAGTGTGTCACATACATTTTTCCACAAATTCTTCTTGGAGATGCACATCTCTCAGACTTGACTGATGGTGTACCTCATTTCTAAATTCAGAAATTAATCAGTGATAGTCCTGGTGTTGCTAAAGTTTTTATAACAGAAGAATTAGATACAGACTAAGTGTCATTGCTGATAATTTTCAGCTCTGTTGTCTAGTATTTGTTAATCTTTACTTTGGTAGATAGCAATGCAAATATGATTCAGGTCACAAATGAAAGGAGGTTTGAGTATCACAGGATGATGTTGCACTACACAGAATATCGCTGTTGAATAGATTTGCAATGACAGATTAAAGGCTGGAGAATCCTTGGACAGAACAAGAAATGGATTGCCATCTGTTGGCAGAGGTCACTTGATCACCTCGTCCTCATAAGCTTTGAAATCCAGTGGGAATGGTGTCCTAGCCCTACTGCAGCCAGTCTCAGAATTTCTGCTTCTGTCTTAAAAGCCACAATTCTGTGTTCAAGAAAAAAGGTAGCACTTGTTGAACAGCCCAGCTTGGAAGGAAAATGAGTATTCATTATTACTGTTATATAAGAAAAGGAGAAAAGGTAAATTGATAACACTGTATCGCCTAGATGCTAGAAAGAATTAAAAAATGATGAGAACTAAAGTACACAAAGAGAACTTTTAGTCAAGGTAATGAAACGTCAAAAAATGTGTGTGTGTCTGCATGTGCACATGCATGCATTGCAGGGTAGGGGTTAAGTGTGCTAGTCTATTCCTAGGTGGATATGGTACAATATTTAATAACAATGCAGAAAAAACAGAAGTGCTCCAGAAACTTTTCTGTTCTGTATTTGAGGAAAAGCCAAGGTATGTAGTCATATAGTACTATGATGCTGCTGATATAGTTTCTTTTCCAAAATGTCAAAGTTGATAATTTTAATAACATTGAATCTGAACAACCCACATCAAATAATTTCAACAGAGGTGGCCAAGGAACTGTCCGGGAATTTAGTGTTGATTTTTAATGTCTTTGAACACTGGTGAGTTTCCAAAGGACTAGAAGAACTCTAACGTTGTGCCAATATTTAGAGAGTGCAAATGGAGTGTCCCAGGTAACAGGTTTAAGAAAGGTAATGTTACAAATGCCAGTCAATGTGGGATTGTGGGAAACATACTCTGTTGAGCTAATAAGGACAGTTTTGATGAGATTAACATTTTTTTGGTAAAAGCAGCAATGTTTATATCATATTGGGACTTGCATAATCACTCAGTGAGTACCACAGGGGTATCTCCTGGCTTTGAATTTAGGAAATCTGTATATACCTTTGAAAACATAGTTCAACATTTTTAATCTATAAATCTGCAAGATAATATTTTAGTACTTTAAAACACATCCAGGCCCATAACATCTGCCAGCTATAGATTGCTATTAATGGGGGCTGTCTGGCTGTAAATAAATGGTACTTGGTTTTCTTATAAAAATGCAGTAAGACTGAAGTTTTACGTTTCATGTAAAATGGCATTTTTACTTTAAAGAATATAATTTAACTTGACACAGCTCTGCTGCGCTTTACAGTGGCTTAATCAAATACAGCACTGCTTTAAAAATAGGGATTGCTTCAAACAGTGGATTAAGTTATTGGTCTTTCACATCTCAAGTGCTGAAGTTCATTAGGTCTCAGGCTGAGAGTGAAAAGTGATGTCGTTTTAGCTCAGACTAAGCGTAATAGGAGTTAACTCACATGCCTCTCAGGTTGAGAGTTGGGTGGGGTTTCTGCACTTAAAAGAAAGCCCTTTGAGTTTTGTCTAAGTTTGAAGAACCTGCTCATAACAAAATCGGTGCTACTGAATAAACAAAAGGGTTTGTTATTCAACACACATGCAGGATCCCTAGCATCTCAGAAGACCAAATTCTTTCTCAGCTGTCCTCCTTCCCCTACTCATTCTTGAAAATCAATTGTATTCTTGCAGTGATGTGGCAGTGTGGTTGGGTTTAGCCAGTCCTGAAAAATACCTAATTAAATAAGCAAAGGACATAGGTAAGGTCCTGTTTGACATGAAGCTATTGATTGACTAATATATCATCTGAGAAATGTTTTCATATCCTCCTGTCTGCAAAAGGATGGACCTCCATAATCTCCAAGACAAAGCTCCTCGTATGACTCTTGGTTTTGTGCTAATGAAGTTTGTGCCTCCTGACCAAAAAGCCTCTTCACAGGAAATACACCTTTTGAACCAGATTAAATCAAGTTTTGTTATACACAATAATCATCCTGTGCCTCTTTGCTTGCTTATACACTGATCAATTGCTGATCGATGCTAATGGCTGCAAAGTCTGTTTTTCATTAGTGTGCCTTCCTTCTTCTTTGCCACTTTAGCATGTCACTGTGTTCTTCATGAGAGGCTTGTTGAAAGCAAAAAAATGTAAATCAATTGGTCTCCGTGTTGTAAACAAAAGCTCTTGGATCAGTCAGAGCAAGCCCTGGAGCACTGGATAGCAGTGCATTTTAGTTTTATCTCCAGCTTATTTTATTTCAGAAGGCTGTTAAAAACCCAAAATTCCCTCTCCAAACCAAAAACCTCTGTGGTCGTGATGGACCACATAGAAATGTATTGCATTCCTGTTCATTCCTTCAGCTGAGCCACTGAAGAATTTCAATGTTTGAGAAGTGTAACATCAAACGTATATGGCCCTGTCCTGATCCCGTTTTTCATGTGCAACACTGCATGAAGTCTGCTAGCGAGAACACGCAACTGGAAGCTATCATCCTATCAGCCAAGCTGCAGGTTTATAAAACTTTGTGTTATTCAATTTTTTATTTTAACCATTAATTAGCTAGAACAGCTGAGCAGGTATGAAGGTTTAAGGCAGGTGAATACCCTGTACGATCAGTCCTGAGTAGGGTTGTAGCCAGTCTAAGGCTGGCTTCAGTCTGTAAAAAACATATTGCCTGTGTGAAAGGTGGTAACATTGGGTGCTCAGAGCTAATTTTGGGCAAGACACCCATTTGTGCAACTGGGACTTAGGCATTTGATGGTGTTTTCATTAGTAGGTAAATCCTATGTGGTTATGCTTGGTTTTAAATTAATTAAGCTAAGGAAAAATCAGTAGTGTGAATGTGACTAAAGAAATCAAATACCAAGCCATTATTAAGAAAAGCTGAAAATCTTTGTTCTAACATATAATGTAGAGTTTGGCTTTCTAAAACAGTGCTTCCATTTAATGCTGATTTATGGCCTTGTTATGGTTATTTATTACAGGAAAAGTATTAGTATGTTATAAGTAGATATGAAGTATTGTAGATGGTAAGTAAATATGATTTCTGTTCATTCACTGCCTATGACAACCATCATATATTATTTACTGTTAAGCACAATGTACCTAAACAGCAATTAGTCATTTATCAATCAGTTATAAAATATCCTAGTGTAAGCCAGGACCTAAATATATCCTTGATTGTTGCAAAAAGCTTTTGTTTTGTGTGTGCTTTATTAGAATTCGAGATTTTCTCTTTAAAAAATTCAGTCAAAAGTTAAAAAGGTAAAGAACAATAAATAATTTGATAGATCGAGGAGGCATGTTAAAAGCTGGAAAACTATGAGATAATCTGTTGTTATTTCATGATGTTGTCTATCTTATTAACATGGTGGTTACTAATCATTTCTGAGGTGCTGAGGTGTTGTTTCAAGCCTTTGTTAATATAATACAACTCAGGATATAATTCAGATAATTCAGGAAAAAAGGAAAAATAAAACACAAGGAAAAATTTCACCCCTCCCTACATCCTCCGAAAACTGACAACTGGAATTGCAAGTTGATGTAGATTTGCAGTCTGGTATGCCAGGGGAAGCTGATGCAGGAAAGGCAGGGATGGGTTTCCATCATCACTAAACCTGCAATAAAAATGCCTCCCTGTTTTGGAGAATGATGCCTGGCTTGCTTGCTGTTCCTCACATTAAAATCAATAAATCTCCCTTGAAATGGTAGAACATTTCAAACTGGAGGACACTACAGGCACGTATGTTGAATATAGATTTTATGACGTCCTTTCCATGAGTAGAGCAGAAAACCCCAGCCATAGTTACAGAGAGCAGCAACATAGAACATACAACAAAAGCAGAATTAAAGAGCCTCTCCCCTCCCCTTCTCCCAGAAAATCCAAGCAATGTCTTCTGCTACCCACTGGCAATACAGAAACAACTGTGCATACTCCTACAGTCTTAGAGCTTTCTTCTGATTCTGGCATGTCTTGAGATATTGTATCTTCGAATTGTTATACATTAAATGGCTAAGGAGAGGAGGCATTGGTCTAAGGTTTCTAAATGCATTTCCCGTACTCTGTTTCTGGAGAGTTGAACTTTTGGCAAGTTAGGGTAGTTTGGCTTTGCAGGTAGGAAAAAAAAAAGACAGCATAAATAATTCTTTTAAAAATGTTCAACTACTTTTGCAATGGTTTGCTATTAAATATGTGCCATGTTTGGATTTGCCAGAAATTCTCTATGGAATATCTCACATACTAATGACTTTTGGCTTTGCCATGTACAGTAATGAGAAAATCACAGGTAAGTTTGTGCTGCCGAAAAAATAGTGACTGGATCAGAGGAGGGAGAATGGTTGAGGCGGTGTAGACAAGGACAGCTTTCAGCTAAGGTGCAGTGCCAGCAGAGGTTGGGCACCTCCAGGTCTCAGCTTGATGTAATGGGAGCAGAAGGAGGGAACAGCCACTCACTAAATTGAGGACAGATCTTGAAAAGGTCCAGAGTAACATCTGAAAGTAGAACTTGTTAAAAAGTACTATTATTTTTAACAACTGGTAGAAGAGCAGTGATTTTTAGAGCTGCCACTACCAAACCAGATTATGTCATCTCCTGCACAACTGTGAGGCCATATTCCCAGGACTGAAGGGTATGGACAGAAGATAATGGTATGATAAGAGGTTGTATTGATACAAGCTGGGAACATCCTTGCAACACAGGTGGCACAGGGACAGAGCAGCAAAATCATGAGCAACCTGTGGGCATGAACTTGAGCAGGGTCTGGAGTTGTACTAAATGACACCCTTCAGTTAATCTAGCCAACGTAGTGGAAGACAGAAAACTCTCCTGGCTGCTGTAGGCATGTCCCAACTACACACACCCAATAGGTCACCAAGGATAAAGTTTGGGCCATGAAGACATTTTTAGTTTTTGTGCAAAACACGGAAGTATATGTTCTCTGTCTTTCTCATACTTGAGTAAAAATGAAGTGCTTCCCTGCTGCTGCTATCTTGGGTCTAGTGCAGGGAACATGTTTAGAGATGCTGCAAAAGAACAAGATGAATCATGTTTTGGCAGGAAGCACAATGGTTTGGGAGAGGTGGGAGAAAGAAAAGAGATGCTCTGATTGACTCTGACACAATGTACCCTCATGAACTCCAGCCAGTGGATGCAAGTAGCCACAAACAATGTAAATTAGAGAGGTCTGTGGTTATTTTATATTAACTGACATTACAGGACAGTATGGCCCTTGTATTTATCATAGCATGCTGTTTTAGCTTTCAGCTGAGGATTGAGGCCAATGTGGCTACAGAAAATATAAAAGTTTTCTCTTTAGAAATCCTGGAATTGAAGATCTCAAAGCGTTTTACAGGCATTAATAAATAAAGCTGTGTAAAAAAACACAGCTACCAGTATTTCAATCCCTAACGTTCAACGGTGCTTGTAAGTGCTGTTATAATAATAATAGTTGTATCAATGCTCTTGCAATTCCAGAAATATTAATGGCATCTTCTCTGTCAACAACATCCCCTCCTCCAGGCCCTGCTTTGTCATGGGCAGGAAGCAAAATTTTGCAAGGCAAAGAGCTCACTGGGGAGTTTTGGTCATTTGGGATTTTGCTTTTGTGGGTTTTTGTATGTGTTTCCGAGACAGGACACCAACCAACTGGAGTGTTTTCTTGTACTAATAGGTGTTTTTGCTGATATCTAATACATTTGGATGGATGGGGTTTTTTCTTACCTTTCTTACTGGAATGTCTTTGTGGTCACAGACAACTAATGAAGAGAACAAAGGAGAGACAATGTTGTAAAATCATTAGAAAAGAAAAGGGAAACACTGTTCAAACAAATGCATTTTGCTATTACAATGCCATTTTCAGTCTTGTTTGCGGCCCCTACTGTTCCTTACACTGGCTCTTCAGTGGGGACAAAAAATTCATTAAATGGCTCTTCATTTTACAATATCAATATGTTTTAAGTCAAATTGTGTATTCTTTGCCATTAATTTTCTTTTAAACACAAAGCACCATCAGAAAGTTTAGCTGCAGGGGGGCTGCAGGCAAGAAGGAAGATACAAACATCCCTCTTACGAAAAAAAAAAAAAAAAATAATGATGAAGTCTTTTAAAGTTTAAAGGCAAATAGTGGCTTTTTTACACCAAGACTGTAAGACCTGTTCATTGATCTTTTCAAAGAAGTGACAACAATAGGGAAAAAAACAGAATGAAAGAAAATGAAAGCAAGAGAATAAAAGCTGTAAAGAGTTCGGGTACGAGGAAGCAGTAATCTGTGGATATTGATGAAGCCTGGGATGCAACACATGCATGATCTCAGGAAAGGGTCTGGCTGTATTACCTGACTTGGCTATTGGCTTTGCTTAACCACCAGGTATTTTTACTGAGAAAGCTTTTTTTTCTTTCTTTTTTTTTTTTAATTCAAAATGCTGCTCATCTTGTCTATCAGACTACTCACAGCTCATACAGTTTTTTGGGTGGGCTTGTTCTGTAAGTGGGAAGTCTTAGCTGAAGTGGGACCCTGAACAATTTGCAGAAAGTCAGCCTTTCACTGGGGTCATGGTGGAAGGGAGACAGACATGCTGCCCCTTTGAAACACAGAGAGACGTTTTGTGATAGATGTTTGTGGTTTGAATCAAATTGAGCAACTAATGATTTGTGCTATGAATGTCTCCACTGGAATGTTTTAATTCGCAAGTGACATGTGGTTCTCCTGACAATCAGTGTAAGGGGCAGAACGCCCATAGCACACAGTGTCTAAATGAAAACGTCAACAATATCCTTGGCAAGAAGTCCAGAGAGAACCTAGTGAAGAGATTTTTACACAGCGTGTAGTTATGCAATTTAAATAAAAATTACATTCATTTTTATTTGAGCAGGAAGAAAATAAGAAGGGCTGTTGAAAAGTTCAACTTGCTGTCTTTCCAGTGAAAATAGGCCCAGGCTGGAATATTTAACCTAAATTTCTTCCTCCTCACAAATAAAAACCACATCTGAACTAATTTTACACATTTTATGCACACTTGTTAAATTCCAGGTGTCTAATTACACCTGGTCCTCTAGTGGGGTACAGAACAGGCAATCTCATTACATCACACACTGAAAAAAATGCTAACATTTCCCCAAGTTCAGAAACCAAAACTATCATGTGTGGCTTTGGTACAGGAGAAACATCAATTCCTAAGTCTGCCATTATGAGGAGAAAAATTGCTCTAATTGCTGTTGAAGGAGAAAAGCAGTGGTGCTACTGCTAGGATAAATCCATATTGGAAGTCATTTAATTGTAACCCTCAATAAACTCATTTGGTGTGGATATTTCAGTGACCTGATTCATCAGTCATACAACTCTGAAAAATACAGAAAGTTTAGCATGGGAAAACATTCAGCAACATGGGTTCATTGTCATAAGATCACCAGCAGAAAGAAAAAGCAAATGCTGACACACCTCAGCCATGGCTGCTCATGGTGAGTGAATGCCAGCACAGTCCAAATTGTTTCCAAGAAGAGTGGAAGCCATTGAGATGTCCAACAAATGTGCGGAGGAGCCAGTCTTGTTATCATATGATTAGGAGTTTAGGCTCCTATTGGGCACAGACCAAAGAAAGTCCTGGAACAAGACAGATAATGAACTTGGGTTGTAAAATACTGTATACTATTCTGCCATTTTGGCCAGTGATCATGTACCATATGTCAAGTGAGCTGCAAATTCCCATAAAGCAGCAGTTTGCTGCACTGGACCTATAACAAAGGAGGTTGTAAAAGGAATAAATGGCAAGTGGAAGCTGGAAAGCATGCCAAATGTACAGCACATGCTTATTAACAGCATCACAGCAGCAAAGGGAGGCAGAAGTTGCGTATGGCAATAGACGTGCATGGGGAAAATGGAGAGTGTCAATACTGCCAAAGGTTTTCTCTTTTCTTTTCTTTTTGCCACTTCTGCAATACTTCAGATATTCTGGGATTTTGGAATGGAAGTTGTGTCTTTGTTTTTTAAACCAAGTTTTTGCATTGATTCATAGGAGAGAAATCCATTATTTTACTCCTTTTCTTTATGGAATCTGTTCACACTGCTAAACCACCTAGGTGTTGCGTGGATATAAACAGCAATCTTCAGATATGAGTCTGGAAGGGCCAAAACACTGAGCCCTCTTAACAAGGCCTGTTTCTACTGTATGAGAAACGGTCCCAGGCATCTTCAGCTAGGCTCACAAATGTTCATTTTTATAATGGCAATTACTGTAACTTCCAATGGTCCTATAGGCTAAATACTGTTCATTGAAAGCTTTTTTAACTCAGTGCATGCCATTTTGCCTAAATCACAATGTCTCATGGGAGCACATCAATTACCACAAAATGTCATTAGTAAATTTAGAAATGTTTTTAGAAAGACTTTAGCGGAACAGGACATTTCAAATGGTCATTTCAAACTCACTTTCTTTTTTTAATATTTTTAAATAAAAATCAGAATGGAATATGTCAGGTTTTTTGAAATCAAACATTCAGAGTAATTTGTAACAATATCATGTTAATAACTTCATTTCCCAGGAATTTTTTAAGCATTGGTGGGGAAGCGAGGTTGCTTTTACAAATACTAACTAAAACCACAGTTTTCAGTGTTGGAACTTCTGGCAGAATAAAAAAAATCTCCTCGTTGATAGAGTTAGAAGGTTATTGGAATTGGCTTCCATGTTTAGACTATGCTTTTTTTGTTTGTCAACATTTCATTAAAAAGACTGGATCTGTGGCAAAATTATGATTAAGCGCATTACTGAATTTCTCTGCAGAGTTTAAGATTTCAATATATATGGAATGTAACAACCAACATAAAAAGACATTATCTTACTATTAAAGTGGTGTGTGTTGTATGTGCATAAACAAAGAGCAGATCCCAGGCAAGCTGCATTTAAAGGCCGGTCATTTATGCTCCAGAATAATACAGCAGTTTTAACTTGAATAGTGATGTTGCACATAAGAAGTAGAGAATGGGTGTTTCAAAGGTTTTCCTCGTGTCTTCTTTGACTTTTTGCTTCTGTGACAAGCATATATTTTTATGGAGCTGTGAGGAATGCTTTTCTCTGTGTGTTCGTGAATGTGTCGATGCATGTGCAGGGAGGTGTGTGCATGGAGTATGTTTTTATGCACACCTCTGTACATGAAAATGTTCTCAGGATGGGACAGCTAGTGCTTACTAAATTTCAGTCACATTTTCAGGGACCCAGAACATCCATCATAAGGACTGGCAGTTTGGAGATGACACCAGTTTACTTTCAAATGTATTACATGTTCCTGGCTTTTATTTGTGAAAGATATTTGCATTATAGTTCAGAAATTTAACGGTGCACACCAGATTCACAACATCTAATCGTAGTCAGTAAAATATGTAAAAGAGATATGTGAACATGAAGAACTTTATTCATTCATGGGACTCCACCATCAAAACCACCAAGTGGTCTTAGTGAATTTTGAGAAATTTACATTTCTTTAAGATAGCAGAAATACTTTGTCGAAGCCCATTTTATGTGCAGAAGCTGTTTTTGTAAAGGTCAGTTGAAAGCATATTTTAGCTTGGCTAAAAATATGTCCTTCAAGGATTTTGGAGATATCTTCTGTGCCTCAAATAGCTATGAGTTAGGAGAAAAAAACCCCACATGTGTAAATATGCACAGTTTTTAGATTAATATAAAATCAGTGCTTGCCAGAGGAATTGTCATGTACAGCCGTGACGGATGGAAATGTCTCTTGAAAGGCAGACTGGAAAAAAAGCAGTACCTATTTGTAAGAAAAAAAGTTACTTTACACAGTATTGAGTAGCATCCCATAGTAGCCTCCAAAGAGTTTTGAAGAATAGCCCAGACTTCGCATGCAGTGCATTAAAGTCAAAATGAGTGTGCAGTCAATGGCAAACCACTTGAATTTTGCTTACTGGCTCACCTTCCTTCAGAGAGTATTCCAAGATCTTTTTGGAGTCCTTCCTTTTGCAACCAGATGTTCAAATTTGCCATCACACGCCAATATAAAAATGAAACTTGGTATGATAAAAAAAGGCATGGAAAATAGGAATCAACCTATGAAGTTCAGAGGAAGAATGGATCTGGGGCTGTGAGCATTCATAAAAGCAATCTTGCCTCAATGAATAGTTCCATTCACATTACTAGTTTTGTTTTGTATACCAAGTTTGTAAGACCAGATCCTAAATTCTAACTTTTTCAGAAGTATTTGGCTGAATTATTTTGGAACTGTTATAATTTCCTAATGCAAACTGAGAAAAGAATAAAAATGTAGGGTTAAAACTAGTTATGATCAGTCAAAACTAGAAAAAACCCCACCACCACCAAAACAAAAAACACTTGCTGGTTAAATTTAATCCTGTCTGGCCATAACTTGTTAGCCTTTCTCCTGTTGAGTAATATTTGATTGATTTTACTGAGATTATGTGCAAGTACAGTTCACTGACATTGCTGGTTGAATTTCATCAAACACCACACTCTCATTTTAGTCTCATTTTAGTGATGGTTCCTCCCGTTCACACCAGCATTAAAGAAAGAGCTGTGCTTAATCTTAACTGTTTGTACATTACTGGACCTAAAGACATAACTTCCTACCTGCACATAGCCTACAGAAAGGCAAACTGAGTTGTTTAGACAAAATCCACGAAAAAGAAAGAATAGATAGACATCAGAGAAATCACAACAGGGGCTGAAAGAAAAAGGAGACAGAAAAATCCATTACAAATGAAAATAATAAAGTCTCTTAAACTTTAAGGAAAAAATAGAGGCTCATTTTGTACAAAGATAGTGAGATGTGTTCATTGATCTTTTTAAGAGTCAAGAAGAAATTGGCCAGCAGCTGAATAAAAGAAAATGAAGTTCCATTAATACAATCCATCGAAAGACAACTCGGGTAAATTGATCAATGCAGCACAAATAATTTCTAACCTTTCCCCTCTTTGGAGAAGATGTTTGTTTTTTTGTTGTGATTTTTTTTCCCTTCCCAAAGTGTAAACAGCATACATCACCAATTTCAAGTGCTTTTTAGATGGCTTGTCTAGCAATAATTGGAGAATTTTTGGAACTAAGCGTGGTAATGGCTTTTCTTCCATCCCTCTCCTTCATCGCAGCCTCATTGCCTTGAAGAATATCAATACATTGAGAAAGTTTGAGGGCTTTTCTTTTCCTCTTTTTTTTAAATTCTCAATCCTCTTACTTCCTTCTCTGCCTCCTCCTTCAAAGAGTTTTTGAAACATCTGGCAATTAAAAACCTGATGCAGCCATCACTATGGTATCTGTGTACTCAGGAGAAACTTCATATTGACTGAAATGCAGAAAGAGCCCAAAGGCCAAAAGAGGTTTTGTCCTTTGAGAAGTTGGTAACAGCTCCTGCTACAGAGCCTGACCCTTTACCTCAAACAGTAAAGCTCTTGCTTGTAGTAATGGCAGTCCTTTCATTTGAATTCTTTGTATTAGCCAGATGTCAGATGTCATACACCGTAAAGAGCAGCTGAGATCTGAAACTGCTGCTACACAGGTGCAGCATCTTTTATCCAGAGGAATTATGCAGGCTGGAGGTCCCAACTTCCCTCTTTTTGGAAAAGTGAATATCCTCAGCTCCCAGAAATGTGAATGAGAAACAAGTATGTCTATGGGAAAACAAATCTATAAACTCTAAGTATTTGGAGATATTTCTTTTCCAACTCAAAAAGATCCATGAAAATAAAAAACATGAAAACCAAACTACACTTGGGATTTGGTATCTTCCCACTGCATAAAGTGCAAATATAAGCTATTCTGATTTTGTTTACTGGGATAAAATGCTGTGATTTGCATTGAAGCCACAAAGTAACAATTAGAGTGTAGCAGTTAATGAAACAAAAGAAACAATGCGGCACCTTTTTGAATGGAATGTAACCTATGTTTATATAGAAAGCTTTGTACAATACCCATGGGTTTCAGTAAATGAAATGGGCCTTTGCATATGCTGAATAATTGTCAAAACATGAGGCTTTGTGGTCATATACCCAAAATGCACTTCATTTTATAAAGCTGCATCACATAACTCAGCAGCATAATCATTTTCTTCTCCATGAGCAAGTTGTCTCTTACCCCTGAGACAGTGCTTCATTCAGGTCAGGTATGAAGTTATGTGAAAGTCAGTATGGGAAAGATCAAACTACACCTGTCTAGATCACACCCGCTCTGCTAATAAAAAGGTACATTCCCTGCCTAGCTTGCACACATAAATACATAGTAAGATCTTACACAGAATGGTAAAATGTTCCACAAAATGATTGCGTCCTAAACTCTGCAGAAAAGTCCTTGAAAAATATCAGTATCAAAAATATTTTAATACAGACATCTTTCTGATACAGCTTTCATTGCATGGAAATATTTAAACTCATGCTTAAGCATGTTCTGATATCCCATCATTGAACCTGCAGAGGGGCTTTAGTGATTCAAAACAGGATATTATCCACTGACAGATAATCATTGTCTGTTCAGAAACTTCTCATTTTACAGTACAGCTGGTGTCTATCAGCTGTGTTAAATAGTCGTGCAGGGAGATTTCTACAGTTTAGACTTTTTTTTTAAGAGAAAGTGTAGAGTAAATATGAGCAATCACCATTTGAGTAAAATTAGCGAGAAGCCAAGGCCTTCTCTGGTCCTTTATAGGAAGGGATGAAAGACTTGATTTCCCTATCCTTTATTACTTAAGTTACCCCTACACAGAAGTATCTGGACATCTTTCCATTTAAATCCTAGAATATGTTCTAAAAGCTTACCTAGATAGTTATTTTCATTTTTCATATCACCAGACATATAAGTATACATATGCTAGAGAAGCAAATGGATTAATTAAAGGAAGTGTTAACTGAGATCTTTATAATTTTCATACAGAGGCAATTAGCTTGACTTTTAGCCTGAGGGTATCACATCACACAGACTTCTTGATCCATCTGTAAGGGATACACAAATAAAGAGCTGTATTTTTTCACAAACCCAGTGAACTTCAAATTTTACAAGCTTGTGTCCAGCAGTGAATTCAAAGTCACAAGGGATTCTGGGAGCTAAGATCACACGGAAGATGTTTTATTACACGATGGGAAAACTGGGAAAGACTGAACTTTCAACCTTTTTTGTGAAAGCATATGAATACAAAAATCAAGCTGATATACAATAGCAACTAATCATCAAGAAAGACAATTGTTAGTAACTTATGAAAGAAATCTCCAACAGATAAGAAACAATTGGAAAATATTACTGTTTTTCTGCACCTACATTATTTAAGCTTGGAAAGCAGTTTTCCTCGGTAAGCTTTATGAGACAATCAAGGGTGTTAAACAATAAGGAAATCAGGTCTTCACCTCTCTTGGATCTTAGAAAGAAAGGAAGAGGTATGTTGTTAACACTTTAGGACCTTTCCTGCACAGCACAAGAAATCCGGAGGTAAGTAATGATGCCATCACTGTCAAGCGCCAGGAAAGGCCAGGACCAGGGGATAGAAATGAATATGTGGCCTCTTGGATCTCTCTTGCCTGAGAGATATCTCTGCTAAAATAGTTTAATTTACAATTGAGTAACTTACCAAAGCCAGGAAAGTATCAAGGCCTTTCTGCAAGTAAATTTTTTGTATACTCTGCATGAATCCACAGGCAAAGATAATGCTGAGGGATGGGCATTAGTAATGGAAAAGATTTTCTGAGCCCTGCAAAAATGGAAGATTATTTTCTTTCCTCATCGCTTTCCTGAGCTGTCCCGATAGATCTCCAGCCAGACAATACCTGTTTTGTGCTCCTGATTTTGACCGAAGTATAAAATATACTGTATCACTCTGCTTTCTAGTACTAGAACAGATTAATTTTTGCTTCCTCTGTTTTCCCACGGTGCCTGGCAGCCTTTTCTCTGCACTCTCTCCTAGTTAAGGAGATGGCTGACCAGGACTACTTATCAGATAAATTGCTATAGATTCATCATTCTCCATCTCTGCCCTGAAGAAGTGGTCACACATCTGATGTTAATCTTAACATTACATTCTATATAATAAAATTTCTTGTGAAAACTCCTCCTACATCATTATATGTAAGGATGACAACATTAGTCATCCAATGGCATTTGCACACGTACAGTATCATTTCCAAAATCCTTGGAACTTTTCTTATGTGGAATCTTCTAGGTTTAATGCAGCTTTTAACTTACCACATTAAATGCCCCCCACCCCATAAGATGGATATAAAGTCATTGTCAGATGAAACACCATCTGATTTGGCAACAGGTGGACTTCCTAAGAGGGATTTCCAAATATGTCTAGTGTCTGTCAGATTGAAATAGAAGTACTGCATCCAGTAGTATAGATTTTCTTCTAATAAACATAAAGTAAGATAAATCCAGCCAGAATCTTACTCTGCTTTGGTACACAGTCACAGCAGTTATTGCAGTGTCCAGCACTGTCACAGACATTTAAGGACGGGGAAGTCTAGGTAGACTTGCAGTAGTCATGTAGAACAAAGGGTGAGTGAAGGGTCAAATTACAGTAAGTAGACTATATACTGAGTTTCTTTTCATTATTTTTCTTTCCTCAGTTTATGCCACAAATTTACCACTTTGTGGCACAATGTGGGTTATTATTTTTCCTTTTTTCCCCTTGTCTGTTAAATTTAATAGAAAAATCCAATTATTATGTAAATAGAGCCTTGCTATAATTGTCACAAACAAGTTAGCATAACAATGAAGAGCAACAACTTTCTGAACTCAAAGAAAGCACTGATTTATGACTGTCTCTGAGGTGTGATTGATATAGAATGTTTTGAAGGAATATTTTCAACGTTTCTTCTTCATTTTACAGCCTGCTTCCTCAGATCATCCTAGCTGAGGCATGTTTGCAAAGGAAAGTTGCTTTGGAAGAGGGAACTTTCCACAAATTCATTTTGCTTTTCTTTAAAGAAGGGGGGTAAAAAAAAAAAAAAAGAAAAGAAAAAAAGCCTACGAAAGCCATTATTTAAACAGCCTCCTTTTTAAAATGTTTCCGGCAGATGTTTATGTAGAGAATGTGCTGGAGCTCCTTCAGTAAGACACAGAAGTGACATTTCTTGAGGGTTTTAGTTGAAGAATTTGTCTTTCACATCATGTCTTTAAACATCTGCAAAATGCAACAGAATCTTTATTATCCTGCTAACTTGAAGAAAGGCGCAATGCACAGTCCCAAGTCCTTAAAAAATGGTATTTAATGGGACTGACAGATGAGAAATATCTAGCTCTAATGTTTTCCTTTAGTAGAAATTCACCTCTTGACCTTATGACTCCAGAGTACGGCTGCTGCTTTCTAAAAAAGAACATTTCCTTCCATTCAGATGTGCTTTCTACGGTTTTGTTGTTTCATTTTTCCTTATTGCTCAGTTATCTGCTTTAGGGGAAGTATCATAGTCAGGATTAAAACAAAAATAAAATTATAAATACTGCAAGCACGCTTGTGCTAGGTCTGTTTATGGCACTTGTGCTTCCAACCCTCTTTTAATTTCCTCAGTTGGATATTTTTCTTCTTCCTCACAAAAATCAAAGCTGCCTCCTTTTCCTGCCTTTTCTAGTAAATGAATTTTAAAGGAGTGGTATAATTCAGCTTTCCTATTCCTTTGCTTGAGTTTGGTTATTCGCTGCTGTGCAGAAAATATGGACTGGGGCCACTACGCAGACCTGCCCAGGTTGGCCCTCCTACCTTACAAAGTAACCTTTTTCAGAAGAATTCCGTCTATCTTTTGGTTTTCTGGTTTGTTTCACGTTCTTGGGGGGTTGGGGCAGGTTTGACTGTGGGTTTTTTCACTCTCCACTGTATTGTATTTTGGTTGTTGAACCCTTTTTTTCCCCCTCCTTCTTCTTTTTCTCTTTCTTTTTTCTTTTTTTCTCCCTCAAGGGTTTTCTCTGGGAAAAGTTTTCTGGGCTTCCATCCAGCCAGTGTCACAATTCACAGCTGTACTGTTTGATTCAAGTACTTCAAGCTGCCAGTGAGGTAGAGCCAAATGAGATTAAGGGCTTTTTTATTAATGCAAGCACCCGCGTGTGCTGGTATGGTTAAGGCTACATCAGGCGTTCCAATATGAACCCCAATTTCTGGAGACCTTTAGTTCTCAAACATAAAATATTTATGCCAGGCTGAAACCTGACCTAGATGTACTCATCTGGGAGGAGCTGTAACTCTTTGGAAAGAAATGGTTTGGCTTTTATTAAGTTACAGCTCCAAGAAAGGAAAATGTACTGATTTCAGGATAAGCAGCTAAAAAAAAAAACGAGAGAGAGAAAGATAGCTATGTATGTTAAAAACAGCAACAGGCCTAAACTAAATAAGATATTTTAAATGACGTCACGGTGAATTTTAAGGGAAGGCATGCCTTAGGTAGCGAGAGATTCATCTGTTAGCTTCCTTCCCTGGCACATGATGGATTTGAACCCTCCATGCTGGTCAAATTCTGATACTCCCAGCACTGCCTGGCCCATTGCTGGCAGTGGGGCATCGCCTGCAGCTCTTCTGCTGTTAATCCCTGCCTCCCCAGTTCTGCCTGCTGCACCCCAAATGTCACCTCTGAGGCCCAGCCACACTGCCCAGCAATTTTAATTTTTTTTTTTTTTTTTCTGTTGGGATAAACCATGCAGAATTGCTGACGTGAAACAGAATACCACCATTTCTTTTGATTTCTGATGTGAGCCAAAATCTGAACCCACATTTCCAGAGAGAAATGTGTTTTTAAGTTCCCTTTCCTTTTGAAAAACACCCAAATTAAACCAGTTCTTTTTATACTGATTCTTATCTTTTGTGTCAACATTTCTGAAGATAAATGAATTGATATTTTAAACCTAAACATACATGTGCCTATGGAAAACATGATGTGCTGTAGTAGCGCTGATCAAAAATGTTAAAAAAAAGGGGGAAGAAAATGAGAAGCTTTACAGAAAAAAAACCAATTGCCACTATAAACTTTTTTCCATAATTTTGGGCCAACTATGGAGTGTTTCAGAAGGTTTTGAAGGTTATTGACATTTCAAATTTTGAAATTCTCAGACAGAACTACTCTTTTTTCAGTATTAGGTCACTCTTTCTTTTTCCTTTTTGTCCAGCTGTGTTACTAAGCATCACATGTGCCTTGATAAAGCCTCTGCACACATACTGACAGAGACAACCCTTCATCCTTTCAAGACACAGGCTTTTATATAAACATATGTCTAGGATGGCACTGTGGTTGGCAGTGAGAGCTTTAATTCTCTGTCCAGGAGCTGAGAGACAGCTACAGCTCTGTGTTCCCACTCAAGGGGCCAGTTCAGGCGAGGGGTATACCTGGATTCAGGTGTAAGGAGTAACTTCAGCTGAAGAAAATAAAAGCAAAATCAATTCTGGAGAGTAATTTCTCATTAATTGGGCCAGTTTGTATTTCAAATCTCCCATTTTGATATAAAATATATCACTATCTGGGAGAAAACCGAACAAAATTTGAAGTGATTTTTATTTACTGTTGAGTTCTCTAATTTCATTTAGAGGCTTTGTAATTTCCCGAGATGTTTCATTTTGGTTTAGTGGTAGATTGTGTCACCCTGAAGTTGCTAATCCAGCCTTAGCTTACCTGCCACAGTGCAACAGCACTGTATCAAATGCCAGCCCCTCCCTTGGACCATATGTTTTAACTCATCCTATACCATACCTGACACTGCAAATACTGTATGTCAACCTGTATGTCATTGTCCTACCATTTTCAAGAGAGGAATTTAGGAGAGGGAAGGAAGGGAGAGTAGAGCTAAACCTGTAATAAGTCTGACGTGTTTGCATAATTGCAATGTAATGCTGTTGTTCTGCAAGTCCTCATGGTCAGGCATTTTTTAGCCATTTCCCAGATTTCTCACTTGTAACCTAATGGTATCAAGATACAAATACCCACATCCTCATCTCTGCTGCTCATGTAATCTTAGCAGTGGTTTGAGACTTAAATGCTGAGAGACTGCTTAAATCTACAAGACTCTGAAATCAAAAGCAGCAACATTAATATTCTGTGCAAATGTGAGGAAGCCATGAAAGCTTTGTTTGTTGCTAAAGAAACCAACTAAATCAAACAAGTTGAAGAAAACAAAGACTTGTATAATTGTTTTAATTAAAACTGCCACTTATTCCAGCAAAACTGCAGCACAGTCGCGCTCTCCAAATATTTCTTGCTTAGACTTGCATACTCAAAGACTATTCTTAATAAGTGAAATAAAACATTGCCAGCCATTTTCCAGTCCCCTTTGACACAAAAGCTCCTAAACAAATTGCAAGAAACCCATGCAAAACTTTGTGATGTTTACTTCAGATTTTATCCAAGAAGAATTTATGGAACTCGCCATTCAACTCCAAAAGCATGTTATCTCAAATGAAATGTAATGCTTCTTAAATCTTCAAAGAACATCATGGCATTTAGCCATAAAACTCACTATGACTTTAGACATTCAAAAACAGCATTAATGCCAGGATCAGACTGCCCTATATGGTTATTATTTTAAGTCTTCAGGGCTGCAAGTGTGGTTTCTTGAGTCTAGGCCCTCCATACGCTCAGTTTCCAGTAAAAGAGCAGCCTCCCAACTGCTTTGCCTTTCACTAGCTGCTGAGCCCCTTCACTTCTTCCCACCCCACCAAGTTATTTTGGTATCTCAAAGTAATTCAGATGCAGAAGGGATCTTGGTAGTAGTTCCTCAGCTTCTGGAACCACTCCAAGCCTCTGCTTCTTAATGTGAAGTATCAATGATACAAATACATCTCAATTTTAATTGAAGGAGAATGTCTGACCTTTCTACAAAATAGTGTCACATGAGGTTCCTGGATTGTGACCTTTCCAATGCTCATAAGGCTTTTAAGCATGAAGTTTCAGCTTAAATTTGAAATGTTTTGTCTTCTTCAAGTAGAGATTGGCTTCCACTGCAAAATTTGGGCCCACATTTCACTGTTAGTATAAGAATCCAGCATGTTGTCACTGTGTGGTAGAGAGGCAGTTATAAAATCTAAACCACACTTACTTTCTCCTCTCAAATATTCTGTTCAGATACTGCAGCTTGGCTTGAGCCTGTCTTTTATCTTCTTTTCTCAGCACTCTGAGAGCTCTTTATCTTCACCACTACTTGGTGTAAGTGTATGTTGGGAAACATTTTTAGTATATATTAATTTGTTATATCATTTCAGAGACCTTTTTTCTTCCAAGATTCCTAGGCATTAGCATTTTTAAGCTTGCACGGTGTGGTGTGTGACTATTAGAAATATCCTACAGGAAGCCATAATTTATCAATGAAAGATTTGAAATTTTCTTCTAAACATATGTTTTGTTGAGGCTATAAAGGAGCTTATAGTAGCAACTCTCTTTTTTTCTTTCCTTTCTGTTTTCTTTTCCAGTGACTGGATAACTGAAATAACTTGAAGCCTGTTTTTACTAGAACCTGATCACCACCTGTTTGAGTGAAGAAATTGAGGACTGTTTGAAAGTAATGCCTTTGGCAACACATACACCTTGCTCAGACTGTCTTGCATCTTTATCTTATCATATAAAAGGCTTTTCCAAGCATTGCCTGAGAACAGTGAAAACCTCATTATGAGCTGAAAACTGTTTGGGGTTTCAGTGTTGATAATGAAAATCTTATTTATGGGATTGCTGAATACACAGATAAAGTCTAAAAAGCTACAGCCTACTAGACAAAATAATAGTCCAAGGGAAAAGGAGTAATGTAATTACATCACTCCTATTTTATAATGGCCTTTTCCTTCCATGTACATATTGAAAGAGGGTCAAAGAACTGTGAGATGTAATTGTTTCTGGCACCTTCCAACCTGATTTCAGAACTCACATGGGTTTCCTGTGTCCAGTTAACATTTTGGTAGTATGCAAAAGGTGTGATCTGTCGGACAGTGCTGAAGCTATGGAAGCATTTTTCTGCTCAACAGCCTTTAGGCTCATGTAATGAAAGGTGGGAACCCCCACCAGAGAAGGAAATAAAAAGTGAGTAGGGATCAAGAAATTCCCAACCTTTTCTAAAAGACAGGCTAGGTCCTCTCATGAGTTGTGTTGTCTCTGTATTGCTAACAGAGATATAGGGTAAATACAGCCTTCTCTGACTAAACCCATCAGATAGATATGTGCAAAGCCAAGACATGTTTAACAGGGCAATGTGTGTTATAGGAGAAGAAAGGCTATACAGTTTCCTAATTCTCTACTTCATTACATGCTTATATTCCACTGAAATCAGTAATCATGTCAGAATAGAGCTAGTAAAATATGATGGGAAATAAGGCCCTTTAATATAAGCCTCTCTGCCTGTCTGTCCTTTTATATGGCACCTCCCAACATAGTGTCTGAGTGCAAAGTTCTTCACCCTCATCTGATTTAAAACTTAAAATGGATGCTGTGAAGACCTATCATGCTCAAGATGAATCAGCTGTTCAGATTAGCCTCACAGAAATGATAATGGGGTTCTGTGTTCACAGCTGAGTTATTTAAACTGTCTGATTTTGTCCACAGCTTCCTTGGACATTAATAGGTTGACTGCTATGTCGCTGAACTTAGTGCATGAAAGGTCAGCCTTTGAAAAGCTAAATAAGGTAAGTGCAAACTGAAGCATGTTCCAGGCGATACTGCATACTCTAAATGCACTTGAAACCCCTAAGAATCACTGCTGCTCCTTAGCATTTTTCCATATCTGATTTCAAAGTGGTAGATCCTTGGATCAATACTTTGATTTTAATCACTCATCCACCAGGAGATTCAGGGTATTGCTCACATGTTATAAACATATGCTCCTCCTGATGCATCTTGAGTAAAGCGGATTGAAAACTTCTTAGAAGATAGTTTTTCATCAGCAAATGCTGACTTAGATGAATTTGAAAGATTTCTCAGGACTACAGCAATTTTGCTGAAATTGCTGAGAAGCAGCATTATCAGGCAGGGACACTTTTCTTCAATAAAGATGGAATGCTTCATTTGACTTTTGTTTGATTATATTGTAAATTCTAACATACTATTGTGCACACCTTGAAGTGCTTAAATCAAAACAAAGAATTTGACCAGTATCAAGGTGAAATGTTTTCAAGCGTCCCAAACCAAAAACATTTCAATTAAGGTAGCTTTGATGATCTCGACATTGCAGCAATTTCATTTTTTTGTGGTACATTTCATCATTTAGATTGTTACTTCTGTTTGAAAGAAAAGCAAATTTTGGCATGCTGATATTTCTTCCGGAACCAGCAGCCCTCCTCTTCAGGAGCCCGTGAGAGTGATTGGAAAAGTCAGAGTAAGAGCATCTCTCTTCCCCTTCCCCAAGCCCTCTCTTTGATGCAGAACCATGGCAGGGGGGAGAGGAGGGAGAAGGATAAGAGTTAGGTTTATCATCTATAAATAGAGACAGTCCTTCACACTCACTTTCTTGAGCAGTCTTAGAGCACTAGGGGAAAGAAGAACATGATAAATCTAAGAAACGTTGGGAAAGTTCTGTACATTTCAGGAATGTTCCAAAGTGAAAACTGGCTCTGGCAGTCCAAGTTTAGAGGCTTATTCTTTCAAAAGGCTCCATCAATTAGTTTCTCAAGTTTAATTCTGTCCTGTGTCTACCAGCTGGAAAGCTTGTTGAGCAGTAAGCATAATTGTTTGTAGAATATAAATCATTGCACATGACTATCCATGGAAAGCATTGCTATTTGTTTTCTACTTACATGGTTGTACAGTTACTGCAATCTCCTTATGCAATAGTGCTAAATACTAGGTGAAGTCAGCAGCTTGGTTCAGGCTTGGTTCAGGTTTTTAGAGTATGGGAGTTACAAGCTGAAGAAACTTGTTGGGATTTTTAGCAAAGGAGGTTTGTCATCACACTTTGACCTGAATTGGAATTGGTCCATTGCTAAGGGACCTAATAGCAAAGCTGTCAACATTACTCAAAATTATTTTAAAAAAAATTGTCTTATAAGGACTTTACTATATTGGATTTCTTCTTGCATGTTTTGTTGTGGGTTTGTTTTTTTTTTTTCCCCATAGGTGAAGAGGATGTAGAAAATATACCATACATGGAAAACTGTGAATCCTACCATGGCATTTGAATTAAAGGATCATTTTGTGGGAGGTAAGCAAATAGGCTGTTGCTGGTGATGATTAAAACCAGTCCAACCTTATGTTAAAAAGGATAATAAAAATCCTGTCCTCTAAACCAACAAGCAGGTGATACCCAAGCCAGGAAGCTCAAAATCAACAAAATAAAACCTTATTCCAAAAGCTGGATTTGGTTATTAATTGACTGATTTCCTACCAATAAGAGCACACTTTCAGGCTGGTGGGCTTGATGAAAGGTACTTGAAAGCCCAAAATGAACAAGCATGTGAAATATTTAAGGCCACATTTTTATATTTATTAAAAACAGCCTAAATAATTAAACTAGTTGATTCACTAGTGGCTTTCAGGCTCATGCCCAGAGTGAAAGGTCATGACCTGACATACCATGGCCCCACTTGGTACTGATGATTGACAGGAAAAGGAAATAAGTTGATATCTTTCACGTGGGAATCACAGCTTGTAGCAACTATGAGCAAGTGGGCTATTTGGACTTTGTGGGAAAAGTTAATTGTGTTATTATTCCAAATCTTTGTTCCCAAAGTTGGTTCGATGGTGATTTATTTACTTATGTGATAAAACAGCTGTGTACTGTAATAAAATACAGGTCACTTGCTGATGTTTAATGCACAAAAGTGGGGATATGTTTGGTTTCTTTTACTTTGAACTTATATTCATGCTAGGCAGCAGGGATGACTTTGAATTGTTAGGAATTTTCTGTTAGTGTATTGGAAATAATTAATGTTCTCATCATACTATATATTCTTCAGTGCTTAGTTATGGAGAATGAGGAAGGCACCACACACTGAAATATGAGCGCGTCTCCACCATATGCTTTCATTATTTCTTTATAATGATAAAAAGGGGCTGCATTCAGTGCCAGACAATGTCATGGCCCCAGAGATTTCAGTGGCCTGCAGAAAAAAGGAGAAAAAAGCATTTATGATATGAATGAGGATTTGAAATGGCCTTTTAAAAAAGGCCCAAGATCCACTTTCACCCTAAATTCTGAAATCACTTGAAAGATGTCTAGATGCAAGCGAGTTTGAAGAATAGCAACTTTCTACCAGGCTCTATTTTATATGCTGTATCACTGCCATCTTGGCCATGCTTTCTTACAAGGTCACATAATTGTACCAAGCAATAGGGCACAGTCTAACTTCACATATTGTCTGATTTGTTCTAGCAATGAACCCTGTCATTTTTAGCCAGAGTACATATTCTCTAGCAATGAACCCTGTCATCTTTATCCAGAGTGCATATTCTTTACCCGTCATTTACAAGTTATCTAAGTGATGCACTTTTTGTTTATCAGACTTGAAAAGTACAGTGGATTTAGTATCAGCTGGCCTGTTATTGTGCCTTTCTGCTCATTCCCGAAAGCCTGAAGTGCGGGCAGATTGTGACCTGCACTGGGGCGCAGCTCCATACCGTACTCGAGGTATTCCCTACCCCTTTGCAGAAATACCATGCACTGCCAGTTCCTGCAATATTGTGTTGTTTACTGGTATATGGGCTGTTAGATGATAACGGTCCCATTAAAAGTCCCATTAAAGTCAAAAGTAGTTTTACCCCAGAAGAGGCCATTGTGGGAAGGATTGCACATTTCAGCTCTGTGAGGCACAATAGTTTGGTTGATACAGCAGTTAGTCCTCACATTTTCCTCAGACTATCTCCAGTATAATTTCTTTTGCTAGTCTTTTCTCGTATCTTATTCTCAATAGAGAGCAAAGCATCTCTGCCTGGGAAGCTGTGGAAACTCTACCACTTGTAGCATATTCTCCAGGAGAATTTTAAGCCTTAATATAATCTGATTCTAACACCAATAAACAAGCCTGGTTACACAGTAACTAAAGATAAATGTTGCTTCACACAGAGTAAGAGCTAGTGGTATTTCTCTTGCATTGTTTTGATGCCATTTCTTCATACTTAACATCAGGCAATGGTGCATGATATTTTACAAATAGTATAGACTATGAATCCTGCCACAGGAGTACAGGTCTGTGATGAGTAAATTATAGTTACTGGCTGAGAAGGGGAAATGGAATCAAGAAAATGGATCTAGGGGCAATAACATACTCAAAATTGAAGACCTTTCTGGAGCAATACCAACCTACTTCCTGTGAACATTTCAGCAGAAGGGGAGCTACTCAGGATAACAACTTTTTTCCAGAAAAAAAAGGTATGTACGTCCTGTACCTACTTGTCCTGAAAGAAAAAGGCCATGATTAACCAAAATCCAGCCATTTTCTAGAATTTATTCAATTACAAAACAGACTACAAACTGGAGACTGTAGCTATCACCAGAGCTGTCAATGAAGTACCAGCTGCAGATACGTGGAAAGTTGTCCACTGGGTTAGAGGCTACAGTCTGACCTTGCATAGCCCATGAAAGTGTTTAAAAATCGTGATGACTTTGGTTTATGACTGACTTCAGCTAGATTCAGCCTGAACATCAAGAGGCAAAAGGCTCTCTATCCCATGCCAATTCTCTGATCTTTCCATTCCTCTCCACCTCCCACCTCCAGGCTTTTTGTTTCAGCAGCTCCCTGAAGTGAGCACCGTGACTATGAATCTAGAAGTGAAGAAGCCCACAACTCTTCAGAAAAGAGCAGTTATTCTTAGCTTTGTTGTGCTGATGTTTTTCTTTCTTTTTCTCCTTTTTAAAGAAAACAGAAAGCCTGCCAAAATTTGGGCTCTTTGATGTGCTTTGGAAAGAAAAACAATGCTATCTGTCCAAGCCCTCTGAAAGGAACAAAAATATGTCATTTTAAGGCATGAATTACTTGAGAGGAACAATCAATACATTTCACAATTAAAGGCGGTCAAGAATTTTTGAATGTTTTGCTGGAGATTTTTTATTAAAAAGTTTTGGAGACATTTGCCTGTTTCAGTGAAACTTTCTTTGAGAAACCTCCTGAACTATGTAATAGGTGCAAGGCAGGAGAGGAGAAAAAGAGGAAGAAACTGATATTTGCTGTAGAGTATTCAATAATCTAATAATATCTGTAGGAGATATCCTAGACCCCTTTCAAGCTTTTCTTTTGTCAATTTGGATTGAGTATGTGGATCTGCCTCATCCATTTTACTCATCCTACTTTGTGATGAGTATTAAAAAAAAAGATCATAAAAGCAGTATCTGTTCTGGTTTGTTTGTTTGTTGATTCAGCTTTGAGTGGAGACATTGCTTTATAAAACTCTTCAGCTGTAAATGAGACACTGACTTCATTGTCTCATAGTTAGGAAATTTGTTTAAGATGGAAGTGTCCCAGGTTGGAATCTTTGGCCTGTAAATGTAGGGAAGCTTTTCAAGCTGCAATCACAGAAGTCATAACTGAGTAGCTAAACTTCTGTTTGCCCTCTCTTTTTAAGGTTTCTCGTCCATCACCCCAACAAATCTTGAAAGAGCTGATTTATGCAATGAAAGTTTTTGACATTTTTATTAAGTCCAGGCACTTAATAAAGAAATTCTTTCTACAATTTGATTAAACTGATGTAAAGGAGCACTTATGTTATTTCTCTCTTTTTCCTGAAGATTTTTACAGATTTTCTTTTTTGCCTTCCTGTGACACTGCCCATTGCATCATTTACAGTATCTGCTCTCGCTTTCCACTGAGGTGGCTGTATGGGAAATGCTTGTGCTTGTACAACTTGGCTTTAAGGAGGTTGCTATTTATATCTAGTATTTCCAGTCCAGTGTTTTCAAAGAAAAATGAGTAGAAATTAGTCATAGACTGCAAATGACAGGGATTGTTGCTTGAGGTTGATATGAAGAAGTTTGTTCTGTCAGTGTCTATGCTGCACTTATTCCATGGATTAAGATGGTTTACTTTGAAAGATTACTCCCTGCCTCAAGTTCAGACTACTTACTGTTAGAAAGGTAAAGAAGCCTGACTTTCAGAGGAAAGGTGTTGTGTATTTCTTGAAGGTTTCTCAGTTCAAGTATCTAAAACTTTCAGACTTCCACAATCTCTAATCACTTTCTGAAAGTCCAGGCCAGGATTTCAGACTTCGAGGCTAGCAAGCAAATGCCTTCAATTAGAGGTTTCAATTAGAGAATATTAAATTCTCTTCTGTAACAGGAGATGGTTTAGGAGAAATGGGAATAGCCAGGTGGGAGTAATTGGTTTTGGAAGAGTTGTATGAGGGAGCTCTGCCCAGCACTTTCTTTTATTATGCCTGTTTTCCTTCCACAGCTCAGGAAAACTCATATTCATGCACACTCTTACACTTCACTGGGATTCCCTGACTCGGAGACTGTCAGCATTGGCTTATTATACAAGCCCTTTGTTTTATCCTATGCAATACATCTCACTATACGCAATTTGGCCTCTTAACCTGCTATGAAATATTTCAAGGGCTTGTTGCTGGAAGACGCGTCTCTCTTTGCTATGATTTGTGCAGCCGTGGCTGTATTTTCATGACGGCTTATAATGATTCGTGGTGGGTTGCAATACAATGAACTCATGCCGCAGAACAGCACACTGAAAAAGATCTTTCAAATTATTGTTCCAGTGCAAAAGGTGCCCAATCACCTTCCACCTGCGGATTAGTTCGTTGCTATAGGAACACACTGTAGCTTTTCAGTGCTGCGCTACTGTAGTGGCCAGATTACTGACTCTGACAAACACAATAGGGGAAAAGAATCATGGGTTATTAGTGCTGCTGATGATGTGATGTTATAAACCTGGGGTGGCATAGAGCGGATGAATAGAGCAAGAGCCTTGAAACGCAAAGGACAGGAGGAGGAGAGGGAGCAGAGTGAAGTGGAGCTAAAGTCATCACTACGGAAATGTTGTCTTTGATCTTATTTTTCACTCTGAATAGTTATTTTCATGATATAATGCCAAATGCAAGCAATGCTATACCTGATGGCAGAGCCACTGGTCATGTCTTTATGTTAGTAGGGGGCTACCCCTCCTCCCTTCTCTTTTCTTCCAGTGAGTACTGAAATCTGAACCTTTTCATTCCTGCAGGATTAACTCTGACCAAGGTCAGAGCAACTTAGTCACCAATATTCTTCATGGGAGAGTCAGGCCTCCTGCATCCCTGGGAAATATCACCTGAAATATCCACCTATGCATGGGACTTTAACAGGGAATTTTGCAGTGTCAGAAATGTGCAGTGAATAGCTGAGATCAGATCTCTGTCTACTTTGGTGGCCATAGCTGACACTCAGGAAGTTTATGCTACTGAGCACCCTCCTGCAGAGTGAGCTACCTGTGTGCTTTTAGGGGAGAAATAACTGCTTGCAGCTCTGATTTGTAGATGGTCTAAAGTTCCCAGAAATAGTTTTGTAACCACTTGTACTCGGGCAGGGTGAAGCAAAAGAATAAAATACATCCTTGTCCGTTGCTTGTGTGCCTTGAGCAAAACAAGCTGTGTTTAGTCACAAGTTCACCAGATGGTACTCTGGGGGTTATTGCTGTTGTATTACATTACTGCAATATATTAGACAAGGCGCAGTGATTCATTCTTTCTCCTCATTGCTTTAGGAGGCTCTGTTTCTCTCCTGATGGAAGCACAGCTGACCCTGCTGCTCATGACCCTTGAGACCCATGTAGGCTCCCTGTTGGTGCATGTAGGTCTCTCTCAAGGACAGTCAGTCAGGAAGGCCAGTTGAACAGCAGCACTAAAACTGCAGAAAGATATAGCTTGCATTCATCTCTGCAGCCAGAGAAGCACATGCTTAAGTCACTCCACCTTCTGATTAGCCAGCTGATTTGTAACTTAATTTTTTTCAACCCTGACTGCCTCCTCCCTCCTTCTGTCTCCTACCCCACTTGTTTTGCCTTCACATTGGGCCCTCGTCAGCCTTATAATTGGACCCATGTGACCCTCTAAGCTGGGAAATGACATTGCTCAACCACTTGTTCACAAAATGAACTGAAGTACGGAGTTTGCACTGTACTTTTAGAGCCCAAGAACTATCAAAAAGCCACAGAGAAGCATTGTTTTCCTCCACTTCTGCTACTCTGTAGGCTGAAACCCTTAGTCGAGTGAATTATGTGCTGACTGACTCCTAACAACCCATAGTGGAGTGATGCCACATATGCATGCAGGGCATAGGTGCTGCTGTTGGTCAGCTGGACTGCCCCTGGGACCATCTGGCACCCCTCTTTGGCCTCCCTGTCTCCACCATTATGTTTACTGACCAGCTGCTTTTTCTCATTGCCATTGACAAAGCTTCCCAAGCCACCATTTCCCCTTACTACTAGAAGAGACAAAGAAACACTACAGCCTTTCACCGTCTCCCAATAGCCTTGAGCTTCTGGTGCCCCAAGGCCCTGCTTTGGTTCGCAGGTTGCCTTCTGCTCTTCAGCACTGTTCTCGTGGTAGCTAGGACACTGATATTAGCTTCCCCACTGCCCTCTTGCTCTCCCTAACCACAAGCCCAAGATTATCTATTCCACTGCCACAAATTAATGAATCAATGAGCAATACATGGGGTGACAAAACTTATTTCAGTTTTGCCTGAGGCATCTCAGAGAGTGATGAAACAAGTTGGTCTGAACATGCTTGGATCAGAACTTTACCACAGGTGTTACTGTAATTTCAGGCAACTCAACAACTGCAAATTGGACCCTCTGTCCCTTAGATTATGCTTTTCATTTCATGATCCTCTGGAGGAAAATTAATTTCTCGGGCTGAGCTCCAGTCTGCAAACTAAGAGGGACAGGACAGACTCTGCCTGTAGTTTTAAATGGCTTTAAATGGGGACTTACAATGGAAATGGAGACAGACACCGAACCAGGGAAGTATGACAATGTAGCTCCAATAAAATAATGGGAAAATCTTCCATTACCATAGTCCTATGCATGTATGACCTTAGCAATGCCCAGGACTCCTATGATAGCAACAGTGCAACACTCCCGTTATGCCTTATTTTTTTATCAACAATGTTCTCCTTCACTTTGACGTCAGCTTCAAGATTGCTTGCTGTGATGTGCTGCACCTTTCATATTTTCTTTCCAGTCATAATATTGCTTCAGTCGTAACCTCAGCACTTTGAGGAATAATTGTCCCTGACAAGGGGGTGAATCACTGGCAGAGAGTTGATAAGCATTACATACAGATGACAGAAGTCAGGACATATCGGATTACTGCTGTGAATATAATAAAAGAGAGCCTAAACACTTTGGCAGCTCAAAGACAAGCCATTTCATAACTCTCTAGTGGGGCTATTATCTTCCATTTACTGCCACTGATAACCAGGTTGCAACTGTCTCCCTAGGATCTAGTTACAATTCACTTAACACTCAGAGGACCAGACATATTGGAGGACACTCAGATGAGGATAATTTCTTAAAGATCATTTATTTTTAAATTTTTATCTTCCTTGCTCCCCTCTTTATAGTGTGATAAGAACTTAAATCAGGAAGCTTTGAACTTCCTCCGGGAAAGGAGAGTTCATGGTCATCTTCCCTTTAATCTTTTACTCCTGAGTTTCTTTTGAAGCCAGTCATTCATACCCAGCTGAATAAGTGACAAGCAGGTTTCCACCTCTCTTACTCTTGTAATACATGCACCTAGACCTATAAGCTTGTTCTAATACTGACTCCATTAGGTTTACATGTAGGTGTTATGTTTTTATTTCTGTACCCAAGAAGGCGCACCCGAGCTTACAAATCAGGGCATGTTGGTGTGTATCAGTAGCAGATAATTTACAGCAGTGCCAATTACAATCCACATTGACGGAATCTGGATACAGATGATATTTATATGCACTGTGTGAGACTTTGCTTCCAAACCTCAGTGCCTAAGATAAGTTTAACACTTCAGGCTCTTAGATATCAAAGTTCTCTCTTTTAGGCTAAAGACAAAAAGAATTATTTTGCTATGGCAGAAATCTGGCAAATGACCAGTGAGTCTCCTTACTATCCAGCACACCATTGAGAAATATTTATCAAGCTTAGGGATGAAACCGTCTCTGTGTGAAGTGAAACTTTATATTCTGCAAAATTTTTCTCTTGAAGCGATACGCTGAGCAGCAAATGTGAGCTCTGCTCAGCTTTCAGCATATGAGGTGTTTTCAGATGCAAGACAAAAGCCATTTCCCTCTTTCTTGGGCTGAAGGTATGTATATACATCTGTAGATGGGGAGCCTTATTTTGTAAGTTTGGCCACATAAATGCATACCTGGATTCTAGTCTGCCGAAGCCCCCTTCACAGCCACTGGGTGAAGAATATCTTTGCCAAAGATGAACCAGGAGGATGGGAGGGCTTTTGAGAACAAGTGCTATTGGCAACTCAGAGGTTGCACAGTTGTAAATGTATTCATAGACCCCATGTAAAAATATTTTCCTTACATTCCCATTGCTGGAAGCTCTGTGAAGAAGCCTCTCTACATGTGTTTGAATAACCAGATTTGGTGAACTAGGAACTAAAACATCCTTCCCCCTCTGCTGCTTACACCTTTATCCCCCAGTGCAAACTTTATGTCTTAGCTGGCCAAAATTAGGCCCTTACTGTTTTATATAAACCAACACAAATCTATTTGGAGAGAAGTTGAATGGGGCTTTTTTAAACTACAAATAGTAAGTCATGCTTAAAATTGCCTTTTCAGTATGATTTGCATCCCTGCTTGATTTTTCACGGCACAAACCCTCTTCTGCTACAGAGAACCAATAAAGGACAACAGCAATTAAGGAGGGAGGGAAAAAGTTCAGTCATTGAAACAGTAATTCCAAGTGGTTTCTGTTCAGGACTGCTGGATCTTACCACTAACTTTCTAGCAGCCAGGGAAAGCCAACTGAATACCTTTCTGCCCTGCTTTATCCATCTGTAAAATAAGGGTGATCAATCTTACCTGCTCAACAATTTTGTCACATGGTGCAACCAAGTAATATCTGTAAATTGCTTTAAGATGTTGAGATCAAGGGAATGATGGAAGTGCCAAGTGTTGTTGTTGTTACTGTATTAACAATGTTGGCTGTTTTCACTGTTCATATGGTAGCCTGGCTGGAATTGGGCAGGAAGCCCAATAATACCAGCAACCAACAAGAAACTAAAATAAAATGTTTTACTTAATGAGTGCCTCTGTTTAATCAGAAGCCTGTGTAATTATGTCACAGAGGGCTAAGGATCTAATGTTTTTCTAATACATTTGCTTTTAAAGGGACGATTAACCCTGCATATTTCAAGATGATAGGCTGCTGCTTTGTTCAGTTCCAGTTACTCTTTTCTGCATTCCCTGGTGGGTCCAGACAGAACCCGAGAGTCAGAGGATATTTCTTAATTGCACTATAACTATCTTGTATGTCTGATGCTGGAGTATTGTCTAAAGACACAGGTTATTACTCCTGGGTTGGATGGGTTTGCAAGAGAATTCAGATGCTGAATTTATTCTATTTTGGCTCTTCTGAGGCATGGCATACATTACAGAAAGCCCTCAGTATGTCTGCCTTAAACAGTCAATATTCTTAGGAGACGGTTTGGCCAGGAAGAAGGAATAAAACTATACCTTATCTTGAATTAAATAAATCCTGTTTTAAGTAATAAAGATTGTTTTCAGTTTGCTTCTAAAAGGTATGTTTCCACACACATTTTGCAGTATCTGTGTACATGTCTCTCCAGTTAGTACTTTTCAAATGTTTTGAAGAGAATAAAGAGCAAAAAAGCTCTTTATCTCCTGAAGACAGCTGTCTTGAGATACTAAACATCACTCTATATTGAGATTCCAACAAAGATATTTATGCTGTAAGATATGGAGGGAGTGATTTTATGGCATATATATAAGATTCTCTGATCTACCCCTCTGTGAGAAGGTTAGATAAACTACATTATGTTCACACCTTATAGATGTTTGATCATTTCTGGTCTTAAAGATCTCATGTGTAGAAGATCCCATGGGCCCTCCACGGAACTTATCCCAGCACTCTGCCAGTAAGGACATTTTCTAATATCTAAGCAGGCTCTTCCATGTCACATTTTGGTTTGTCACAATGAGGATGGAAGACACATTATTCCCTTCCCCTTCCTCTATCAGGTAGCCCCATACGTGAACATTATGTGTTTATAGTGAGATGACATTTACTGGGTGTTTGTTCAAACTCTTTCACGACATATTTTATGTTTGTGTTTAGATGTGAGAATGGTGAGAATGAGATACTTTTTTCCATATAGTATGGTAGTCCTACATATTCCTTGATTGCTGTAAATTGCTTTTAAAGGGAAAAAATTATCTCCTATTGGAAGCAAAAAAGATTTACCTCCTTTTATATCAGCTATTGGCCACATGGGAATTTGGTAGGAAGGAAAGAGTTAATAATATGATTATCAGGTCAGCAACGTTGAAAGGCTCTTCCACTTTGAAAACCATTTTCTTAATTATTTTAAGTTAACACTTAAACGCATAGGAAAAAATCACGTGTAATCTGAAACCCCAGACATGGGGACAGGACTGGATTGAGATAACATTAAAGATTTTATTGCTGTTACATTATAAATTATTTCTATTATGATGGCCCTATGGGTATTACATTCTGTCAGTTCGCTTTCACTGTTACATCACTTAATGTTATTAACACACTTTAGGGTATAACATTACAGTTTTATTGTGGAAACCTTAAACACTTACATCCAAAGTACTGAATCAAGTTATTATCCTAGCTGACCAGATCTGGTCTATTATCATTTTATCACTCATAAAAACCTGTGATTCAATTTGATTTAACACTTGAGGAAAAATCATGGCTTATATATGCTTAAACCTAGTTGCAATATTAATACAAAGCAACACATGGATAACTTCATTTTATTAAAGTTGAGGTAGCCCTGGGAACTGCATTTATGATCTTTACACCACACGAGAAATTTGATCTGACCTGTTGCCATTTGTGATTCACTAGTAAACTGATAAGGTTTTCTTACCAGTATATTAAAGAATTGTGAACATTTTACCTTTCTTACTGCATTCATTATACACTCAGAAACCATGTATTGAACAAAGTGTGCTAACCAAGGAAAAAGGTATCTCTCCCTGTCTTTGAATCTTACCTTGTAGACTGGAAAAATGTTAAACTTTGAAAGGTGATATGTGCTCCACTGAGTTTAATGTTAGAAAAAAATTAGGCCCTTGTTTCTGTGTTTGGAGTGTAAACACTTTTCTGTGCAAAACAACTATGTTTTCTGTGTAGGCCAGCAAAGGTCTTTAACACTTGCACAATGTTTAGAGGCAGGGGAGGTTCCACTGTAGCATTGCGCAGACAGTGATTATTGGTTTTGGTTTGCTGGCTGAGTCAAAAGAAGAATATGTTGCTTGGCACTGCCTGAAACATTTCCTATCTTACTTAGGTTATCTGTTGTTTCCTTTGAGAAGAAGGCAGAAAACTGTATGTGAAATTTAAAGTGTCTTCTGGAAATGAAAAAATCAAGATGTTTTAAATTTTGACAATGTCAAAATGAAACATTTCATCTTTTTCACTTCAGGGGGAAGAGGAAGACAAGACTATGCTGGTGTGGAAAAGCAGTGCTGAATGACCTTAGCAAGAAGTTCTGCTCCTGCAGCCCGTTTCCCACTGAAGTCAGAGGAAGGAGTTTGCTCAGCCCAACATCCAGCAGTTCACCAGTGCAATGACATTCCCAGGCAGTAGGGTGGGCGCACTGAGCCAACCAGTGCCGTTCTGGCATGTGCACAAAATCTCCCTAGCAACAAAGATGACAGCTTGGTAACAGCAGCTGCTGCTTAATGGAAAACATTAGAAAAATAACTCATCCTAGGTCTATGTTCCCTCTTTGCATTTTCATGTTTATCACAAAAAATTGTTCTAAGGAAAAACCCCACCATCTAGAACTTTAAAGAGATTTAAGGTGTGAGGGTCAGACACACAGCTGTAGATGTAAAGAGATGAGCTTCAAAAGCTAGGAAAAATGTGACCATGCAATTCTGACACACAAGTTTACCTTTCCAGCCACAGCTATATTGTTTGTGACTTAACAAGTGGGCCTATGTACATGTTGTGGGAGTGGTGTGGATGTGCAATTATTTATTCTTGCGTCAAACATGAGGGGAGGTCAAACGTGGCCAAATGTGTGTTAAATTCCCAGTCAGCATTTTTTATTATTGTTGCTTGAAGTATATCCGTTTCTGCTCAGAGCTGGGCTCACTGGAAAGGAATTAGTATCCTAACAAAAGCAAAAATCTTCCCTTTTTATTTTTCAATAAAAGCAAACACCAATATTTTTTTTTTCTTCTGTTGCAAGTGTTCTGGAAAAGTCCAATGAAGACATGAAGAAAACTGTATGGCAGCTTCCCCAGGTAAAAAAACAAATCAGAGTAATGCTACCTCACCATGTGAAATACACAAATTAGGTGGAGATACATTAACTAGTGTCATTCATCTGTCTGAAGTGATACAATTTATTATGTGATAATATGGCCATAGTTGTATAAGTAGTAAAGGTAAAATTACATCATAGCTTGCATTAGCAGTATGAGATTATATCCTGATTAATACACAGTTAACTTGTCATGTGTACAAGGCATGTGTTTGTAGGTGGACAGATGGGTTACAGTACATCTCATGCTCACATATGTAGCATTTATCACTTTCTCCTAACTTTCTCCTATATCTCCAGAAATTATATGGCTACATCCACTAAAATCCTTAGATACCCTGCCAGCTTAATGCAGAGCCACCTAGAGTCATGCCTAAGAGATCCTTGGAGATGACCACTGGGAAATCTTGAACACATTCATGCATCCTGTTCCTCTCTACAGATTGGGAGCCTCATCCACGGCTCCAGGGACATTCCCTCTGAGGTGAAAGCAACAACCTTAAGTGCGCTTCTGCTGGCAGGTACCAGTCACCTGAACTGTTTTCAGAGTTGTATATCACAGCTCCTACTCCCAAGAGAAAGCCCCCAACACACTAAATGACTGTGGATGAGGAATTCCTTTGCTCCTTCTTTATTCTGATTTTGCAGGGGAAAGTAATTAAGCTACAGGGAGAGCTGAGAAGGATTTTTACTTTTAATTGCAATTATGGATGGAGGTGCCTCAACTTCGCATGAACTCCTCTTTAGATGCACAACTGCATTATTTGTCCACGTGGTGACATTCAGGTTTGCCCATCCATATGCTCCCTCCCTCTGTTTTTTTTCTGTTGAGTGTGTGTGTGTGTGACTACACATCTGAGTGTATGCAAACACATATAAAATAGCGAGGTAGTTAACACTGTTGAAGGGCAACAAAGGACGTCCAAGTTTTAATCTCTGTTCTATCACAAACTCAATGTTTGTCCTTGAGAAGCTCATTTTAATTTCTCTTACCGGATTTCTCAGTCTGAAGTGGGGGGAAGGGATAATATGTTGTTATGCTAGTCTACCTCATGCTGTATGTGATATTCAATTAGCTGTTTGAAGTTGTAAATTGCTGAGTGATGATAGAACATAACTTTTCAAAATAAATGGCATAATTTTTTTTTTTTGCACACTTTTTAGTACTGAAATCTACCAGAAAGGGTTGGCTGACTTTGATCCTTCCTGTGCTTGATTTTCATGTTTGATGGTTCTCCCCAGTTCCAACACCAAATGATGGTCATTTTCCAGCACTTTCAATTTAGAAGCAAAAGCTCATATAATAAGGAAGAAATCTAATCATTTTGTTGTCTTGCAATATCTTTTCCAGCTGACAATATCAATTACTTCCTGATTTGGATATAGGGGACCCAGCATTTGGGAACATGCAGATTTTGAGTCCCAATTTTGCACATCTTTAATGTTGCAGAGTTAAAGGAAACCGTATTATATTTGAATCCAACTGTTAGAATATTTTTAAGTTCCTCAGAATTACTTCTGCTGAATAAAACTTGGCAGAGCAGAAGTACTGTTAAAATCTGTATGGCTACAAAATATCCTGTTAGAAAATTAATATGTAGTAAACATGCTTGTATCAAACGGTTCTGGGACAGATAGCGCAGTTCATCTTTTCCGTCTCTGACTTTTTTGATTCTGTGATGATTAGCTAACCTCATTTCAGATTGTATTTCTCCTGTCTAGAGTAGACATTTGACTCCGTCCTGTACAAGGAGTCTATTTTTGTCATCAGGAATTCACATTATTATGCTCTAGTCTCCATTTTTGATATATCCTGAGACGTACCATCAGTAGATGATGCTACAGAAAGCTAGCCAAGACTTCATTTACACAAGTAAAAATGAAAAGCGACATCAGCATTTATTTGAGATTTAGGTCCTGATATAAAAAAACTCAAATGAGTTTTTACACATCAGGCACATCAGGCCTTAGACTAGCACAGGAGAGACCAGAATCTGGCCTCCTTCCTTTGAAATGTAACTAAAACCTCAGGTATTATTAAAAATAAAATCATTCTTTCTCATTCTTCAGGAGGCATTTTTGTGTCTCTTGAAGTACTTCAAGATGACAGAGAAGAGAGACTTTCAATTGCACCAGCTGAAATAACTGACTTGTTCTTCACTTGTAAGAGTGAATTTAAGATTCAGGGATACATCAGTGCTTACACTGGCCATGAGCAAAGGTAGGAGGAAAACAGATAATATCCTTTGTTGGTAATCTCACTATTAAAAAGAATTGTCGAGTCTGAAAGTGTAAGTCATGTAGACTTGGGGCATGTTGAGAATTAAGGAAAAATACTTTGGGTTGAAGTAGTTAATTGGCAAGTCTGAAGCATTTCAATGTTAAACCATTAAACATAAATTAAAAAGAATGTAATTACATTTAAGACAGATGTCTACTTCAAACCAAAAAATTGAAAAAAAAATCCCTAAATTAAAAACCCCAATCATGCCATTCTCTAGACAATGTTTTGAAGGAGGGGAAAAAGATAAATAAATAGTCCAATGGATTTCACATTGCTAGATCGGTATTCTTCCGGAAAAAAAAGTTTTGTGCAGAACTTTGTCCAAGCACACAATTAATTTTTGCTGTTGTTTAGAAGACATCACAGCTCACACAAAACCAGCATAATCACTGTCTCACACCTGTGCTAATTCCCCAATTACCCTCCCAAGGTCTGCAGCCTTCCCAAAACAGACACAGGTAACTTCTCAATCACAAATACCTGGTTTGCCCTCTGAGTGGTTCCCTACCAAATAAATTAGAAGAAGGCACACTGTACAGTTAGCACCAGCTCCACTGTCTGGGAGGACTAGACACTTACTACTTAATTTTGCTTTTTGAAATTCCCTCTCAGCCCCAGTTATTGACGTCTAGGCAGGAAGCCTGTGAGAGCTTAGGGGATCTGACATCCATGACTAAGACAGTTAATACGCTTCGTCAGAAAGCTACTAACACGAGCCAGGTAGCAGCTCGCCTGTTAGCATTACAGAGCAGGAATTGAAGGGGCTTGGGGTGCATCCTTCAAGCTTCAGGAGCTGCTTTGCAATGTTTTGGAGCAGAGACCATGCAAGGCAAACGCAAAAGATTATCCCCCCCTCCTCCAGTCCCCGTCAGTCCCCAGCCCAGCCTGTAATTTGGCAAGATGAATGAAGTGTTTTCGGAGTGTCATCACTTCTGCCTCTGGCAGATTTGCTTCCCCAGTCTGCCTTTCGCCTTTTGGACCTGTCACTCAGCCCTTTGGCAGAGGGGAGGAGGGGGAGGGAGGAGGAAATCATCTCTTTGCTAATCACCTATCACAAGCAATGAAATCCCGCAGGCTCCATGCCAGCTAGGTACATTTCAAAGGGAAATGGAGGGGGGCAAAGTGTCACTCAAGGCAGATATTTATGAAAGATGACAGTTTGCAAATATCTCAATCTTGGACAAGGCTGCTCCAGTGACACAGAGGAGTGTTGCAAAATTGGAAGAGTCAGCAGCCAACATTTATTTCATCAGGACCTGTCCAATCTTCAGTGATCGCTTGACAGTCTGGGGATTGCTGGCACAAGCCAGCCTCTTTCTATTGGTTGCTTTCATTTAGTTTGCATGCATCAGTCTAAAGAGTTGTAATAAATATGTAAAGAAGGATAAAAGGAGTGGGTTTGCCGAGCTGCATCCTCAATGGAAGAACCGGCACAAAGCTGTGCTACCCTTTTTAGCTATGCCAAATAGCAACAGCAGTAATTACGTCTCTATTGATCGTTACTGCATGAGAACAATGAGATGTAGGCCCTATCTCGCTCGTGGAGACCCCCCACGACTGCCAGGCTCTCCCCATCGCCACCAGCAGCTGCCACAGCAGTGCCCCCTCCCCAGCTATCGGCATAGTACAGGAGAGACGCCCTCCAGGTCTAGGGGGCTGCCCTGAAAATTTGCTGCTTCTACAGGAGCCTGGAGAACACGTCAGGACCTCGTTTCCACAGCTCTATGTGACTTGAAGGGCTTGCCAGGCCCTGGGCTGCCCCTCACACCCTCCACACCCTGAGGTAACACCTCTGTGGAGGGCGGGGCGCAGCTGCCAGCTGCCGGCACTGAGCGGCTCCACCAATCAGGGAACTCTAGTGCCATCACATGACCAGCACGAGAGTTTATTCCCTGTCCTGCTCCACTCAGGCCTCCCCAGGAGGCTGCAGGGGCTGGGCTGAGCTGAGAGGCGGAGGTTGACTCCGACGATGAAGGGGAGTTGTGGCGTGGCGCAAGTTGTGTGTCAGGTATGAATGCGGCCGTGTGTACGGCGGCTGGGGGATACAGTCGCTGCAGGGAGGGAGGTCGCAAGGCCCCGGGAAGCAGAGGATTAGAGGACCAAGCAGGTAGAAGGGGAAGAAACAGTGGTAAGGGAGACAAGCTGTGTTCACGTGCAAGGGAATGGGGTCAGAGCTGGGCAGCGGGGTGAGGGCTGCTGGTGGGCTGTCCTGCTGCAGGCTCCGAGAGCCCCCTCAGAGGGGGAAAGGCGCATCCCAGTGCCGAAGTGCTGTTGCCATCAGCCATCCAGCAGTGAATTGCTTCTACAGGGGCTAGTTCCAGCACTGGCTCTCTGCCTTGTTCTGTAGCATCAGTAGCTTTGAGGACCTGATTTTCTGATCATAGGGTACGTGCTTCTGCCTCATAATTGCCTCTGTCATTTTATTTGCCTCTGTTACAAGCTAATTCGGAAGACAGTAACGCAAAAATGCTGTCTCCTACAGGAACAATAGCCCAACAGATTGAATTACTCTGCTGTGGGCTGAGAAGCAGCAAACAGTTTCTGAAATGCTGTGTTAGAAAGGTCTAAAGTAAATGCAGTTGTTGACAGCAGCGGAAGAACAAATGCAGCTAGTTGGCACAAAGACTGGAGTTTCCAAGTGAAGACATTTCCTTTCTTGTAATTAACAATGACTTGTAGATAATAGCTGGAATAATCCTATCTCAATAGTCACTATTTTCATGGTCAAATATAAGGCCTAAAAGGAGTGGCTAATTCAGCTATTTGCTATGTGGTGTTTTCTTGCATCTCATGCACTAAGGGTATGCGTGCGTGTGACTCATGGAGAGTAACGTGGATGGAGGTGGATTATGTTAGCAGAATGCAAAACTGCTCTTCTGTTTTGGGGTTTTAGCAATTCAATTGAAATGGATCGTGAATTCAATTAAGGGCCTTGTTCTTCCTTTCTTTATGCCTTGCATATCTCAGAGTTTTGCATAATTTAAACTAAACTGTGGCATAAACCAGCACCCTTATTTGAGTCATCAAAAAGTAAGTGTTTTCTCTGAGCTCTGGAGTTCAATCAAGATGCACATGGGTGACAAGTGGTAAGATGCTATAGAGCTCCTGACAAGAGAAGCTACCATTGCTTTTGGTCTAGTATATTGCTAGTAAATTTTAAGACAACAAATAACTCTGGATCACATGGATGTCAGTAGGACTGTATTATTCTTCAAAATTAATACTGAAAGGAAAAGAAATGTACTAACAAGATCTGCCTGTTCAGAGTCTGACAATGTGAAGTAGGAGTATTCACCAGAGTTTCTTATAAGTGCAGCTTGCTTTTCATAAACACTCAGTTCAGTGGTGTTTACAGGTGTGCTGAGGCCAGTATACTTGTGATGTAGGCCCTAAGGTTAACTTCAGGCTAGCCAGAATGGTAAAAGCTGCAGTCTTCTGCATTGTCTGCTGTGCTAGCCTGTTCAAAACTGGCATGGAGAATCCTCCTCCGCAAGTTTCTCTCTTGGCCTCTGCTGGCAGCCCACAGAAAAGCTCATCAGCTGAGTGGGTGGGTTAACTGAGGGAGAGGTTAGCACCCTCCTTTCTGTTACGGATGTCTTTGCCAAAACAAATTATTCTTACCCAAGGATTCCTGGGTAAATCTTCCATCACTAGGTAAAAAAAAAAAAGTGCTGTAAAAGGCTAGTTAATCACTGCATACCCTGCAAGGAGCAGAAGGCCATTCCAGAGTAATTGGAGTTATCTTCATTATTCTTATTTTCAATTACAT
Organism: Astur gentilis; assembly: GCF_929443795.1. NCBI lineage: Eukaryota > Metazoa > Chordata > Aves > Accipitriformes > Accipitridae > Astur > Astur gentilis. Next base: position 21,219,238 of record NC_064889.1, read on the forward strand.
TTCAAAATCAAATAACAACTTGCCTTTTAGACAGTTTCATGATCTAAATCCCAGGTCTGTAATTTTTACTTAGTGCTTACTTAGATAAAAGTTCTCCTTGATTGTAATGGCCTCTTAGCTTCTCAGAGAAACTTGCTGAAAAGAAATTAAAAAGTTTTGGTCTGTGAAGTAGCAGAATCCCAAGCTGTCCACACAAATGCACATGTAGTTCTTGCAAGTCACCTGTCCTGTTATTTAAATCTATATTCAAATAACTGTGTTTCAGGTGCCATCTTGACACCAATTAAACATACAGCTGTGCATCTGTTCATGTATAGGGATAGATTACTGATGTGTTTTAACTCAGGCCAGTTAAAACTGCAGAGTAAGCAGACTGATTCTTAATAATTATTAAACAGTTGATGAGAAAAAATTAATGGCTGCATCTAAACTATCTGAAGCAGGTGCACAGTCTTGTTGTTTACTGGCCTTCATGGAGGTAGCTGGCTGTGCACTCGTTCAAGAGCTAGTGGACTGATATTAGCATATGCTGAAGTGTGTAGGGAAAATGTCCTCCGAGATTTTTGGTTCTGGAGTGCAATGTAAGAATTGTGGTTATCCTCTGGATAAGAACTGCAGGCCTCTCTTATGGAGACCTCTCTTTTGTGAGGTTTCCAGTTATTTTTCTCAAGTGTTCCTATACGTACAAGTCTGCACATATGCGTGTGTCTGTATGTGCATATATCCTTATGACAACACTAACCATCTTGGCAAGATAGACACCAGCTAGCAAGAAGGTGCTTCTGTTTCTCATATCAACACAATTCCATCTCTCTTCAGAAGGCATAAAAGTGATACAGTCTATAGACGGTTATGTGCCTGCATGTGTCTTCGTACCGCATACTTGGTCCCTTAGTCCTCTGAAATCTCTTGCCTTGCAGGAAGGAAGGGTACTTAAACAAACAAACAAACAAAAAAAAAAAACAAAAAACAACCCAAACCCACAACCGAAACTCTCAATGTTATTCAGTGGAATTCATCCCACAGGACAGGAATTCCCATACAGGTCAGGGAAAAAAAAATACCACCTCCTTTTCTGAATATCACTTTTCATATGGTAAATCCCTCAGAGTCTTTATTGTGGAATGAATAATAGATTAATCATTCCTCTGTGTGCAATGCTGGGGCTCTCTAATGTCACTGATTATTCTATATTGAATAAATAGCGTTGCTAGGTTGATATGTTTAAGGCAAATGAGATGCTTATTGGTATCCAAGAAGCCAGTTAACAAGACCCATTTTCCTCCATTGACTTCTACTCATGTATTAATGAGGTTCAAAAATGTCTTTTCTGTGTGTATCAGGTAAACGTGCCTTTGTTATTCCCAAGAAGCACACAAATATTTGCTCCATTTATGTTTGTATTAATGTGTCACTGAAGCTAAATCTTCAGAAAGGGAGTAAATACCATATCCATTAAGCCACTTAAGGGGTGAGTTCTGTAAAACTGCTGCAATTGTTGCCATGGCAAATATCCATATTTAGGGAATTGTGTGCCATCAATCTAGCATAAAGGACCAGAAGAAGAAAATGGACTTCTCCCCAGACAACTCTCACCTATGTATGTGTATTTAAAAAGTTTCAGTGGCTGAATGGACTCTGTATTGAATCGTAATTTGAGTGCAAAGTGAGAAAATGCAGTACAACCCAGAGAACACACAGAGCGAGGAAGAGAACAGTGAATGACAAGAAGATTAAACGGAGCTCAATAACTGTTGGGTGTAAGTATCAAGATTTCCTGGGCAGAGGGGTGTGCTGTTTTCCCCACTAAAGATGAGTAAAGATGTTCCAGGAAATTGAGTCTTGTACAGTGTTTGTTATGCTAGTCCTTTTCCTTTGCTCCAAAGTAGTCTTCAGTAGGGAAATGTGTTTTCTTTTCATTGACACATGAGTTTTGCTTTTTTTGTCCTTGACTTTTCATGCAATGTCTCTGGGTGTTTGCAAAACTGTTAGGTTTAGGAACTGGCAGATCTCACAACTGTGATCTTTATGGGGGGAAGTAGATTTACCTTATCTTGAAATCACAGGTAGGATTAGGTAATCTCTTCCATGATTTGGAGTGATTCTTTTTGTTTAACCTGCTTAAAACAGCTTTATCTGTAGCAATGAAAATGCCAGCAGACTTTCAAGTAGGAAGTCTGGAGAACTGCATTTCTAAAGTTTCCAAGTTTAAAAAATAGGAAAAATACTGACTGAGAAAGTGCAGAGTTCTTTCTGTGGTGTTATGATACAATCCATTTTGGTTTGTAATTGGAAAATATGTCTAAATAATCAATTTAAATCTTAGTGTGTTTTCCTTCTGTCAAGATAAATGAGTAAATTAAGAAAGGTATTAAGATTATTTCTGTGCTACAACATTTTGCAACATTATAAAATGAAAATATTGGAAGTGACTTCTAAGATAGTACCTCTAAGTTTTGGCTTTACTTGAACACTTTGTGTGGTTAGATTAACTGAATGAAAGAAAACCAATAAACATGCTTTAAAAAATAACCTAACAAGGTCTAATATAAAATCTTGACTGACTTCACGCCTGTTTAAGAATGTGGACATCTTTGGGTTGAATGGAGAATGACTTACACATGGATGTTGGGACAAGGGGGGAAAGATTAATATATAGGAAAGCCAAGAAGGTTACTCCTTTTCTCCACCTGCCTGGAGCAAATTTCCTGAAAATATCTGTAAATGCTGTATAATGGGAAAGCAGATTTGGGCCCATACTGTGCAGGAAGCTCTAACCTTTGTCTGCAGCACTGGATACAATAATATCAGGATGGTAGCAGTGAAGGGTATCTTTCAGATCTCTTTTTTCTTTTTCTGGTGAGAGGGAAAGGGGAGACTGGGGACCAGGTTGAGGAACACCTGGGAGCCATATGGAATTTACTGATTTTTTTTTAATTAAAATTTTGTAGCTCAGTTTCAAACATTGCAATAACTTAATACAGAGTAAAATTTTACTGGATTCAGTGCAATAAAGTCCCCTGAATATTCACACGTTGCCTACAAATGGCAATTGTCTTCTAATGCAAGCTGAAAGAATTGCTGTTTCTCTGTGGCCCTGATCCAAATCCACAAAGTCGGTAGGGGGGCCTCTGGCCTCCAGATCAGGTCTGCAGCCCTGTTGATATCTCAGACCTTCCTGAGTGTTTTGAAAATGTATAGGACCAAAAATATGATTCCTTCTCCAGACATTGGAATGTTAGCAAAGAGTAGAGGTCAGACTCCTCCAACTGATACTTTTGTTTACAGTCCATATTCAAGAAGGGGGTCTATTTCCATGTGTAGCTTGGTCATACCCAAACTCTTATGTAGACCTATCTGGGGAAATTCCAGATGGTGGAAATACCATGAGAAGAGGTTTACTGTCAACATGCCCAAATGTCTGGTAAAATACCAGTACATAGGGAATCATTCTCAGTCCTGGTTCAGACTCCTGCCTGAGTGTAATCAGCTTCAGCTCATTGCTTTTCCAAGTTAAGGCTGACTGGATTGAGCCAGAGGTTTTCCAACAACAGACCAAACACACAAGCTAAGCTCCTCCTGGTTTTGCTTCCCTAAGTCTTTTATTTCTTGGGTTGCTAGAAAGGATCCTGTGCCATGCTGAATATCACTGATTAGAAGCTACCTTTTCAATTGCTACTGTAAAGTTGGAGCAGGATTAGTTAGATATTCTAAAATATGGATTTAATCTTCATTCCCAACTGGTATTTTTGTGGCATGAAAATTTTAGAAATAGTAATTTTCACTGCTTTTCATCTAATGTTTTATCCAGAAATACAGGAAAGAAAAAAGCAAGAAAGACACATTCTCACTTTGTTTTCTGTATTAGGCAATTGGAAGTAACCAGTTCCTTGTAATAAAAGTTGGGGTTTAGGAGATTATTTTAGCTCAGTTTCTCATCAGGCTCTGAAAACTGAGAATATAAACCACATTTGCATCTGTTTTTATGTGATAGAGTATTTCTTGTTCCACAGTCTAGGGTGTTCATATCCTGGGAGGTTTCTGAGTTGATATGTGTTTAAAAAAAAAAATAATAAATCGAATTCTTACAAAAGGCTGGTTTGGTTACTTCTCAAAGTTGTTTTAAACTGGGGTACCAAATACAAACCTGCTTAAAGATTTCTGATCATCTGAAGTTGACAAGCCAGTGCTATGACCTGTTGAGCCATTTAGCTTGCTACCTGCAGTGTCTGCATTTTGCAAATAAACTGTAACTCTGTCAGGGACCAGACCTTAAATCTGAACCTTCCGTAACTTTTAGAGTTTGAAATCACGTATTACATGAGCCTGTTTCAAATGACAATACAGTATCTGGCTTGTAAATGGAGTAATGCAGTCCTAGAAAATCACATGGTGTATTTTCCGAGATGACTGACAGTCTTGCAGGTACCTATAAGCACTTAGTGCCTAATGAAAACCAAGCCTATAGAATGCTCCATCTCATTTCTTGTATCTTGAGGCATACTTTTCACATAGGTATGAAAGGATATAAAAAGATAATTACACAAAAAAGGCAAATGTGATAGTGGTGTTCATTGCAGGGCACAGAGGGGAGACAAAACTTTGGGGTCTTTGATTTTTTTTTTTTAATCTGTATGCAATTACATAAGTCTGCTTTAGAGAGAAGCAGGGTATGAAGCAGTAGTTTGAGATTTTGTGATGGAGATGAGCAAAGCAATAGGTAGAAGGAAGGACACTCACAGAAAGGTTATTCTGCAGATGAAGTGGTTACTGCTTATTTTGTTATGAATTTCTTGTACACCTAGGGCAGGAAAGCAAAGGGAAGTTATATCCCTGATTTGATTCCTCAGAAGAGTATAGAATAAATTGCATCTAATGACTGTCTTTATAAAAGAAAATAATAAAGATGCAAAACTGCCACCAATGTCTTTGAAGCACATGCTTTGAGAGTTTGTGTCAGATTTTAACTTCTGAGTAGTCCACTGGAGTCAGTCAGAACGGCACAGATGAATGTAAGGGGGAGGGCAAGGCTGACTAATTGAAAACTGGGAGCACTTTGCAAACACTATTACATGAAATGTGAGAAGTGTAACGTGGCAGAAACAAGGCAACGCCTGGTGTAAGCAGTTAATTGTGTTGTACAGTGTTGTGTTAGACCAGCACACTCTGTTAGAATCTGATCCACTGCCATTTCCAGCCTCCTCAGCGCCTTGATGACTTGGGTTACAGAGATGACCATTTGGGTGAGAGTGTCCCGTGGGGAGCCAGCTTGCATTAACCCGAACATTTCCTCTGTTTGATGTGCCTTTATCATACTGCAGCAGCTCAGTGGCTCCAGTTATTTTTTTACTAATGCACAGCAGTGGCTTGTTAAAAGAGAATTTATTTAATTCAAGATGAATATGGGCTTTTACGTTAAAAGCCCCAGCTAGTCTTTACCTGTAAATGAGGGAGGCTTATTTGTCTGCTAATGTCAGTATCAGCTGCGGGCCAGAAGTGCTGTTTTCTGTAAATATCTTTTAGAGTTCACATGTTATTATTCAGGGGAAAAGGGGAACAGAGGAGAGGAGGTTTCTTCTTCACAAAGTTACTAAAACAATCAGGTAATGATTCTCCAGCTACTGCCTTAATGCTGCTGTTACTATTTCAGCAATAGCTGTAATCACATACAAAACCCAATATTTGATGTATTTAGCTCCATCTGTATGCTTCTCTGCTGTAGTATCAGAGACGAATCTCTGAAGTTCAGGAAATGCCACTTCTTATTCTAGTGTAGTCCTAAACTTTCTGCAGTTCTGTGTCCTTGTTCGCACTTTGAAAATAGTTGGTATTGTTTGGAGATTGGGGTCCTCCTGAATTTATGGATTGTAAAATCCCAATTACAAGAATCGATTTTAAAACTGCAATTCTTGAAAAGAACATGTAACTCCCTAATTTTCCCCATTTTTATTACTGTGATATTACAGAGAGTCAAGGAAACTAGGATGTGTCTGGTTACAGTGTAGGCATTAATAATTAAACTGATGCAGAATATTTTGATATTTGGGGAACGTTTACCAAAACAGCCTTGCTTTATGTTTAGGAAATAGAAGTGTAGTTGTTTTGTTTGGGTGGTTTGGTTTGGGGTTTTTTTGTGGGGTGGGAAGTAGAAGAGTGTATGTGAATGTTTTTCTGTGTTGATGCCATGGATAATTTGAGGCTGTTGTTAACTATTGTTATATTCAAATTCTAAGTATTCCTGCTAGGGCAGGTTATGTGGCTTCCAAGCCCAATAGTTCCTTCAGGACCCCTAGGAATAACTTGGATCAGCTCCAGCTGTTGCAATACTTAGCCCTGAATGGCAAATGAGCGTTCTTATTGTGGATTTGCAGATACTCGCACAACTTATGCTACCACCACAGATTTGCATTTAAGCCAGTTTAAGCTGTTCTTTCTCTGTTGCTTTACTGGATTGCATCTGTAGTCAGACAGTTGACTGCCTGTGTAGGTGTGGCAGTAAACCCAGGTCAAGGTACAACAGCCCTGTTCCAGGAGAAATAAAAATAATTTAATAACTGAATACTGATAGATTCATTGTTCTATACTAATGAGACCAGAAGCATATAGGCACATAATTCAGGAAGAACAACTGTGTTGCCTGAGTTTTGAGTTTTAGTGTGGACTTTTGATGTGCTTTAGAAACATGGAAAAGCCACAGTTCATACCCCATCTCTAACCTTGCTCAGTGAGCTCATTTCCTTCACGATCATTGGGCAAGGGGTTTGTTATAGCCTTTGAAAGTGCATTAGTCAAAAGCCACTGACCACAAACCATGTTTCTGTGTCTATATTGGAAACCTCCTGCTTTCCAAGAGTAGCTCAGTCCTTTCTAGAGGCTTTGAAGAATTCGGGAGAATGAAGACAACTCTGTCTCTTGCTGCTTCTCACTTCCAGTATACTTAGGACTCTAAGGGCAGAAATGTTGAAGATAGGAAAGCTTCTACTCACTGTTCCCTCTTAATTTCTGTCACTTCACAAATAAGCCCTATATGGACCACTTTGATGCAGCTGTAGGACATGTAAACAGAAAAAGATTGTTCATGTGTATTGGTGGATAATGGTGGTAAAAGGTTGAAACCTACATAATGTGCAGGCACACACTTAGCTACTAATTCCACAGTGGAAGTGCTTCAGTTCAAAATACCTGGGGGGGGCCTGGGGAAGAGGCAGTAGTTTTTTTTATTATTTTTTCTGTTCAGTTTTCCCAACTGCAAAATAAAAACAAAACCTCATAGGATGAAATAGTGAAGATGGGGTGCTTTTTTGACAGGTAGAAAGTGCAGTGTGTATTATTTTGCACAGAGTACTGGATTGCTCAGACTTCAGAAACTTCTGCCTACTTGTTGCCTTCTTTGAGCAGAGCACAAACCTCTCCGCCTACAAAGAGCTGAGGCATTGTTGGACAAGTGCAGAAATAAAACACTGAAAGCAAGTAGCTACAAAACCCGCATCAAAAATGTTCACTGAGGTGTAAAACCAGCAGGTTCTTCCTCTACTTCTTGCCTGTGGATCAAACTCATATTTAGGAGCAATATGACAGTTCCTGCCATGTGGATGGCTTACTGGGCATTGCTGTAAATTATATATAATGCAACAATGAGTACTAAAACTAGCCCCGATAAGGCTGCTGATGAAGAATAAAGTATATGCTCTCCCTATGTGGTTTTTCAAAAATGAATTATGCTATTAAGTGCCAAGAAGAAAATTAGCTATGAGCTTTTAAATTTAAAATGATCCCCTTTTTAATTGTAAAACAGTGGCACTTAACTGCTATTGATCCAACAGAGACACATTAGGGAACAGGGTCACCATAACTGTTAATATTCACTGCTTAGTGAAAGAGCATCAAAGGACATTTTAATGTCACAGACTTTCTTGGGGAGTTTTTAAAGAAAGCTTAAATCGGCCAGCCTATGAATGAAAAGGACAGGAGGTAGACAAATGTAGAAACAAATGTGATAGCAATTTTCTGCTAATCAAATTGTAACTCAGAATTGATTTTTAGGCAAAGGTTTATGTCGTATAGATTTCCAAGGCATACCGACATTTAAAAATCTAGAGTACGTACTTTTTGTAGACTAGGACTTTATAAAAGATGGTCGTCAGGGAGGGAAGGTTTATTTACTGCTGATGCATTAGCTGGCAGCAAGCTCTGTGGCTGTTCTCTGGACTATTCTTATTCCATGACTTGGAATATATAAGTAAACAGGGAACATCATCTTTTTCAAGGGCTTACAAGTTTTTTTACCTGATACTACAGTGGAACAGCCTACTCTGAAAATCTATCTCAAGGTGACCACCCAAAAAGTGAAGCTTCATTTTACCATGCCTGACTAGCAGTGCCCATGAATTTGCCATGCCATGCAGCATCACTAACTATAGTAGTGGCAACACAATCTGTTTCTATATGCTAATGGAACATTTTCAGTAGTCATAATTTTTGCAAGTACAAAGTTTTAAATTGTAAAATTTTCATTATTTTCCCAATGGGATTATATTGTTGAGAACTTTTTTTTAGGCTGTAAACTTAAGTGATACTAGCAGTGCTAACTCAAATAACTTTGGTACATATCTGCTTATATCCTAACCAGATTTTAGGCAATACTCCAGAAAGAAATGTTTTTGGTAAACTTTTATTCCAAACACTCCAAGGAAGTGCTCTGAGGAATTCCCTGTAGTCATTCATGACAGCTTTTTTACTTCCATGTTTAAATTATTGATCTTTTTAGTTTCTTCATCCAGCTTTCATAAGAAAAGATTAAGAATACAAGAGAGTCTTTGGAAACACAGATAGTATTTACTTTTTGAAGCGAGTGTACTGAGAAAATGTTATCCATTCTGAATGGGAAAGGTGATAACTGTGCTCTGTTTCTGATGCGGTTACCTTGCAGTGTCTCTTTAGACTGCAAACTCCTCAGGCCAGTGGGTGGCATCACCGTATGTGTCTGTACAACCCTTTGTACAACATAACAGCCTTCCTAACATAGGGTTAAATGTATATCAATAATATGGTTTAAGGGAGAGATTAAAAACATAGAAAGAAGCAATAATTTGCCCCTATTAAAAGTCATCACTTCAAGTATTAAACTGAACTGAACAGGAAACTGTTTTCTAAATGCAAGAACAACTAACCAAGAACTGAAAAAGATTTAGTATGATTAGAAAGGCTTCTTCAATTTTAAATAAAACAAGGGTAATTGCCATGCATGTGAAATGGCTTCCTGCCATTCAGGGGCAGCTGGAAGAAGTCTTTTATCGGCAAAGACCTTAGAGAAGTTTGAATGGGGGATGCTTTTCTGCTACAGGATGGAATTTGATAACTAGGCTCTGTACCTCTTTCACTTGTGGGTTATTAGGTCTCTTTCACTCCTGGGATCTGTATAGCGTATGGTTTGTGTAGGAACAGATAGTTCTTGTCTCTGTTGTGAAGACAGTGTGGTTGTAGGAGCCCTCCTGGGACTCTTATAATGATCAGTACAGAAAACTCAAGTCTATCCTGGAGCGGGAAAGTGCATCGTTTAATGAAAACGTTGTCCGTTATTAATAGACTGATGGTAGAACTGAGGAAGAAGCAGGCCTGGGGGGCCTTTGGGTCTTCAGCTAAGTGTTTCTACTCCGCTTCTCTCCTTTTTTTCTTCCCAACCCCTGGAAAAGAGCAGTTACAGTAACCTGAAGGAAGAGATACAATCAAGAGACAGCCTAGAGCAAGAAAAGGTCTCTGTTGTTTTTCAGTGAGGTCATCTGTAGTTCACAAAGCAAGGTCAGATGGATGAGACTGCTGCAGGCTCTACATGCAGTCACTATCACTAAAAGTTAAATTTTCAATTTTTTTTCTTGCATGTCTTGCTGTATTTTGTTGGGGCCTGTGTTGGTCTGTTATTACAGAGCATCTTATCAACTGTATTCTCTATAACAAGCAACTGTGTTTGCCTGACTTTGAGACTTGTTTTGTTAATCATACACTGTAGAATCAAGTAGTAATTGTGCAGGAAAGGGTACATGTGGGACACTAAACTATAAACTAACAGATAGACTGAGATTACAGTTGCTCATTCATTGAGCTTGCTTAGTGATCACTGACATAAGTGTTGGTCTCCTTTTTCTTCTTTTTGTCTATATTTAATTTTGCCTGTTCATGTCCAGTACAAAAGTGAAAGATTTGTATAAATCCATGGGCAGGAGAGCAGTTGCTTGTATAGCTAATTGTATAAGAAGAAATATTTAAATTATTCAGAAGGAATATCTGTTGCTGCATAGGGGGCACGGTAGAGTATATCTTTTTCTGAAATCAAGATAGGGTTAGGAGCAAACAAGTTTTTGTTTGCTGAGATACAGGAAAGAAATATCAGGATGTGCATATTACATATCCACTATATACACACTTACTCGGCATGTGTGTATATTACTTTTCTTAAGAATTCTACACGTTTTGATAAAGCCATTTCCCAAACTACAGAGTTTGTTTCTTAGTCCTATGCCAACTGTCTACATGTGATAGATTTAAAAACAGTAAGTAACAAACTGAATCACTGCTGGCTGAACAACTAGGTGATGAATATGTTTTTAAATTCTCTGGGTGGGGTCAGCAAGGTGCTGATGACTGAGGCAGGATAAAAAAACCCTTATACACACACTTAAACCTAATTAGATGTTAACATCTACATAAAAATCAGCATCCTGCAAGGCTAAGGCCACAGAAATTTTCAAAAAATGCATTTTTTTATTTTTCGAGTGCTTTCTTTGCTAAGGAGAGATGCAGGGCATATATGCCTGTGCTTAAAATTAAGTGTGTGTTTAAATATTTTGGTGGACTAGGTGAAAGTGTTCAGCAGACTTGAGCTTTCTAGGGGCAGATTCTGATGTGTTCCAGTGTGTGATTCCTTCTCCTTTAAAAGGGACTCCTCAAGGAGTTAGGTACCGCTCTGTATGAGTAAGGATGTTAGAAACTGGCCCATAATTTTGATAAATCATTTTTAACAGATGTTTACCATTAAACTGTATCTAACACACTGCAAATATTGGAAATACACTGGACCACAAAATGTGTGAGGGTGATATTCATGCAATGCCAGATTGTGCACACATGTTAGTGAGCACTTACCCACTGGGAAGTCTCCTTGAACTTACTCAGATGAGTAAGGGCTTGCAAGACAGAAGGGTTGCACAATTAAGCCCTCAATAATTTGATTTATAAGCAAACCACCCTGAGAATGCTCCAAGGGGGTCTCCAACAATATCATATATTTTCTTCTTCGAATTATAATTAAAAACATTCTCTTAGAATTCTTTAAAAAAAAAAAAAAAGAAAAAAAAAAAGACCCATGGAAGCCCAGCACAAAGAGTGATGAAGCATAAGGGTCAGGGGAAGGCAGAGTGTGACATAAAGGAAACACAATTTGGGGTAAAACCACTTGGCAGGAAAGATGAATGGTGTCATTTACAATCCCGCTGTGTCTCTCGGGTGGAGTTGTAACTTTACGGATGAAGTGATTTGATCTGCTGGGACCATAGACATTCTAGAGAGTATCATAATGTCCTCAGCAGTCAGGGTCAGGAATGTATATGGTCTGCTCGAGACTAAAGAGTCACCATGCAAGTTTTGAAGAGCTGGAACAGCACCCTACTGAGCAGGAGTCACTCTTGTGAATTAACTTGTGTTCTCAGAAGCTGTACAGCTTCCTTCAAAAAGAAAGCCTTCTGAAATTGCCAGCTCTCTGGAGCTGGCCTCATCCTTTCGCTCAGTGTGTTGAATAATATTTAAAATGTGATGGTGTCTTGGTGTGAAATGCAGATAAATATCATTGTTTAGCCAAGAATTAATTGAATGTGCACTCACAACTATTTTAATAGAATATTGAAGGATAATTCTAATCATAAAATATCTAAAGATAATTTATATCCTCTTTAATTTTATATAGTCATTGCAAATACAGTTTAATCTGTCAATTCTATAGGATTAACACTACACACTTTTAACAGAGGTAGGTGGTGTGGTTTAACCTCATCCAGCAACTAAGCACCATGCAGCTGCTCACTCACTCTCCCCCCACCCAGTGGGATGGGGGGAAAATTGGGAAAAGTAAAACTTGTGGGTTGAGATTAGAACAGTTTAATTGAACAGAGAAGAAGAAACTAATAATAATACTAAAAAAAAGACAACAGCAATAATAAAAGGATTGGAATGTATAGATGATGCGCAGTGCAATTGCTCACCACCTGCTGATGGACACCCAGTTAGTCCCCAAGTGGCGATTCCCTGCCCCCACTTCCCAGTTCCTATACTAGATGTGATGTCCCATGGTATGGGACAGCTGCCCTGGCTGTGTCCTGTGTCCTGTTCTTGTGCCCCTCCAGCTTTCTCACTGGATGGGCATGAGAAGCTGAAAAATCCTTGACTTTAGACTAAACACTACTGAGCAACAACTGAAAACATCAGTGTTATCAACATTCTTCGCATACTGAACTCAAAACACAGCACTGTACCAGCTACTAGGAAGACAATTAACTCTATCCCAGCTGAAACCAGGATAGTAGGTAACAGATGTTACAGATGACTTAAAATATCTGAGTGAAGAAGTGTTTACTTTCTGTGGGCAGACTGGTAACATATATACCCTTTCATGCATGCACACACACAAGATGTAGATTAATAATTAATTCATAACCTGGTATGGTCAGGCAGGAAGCTGCAGGCAGAGGTAGAACATGCCCTCAGGATGGGTCTCATATGAAGAACTGCAGATGTTTCAACTGAATTATTTTTTCATAAATATCTGAAAGCAATTCTGTATGAAAACTGAGTATTTCAGGCCACTGCCTGCTACAGCTTAGCACAGAAATCTTAGTTTGTCTAACAGCTACTCGTATATAAAGAAATAAAGCACATGGGCTTTCAAAATCTCTGTTGGGGGGTGTGCATTTATGTGAGAGAGTATATGCATGGCTAGGGTTTGATGTAGAATAATATAACACATGGCCCCCGATTGACTGCAGAGTTGTAATCCAGGTGTTGTGCTAACTGTTTTAATTGTGCAGTGTGGTACATGCGCCTGGGGCTCAAATTGGGAAGGGAATTGGAAGGAAAACAGTGATCCTCTTGTTGAAAAATGTAATTAGTTTCATAAATATAGTTGTGGATGAAGGGCAGGGGGGAAGAGGTTGCTTTGTTAAATGTTTACCAATGCAGCCTTGCAGGTGCTTACATATGCTGAGTATTTATTGTCACTGCTAAAAGACAACTATTCAAATCCATACTTCCCAAAATTCCCTCCTTTAAAAGGAAAACACATATTTTCTTTCTCACATTCTTGGTCAGGAAAAAATGCTCTTCCACTTTCTTTCCAAAGGAATACACAGATAAGTAATGTGAGTTGATAAATGGAGTGTCCCACTCCCATGGAAAAAGCAAAAGGCATTCCTTTTTTCTGAACCAACCTGTGACCCTTCTTAATGACAGAAATTAAAGAGGCAACATTAGTGCAAATGTGCCAAGTTTCTTTCTCCTCAGTTTCAGGATTGCTCCACACCTAGAACCTTATTTCCTACCAAGGTTTGGGATATTTTTAAGTTGGATTTTAAATGACTCAGCTGAACTTAGTTTTCAGAAACTGTCCAACAGGCTAAAGGATTCCCCTGTCAGGGAAGTTCTTCTCTGCTGGTTAAATTATTCATTCCCTGAATTTCGTCAAGCTTCTTTCTGAAGTACTCTTTGTATCTTTCTCATCACTTAGCCAAGCCAGCCACAGTGAATTTCTCTTTGGATAGTTCTCACAGCATCACCTTATCTCCTGCTGGTCTGACCATGTCATTTCACCTAATTGCATTTTCCACAGGCTTCAGGATTATAGCAATCAAATTCTGGTTTGCTCTGTTCCTGCATCCACCTCTGTTAATTTCATCCAAGTTCCTTTGTCAAAAGGGAAGAAGTCTTCAGCAAAACTTCCTCACAAAAGATTATAGACTCAGGTTGATACTAACATGTAGTTAATTTTTTTCAGTTATCAATTTGTTTGAACTGCAAAACATCCTTCAAAAAAGTTAAATATCTGAATACTAGTTCCAACATTTGAAACTGTTTCAACTGCTCAGTTTAAAATGCATTGTTAATTTACCTCTGAGGGTTTTTGTTCTGTTTTTTCTTGTGCTGATTCACCAAATTACAGAAATCTCATTTACTTCAAGTGCTTAGCCAGGACACCTAAACATGTCAAACTCTAAAGCCTGATAATCAGTGAGTCACTTCCTCACTTAGTTTAGGATGTATCCCAGGGGAAGTGCTGTATCAGGATATTTGATAGGGAGTTAGTGAAGTAGCCACCACTCCACGTGTTTCAGTAGTGGATCAACTAGTGCATAGTGATGCTAATCTATCAGACTATGAATTGTCAATCCATAAAAGAAAATGTATCTCTGGAAAAGCTTGTGAAGTAGTCCTGAAAAACATTAAAGAAAATGTTCTGCATGATCCTTGGGAAACACCCACAATTATATACTGCTGAAACAAAATAGTTGCAGAATATTTCTAATGCCCAACTACAGAAAGAAAACTGCATTGAATAAAGGAAATACTTGGAGAGCAAACGCCAGCAGCATTTGGAAGAAAAATTGCAGCCTGTGACTCTTCTTACAGCCTTCTTGATAATAAAGAGTGGCTTAGCCTGCCAGCCAAGCAATCAAAACAAAAAAAAAAGTGAATTTGTAGCCAAAGAAAAGACCACATTGCAGATGCCTCGATAGAAGACACAGCTTACATCTGCCTTCAGGATCCAGAAGCTGTGGAATGTCTGAAAGGGAGGGATATGTTTTGGCAATGTTACCTGATCCGTGTGTCAAGGGAAGCATTAACACCATACTTCCATCCCTCACAGACGTAGATTGATGGAAGCAACATTCTCGTAAACAAATCACAAGGGGCCACCTCGCTCTCCTCTCACTACTTCTAACCAGGCACATCCCACAAAGCTGTATGTCTTCAGCAGTGTGTTAGAAGCCAGGCAAGACAGAACCAGTGCATTGACACTGCAAGCAGCCAAAATTGTCATGTTGCTCATGCTATTTTTTTTTGTTTGCTGGAGTTTATGGGCCTCCTTTGTTATCGCAGACATGTGCTGTCAGGAGAGCTTTCCAGACAGAAACTTTTCTTATGTAACATGGGTTTGTTTAAAACAATAAATAAACCAGGAATAGGATGTCAAGGGAACCACAGTGTATTACTAGTGAGAATAACATTTGAGAAAACACTTTTAAAGAAATCATGTTTGCTTTTCATGTGCTTTCTATAATTTCTTTTACCCTGTTAATTACCAGTGCAATTGCTCTCTTGTAGCTGGCCTTCCTTTAGATGAGCCTGCGGTGAAGCAGTAATGTGGTGTGATGTAATACAGACTTTTGCACTTACAAGGCATCTTTCATCCCATCATAAAGCAGCATATCAATAAGAATTAATTTCCAAATGGGGAAAGACATTGCATGTTTACTTATTTCATAGAAGCACACAAATTTTCCAAATTCAGGTAAGGAGTTGTACTTGCTTCACAAAGCAGATTTCAAAGAACAGTCAGGCTTGGAGGGAATGGCAAGATGTGAGCAGAGGAGAGAGATTACTAACACCAGATAACCTCTCAACTGTTACTTAATTTTCTGTGAGCATCCAAGCACAATCTCGCCTTCCACTGCAAGACATAAGTGGTTTTAAATTCTTCATCCTACATGGACAAAGTGAGGTGTGCACCATTAAGATCATAATGAAGCACTAGTGGAGCCAGACAGAGCCTGCTCTGCAAGCCTGCAAGGTGTGTAGGTACACTGCAATTCACTGATTATAATCTCCTCTCCCACTTTGATTGTGGGATTTCCCCCCTGCAAAATAACCTGTCTTGTATCTCTGGATCTGAGAGCTAAAGAGTTGGGGGCTGGGAGTAGTAACATAGTTGCTTTAAAGCAAACAGCAGCACTATTTGTCTTAGAGGGGAAGAGATTTATCCCCAAAGTGTTTGGAATGTGCTGCTGCTTGGACACTGTAGGACCACGTGCAAGTGATTCCCACTTTGTACTACTGAAGCAGTGCAGAGAACAACCAAAACAAACCGGAGAGCAGCAGTGCCAAGAGCTTGCGAATAAGTCAGCGTCTTTCAGTTGCCTCAGAGTAAATACAGTAACAGCAGAGTACTACACCCGATTGTTGTGCTCACACTATTATACCACTGGAGCGTTATGCTGTTAGAGATGATGTATGTTAGCAAGTAGTCTGGTAGGAGTAGGTCTGTCAAGCAAAACAGTGAGGACTTGGCATCCACACTATTCTGGTTTTGAGGGGCTGCTTTTGGCTTGGCTCTTTTTAGTCCCATTAGCAGCTGCAGTGCAGTAGGTGCACTTGTGGCATGTATCTTCTGCTTTAGATTCATCCAAGAGGAATAGATGAATCTAAAGCAGCCCAGACCATGCCACAATTCAAGCCAAAGCACAGTAAGGAGGATTAATCAGAAGCACACTCCTGAAACCAACTAAAATGCTAATGTATATGCACTTGGCATCATTCAAAGGTCTTTTAGTGTTCCATCTGAAGCAGCATGGTGTATGCAGTTAGCAGGATGCCTGTTCCCTCAGTAACTCTCAAATCAGCTGGTTGATTTCAGCCATTCAACATGTGATATCGGGGCAGAGATCTTGGGTGCTGTTTTCCTGTAAGTTTGGGAAACACAAGTGGATGAGTAGGAAAAAAACCTCCAAAACATTGACCTTTGTGAAGATGGAGGCTGCATTGTAAGTTCAGCTATTAAAAAGAGGCTGCAGGGAATCCAGAGGGACAGCATAAATACATCAGCGATGGAAAAACTCAGATTACGGCTCACACCTTATTGGACACAAACTAATCCAAACATGAGAGACAATACCACAGGCTTCATGGGATCTATTCCACCCAAAACAAACTCCTTGCTTACATGGCAGTCTATGGTTTTGTGGTTATGAAGTATAAGTTTTCCCTGTCCTACCACTTGTATGCTGGATTTTACAGTGCCAAGACGAGCTATGTTGTTTTGTACAACTTCACTGCAGGTGACAAAGTTCAGAGCCAAGAATGGGATTACAGGAGTGAAAGGGTATGGCCCGCATGTGTCTGCTTGCCCCACACTTAGGCCTGCAGAACAGGAGAGTGCACCTCAAGTACCTACGTACAAGGGTAGGTCCAGTTTTCACCCACAGCCTTAGCTTCACTGCTGTGTTCACCACAATGTAAAAATACCCCAGGTTCTTAGCTTACACGCTGCTATTTATAATCTTTGTGTGATGCTAGACATGTGCATATATCAGTATGACACTTTCAGAAAGCAATGCTGCTATTTTAGCAGCCCTCTAATGAACAGCGTGGGCGAAGCCACCTAGACAAGCTGATTGAGAAAAGTGTTGGTGAGGGAGGGCTGTGGTGGTGTGCTTTTTTTTTTTTTTTAAAAAAAAAGTATTAGGGTTTTTTTTCCCCCTCCCCCCACACTTTGTTGTCATTAAGAATAATCTTAAATGGTCCCTTTCTTCCCTGGCAGTCCTCCCTCCCCCTCCCAATCAGCACTCCTCCCCCAGATGTCTTGATTAGTGACTGTGTGTATGCTGGTCAGATTCTGGGATTAATGATGGCTAATTTGTCTGAGGTTGGTACAGCCTAGCCAGCAGGCTCTCTACCACCAGCTTTTGCTGCCATATGGGTAGAAGCAGCTGTTTCAATTACTTTCTGTGCCCAGATGTGTCAGACGAGACACCAGTGCTCTGCGGGGTACGTTCAGCCGCTCGGCAGCTAATTACTTCAATCGCGTGTCGAAGCATGGTGCTGTATACTGTAAAAGGGGGTTTTGAGAACAGCCGAGTGCCAGCTGTCATTACGGCTCACATTGATGTGAGCCTGATAGTCTGTGACTAGATTTTAACTTCAACTTCCTGGAAATCTTAATACATACAGTGGATGTGTCTAACAATGGGGGTCTTATCTGCTTATGCATGTGCCTGTATGTGTACATATGTACTTTTGTTGTAGAGAAATTTGTACTGACTAATGGAAACTATGGAATATATGCTGTGTAATGTCTATACGTATACATGTAAAATACTCTCAGCTGGTGTGAACCATACTAGCTCTGTTAACTTCAGCAGAGTTTCGGACACACCAACTGACCATTTCCCTAGGCTGTGTGTATAAAACATGTTTTGTTGTGGTGGTTTTGTGGGGGTTTTTTCCTTCTCACTGGCACCAGTACAAATTTGGAGTCATTATATTTTAGTTAATGCAGTTCCACTGACATAAGGTGAATGTGACAAGGGGATCAGGTCCATCGAATGTCTGTCAATCAGTGTGACAATCTCATTCTAGGTCTGAGTTGCCAGACTCAACAGCTTTGCCTCAGTCCTCTAGTTTTACTTTCAGGATCTTTCCAGTGTCAATCCCTGCTTGATCTAGTGTTCATTGTCCCAGGTGGCAGAACCACATGTGGCTTTGGGCTGTATTCTTTCCTAGTGGGGACTTCTTTGCACTTGGCAATGTAATGAGACCATCCGGCATACTTATAAGGAAAAACATTAACTGTTATACCAGCCCTAGTATACTGATAAACCAGTAGACCTGTGTACCTAGGATTTCTTTACGGTCCCCGCAATTCCCAAGACTACTTTTCTTATACTGAAGTTTAAGTCATTTCCAAAGGATACTTTTAATAGGGGACTGTAAGGGGGCAGTTCCAAAATACTCTTCCTCCAGCAAGAAGGATGGCTTACAAAGTTCCTCCTTTCTTCTGTCACCAGCTGTTCCTTCCCATGCTCATACAGTGTGCTTCCTCTTGGGTGTATCAGCAAAACCATGGTGCTAGGTCTCAGCTGCGTCAGAGAACTTACTCTTTTAAGAGTAATTTATTTTCCTCTCAATGTTCGGGGAGCAGATCTTGATTTAAAATATAATAATACTTCAGCAACAGAAGCAAGTGTCCAGGGATATGGGTAGGAATTAACTAAATGATGAAGACCAGTATCTAGCCAAAGGTGGTTTAATGTTACAGCTTAGCCTGTCATTCCTAGTGCTTGTTTGACTGGTGCTGGGTTCATCTGGGGAGATAAACTAGCGTAGCCAAAACAGGACTTTTTGCCATGTTAACTTCCCAGACACACTTGCCGGGATCCCGGAAGCATGAGCGATGGCCCCGTGGAAGTGAGATAAATTCAGCAGAGAAATCGGATGGCATCCTAGAATCCCTTGCAGGATGAATTAAGCCAAGAAGTGGGATTAGACACATAGGGGCTCAAGAAAAGCAAACAGAAGTCCCTCCCATTGCGCTACCAGTATTTCTACTTCATTTAACATAGTACCTTTTTTCCCCTCAGTGTTCTTATGCCCAACCCTGCATATAGTCTGTTGGTTTAAATTCATATTTTCATTTATTGTAGTATAATTCCCTGGGTACACAGTCCATGAGTGTAAATTAAAATCAAGCCTATGTTGTCTGCTATGTGAGAGCCTTATAAAAAGGTTAAAGGTGTGATGACTAATGTCAGAAAAGTGTTGCGGTCAGCTGTGAAGTGATCAATGAATCCAACTGATATTCAAATTAGTGGAGCTGGTAGAGAGTCAGAGGAGGGGGGACGGGGTGGGAGAAAGAGTGGGGAAAGAATCTGTTATAAATACACTTCTTACACAAATTACTACAAGCAAGTCTGAAAACAAGTGCAGAGCAAAGCATTTAATGCAATGCCATTGGCATTTTGGGCAAATACTCTGTAATTTGGGGTAGTTACTAACATTATCATCATCATCATAATACACGTATTGAGGAAAAATAAACATTTGTTTTGTGCTAATTCTATGGTAATCAGGGTGATTGTACTGTACTTAGCTACTGTTTGTTACCATGGTTATTTCTAGTGGTTCTTGGTTATTAATGTCCTAGAAGATTCAACAGTCTTCAGCGCTATTTCAGCTTGCTCTCCTCCAATAGGCACAAGTATCTGGGGGTTTGTGTTTTTTAATTCTAATGATCTACCACAGGGTTTTATAAACAAAAATAGATTTGCTTCTTGTCAGACGAACACTAGACACTGGCTTTTTGCTTTGCACCAGTCTAGCAGTGTAAAGGGCCTGGAGTTGAGTGCCATCTATCCTCGCTAGTAAGCTTTATTTATATTGCCAGATGGATGCAGAGAAGCCTTCATGTAAAGAGAATCAGTCTTCCCCATGTGTTTTCTGCGGTCTGTAGTCTCATAAAGATGGACGGTGTTGCAACATTCTTGCAAGTGAAGTAACGGGTGTCACAAAGAACAACATAGAAACACATTTTTTTAATGTATTCTAGGAGCTATTTTTAGTCTTTCAAATGAGTTTTTAAAATCACAGTAGCATATTGGCACATACCTAATTCCATTTAGCATGATGGACATATTTGTTTGGGAATCAAGACTTAGATTTTACAAGTTACTGCTGCTGATCTGTGATAACCATGTATGTGTGTGCTCTTTACGAGAGTGACCGGTGCTAACTCAGCACATGACCATGATTGCGTATCGCTTAATGGGGCTGTAACCTTTTCCTGAGTCCGCGCTTTAGCTTCTAATCCTATTTTCCTGCTCACTTTCTTATAACTTCCTACCTTGTTCCATAGTTATTATATTGAGAAAATGTAAATAACAATTAAACACCACTTTTAACAGGCACTGTAAGCAATAGCTTGTGTACAGATAGCTTGTTTGAACTGCTTATCATAGCTGTGTGCAAGTCCAGATGAGAAGAGGTACAGTTACATGTTAAAATGTATAGATCCAAAAAGCTCTTTTTACTGTGTTATAGACGAGTAAGTGAAAAAAAGTAAGGTTTACAGTTAAGGTTCTTCTGGGACTATTTTTAGTGTGACAAGTCAGTGTATCCTGGGAATGTAATATGCTATATGAAAGACTGATAGGGCTCTACACACTTCCAGGCAGGAAGGAAAACGTTTGCTGCAAAACACCTTTGTACAGATTTATTCCTGATGCAGTACGTGTGATGTCCTCAGAACCAGCACAGTTATTCTTCAGATAAATGCATCCCTTGTTCACTGATTTCACTCTGTAAGATTGTCTAATGGAAAAATCAGGTTAAACCATATTCAGTAGGATTACTAATTGTATCTGTGCATATTTGATAGGTAGCTGAGACCTGAACTGGATCCAGTTTGGATTTGAACTGGGGGGATGGCTTAATCCAAGGTTATTATTCTATTTTCAATGGCAGAGCAGAAGAGCGATGATAATAGGGGAGAGGGGGATGGTCAAACCTTTCTGCATCTTTTCTCACTGTGTTTAATTACACAAATAGTAAAAGGAGAGTAATTTCACCTTTCTTTTTTTTTTCACCTATGGAGGTCTGACTTCAACATCTGTATTCATGCCTGCCTGATGTTTTAGTGTGTGTTTCTAAGTATTAAGTTAAGTTGTGGCTGAGACTGTAGACATTGTCTCCAGATCTAGACATTTACCAATGTCCCAATTCTTCCATCATCAGTTGACTATCAATCTGTTGAAAGTGGTAAGTTACAATAATGGAAATAAAATCAAGTGTAAAACAGAAGGGAGTCAAGCCTGTTGTTGGAAAGGTAGAATCTTTAGCTATGGGAAAGAGCTATCAAACTCTTTTCACAAATGGAGCCTCAATACTGTGTGCAGGAGAGCTTTCAAATCCTGTGGACATTGTCTTAACTGAGTGGGAACTCAACAAATGAATTGTTATTTTCTGAAAGAAATGAAAGTCAGACGTACAAATGAATTGCATAAATGTACCAACCTTGAAGCCTAATAAGCAGACAAAAGAGTGGAAAGCTTCCCAGAAATATTCCCTGGGGAGAAGTCAAGAATTATCTAATGTGGGTAAATAGGTTAAAAGGATATCCACATCTTGGGTTTTGATAACTTTAGGATTGACAGGTTGAATGAGGAAGAGGTAGCCCTAAGCAGAAGCTTATATTTAGGGTGAGATGTCAACTGAGGGAAAAACAGACTTAAAACTGAGGCATATGATTTAATCAAGGAATCTGACAGACTCACTGAAAACTTCTTAGATAAGACACTGGAAATAAGACACAATGTCAATAAATACATTTGATTCTCATATTTGGTCCAAGAAGCAAAATTTTACATTGGAAAATGGAAGTTGAGACCATGTTCAAAAATACTTCATATCTTCCTTATGGAACAGGATAGAGGATCAAAATATTGAGATGTATGTTGGTATTGAGGGAAGATTTATGCCCAGGAAGAGCTTCACTGAGTTATTGAAAAACCTAAGTAAAGAGATGCGTCTTTTCTCTGTGGACTTTGTAGCACAGATGAGACTGCATGAGTTTGGATATGGATTGCTAATGTGAGTTGAGCTATAAAATGAAGCAGGTGATGTCAAACCATGACAGAAACCAGATAGGCCCAGTTGGATTTGGGCATAATTTGTTTTGTGTTCATTGAAGTCTCATAGCTAGATTTATGGAGGCTAAATGGCATGGGAAAGCTTGCACAATGAGTCAATAGTTAATTCAGGATTAGAATATTTCACGGCTTTATTCTATGTCCCTATGGTATATAACGTATTTACTTGCATTCTACTGAAAGAAACAGCTTTTGATACAGACCTTTAAGAATACATGCATCATATTCAGGGATTAAAGAGTTAATTTGAAGGTTTCATTTGATTTATCGTTATACATAAAGTTATGGGGAATAAAAAATTACTATCCCATACAACATTAAATCATGAATTAATGACCTTCAGAGTCCAGTTTGTAACATCACAATGTAATACACTTTTAAAAAAACAGGTTGCTTACTTTCTGCAGAGGAAAAGAACTGCCAGGTCCTCAGAAAGTGACTGTATAACACATAAAAGTTGAAGAAAAACACAGGTAAAAATGCAGCCCATGGAATCCTCTTAAAAGAACAGAAAGAATAGCCTAGATGAGTGGTTTACTGCAGCCTTTCGGAACAGAGAGAAGGGGGAATGTGAGCATTCTTAAGTTACACATAAAAATAACATTAGTTTTTCTCCTACATTTTTACGATTGAGGAGGGAGGTTCACTGGTATCTAAGAACTTCCAGAGCTGGCAGATAACTCACAGAGCTCTTTGAATACACTACTACTCCAAGAACAAGACAGGAACCATCAAGATAATTGTCTGATGCAAATCTTTTGTTAGAGTAATAGATTTTGTACTGTCACGATTCCTGAATTATAGCCATATGTACTAGTGAATGATGAAACATGTAAATGGTAATTCATCATTAACTCTGTGTATAAGAAACTAAATTATTCTTTTCAATGCTGTTCTTGTATCTGAGACATGATACATTACGTTATGCTGTAATTTATAGACACCGTGCAATCAGCCAAAAAGTTGTATTCTCTTCCAACACATATAGTTTAATATTTAGGTTTCTCTTCCCTCATTCATTCAATTTTTATTTAGTTGTAATTTATTTCCTGAGGGAAAATTATGCATAATGGCTTTGTTCCAGAAAAATGGGGTGCAGCTTAAAATGGCAATTTTGGATTTGTCTAAAAGTTTTGATGCCAATAACCTATGTAATTTTGAGGAAATCACTCAGTCTTTCTGTGTATACTGTAAGAGGGGACAATCATATACAGCTGTGCCACCAGGATGCCACTTAATATTTTGATGTGTATCTAAGGATAAGCATGGAGCTTTTTACCTGCTTCAGTTAATAATCAGCTTTATCAAAGTTAAGAAGACTTGAAAAAGAAGGAAGAGAGAAGTTGACTCATGAATTAAATCCCCCTTTCTGGGTAAAAATATTGACATTTTCTATTTTAAGAAGAATATCAAAATTTCTAACTTTGAAAATTTTAATTTGGCTCTCACTGTTCCATGGCATTAATTTATTTACCTTTAAATGGAACGTGGCCTTTCAGTCTGTTCAAATGTAATGCTGGTAGGGCACTGCTGCTGAGGCAATTCAGATAAAGATTAAGAATAGCTGCTATTTTGGGTGCCTCAAATTCTGCAATCAGAAGAAGATGGAAGGCCTTGGAAGGGTATTCAGATTAATGGAATACTGCTACAGAAGTGTTTGTGTGATTTGACTATGTTTATTGACATTATTCATGCTGTCATGTTCTGTGCAAGCTATAGCACACACCATGATGATCAAATAGATGGCAAAGATTTTGCGTATTTCAATCCAAGTGATAAGGGCAAATGAAATTAAAATCAGAAACAGACTCTGTATTACAGTTTAAAGGCCAAAGGAGGGCTAGGGTTAGTATTAATGCTCAAGAAACAAGCACTTTTAATTGACTTGTCTGGAAAAAGCTTTCTCATTTCAGAAAAGTTTCCACCAGCTTGATGTCCATTTCCAATGGATTTTTTTTCTTGCACTACATCTGTAAAACATAGAAGTGCTGTATTGTTTTATCTCCCAGGGAAGATATCCTTTCTTCTAGATGTAACCCTACCTCTAAATGACTTCAGAGTTCAGATTCCTGGAGGTGTAGTGGATATATGGCAATCCAGGCCCTAATTTACAATAAACCATTTTCTGACACCGCTTCCATGACTTAATGCTGGAAGTATGTTGTTGGAGAGTCTGCCCTACGCTGCCATGGTGAGGCAAACTTACTGTCTCATGGTAAATATTTTATTATTTATCCTGTTGTGGTTATTCTGTATGCTGCCACAGACACTTTCTCAATTTGTGTTTCTGCCTGGACACGTTTTTTGATATCCCTCCTGGAATAGGCAGATGTTCCTAATGGACAAAAATTTGAATGTTTGCAGCATACACTGGCTAGTTTTAATATCCTTAAATACTGAGAAGCTTTTCATCTCTCAAGAACGGGGTTCAAATCCTGAGCACAAAGTATTACGGAAAGTGAGCAGAACTAGAGACAAAACCCCCATCTTCATATTTTTCTGTGTAAAAGAATGATTGGTCAAGAACATTTTCTGTATCTCTTGATTTTTTGCTATTGTATTTTGGGGTGCGAAAGTTGCTTATTTTCACACAAAAATCAGCGATTTTGAAAATGCAGCTGTTTCATCATGAAATTGGTCAGTAAACTGTGTTGCAGTAGCCCGCAAAATTAGCAAATACTTTCAGATCAAGAGAAGTAAAGTTGTGCAAAGTGACAATATTTGCAACGCATGACCCTGCGTGCCTTCTCGTTGAAGAGCATGTTTGGGATGTTTATGATCTTTAGTCTTTTTGCTCTGTCTTCTGAAATCTTTGGACAGGTTCCATAACTATCCTATGATTCACCTTCTGCATTTGTTAAGGGTTTAATGGTACAGGAGTAAGTGGTTTACTTCACTGGTACACATGAATTCCCACCTGTTGTAAGATTTAATCCAAGGATGGCTTGGAATTCTTCAGAAGGCTGGAAGTGTTATCCATTACTATGAAACATCACCACGTAATCATCTTTAAATCATCTGCTTAGACAAATAATTATCAGAAAAATACCAGTATGAATTATCCTCCCCTGGTTACTGGCAGGCATCTTTTTCCAGAGAATTGGAATTGCAAGAACATCAAGGAAAGACCCTGTAAAGATGAAACTTTCAATTTTTCTGAGTGTATCACGCTAATATGCATCTACTACAAAGCAGATATTTTTGTGGGGGAGAATATAATTTAAAAATGTATTTTACACATGGCATATTAATACAATTGCTTAAAAAGTGTGTAACATGAACAGACCTCTCTCAGGAGGTATCTTTTGGCAAAGTGAAAAAGCCCTGTTCTAGCATTACAAAATCCCTGCAGATAAATGTGAAATATATGTCCCTTTCAGTGTTTTGACAGACTATGACAGAATTACCATGAATGAAGGAAATCTTGGGGGTAGAAGCTGGAGGGGAGGGGACTACTTTCACTTCAGGGACATATTCTATACAAGCCTGTGCCTGATGATACTCAGCTTCATTTCAGTGTTCCATCCTCACTAATCCTTAGTACAAATGAATATCTGCACTTTTAAACAATCAAAGGATAAAGACAACTCAGCCATTCATGTGATCTCATTATACTATGCTGATTGCAGTACATCAGGGTTATTTATAACCTTAGTTCATAAAGTTGGATTTCCAGTAAATGAGTTCCTTTTCAAAGGTTAAATATTTATGTCCTTATTTTCTGTCTGAAACAGTCTATAGTTATGAACATGCACTAACTAATGAACCATCGCAGCCATCTTCAAGAAGATAAATAAAAGTTTTGAATTGGTATATTGGCTCCTAGAGCCACTCCTTGCTTAAACTGCTGCTCACTGCTCCTGTGTGGATTTTCAAAACAGATCAGTGTCATGGCAAAGACTTCAAACCATTAGATTTATGTAGTCAGGCTTAGTCTCGAATGAGTGTGCAAAACAGTAGTAGTAATAATAATGATATCCTTTATCTGCTTTCCTTATACTGAGCTCAAACAGCCAATACAGTTACCCCCAAAGGACAGTAATATAATTAATCCTTTCAGCCCTTTTTAGTTCATAGCCTAGGGACAGGTGTTTTGCACTCCCAGAAAGGGTAGGCGGGAGATCCTGTGTCGTCATTCTTTTATCCACCAATTAACACCAATTTTGATCCACCAGTCTTTGGTTGATTGATTTCTGGATTTGCAGGTGCTCCAACATGGTTGGAACACAGTTCTTTGAGGTTACCAAGAGTGCTTTCTGTTCAAAATAAGTAAATAACGAGCTAAGTTGCACGTTCATTGTCTTGAACACTACAAAAAACTAGAGGCTTTGTGCAAGAGAGGTACCCTATTACTTATTGTCCTGTGAGAAGACACAGGGAAAAATTTGAATGGATTTGTCTAATGCTGATTATGCTGGTTTCTGATTCAAAAATGTATGAAGTAATACTTAGAAAACTCAACATGAAAAAATCTGTAATAAAGTAGTAAAGCATTAGTATTCAAAAGGCATTCAAGGCATCAAGGCATCCTGCAGTTACATGTCCCAGACATATTTATGCTACAGTTTACTTTTTTTTTGTCTCTTAGTGAATTTTTTTAAAGCAGTAAATAGTAGATGCTTAAGGTCTCTGTCTTTTTTACACTTGAAAGGCAAGCCTTAGTATTCATTACATGTCAAAATTAGAGGGTCTGTCTCTGAAAACATAGAGTTTAAATCCTCCAGCAAACACAGACTCCCTTAAACCAATCCAGCTGTTTTCCAAGATCACTGATACTTTCTTCAGATTAGTCTCCAAGATAAGGTTTTTTTCAGTATCTATCACTTGTGAACTTTTCCAGCCATTCTGTGATCTCTGCATCCTAAAGTCAAGGAGGATAAACGTGGTGAAACTTTCGAAGTCACTAAGATTTTGTAATTTTTGAAGGGATTCGCTTGTATCCCTTCTTCTTGTATCCCCATAGCTACCCCTGATGTGAATCTGTGCAGAGTAAAGACTGTTTCAGCTAGGACAATGCATTTTTATATATCTACTGCATGGGTAGACATAAGTCCCAGTTATGGATGTAAAAATAGTTTGCTAAGGAATGGGTATGAACCAACTCCTGCTGTCAGAAATCCCTGATTTGGAGAGAATTTCGGTCTGGAGGTGTTACGCTGTGTTGATGTATGCTGATGGTGTATCCAGCTGTCCACTTCAATGGCAATTGCGACAACCTCAGGCATTAGAGGAAGTGAAACCACAAGTGACCTTCTTCCCAATATTTCTTTCAAGCTGCCTTTCTCTCCCCCAAAGGCCCTATAGGTCTTTTCTTGGTCACTTCAAGCAGATCACATTCAGTCTTTTAGGAATAGTATAGTCTGCAGAGATGTGAAAGAAGTCTAACTTCTTTCTGCACCTTTTTTCCTGAAGCTCCTTATTATGAGAGTAAGGTGTGTAGTTAAAGATAAATACTGTAACTTCGATTGTCACTAGAAAAGTGAGGAAGAAATCAAAGATGTTGCCAAAACTTAGTTTCCCCATAGAAGCAGGAAATTTGTTAAATTATGTACCCAGGTGATGCTAGAATGATGGTATGTCTGAGACTCCACAGAAGGGAGAAAAACCCAGTAATGCTTGTTGTCAGTCCTGGAAACAATATTCATCCCTAAGCCTGCTGCTAGAGTCTCTAGGTAACAACTTTACAGTCATACAAGCCTTGAATCCTCCCCCCCCCCTACAGAATTATAGATTGGTGAGCCAGGAGAGATGATTACAATTATCTACCTAGCATGATGTGGTAATTTCATCAAATTGTGAAATTCACTATACCAAGACCATAATGTCTTTATAGGAAGACATCCAATCTCAATGTCAATTGCATGGGACAAAAATAATTACTGTTTTTTTTGTGTGGATAGGGGAAAAGACTAGCATCAGGCATACAGTTGGTGTGGGGCTGACCCACAGTCTTTCCATCTCCTTCTGCAGAGAAATAGTAATCCATATTGAATTTTTTTTTTTTGAGGGACTGTTCTACTACTTTTTTCCTTGTGTCTGAAAATTATGGATGAATAATGATCTCCCAATTGCCCTTCACAATCGTGATACAGCCAAAGAAGTTAATAAGCCACCTCTGTAGCCCCCCTCCCTTCTCTGTACAGACATTTTTTACCACATGGGTGAACACAAAGAAATAATCAGATAGGAGATTTTTCTTCTAAATTAGGCCTCTTGTTTGTAAACTGAAAGAGTGCTAATGCAGTTCAAACTCAGCTGTGTGCCACATACGCACACTCGGCCCAGGAGTATTATAAAGAGTGGGAGAATAGGAGGTTTTGTTCTATTCTTCGGTCTCTTTCTATATGAGAGGGCCATTCATTCAATCCCTATGCTTCTCTCTCTCTCTATTTCTTTCCATAATGCCAGCATTAGCTGCAAGCTGCTAGCTGTAAAAGTGCTTTGATGTTGACCTCTCACTGCCATTGACAGACCCTCATTGGTGGGTGAGTAGCAGAGCAATAAGGGCATGTGTGGGAGAAAAGAGGATGAAAGCCTGGACAGCTAGGAAGGGATAATATGAACAGATTCCTGCCTGTTCACTTAGTTTCTTTTTTTTTAACTGGGTCTTCTGATTACAGAGGTTACGAACCAGTAAAACTTCAGAAATGACCACTGAAAGCCTGCTGTACATGAAGAATCAGATAATTGTTCCAGCTCTTGCCTTGTAAAATTAAATCAAGCCATGAACTAGGCAAGAACGCGTAGGGGAGTTGAAAACATTTTCCTGTTTAAGGCAATGAAATAGTGGGGTTTTGTTTAATACATACAGTAATATTACAAGGTCGAGTAGCATGTAAATGGCATGGGGGTAGGGGACACAGGGGAGAGTTGCCTACTAACAATGGTGATTATTTTGTTTATCATCTTGTGCCAAAACCTAAAGCATAAGTCTTGGACTTTAAAAGGATCAAAACAGAAAGGTGCACTAAGAGGTCAAAAGAACTTAGAGAGGTTTCTGCCCCAGGGAGCACGCGGGTGTGTACACATGGATGTAGGCACATAGAAAGCTACCTATTCACCCCCCAGTGTTCTTGCATATAGTATAAGTGCTCCTATATTCAGATCACAGTGGGGCCCCTGGCCCAAAAGCAGCTTTGCACCCTCCAAAGAGAGCTGGGAGATTGAGGGTGCAGTCAGGACCATGGGCCACCTGGGCACCCAGCCAGCTGTTTTGTGAAAGCGTAGCCAGCTAACCTGGGAAATGCGGGAATGCATTATTGCTGCCTGTGCCCTGTTGAGGCAGGATGTCTCCAGCCCCTTCACCTCTACGCTCCCCCTTCACCTCTGAGAAAGCTCTGCCTGTCATAGTGATAATTAAACCCTAAGGCTCTAACTTGAAATGGCCAAAAGGCTCTGCAAGGCCAACGGAGGGAACGGGAGGGAGGGAAGGTTCACCCAAATATGTATTAGAAACCTTGGGTTTAGTTGTGATCTGAAGGACCATATGCAATAAGGCTGCATGCCTGTAAGTTCCCATTGCCTGTGCTCTGTAAAGTAGCACCTGAACTTCTGCTTGTTTGGGCATGAAGAAATCTGTTCTACCTCTGCTTCAGACCTTGCAACAACTCCCTGTTGGCAGCATTAGGCCACCAGAGTTGCTTAACTATTTTAGGTGATCTGTAGATCATTAGTTCAAACCTGGCCTATGCCACTTGCAACGCACATGGTGTTGTGTGGTGGGTAACCACTGGCTGGAACAAAATGAATCAATTGTTGGAAAAACGGGGGAAATGGGTGAAACAGGTGCCCATGTTACAAACTGCCATGCAATAGCATTAATTAGCAAGCATGTCGGCAATCTCAGCATTAAAATAATACTCTTTTACAAACACTTGAATAAGAAAGAAGCCATCACTGTGTGATCTTGATTGGATTTCTTTAGAAATTTTAAGGAAATCAGCACACACTTTTGGTGCAGAGACTCTTCACACATTAGTCTACTAGAAAGAAGGAAATGTTTCACTGAATGATTAAAAATATTCACATTTTGGAGGGGACAAACTTCTACAGCACTTTTTGCCTTGCCGTCTGCATTTGCTATCAGGGAACTAATTCTCCAGTCAATTTCACAGATGGTTTCCTGTCATTACTACAC
Organism: Astur gentilis; assembly: GCF_929443795.1. Classification (NCBI taxonomy): domain Eukaryota; kingdom Metazoa; phylum Chordata; class Aves; order Accipitriformes; family Accipitridae; genus Astur; species Astur gentilis. The sequence goes on from NC_064889.1 coordinate 21,249,832, forward strand.
AATTCTATTTATTTGATAATAATTTTATAGGACTTTTCCAGAGGGATTTGGAATTACATGTTCAGCTTGTAGCAGTTTTTAAAAGGTGTGTGAATACTGCACTCAGTCAAAACTTCCTTGCCGAAACTTTTTAAATAGAAAGTGCATTTCCAATTCAAGCAAGGGAAGTGTATATAACCCTCTCTGTTCTGTCACTTTACCTTTTGCTCTTTTTAACTGATTTGAAATAGACTATTTTTCTCTTTCCAACAAGAAATGAAACAGGACTTCACTAGTTTTTCAAAAAGGTGTCATTTTTTAACTTGAAAGCAGAATGCAGCATGTATTTTAAATTTCATATTTGCTTTTACTTTTTTAAGGTAGCCATGATAAAGGCTGCAGAAAACTGTTTTTTGTGCAAGTTGAAATTCCACCCAGAAGAGAGTATATCTATCCTGTTTCCAGGAAAGATCTCCTCTGACATCAGCTGCTTCTTGATGAATAATTTCCTTGAAACTGTTATTTAAAATGGTCCAGTCTCTGATAGAGCACTGTGTTGTTGCTAGGCTACCTGAGATTACAAGCCCTTGCTATGTGGTGGGACTCTACTGAGCATGGCATCGTTGCAGTGAGCAAGGATTTTTTTTGTATGGTCATTAAGGAAAACAGGTCTTCATGGGGAACAACCTCTGTTCCACAGCTCCAAAGAGAGAATGTTTGAATCTGGATTAAGCTCCTTGAGAGCTACGTTACAGAAGCCTGTGGAGCTTCTGCACTGTGAGCTAGGCCCAAAATTGTAAAAAAAAAGGTCCCTTCTCTGGCATTTTCAATTAACGAAGCCTTAGGGGATCTGGATAGGCAGTTGTAGTCTCCATTCAAAAGGATTAAAAATCTATCTTTGCCAGAGGTACGACAGCTGTTTCGGTAGGTACTTTGTATTATGCCTGTCTGTGGGCTACTGGAATCCTTACTGTTCCCTGATGTATCATTTCACTCCAGTGAAAATCACAAGCGATAACTCAGGAGGCAGTAAAATTACAGGGGTCACAGAGTACCCCCAGTATGCTTGAAATCAGGTCACCAACCTCACTCAGCTGGCCCTCTTGCCGATAACTCCCCTTTTCCCTTTTCTTCTGTTTCCTGTTCATTCTGTGCCTCAATTATTTAAAAAAAAAAAAAAAAAAAAAAGGCGGGTGGGGGGCGGCGGGAGAGACAACTCTCCAGGGCCTACAAAAACAAGTGCACTTGGACAGCTACAGCAGTGGACAGTGCTGGAGTAAGTGAGAATACTTGTCTGCTACCCTTCAGTCTGATCTGGCCATGTGTTTGGGACAGCTCGTAATATCCTGTCTTCCTATCATGCTTTGCAGTCTTCCAACACTGCATAGAATGGAGCCTTGCCTGAGAGCAAGTTCTGTTTCAAAAGGAACCCCAAGTAACAAGTACGTGATTGTCAGCTGGAGTGACTGTGTTATTGACTCCCAAATGGTTTGAGGAAGCATGTCAACATCAGTACTTTGCAATCTCATAAGCTGAGCGTGAAAAATGATGGAGTGAGGGAGAGAAGAGAAAAGGAATATGGATACAAAAGGCAGAAAGTTTTCAAGTCCCCGTGTTCTTGTGGTGTTCACAGATGAGCCATGAGTGGTGGAATGAACTGGATCAGTCCTTCAAATTCAGGTTTTCTCCCAAGACCAGCAGTCAAGAATCAACAAAATTTATAGGAACTCAGAGTATTGCATGGGTATTTCCTTGGTAATAATGTTTGTTCCTTGAATTTTCTCCTACTCTCTATAGGAAAGTAAGGACTCCAAACTGAAGGGTACCCAAAGCATCCACTGAAGATTTCCAATCACCAGTTAGTATATTGATTTCTTGTTTAGTAAATTCTCCCTTTATACGGTCTTTCTGATACCCAATCTTTTGTTTGGGCTTATGCACCTTTAATTTTTCTGATTTATTTTTTTTTTAATTACAATTCCCTGGAAAATGCTGAGCTGGACTTCTTTAGTTTTGATGAATTGAAGTACAGGTACTAGATACCTACTGTACCAGGTGTTTCTGCTCTGGGGGCCTCTTCTTCCTCTCTCAGAAATCGCTACTCTCCATTCTTCACCGAGACAAGCTTTGTGGCTTTGCAAAATTCCAATTTCACTGAAGGTTTTTTGTGTGGTTTGATTATGTCAAAGCAAGAAAAAAAATACAGTGCTGGCTTGTTTTCCTAAAAGCCTCCAAAAAAAATTTGGAGGGTGTGAGGTTTTCTGTTCCTGCTCACACCAAACATCCTTCTTCCTGCTAGCCCTTTGCAGAAGGAGCTCAGAGATCATGGTGCTTTGCTCATAAGCCAGAAACAGTCTTCCTTCCTTGTAGTGGAGGGAAGAGCTGTTATAAATCAGTAAGGCAATGAATGCATTTCAGTTGCCTGCTCGGTAGGGTGGGGGCAAGGAACTGAGGAAACCACCTACAGATGAGGCAGTTGTGTGAATCATGAGAAGAGAGAAATGTTCAGCACTTCTCAGGAGGTTTTTCCCAGTTGTAGGGAGGGAGTTGAGCACTTTTAGAAGCTCATAAGTAAAACTCCCAGAAAATATTAAGCTCAGTTAGTGCATGGACAGCCAGGACTTGAGGAGGCCAAGACTCAGTGTTTCCTTCTGAGGGGTACTCATGTTACCCAGGGAGCAGGAAAGCTTTCTTGCAATGGATGGTACTGTGCAGAGCTCCTCAGGGCAGGTTTGTTCCCTTGACTTTTAATATTCCAGTTTTTCTCTGTTTGTGCCAGAAAATATGACTTGAGTTTCATTTTATAAAAATAATAAAGCCAGAAAAGGTTAAACTCAGATTTGGCCTCTTGCTTTCTAAAAGACAGCAATAGGCATTTTCAAAGGACCAATTCCAAGCTTTATTATACTACTACAAGGCCTGCAGGAGGGAAGAATGTTACGCCCAACTCGTAGTGCAGACAGAGAAAGATGGATTTTTAAATTATCTACCTTTGCTTTGCGATGTGAACATTTCAGGGCAATTATCCTGAGATAATGCCTACAAATTGCTGAAGACTTTGGGTTTATAATTGCTCATGTTCATTTAAGGTTCCCAGCAGACTAGACCAGGAAAATCGCTGCCAGTCAAGCCAAGGTTGATGGTATACGGTAACTGAGTTTTTCTTAGAAGACAGACAAGCAAATCAGTTTTCTCTAAGAGCAATAATTCTAACTAATTGTTTGGTTTCATTGTGTTTCCATAGCAGGAGCTGTAGTGCTTGGCAAGGCAGAACAGTGACACTTCCCATCCAAGACACATCCATGTAAATGGGCAGATTGAATTCCACTGCGTGAGGTTATTCTCGTACAGCAGTAAGTAGTCAGCAGCACTCTACAGCATATCCCCACATTTCCTTATTTACACACTGGTAGCCATTCCAGTTACCTTAGAAAGTGATTCAAGAATTTACAGTGAGATAATGTTATCATGTCAGTGCAGAAAGAAATAACTGTAGCTGCCTGCCATGTTTGTAATTAAAGAACATTTCTTAATGTAATATTTAGCTGAGGTTTTGAATCAGCAAGAATATTCATAATAAAGAATACCATTTCAAAGCAGGAATGTGTTCATATATTCAGGTCATTTGACTACATTTATATAGCTGTTACCTATTTATATACTTATATGCCTATTTGTATATACGCATTTATTTTATATGTAGCCTTACTCCCTACTAGTTTTGTTGTGAAGGTCTGATAGCATTCCTATCACAGACATCCTCTACTGGCCCCTAGCATCCGTTAGACGATGGAAGATTCATTTCATCATTATTATTTGCTAAGCACAGGCAGCATTGGCCAGTTTAGGTGTCTAAACTCTAGCAAGGTAAAATTTCCCCTTCTGTCCCTCCAACTGTTGCCATTAGAACAGCTGAATAACTGATTTTTCTCATCTAGTAACTAAGATTAAAGAAAAAATTATAAAATAGGACTTAGCTGATGCTTCTGACATTTGGGGGGGGGGGGGGGGGGAATGTATTTTGCACAAAAGTCAATCCTCCCCCTGAAAAGTCCACTGGGTTATAAAAAATATTTTGCTTGACCTATATAAAAAATGCTTGGGTTGTTTTCATGTTATTTTTTAATGCACTTCAACAATATTTGGACTGAAAATATTTTCTGGAGAGAAATAACCAAGTATATGGTTAAAAAATGTTGAAAGTGTGCCTAGACTTTTCTGAATATTTTTGCTTTTTTTTGGCCTTATTTATTAGAATTTACAGACAACAGTGATCAGTTTGAAGCTAGGCTTTTCAGTGAACTAATTTCCTGAAAAATTCAGTCTAGGATTAGGAAGCAAGTAACATGCCCTGCCCCAGCACTGAAAATGTCCTTAGTACCCTGCTTATGTACTACAGTAGCAGTTGCTAAACTATTCCATTTTTAGTAGCTTATTGTAATGCTCAGTGGGGAAAGTTTTTGGAACTTCTGCCTTTATGAAGTTGAGATCATATGCTGTAGTTGGATACAATATTGAAAGCCATCAGGTCAATACTTACCCTCCCAGCCACCAAAAATACCTGCTTTCTTCCGAGTTGCTCCTTCCCAGCTCTTGTTCATTTCTTGCAAACTGTTGCAAAAATTATTTTCTGAGTGAACATTCAGATGAATACTCTCGTGTTTGTTTCCTCTGGCCATGTCTCCTGGTGGGGTTTTTTTTTCTGTTTAGTTTTGTCTTTTTTTTATCTGGTCTTTCACAAATTCTGGCCCCCCTCGCTCCCCTTTTTTTAAAATGTCCTGTTGTACATAAAAAGTGCAGAGCTGAAAAAAACTCAGGTCAGGGAGACAAGAGAGGTTTATGTCACAAAATTTTTGTTTTGGTACATAAAGCACAGAGATTTGAGCCCCAGAGACTGCCAGATTGTTTTAAAATTTTATTCATATTTCTTTTCTTATGAATATAAGTCTGTAAAAACCAGAACTGTTTCCAGTGGGCTATATGGGTACCAATAGCTGATTATGTCATAGACAACCAAATATAGGACTTCTAATAAATTATTGATGTCAAGACATATTTCCAGACAAAGCCAAAGAGTATAGGTTACTGCTGGCAAGCGGGCTTTTAGAATGAGGAAAAATCAATTTTTTATTCACAGTTCTTTTCAGCTACAAAAAGTAGTATATTCCCCTAAAATGGATTCAGAATGTGACATACACATTAAATAAATTTTTCATTATCTTTTTGAGATACTAACTTGACTAACTCTTACTTTGAAAAGATTCTTCTTACGTTGTAAAGTCTCCTGTTTACTGGTGTCAACCTTTTGGATGGCAAAGTGATGTCTCTTCCCATCTTCCTGGGTCTTAAAGGAATAATACAAAAGACTACTTGTAAATCTACGAACATGTGTCTAGAATATCAAATCCACTTTGCTGCCCCATGGCCACCATGTTAAGTTATGTTGTAGCATTCATAATCCAATCAGGTTAGATTTTAAAACTATCTGCATGTATTTTAGTATTTTGGTTTGGGATTTTTTCCCTCTACTACACTCACTGGAAGGTCATTTCAAGATTCTTTACTCCAGTGGTTAGAAACATCTTGTAATTCCCAAATTATGTGAACTGAAAGCCGATTTATAGCCATTTCTTCCTGGGTCACCCCTACATGTATATAACCTTATATAGCTGGTATGGACACCCCCCGAATTGTATCTATGTCCCTTTAAGCCATCATTTAGGTAGACTGAACAAGCAGACTCTTTTAATTTCCTCTCAGAAATTCTCCAGTTCCTTGATCATTGTAATAGTCCTCTTTGCACCCTCTGCTCCAATTTGCATGCATCGTTCTTGAGCATGGGTAACTAGAATTTACGCTTTATTTCAGATAATGTCTCACCAGTGCTTTGTGTGCAGTAGCATTAATATTTTCCTCTCGTTATTAGCACTATTACAGGTGATGAATCCTAGGATTGCATCTGCCTTTTTAGTTGCATTACATTATGGCACATATTTATCCTGTAATCAACTAGCAAACTCAGGTCTTTCTCCTCCTTTGTCATTCCCAACAGCTTCTAGCAGAAATTCTCATTATTAGTCCTTTAGTGCATGACCTTGCATTTTGTACTGTTCAATTTCATCCCATTTCTATTACTTCTGTCCTCAAGGTCATCCAATTCTTCCTGTATGATACTACGATTTTCGTTTGTGTTGATGGTGCCTCCCAACTTTGTACAATCTGCATATTTCATTTGAACACTCTTACTTTTTGTGCCAAGTTTATTAATGAACGATTAAATGAGATCAGTCCAAAGACTGATCTTTGAGGAACTCCCCTAATATCTTCCCTCCAGCCCTATATTTCTGCCTGCAGCATATTACATCTTCACTTCCCCTGTCACCAACCCAGACCTTACAGTACTGACTAATTCTCTATTTTCCCCCAGTGAACTGAGTAGTTCCCAAGTGGCACCTGCTGAAATACTTTAATGAAGACTGGATACATTTTAAGAATTTTAATTTTAAAAATGTTTTTTATCAGAAAACCTCTGAGGGTAGCCTGGCACAGTCAATATGGTAAATGTTTGCCCTTTACTTCTTTTGATTCTTTCTTTAAGTTTGTTCTAAAATCTAGTAGGCTGTTAAGGACTGACTGACAAGTCTTCCCTAAATCCCCTTTATCTACTCTAAGAAGAAGAAAATGATACTGCAAGGTGCAAGAAGTAGGTACAAAAGGGGTAGGTACTGCTATTCCCTCCCCATGTTATAGTGCACCACTTTTCTAGCTCTATTAGCTACTGACAGTTACTACTGGATCTGCAATTTCATGTGTTCATTCTCAGCTATAGATCATTCAGTCTCCTGACCAAAATGCACAGACATTGTGATTTTACTTCCTGTTTAGTTGTACGTATATTTCTAAATGACAATGTCTTTGTCATTTCCTAATGTTTACATTGCCACTCTTAAGAGAAAATAAAAGCAAGGTGTTCATTTAGACTTGTGAAATTTTCTGCACTCTCAACCCATCCTTTTCCCCATAGAAATTTTCATTCCTTCTTCCCTTGTTCTCTTACCATTCACTTAAATTAGGTTGTGATTAGTTAATGTCCTTACCAAAGCCCAACACATTTTTCTGAAGTTCCCATTTCTCTCATCTCTCTTTCACAGCAGCTTTATGAACTGTGAATCCCTGCTTGAATTCCAAAGTTTCATGGCACAATCAAAAATCTGCTCCTCCTGGCCTGTCAGTGTAGAAGAAAATGTGCCAGCTGCACGTGCACGCACACTGCATTAGGCTTTGCAGCAGGAAACACAAGTGATCAGAGCTCCATAAGGCTCACCATGACATTTAACGAACCTCGACGTGTTCTCAAGGTTCTCTGACTCTGCTTTTTCTTCACTTTCTGGCTCACAGCTGTTTGGAGAGGTTTTAAGAGCTCTCTTCTCATGTCCATGTAGATTTGTCTCTCTCTGGAGGAAGGTCATGCCATGGGAGTCAAAAACTTCCCCCCCCCCAAAAAAAAAAAAAGCACTGAAAATGGTATTTGCTCATTTCCAAAAGTGGAGACTGACAACATACTGAAAAAGCAGAGATCTTTTCTTGGGAGAGAACATGGCAGGAACTTTTGAATGAAAAAGCCACCTACTCTTCCTTCCACCCTGGTTTCTAACAGTGCCTTTCATCTAGATAGATTTCAAGCTGTGTCAAATTTTCCTCTGTATTTTAGCGAGAGCATTTCTAGTATGTGTGGAAGAAGTATGTGGAGTTCAGCAAGCCATGGTTTAGATGAAGCAGCCTAGCAAGCAGCATTCACAAACTTGAATTTGATAAGCAGAAAATGAGCACCTTGCTGGCCTGGCTGGATAGTTTAACAGGGTAGGCTGTATTACAGTTTTAGTTCACCTCTTGGAAGATGCATTTGGCTGATGGCAGCAAGCTGTGGTCTTCCACGGTGTTGTGCACCACACATCTGAGGTGCACCTTGGAAATAAGTTTCTCATCTTTCTTGTCTCAAAACCTCCAGAATTACTGTGTAAGCAGAGAAGAGAGCCCAATGTTGCCTTTTTATGAGCTGGACTCTCCTGCTCCATATAGCATGTGCTGTTTGTTAATTATTCTTTCTCTTGTGATGTCTCTTTCCTGCTCTTGTTTATCCTCTCCTGTGTTTTACTTTTCTGATGGTTTGATCTCTTGTACTGTGTCTCCTCAGCCCCAGCATGCTTTTTTGCATGTTGGTTTTGACTTTCTTTTGCTTGTGGGATTAGACACTTATAACAGATCTTTCCAGAGCCTGAAAAAAAAAAAGGAATAAATCTTGATAGTTGGAATGAGAAAAACGTCCTCTCTAAAAGATTCCCATATGCTGATTATTGGGGGGGGGGGGGGGGGGGAGGGGGAGACTTCTAAAGCCTTGTCCTCAAACTCTTCCCTTTCTGTGGCCTGAGTTGCTTCTTTCAATATTAGAAATACTTAGCTTGTCTCCTTTGCTTATGCCACTGCTGCTGGTGTGCTGTGAGCATGGTGTATAGCAGTGTGGTACCACAAGGAGTGATGACATAGCAGCCCTGGAACATGTTACCATGGTTGTTTTCTAGTTCCCCATCAGGGTACATTTTGAAAGGAGGCCTTGGCCAGCACAGCTCACACACAAGGGCAGTCTTGCTGAAATTACTGGTACAGTTGTGAGGGTGGGGTTTGGAGAGCTGTCTTCCAAAGAGGCCTCAGGTCCCATTCCAAGGCAAAAATCAAATCTGGTTTGCTTTAATAGATTTGCATTATGCTGCAATGAATTCTGGGCTTCTCTTGTTTGAATTATCAGGAGATAGATAGGGGCAAATTAATGAAAAGAAGAAGATAGGAAAATGCCTAAGCTACCAGTCAGTGCAGAAAAGAAGGGCTCTGCCATCAAAACCTTCCCCAGTGAAAACACCCAGCAGGATACAGTGACAAAACGTATTCGCCACAGCACTGATAAAGAAAAGTTACTTTCATTCACTAGAAGTGGAAAAAGATATCTGAAAAAGCGCTTCTTTTTATTCCCTTAGTTCTTGTCAACAAAGTGAAGTTCTGAATGGCAAGGGGGAAAATCATCTCCCTGCATTTCCAGCCAGTGCAGCCTACCTGCCATGTTGCTGTACATGGTAGAGAAATGACCATTCCCCTGAAGAGCGATTACAACCTGAGCAATAAAATGGTGACACTGTCAGTCGAAGGCCCTGTGTGAAGCCCAAGGAGAATTTTTAATTTTTTTTTTTTTTTTTTTTTTTGGGGGGGTGTGTGTCAAAGGCTGAAACAAGGTACTTCAAGGTACTTGAAGAAAGTAGGAAAGGAGAACAAACTTCAATTGCCATCAGAAGACTGTGCTTCCTTTCTTTGTGCAGAATCCAGGGTGATTTCTGGGCCGAGTCCTGTCCCTTTCCATGGCAGGCAGTAGATATCATTCTACTATTCACTGAAATACTAGGGCAGGGTTCTCTAGTGTGCTCCCAATTTTGTAAACTCTGGAAAGATCTTTATAGTCACATAGCTAAATGGTTATTTGGAGTGATGTAGCAAAATGTCTCAAGGAAAGAATTGTTCAGAGAATTGGAATGGTTCAGCAGCATTCCATCCTCCATACATTGCTAGCAGACCCTTATAAATATTGTTCCAGAGGCTCTCAGACCACAAGCATCTGAGTCTTGGTCCTTGGTTGTGCTGAAGATCTCTATTTCTTGCATAACTGTGGAATATATGGAGTTTCTTGCAGGCTAGAGAATTTTGCTGTAATCCCTAGTGTGTTTTACCATTGCCAAAACCACCAGAATGTGAGGGTGATTTATGTTTTAAGCACTCTGCTCCCCAAAACATCTCTTCTCGTAAGCTTTGCATTGTAATACTGCATGTGACATGCTGCATTGCACTTATCTGTGTCTTGTACTAGAGAGCTTCTTCTCATCTTCTTTCATGGATAGAAGCAGAGTGGTTTAAATCAAAGCATTTGACTTTGAACCTCTCTTGAGCTGGCCTTCAGGCAAGTTCTTTCTGATCAAAGACAGAAGCATACCAGGGTCTAGGTATTAAGGCTGAATAATTGGTTCAGACTAAAATAAGAACTGTCCCAAGCCTCCACAGAAAAAGTTTTTATGAAGTTTAAAAAAAGTGTAGGTAACTTTTTGGTCCTTTATATACTTTTGCATTTTCTGAGGGAGATCCACTGAAGAGACTGCTAATGCTGTATATGACCACGTTCATGTTAGAAATACTGGTCAAATTTACTAGTCAAAGCTTATCAGATTACTTGAGAAACAGTTAGAATTAGGGGTTCTGAAGCAGAGTGGCTTTTTCTATGGCAAAAGGTGTGATGCTATCAGCATAGCACAATATAATTGAGGTGATTTCGAAAGATCCTGATTTTTCCTGCAGTGCAGGATTCCCCATTTCTCTGAAGAAATGCGTATAGCATTTATTTCCACAGCACATATAGCTGTGGCTTTTCTAGAGATATCACAGACCATTCAGACTTGGGGGGGGGGGGGGGGGACGGGATCAAACCAACAACCAGGCAATCACAAGCAATTTACCAGACGGACCAGGATGCCTGTAGCATCCCAAGCAGCCTGAGCCTGTCTGCCTCTGTTTAGGATAAATACTGAAACCGCACCTCCGTGAATACTTCTGCCTTTGCCCATCAGTAATGTGTATATAAAAAGTCTGCGCCTGGGGATCAGCTAACGGGATTATTCACAGACACAAAATGAAGCTGGCCCAATCCTGATGTCCTTTGCAGCCCTCCCTGAAGCCTGCTGTGATGGGCAAAAGCAGGATCAGGCTCCAGGTCCTCATAATTTTGGCAGCCTTTGAGGTATGTGGAGGGAATCTGGAAGGGAGGTAGCAGTGGAAATAGGCTCACAATTTTTTTGTTGTTGTTTTTCATTTTTAATGGAACAACTTTCAGTCCTAAAGGAAACCCTGGTGAAGTGGTGAGGCTTTTGTCTCTTGCTATAATGCCACTGGGCTTTGGATTGACCTGTGTGATACAGTGACACTGTGTGGTTTGAATTTTTACATACAGCTGCATAAAGCAATTCTCATGTAAATTTTGGAGGTAAATAAGCCTGCTGTTGGTCTGCTGCATGGACACATATGCTCAAACCATTAGGCTCAAAAGGAGATTAGAATTAACCCACCCGTCTCTCACTGGCTCACTCTTTCCCTCCCCACCATGCAGCTCTTACAAGAGACTAAACCACCTTGCTATTTTAACGAATGGCAGCAGAGTTAAGGCTGACAGAAGAAGAAAATTGTTTTATCTCCCCCGCCCCCCCCTTTCCACACCCACAGAGCCTCCAATAGAAGTGGTGTAAATTTAGAGGAGGCCATGAGCTGATTACCATGGCATAGCTGAGCAGGTTGGAGTTGATGCACTTCCCTCACTCCCTCAACCTTTAAATTGCACAGGGCTGAGCTGAACCCCTTTGATTCCCACCGTGGCAGCAGGAAGGCTCGGAGCCTACTGTATCAGGCCTTGTGTGTGTTTTCTTTCGTTCTGGATAGCGCCATTACCTCCTCCCGTGTGGGGAAAGCTTTCAGAGCCAAAGCTAAAAAGTCCTTTCCAGGCACCTGACGCTGGGATGTACACAGGTGCTTCTGCAGGGCTTGAATGGGCAGGGTCTCACCCAGCAGCCAACAGCAGGCAGTGGCCCCTGGCTACCGTCGTATCTGGACTTGATATCTAAATGGCTTCGCTTTCCAAGTGAGGAAGGCTTTTATCACGTGTTCTTTAAATGCAAGAGAGAGGGAAAGAGTGTGCATGTGCACACGTGTGCAAAAATGCAGAGGGTGCGAGTGGGCTAAGGGGAACCTGGCCTGGGGTTGTTTGTTTATGCGAACTTTAAATAATTCATTTTTGTCCCTATTGAGCTCATCACAGCGTGACAAAAATAAACGTGTCTTCTTGGCCTATTGTTTGGAGCTGAGGATTGTCAAGCGAGAGGAAAATATTACAGTGACTGAGGGAGATACACGCAAGAGTGTGACCTTTAACTGCAGTACCTATAACCAGTCTCATCAAATTAAAGCACTGTATATTTTCCTTAATAATCTCTGATTAGGCTCGGGGTATGAGCGGACACGAACGCCCGCCATTGCTATGCAGCGGGAGGCCTGCTAAGCACCAGCCGAGCGCTTGGGAATAAGTGAGCAAAATGCTTTAATTTGATAGGGTTAGAATCCTGCAGGCTCCAGGGTGAGAAGTCACCAACAGCTCCGCTCGCGCTGAATATGCAGAAATAAAAAAGTAAATTGCTTACATCTGCTGCAGGCAGGAGGGAAAATGATCTGATTGGACAGGCCGAGGGCTCTCCATCTCTTTTGGGTTAGAAAGAGGGGTTTGGAGCATCAAAAGCTCGTAATTGGAGTAATTCTGAATTAATGGACATATACACACAGACACAAGCGCGCACACCATTTTGAAGCAGCTGGTCACAGGATGCACATGCTCAGGAATGTTTGGGGACTGCAAAAACGCCATTAAAAATGTTGTCCCTTATCCTAATATTATTGACATTTGGATTTCATGACCTATAAGAAGTACAGTAAGTACAAAAAGCCCTGCCCATCTGCCAGATAAAATTGCGTACCTCAGCCTACATCTGTTTATTCACAATATAATTATTCTATCTCTCTATCTGTCTCTCTATCTCTGTTGTATATCTGTTCTTTCATGTCTGAGGGTCTTCACTGTGTGCAGAATCCCAGGGTTTAGCCTTGCCATCTGATACTGTATTTAATCTATGTATTTGATCAATAAGAATCAAAGACAAGGCTCAAGGTCTTTTTGGCACAACGCATTCAGTTTTGTGTTGGGTGTCAGAGGTTGTCTACAGTGTCACCTTGATGGTGTCACACTAATTTGTAACCTACTTTGCTTGCCCCTGTGATCGCTATCTGCACTGGTTTTGGGGTTTTTTTTTCCTCTCTGTCTCTCTTGGTTTTTAATGGTTGTTTTTATTAGTTTGGGAGCAAGGCGGTGGGGGAGCTTAGAGGTGGGAGGCTGAAGACATTAGCTTAGAGATTTAAGGAGCACCCTTCCTGACCCTCCTCCCCCACCTCTCTGTCTTCTCTCTGTGAGTTGCTAATGCCACAGGATAAGGGTGTTACCTCTACCTGACAGGCACCATATCCCAACGGGGAAGACATTACTAAATCCAAAATGACGAAGGGAAGAAATCCTGCAAGGCAAACTTTCAAGAGTGATTTCTCAGCTTGCTGCTGACAGGGAAAGGCAGGCACACAAAACCCAGGACTGAAAGGCCAGAGTCCAGGTTTCAGTCTGCTTATGGGTAAATCCACAGAATAGGTACATCTCTACATTTCACTGCTATTTTTCTTGGAGCCAGGGTTCTTTGGATCTCGCACTGATGCACAAACTTGAACAATTTGTTCTTTTATGGGTGCCTAAGGCTGTACTGCATCATTTCAATGGCCTTTTGTCTTGTGACAAGTATTGCAATGCCTATAATGTACCAAACATTCTAAAAATCCATGTAATTAATTCCCCAACATATCTAATATAGAACTATTATCTTGAGGACAGATAAATGCAGTTTGTTATCTTTTTTCCTTTGCCTACACCTCTTCATTTTCTTTTCTGTGCTGTTATTTAACACAGAAAATAATAGCACAGTAAATGTATTATTTAACTCCCTCGTTTAGATTGTGTGTATGTGAAGGCACTGCACGAAATGAGGCTGTGTTTAGACCCAGATCCTTAGATGTAGACTGCAGGCTCCACCACAGATTTCCTGAGGTGCGTTGGAAAGTCAGCCAAAATTTTCACAAATAGGTGACTGACATTAAGCATCCATTTTTGAATGCGGTTTTCAGAGGCACCAACCACCCACAATGGCTGCAACAATCAATGGAGACTGGAAGGCTTCAGAACCATGCACTTCCAGCCAGTGCACCCAATTTTTCTGCTTGTAAAAATTCATATTACAATATTATTTAATGAACTAGTGAAAACATTAGGACTTAAAAAGAGCAGAAGGTCCATGTTCCCTGGGATCATGTCCCTAACAATTAGGGTGGATGCTTAAGGACAAAGTATCTGAGAGAGAGCAAACAATAACAGCAAAAAATCCAGTTGTGTTTTTAAAAACCACAGACTCTGGGGAAGGGGCGGAAGGGGGGAGCCTAAATGCATATGTTTACTGTTATGATTAAGCTGTATGTTATGATTAAGATGTATTTTGAAGTTGTGTAGAACAAGGGACACCCTAAATGGATCCCACACACTCTTCGGACAATGCTGCTTTTTATGTCTGAGCTGGCTGTCAGCCACTGGAGGTAGAAAATGGGGTTGATCTTACGGGTTTTACTCTAGAAGCTTCTTTGGGGAAGCCGTCTGTTTCCTGGTTAAGGTGCCGCGTCTCTTGAATCGCTCTGCTCTGGTCTCTGTCGTAGAGAAACCTCTTTTGTCTGCCGGGCCATGCCTGCCACAGTCTATTGGAAGGTATTTGTCAACAATTATATGTCTATTAAGGACAAGTCAATCAGGCCATGTGCAAATAGGCAGACCTCTGGGGTCTGCCTATTGATAGGGACCTGTCAATAGCCAATCCAGTCTTTTTTCAACCAAACAAGAAATTAAGCACTCACCAAAATCATTGCTAGTCTAAGTCCCTAGGGCCCATTTTTATTCTCAGAGTATTGGTGTGTGTCCCCCTCCATTTTTTTTTCTGGGCTAATATTTATTTTGAATAAGCAAGAGAGACTAGAAGGCACTTGTTAAAGCACTGTTTTAACAGTAAGAAGAATGTCTTCTCAATGTAATTAAGAATATTACCAAATGGTTGTGCTTGTAGGTGGCTGCAGTTAATCCCGATGGCAGTGAAACTATAAAGGAATTAATAACAGAAACTTTAAATTAGCCCAACTGTAATTAATATCTGCGGTATATAAATAACCACTCTTCCACCAACACAAATTTCAGACATATTTACCTATATTAGGCTGAGGAAGGTAGTAATATTATGCAATATTTTCATGCCTATTCAATTTGTAAACTCAAGAGTTGATTTTGTAATTTATATTGCAAATTACTTTGCTATTTCACACATGTGAGCAGGAGAGAGTAGGAGAGACAAGACAGTGTGCTGGAAGCGTGCTTTAAACAAAAGCCTGTAGCAAAAGCCATGACATGAAAAAGACGCTCCATAGGGCCATCTCCTTTGAACTGGCAGAACTCCAGTATCACAGAATACATTGGTGTTACACAACAAACGGCAGTATTAAATAACTTTGCACAGAGACCTGAAATGACCACAAATATTGAAAGCAGATGTAGTATTTAAAGCAGAAGTGATACCTGATCTGTCCTTTTTAGGTACATCACAGCTGGCTTTGTTAGTAATTACTGAAACAAACATTCTGTCCATCAGGGTTTTATTTCTCTTCATTTCTACCCTTCAGTCAGGACAAATACTGAGACACGAGCATTTTTTCCCTAATATTCAAGCACCAAATTAATAACCAATAAACCGATTAATATTAAAATTCAGCATTTACCCAGTAACATCCTTAAAATGCCTATTCTTTGAACTAAGGTGATGAATTTTTGCCCTGAAAAATTAGTAGAATGCGAAGATCTATTCTTTGCAGAGTACTCCATGGCCACTGGAGGATTGCTAGATATAGCAATAGTTTTAATTTGGTTACAAACTTTCTTATATTGTGAATTAAACCTTAACCAAGGGAGAGCTTTTAACTTTACTTTTATTGCTGGCTTTTATCTTGGTCTTAGTTACTTGTTTCATTAAAAAAAAAAGAGAATTACCTTTTCAGTTTCTCATTTTAAAACCACAGAATACTTAAAGTCTTCCTGATTGCAGTTCCTTTTTTAATTCCCCACCCTCCCCCCAGACATGGACCCTTTAGAAAACAGCTTTGCTTGTTCTTTAATCTGATTTTAGCAGGTGCAGCACGTGGACGAAAGCTTTTCAGCAGATGCTTTGGGAAAATGACCATTAAAGGCAGGCGATTTATTTCACTGTAAATATAAGCTATTTTTGCTAAGGAACCCTAAAAAAAAATTCAAGCATGTCAGTACACAGGCTTAGCACGTATGCTTCCACCTTCTCTGAGCATGCTGTACCGTGTCAGTTTTCACATGTAAAATCAGCTCTCAAGAGATCGTTTATGTAATAATCTAACTTCATAGGAGATGAATCTGTAACATTAAAACGCCCCATTTAAAGCAATCTTTCATACATGTATGGGCACAGACCTATGACACTTAACCTCTCAAATAAGTACCAAATAAGAGGTATTTTTCTAAAAGCTTTTAATTTTACTTCATTTTTACCTCCCTGAACTCAAAGGGACAATGACTTCATAGATAACCGGAGCAGCTCCTAAATTCACAAATTTTAAAATCACAGGAGACTATATCATCTGACATCGTACATAACAGAGACCAAAAATCCTACCACCCGTTTCTGCCCAGCTCCTACTGAAAGGAAAGCATATGTATGTTTAGAAATTATATTTTTTTAAAAAATATGCCCATCCTGTCGGCATTGATGTTTATCTGGTTGAGGAACTACTCTGAAACATCCAGGGAAGATTTTGGGGGGCTTTTCCTTTTCAGTTTTTATTCAAGGGAGAAAGGGCAAATTTTCTATTCAAAGGGTTTAAAATGCTGCTAAAGGACTGTCTTTAAATTCCCGAAAGTTTGGGGAATGTAGCAAGAAAGATGATGGCTCTTCTGCTCTGCATTCATATTTACACAGTACAAGAGCCTGCAAAGAGCATGACTCTCTAAACAGTGTGAAATGGGCTGTAATACCTTACCGTAAAGGGTTGAGCTAAGGACAGAATCTTTGCCTTTGAATTTTGGGGGTGCTGTTTTTTTGATGCATGTTGGTCAGCTTTAGCCGAGTTACTTGCTATGAAATAAATATATTTTTGACTATACCATCTAAAACTGCATTTTTTTCTCTCTTTTCCTCCTTCATTAACAAGTTATTTTCTTAATCAGTATTCACGAAGAAAAAAATAATGCAAGAGAAAGCCCTGTAAGTTGGTGGGCTAGGGCGTAATTCAGGACTGCACTGAGGGAACTCATTACTGTACAGAGGTAGCACCAACTCGTCTGTCCCTATGCTGCTCTGATGCAGCTGAACACTTGCAAAATTCAAGATTACCTGAGAAAAGAGTTTAAACATTTGATGAGGAATAGCATGTAATAACAAAGACTCAACCACTACGCGTATATTTTTCACCTTTTTTACATGAAAAGGAATGTCATTTTAATAGGCAGGAAGAGGTTATTGGGGGATGATATTGTAAAAGGAAATGGCATAGAAAAATAAATTGTGTTGCATGCAAAAATATACATAGCATAGGCACTCCAGATTCTATGTTTGATAGTTTTAACAGTGTTTTTTTCTGTGAAGCTGCTATTTGTATTAGGCGGTTTCTATTTGAAATACCTGCTTAAAACAGAATGGGGGACAAATAAACAAACAAAGAACAACCGTACTCTAAAGCGCAGAATTTCATCCCCTCCTCAGGGATGGCGAGGCAGTTGAAAGGGAAGGGGTTGTACGTGTACCTCAAGCGATTCTCTCTTCACCGAATGGAGAAACAGACTCCGTCCAGAGAGGTTGCAAAAGGGTAACAAGTTCTCGCTGTGATTTTAAACTCTGTACGGGCAACGTCTGTCTCTCTTTTGATGAGTTAGAGGGATTCTTCTTCATGAAAAGAATTGCTACCCTCTGCCCTAAAGTTGCGGCATGCTCGGTTCTGTGTCTCGCATGACATGGCTTTCTGCTCAGCGAGGACATGCACCGCATAGATTACTAGCCATGAAGTTTTCTCCTACTCTGTAACCAAGTTCAGTGAACACAGGTTTGCTACAGATGCAAAATCTTAACATATGGGTGGGAAAGTGGACATGAAGTTGCCATTTGAGAAAATAAATAAAAAAAAAAAGGCAACCCCAGTGTTTTGCAACAGATGACATCCTGTTACCATAGTTATGGCTTTCTATACCAGAAAAGGATAGTGCTTTCATGTGCCCTTACTGGAAAGCATGTACAGACAAAAATAGAGAATGCAATATATTTGCATACTGTGCAGTGCCAGTACACAGAGATGCAGCTCCATGTACTGCAATACAGCTCAGAGAATACGAAATTTTTCTCATTTTACAAATTGTTAGGGCTCAGGGGTTTGCTAAAAATATTCTTTTGAAGCTTGTCTAGTCCTTCGTGAGTGTTCCAATTTATCCTCCTTTTAATGGTGTGAAACTGGGTTTTGCTAGGGCTGGGTACATGATCTCTTCTGCCCAGTGCTCAAAGGAGGAGGAAAAAGCCTCTGATGCAGATACGTAAGAAAGGAAGAAAGCAGCAGCTTCTCACCTGGTTGTTTTGTGATCAAAATTCCTTGAAATGAACTTTGATCCAGTGGGTATTCTGAAGAAAGGTAGCTAACAAATAATAAACAAACCCAATGGAAAAAGAAAAAAAAAAAAAAAAATCCTTAAAGCTTTTATTCCCTCCTCAGTTTCCTTAGGTGTCTTATAATCAGCTGTGGCCTGATTCAGAAGAAACTTCTCCAGACTTTGGACCAGGCCGCTCCGTTGTACCTTCTTAGCAAGAGGGACTGACGTCTTACGCGCGTGGCTTGTACAGCATGGAGCGCCTGGTGCTTAACAAGTGATAAGTAATAATAATAACTGTCCACTAAACACATAAATGTTTTAAGTATCTCACATAAGTGGATAACTTGATTTCTAAATAAACTGCATTTCAGGAATATTTCATAAACATCCTGTGCTAAGTTGGTGCCTGGGGTAATATAGATTTTCATCAATATTCATCTCTATGCAGGAATTCCCCGGAGTTGGTGGGGGTTTGCAGCAAGCTGATCCTTTCATGTTAATTCCACCCCCCCCCCCCCCCTTCCCCCCGCAATCGTGATACAAACCCCGTGGAAAAAAAAAAAAAAAAAAATCCACCCAAACCCCAGCGTTAGCGGCCTGACTCGCGAAGAAAGCGGCCGCTTCCCAGCGCCGCCGGTGGAAAAATCCGGCCCCGGCCGCGGCGCCGGGCGGTCCCTCCGCGGCGGGGCGCGGCAGGAGCGCGCCGCGCGCAGCGGCCCCGCGGCCGCCTCCGCGGTGCGACAGCGCCATCTACCGGCCGCGGCGGGCGCGGCGCCGAACGGCGGCGGCGGCGGCGGCGCCGAGCACAAAGCGGGGCCGGGGGCCGCCGGCTGCCCGCCCGCCGCCCGGGCGGGCCCCGGGCCCGTCCCGCGGCCTCGCCGCCGCTCTCCGCGGGGTGCTGCGCTCGGGGGCGGGCCGGGGAGCGCTCCCAGCATCTCCGGTTGCTAATAAGGTCCAGGTGGAGGGCCCCGTGGCGCCCCGGAGCCCAGGCTCGGCGGCCGGGGAGCCCCCACCTGGCGGAGGGGCCGTGGGGCTGTCACGTCGGGCAACTCGTTTGTTCTGTCGCCGAAGGAGCGTGTTGTGTCGGCGCCTGGTTCCTTCCTTACCGCTTGTTCGCGTGCCTGATCTCAGCGCCTTAACCCGAGGATCGAACGGTTTAAAAGCCTCCGCTTGCTTATCCCGCAACGCCCGAGAGCCCGGCTCAGGAGAGGAGGGGATGCGTGGTTCCGCGGTGCGGGGGCTGCCCGGGCACTGCCCGGGGAACGCCGCCCCCGCCCCGAGGGGGCAGAGCCTGGGCGCCCGCGGGCGGGCGGGCGGGCGGGTAGCCTCCACGCGGGAGATGGTCCGAACAAAGGGGTCTGTACCGATCCTATAGTGATGGCGACTAAGAAACATTTTCTGTCTACGTCAGCTGATTTGCTACGGGACCAATCCATCAGCGCAACTGGTTTCGGTTCGGTTCTGCAGTGGGCTGGGGTGATGCAGCAACAACAAATTCAAGCGGTGTTATACGTGGTTTTTCGCTTTGGCGAGCAATGCGGTGGGCGGTGGGTTTGTTTTAGAGCGCCCGGTTGCCCAGGGTCACGAGGTTGACAGTCAACAGTCACTGCGGCGTGGGGCCGTGCTGAGGAGCTGTCCCGTTGTCCCCAGCTGTGCACTCTGGCAACAGCTGGAGATCCCCATGCAGTCCCTCAAAGGTGGAGCGCTCCTCGCATTGATTCAGTGCGGAGCAGCATCACCAAAACCATTGAGCGCGCCTGTCTGGGTGAGCACGTACCACCTGGCTTGCCGACTTTACGCTCTTGCGTTGTAGCTGCAGCGAGCCAGATCTGAAGTATCTCTGGCTGGAAACTAGGGGCTACAGGAGCTATCGAGGGTCTTGCTTCTGATTTAATGTGACACCAAGGCTGGGAAACAGTATTATCCACTGTTTTCCTGCAGCAATGAAACTGCAATCTGCTGTGATTGGTATTTAAAATACCGCTGCTGAAAGTGTGGTATGTCTTACTCAAAGCTGTACTCTTGCAAGGAATGATGTTAAGGCATTTTCTCTGGAGTATAATTGATCTGTGGTTCTGTTTTCAGATGTAACAAAAACTGCACTGAGCTGCTGGAGCTTTGAATGTTGTGATTTGCACTTTAGGAGTTCGCGCTGGGAGGAAAGTGTTCCAGCTATTTGGGTATCTTTTGGTCACCCTGCCTCACTGCACTTTTACGGTTTTTTCTGTATAGATTTCTCCTGTGCTCCTGCTGTCTATCCTTAGTATATAGAGAGCCGTTTTAAATATTTTCCGATTTTAAAGGGAATGTTTGGTACTAAGCGTTTGTAAAATAAGAGCAAAGCATCTTCTGGGAACAGAAAATATAACCTAATGGACACATTCTGCTTTTTTAGTGGAAAAGTAATTTTTAATATATTAATCACATTTTTGGCATGGATAGGAGAACAGTATGGGCTTTTTAGGGAAAAGAATTGCAGTCTTCGGGGTGTTAAACTGAAGAGGTGAGGAACTGGAGCTTGCAGATTTCCACCATGGTTCTGCAATTCCCTGACTGAAAATTTGTAACGAAATCCCTGCCCTCTTTCTAACAGAGATAAAGCAGTTCTGAGGCTGGCAGTCCAGCTGCCATGTGGGCATTGGAGACTGGCAGGGAATGCTGGGAAGAAAATGCAACTCTATATAAGCTTGCTGGTCTTCCTCACACGGAGACCTGCAGACCTTGGGCTGTGGCTGTCTACTCCTCTAGGAGCAGGAATCAGATGGAGTTATTCCTGTTGGAGTAACTTGAACTGACCAGAGGTGAGGCTTTCCTAAGCTCCGGAGTTTCTCCAGAGGGAAGATAAAAGATGTGCGTTGCTTGAAAGTGGCTGGTGGCTCTCAGAAGGCTTTGGCTGGACTTCACATCTGCCTGATTGTGAACCTGCCTCACCCCACATAGGCTGAATTTTTTTGATTAACAATTTAGTTTTGTTTTTTTCCTAAAGGTGAGATAAGCATAGGAAGTCCTCTTGTAGTAAGCCTTTTGGTCTTGGCTGAAGGACTAAATTTTGCCTACAGTTCTGCACTAGTCAATCCTCAGGTGAGATGCAGAGAGCCCTGCTGACTTGAGTTTGCAAGAGAAAGCAGAGAGCTGAGTGAGGATTGGAGTCCTTCCAGTTCCATCAGAGTTTTGCCTGGCTAAGGACATAGGCATTTGGCTACAAATTAATTCAGTTTAGTTTTCACCCTGAGAATGCTGCAAACTCCCCAGAAAGATACATTTTTTTTTTTTTCCCCTCACTAACACAATCACAAAATAATACAAACTTCTCCCCACAAAGTGTTGATTGTTCTATAATGAAATCGTAAGTAATTTTGTAGTTGCTTTGGGGAAAAAGCAAAAACTGTTCTTAGCACCTGCTGTATGATATCACAAAGCTACTGCTCATAATGATTCTAATATGTGAAGGCAGTTGCATAATATCATCATATTACAGTTTGTATAAGAAAAAAATCACGGACAAGAGATTGCCAGTAGAAACTCTTCACGAATGCTATTTTTTTCCTCATTGCTGTTCCTCTGTCTCAAAATATCTTTGCATTTTCCTTGTCAGAGTCTGTAGGTTTCATTGGTGGAAATAACAGCCGGCAAATAATGAAGAGGGAAGGAAAAAAAAAAAATCATGTTTAAAAAAAATGCATTTTTCTATAGAAGTTAATGTTCTATAAAGAGATGCAAAAGGAAGAGAAAAAGATACTAGATAGCACAGCTGCATTGAATTGCAAGACAGCTGGAATTTTTCAATGTAACCAGATTTTAGATGAGTTTTCTTTTCATTTCTCTATAATAAGATCTTTGTAAACCACAGTCCTAAACAAAATCTTCTTGGTGGTGATGAAAATAGGGAAGAGCAGTGCTGCTTGTGCTGTGTGTGTGACAGTCAAAATATGAGGCCAGATCCTTAGCAGCTATAAACCTGTGTCAGCAGAGCTATGCAATTTCCATTGGTTGCAAAGCTGTCTTGTTGCAGGCACTGAGGTATAAGGATTGCGGCATACGAAGGGATATTGTCTAGTGGTCAGGATGCCTTGAGTGCCCTCAGGTGAATGGATAAGAATGAAAGAAATTTCAGGCAGAGCCTCTAATAAGACTTACAGCTGAATCAGAATTTGCCCTGGAAAATCCTGGGCAGCACATACCACAGCAGCTACTCCAGTCTTGGAAGAAATCCAAGATGCCTCTGCCTCACGTTCAGACTCTCAGTCTGACCTCTCAGAGTGATAAATAGTGAGTTCACATTTCACCCTGATCCTTCCTGAACCTGCCCCCTTGCAGAGGGCTTGGCGTAGGAGGGGTCAGGGCCCTCGTGGGCATGCAAAGGTGTGATAAAAGGAGAGAAGTTCTTGTTCACTCTCTCCTCCCTCCCTCCCTCATTACATTCACACGGGTCAGCGTAGTCTGACTCTTCAGCAGACAGAAGAGCAAGAGGCATTTCCAAGCTATAGTTCCTGTTCTGCCACCTGCCTGCCATGTGGTCTTTAGCAAGTTACCTAATCTCTCTGTCAGTTTACTGATCTATAAAACACAGTATAAATGCAGCTTTACGGAAGAAAAGTACAAGTCCTCTTCCTGTTATCTCATTGAAAGCCACTTTATTCAAATATTTTGGATACCATAAAATGCAGAACTTGCCAAAAATAAAACCTCATGAATATCCATTTGAGGAGGCTTTTTAATGCACCTTAGTGGGGTAGAAAGAACTACTGGCTGTTTACAGTTGGAAAAGTAGTCTCTTGACATTTTGTGCTATATCCTAACGACATCTTCCTTTGAGCTAGAAATCAGTGCTGTATTCGTTTTTCTGATGCGGTTACTTTAAGTTCTTGAACTGGATCAGAACCAATGCTTTTTCTTGTGGTAGCAAGGGGATGATTTAGCTAATGCTGGGATCGGGTGCCAAATCATGAGTTCCAACTTACTCGTATCAGTGGTCATCCATCACCAAACTTGGGGGAATAAGGCAGAAATATAAGCACACTGACAATTTGCCAGAGTGATTTAAGACCTGGCATTTAAGAGTTTCTGTTGTAGTTGTTCTTTTAACATATCTCCTAATTTGCTTCCATCTTGAAGACACTCACTACTTTAAGACTTAAACAATCTTCACCTGGCAATGGAACTCAGCAGCAGGAACAGGGGACCTTATCCAAGGGCAAGGTTGCACAAGGGCAGAGAAGCCTACTTACTTTTGGGTCATCAGCAAACATAAATGTGCCTGTAGTAATGCTACGTGCGCTGCTCTATTGGCTTTACCTTTCACATGGGAAGAGAAGCCAAAAAGCAATATGCATTATTGATCAGAATGTGCAGGTGAATGAAGATGGACAAGGGTAGGTCACAACTTTATTAACTCCATGTAGCCAGCGCTTGCACAGATCCAGGGCCGAGTTATCCTGTCGGGATACCCTGGATCTCAAACAACAGTGATCCACAGATCCACCCACTCCTCTGAATCCTTCACCATGGGTTGTGAACATGGTACCATAAAGAGACTGTGTGTATAAAAAGACACCAAGACCTCCTTGCTGTCATAGGCACAGATGCCAGCAGCAGTATCCAAGGCTGCCTGTGTTGTGGGAGGCGGTCTCTCCTTCGCCAGCCATAAAGCAAGAGCCGTGGCTGAGCTGAAGTACTGGGACAAGAGATGTACAGTTGTCTCTCAAGAACACAGTGACAGATTAGCTGCCAGGTCTCACTTACCCTTCCCACATACAGAGAAAAGCAGAAGAACCTGCTGGGAACTCACACTGTCCCATTACCGGTTTTGGCTGCTGTCTCTACTCATGTCCTAAACATCCTTTCTGTACACTCCTGTGACAGTATTCACCATAGTAACAAGAAAGTCAAGAAACACAAAAGCTGCAGAAAAAGCTGAACACAACCAAGATGGAGCAAGTGCTATTTAAGCAGAGTGTACTCTACTACAGTGAAGTCACGTATCTTCTTTCAACCTAGTGCTAGATTGGCTGAATAACTGAGTCTGTGAATCCTCTCACTGTTATTTAATTGCCTCTGAATAGATTGCAGCTTTCTGAGATTCATTTGCTCTTCACGATGAATCACTGAAATATTTTCACAGTCACAAATGTTCACAGCAAAACTGTTCAGGGAAGTATTTGATAGTCAGAAATCCAAGTGATGGGGTTTTTTGGTTTTTTTTCATTCTGACTAGATCCACTGATCGCATGTTACAAAAGGTTTTCTCTTGTGTTGCAAGGTGCTCCCCTCTCTCACCACAGAAATGACATTAGGCTGTGCTTTTCTTAAGGCTTTTATGTTAAGACTGGTATCATTAGCAACATACTTGAAGAGTTGCAAAGAAAACCAAACATGGATATGTGGTTAGAGCACAATAGTACTTAAAATAGATAAGTTTACATATTGAACTAAAATTTCAACATATTTACAGGTAATGGATGTGTACACATCTGTATGCATGACCGGCACCTTTTAGACCTGAAGTACATGAAGACTGGCTTTTCTGTTTTCCAGGGTTATTCACCATATCTCCCGCTAAATATTTTTTCTTACATTATTAGGTGAACAAGACAATGGGAGTCAAGTTTTTGAGTGAGAATACATATGAGATGGCAACTGCTTTACCACAAACACCCTCCTGCGTTTGCTCAGAATTGTTAGAGCTGTTTTTTCAAGTGTTCCCACTGTTCACAATGTTCAGTACAGTAGATGTAGAAAGCAAATAAAAAAGGAATGGGCATGTTTTCATGGAAACTGTTTTGCTATATCTGCTCAGCTCTTCTCAGCACTCAGGATTTGAAAATTTCAGCTGAATTTTGAGTAAGATTTGACACAGCATCATTGCTGCCAAAGAAACTTGGAGCAGGGCATCCCACCATGCAAAGATATCAACTGAAGTACTAGATTCAGAGCCTGTGTTTGTTCTTTCCAAATAACACAACATGTACAACTATGTAAGAAAAAATGCACTATTTTTATGTAAGGTAAAGGGGAATAGATAGAGAAAGACCACAGCATAGCCATGCCTAATGTGGCCCAGTACCCTGTCTCCAAAGAGTGTTGATAATGACTTAGTGAAAAATAGTCACCTGTGCATGGGTGAAGCGTTTTCTTCTTGAGCCTGCCAGCAGTAACCTTGTCCTAGAAAACGTGAGGACGTGCTACTGTTGTAAAGATCCACTCTTCCTTTTTGATGCATTTTTAAGTGAGGGAAATGCTACTCAAATACCCTTGAAAATCTTCAAGAACCGCTTTTGGAACATTTTCTATTTTGGGTTTGATTTTTCTTTAGTTGATTCTTTCTTTCATTCTGTATCTCTCCATATAATTCTGTCTGTTGGTCCAAAAGGCTCAATATGACAGTAACAACAGACCAAGTTTCTTTCAAAATTTCTCCTTTAATTTAAGCCATTTTTTCCTAGGGAAGTATCACAAAGAAGAAAGCTATATTCCAAGCTCATTTGAAAGGGTAATAGAACTAATAGGGAATTTGTTTGTATTTATTTTTAAAGCAACCCCCTGAATATCACATTTTGTCAAAGCTAAGTAAAACATTGCAAGTGTCAAGTTTATGTCTGTACCCAGCCATGATGTCTGAGCAGGCTTCAAGGTCTCAGTCTGCCAAAGACAGACACATACACTTAACTTTATGCACTCGAATCTTTCACTGACTTTAATGCAGACATCTTTGCGGGATCAAGGCCAGTATTTGTGCAGATACATTAGCTGTTTCTTGGTCTCTTGTGCATCTCTGTTATGCACAGCCAATTCTGCTTCTGTTGTAGTGATCTTTTTAATTAGCTACTAGGGAAGCAGAGGAAGACTATTCGTAAAGAATATGGTATAAAATGGGAGAAGAAGGTGAGGGAAGAGCAAAATAAGAGAAAGGACGCATTTCATTTTGAGGTGGAGACTGAGTCTATTTGCCTTATAGTCAGTGACAGGACAGTTCTGCAGATGCTCTCTTCTCTGAACAAAGTTGACTTGCTTCTAACCATATGCCAACAAATTCCTAATAAACATCACTTTTCCTTTACCGGTCTCCTGGCTTCTGGTAGTCACATGTTATGTCCCATAAAAACACAGAGAAACAAACAAACAAAATACAAATACCAAAGCAAAAGCTATTTCCATGCCATAGATTTATCCCAGGATGTATCGATGACAGCTCCAGAGTAGAAGTTTACAGCCAGTTTGAGGTGCTATCAGCATGCCAGGACTAAAAAGGCACCAAATGAACTACGGTGTGAGGGAGAAGATGTCAGCCTAGACACAGCACACAATATGAGTGGGATAAAGAAACAATGCAAAAACCAGCAGTGGCTAACAGATGAGGTATTAGGCCTAGCAGGGAGAAGACAAGGGCTTAAATCAAAAAGACATCCTGATGAGACCGGGTGTAAGCTGAGCACACAAGCCTTTGACGAGGGATATGAGAGGTGGTTAGATGAAACACTGCAGGAATTCATCCACAGTGAGCAGTGCAGGAGTTGGAGCAACAGGACGGGAGAGGTGGATGCAAAGGGACTTTTCAGCACTGTCAAGGAAATTGGCCAAACACTCCCTCCCGGAGGCAGTGTCATCAGGGCAGCATATGGCAAAAGTAAAAATAAAAGGAAGGAAACTAATGGAAAAAAGAGACAAGAATATTTTAAGAATCTGGAAGATAGTCCCAGAGCAAGGCAATCACACCACACATGCACTCAAAAAACTCTAGGTTTTAGAGGTGGGCTTTTTTAACTGCTCCTTTTCCACAAGCTTTGTAATAAAGATCTTCCTGTAGCAAAACAAGAGATGAAGCAAGGAGTGAGCTTGGCTCTTAATGCTTAATTCTGTGTAAAAGTACCCCTCCGTGCCCGGTGACGGCCACAGCCCAGTGCACCACTTAAGCCTTGGCCTGGGGTAGGGTTCCTCCAGTGGGTGCGCAGAGGTCCTGCAGTTACGAGTCAGTCTGGGAGCTGAGTCCAGGGAAAAATCTGTTCTTCCATTCTCTTCGTAACATGGAACAGGCAAAATGGTGCCCCAAGATGGTCCCAGGCTGCTCCCATATACACTGGGAGCTCTGGTCCCTGTAAAAAGCAGAGGGGACAAAAGAGTGACATAGGTTGAGTCCAATCCTTTGTATTACTAACACTCCTTGAGTTCATTGGCAGTCATGAACTGAAATGGGAGTGGAGTCCAAGGGTATACCTACATGGCATCATCTCTTTGTAATTATTTGGGATATGAAAAAGTACTTGGGATTTTCGTGTATGGCCATAGACTTGGTGGGTTGGAGGGAAATGTGTTCCTGGTGGCAAGGAGCCAGCATCTAAAACAAACAAGGCAAAAGCAAGGATCTTAAATTCAGTGTAAATATAGGGACCTGGGCAGAAGGTTTAGACACAGCGAGAGTGGCCATGGCAAAGTCATAGAATCATAGAATTGTTTAGGTTGGAAAAGACCTTTAGATCATTGAGGCCAACCATTAACCTAGCACGGCCAAGTCCACCGCTAAACCATGTCCCTAAGTACCACATCTACACATCTTTTAAATACCTCCAGGGATGGTGACTCAACCACTTCCCTGGGCAGCCTGTTCCAATGCTTGGCAACCCTTTCAGTGAATAAATTTTTCCTGATATCCAGTCTAAACCTCCCCTGGCACAACTTGAGGCCATTTCCTCTCGTCCTATTGCTTGTTACTTGGGAGAAGAGACTGACACCCATCTCGCTACAACCTCCTTTCAGGTAGTTGTAGAGCGATAAGGTCTTCCCTCAGCCTCCTTTTCTCCAGGTTAAACAACCCCAGTTCCCTCAGCCTCTCCTCATAAGACTTGTTCTCTAGACCCTTCACCACCTTCGTTGCCCTTCTCTGGACACGCTCCAACACCTCAGTGTCTTTCCTATAGTGAGGGGCCCAAAACTGAACACAGTACTCGTGGTGCGGCCTCACCAGTGCCAAATACAGAGGGACGATCCCTTCCCTAGTCCTGCTAGCCACACTATTTCTGATACAGGCCAGGATGCTGTTGGCCTTCTTGGCCATCTGGGCACACTGCTGGCTCATATTCAGCCAGCTGTCAACCAACAGACACCCCCAGGTCCTTCTCTGACAGGCAGCTTTCCAGCCACTCTTCCCCAAGCCTGTAGCGTCGCATGGGGTTGTTGTGACCCAAAAGCAGGACCCAGCACTGAGCCTTGTTGAACCTCATACAATTGGCCTCAGCCCATCGATCCAGCCTGTCCAGATCCCTCTGTAGAGCCTTCCTACCCTCAAGCAGATCAGCACTCCTGTCCAACTTGGTGTTGTCTGCAAACTTACTGAGGGTGTCCTCAATTCTCTCATCTACATCATTGATAAAGATATTAAACAGAACTGGCCTCAATACTGAGCCCTGGGGAACACCACTTGGGCCACCAGCTGGATTTAACTCCACTCTTTGGACTCAGCCATCCAGCCAGTTTTTTACCCAGCGAAGAGTACACCCATCCAAGCCATGAGCAGCCAGTTTCTCTAGGAGAATGCTGTGGGAAGTGGTGTTGAAGGCTTTACTAAAGTCTAGGTAGACAACATCCACAGCATTTCCCTCGTCCACTAAGCAGGTCACCTTGTCGTAGAAGGACATCAGGTTAGTCAAGCAGGACCTGCCTTTCATAAACCCATGCTGACTGGGCCTGATCACCTGGTTGTCCTGTACATGCTGCGTGATGGCACTGAAGATGATCTGCTCCATAATCTTCCCTGGCACAGATGTCAGACTGACAGGCCTGTAGTTTCCCAGATCCTCCTTCCAGCCCTTCATTTAGATGGGCATCACATTTGCTAACTTCCAGTCAGCTTGGACCTCCCTTGTTAGTCAGGACTGCTGATAAATGATTGAAAGTGACTTGGTGAGCACTTCCACCAGCTCCCTCAGTACCCTTGGGTGGATCCCATCTGGCCCCATAGACCTGTGTGTGTCAAAGTGGTGTAGCAGGTCACTAACCATTTCCCCTTGGATTATGGGGGCTTCATTGTGCTCCCCATCCCCGTCTCCCAGCTCAGGGGGCTGGATACCCAGAGAACAACTGATCTTAGTATTAAAGCCTAAGGCAAAGAAGTCATTAAGTACCTCAGCCTTTTCCTCAGCCTTTGTCACTATGTCTCCCGCCGCATACAATAAAGGGTGGAGATTCTCCTTAGCCCTCCTTTTGTTGCTAATGTATTTATAGAAACTTCTCTTGGTTTTTACGGCAGTAGGCAGATTAAGTTCTAGTTGGGCTTTTGCCCTTC
Source organism: Astur gentilis (assembly GCF_929443795.1). Classification (NCBI taxonomy): domain Eukaryota; kingdom Metazoa; phylum Chordata; class Aves; order Accipitriformes; family Accipitridae; genus Astur; species Astur gentilis. The sequence goes on from NC_064889.1 coordinate 21,279,498, forward strand.
TAATTTTCTCCCTGCGCAACCTCACAACATCCTTGTACTCCTCCTGAGTTGCCTGCCCCTTCTTCCAAAGGTCATAAACTCTCCTATTTTTTCCTGAGTTCCAGCCAAACTCTCTGTTCAGCCTGGATGGTCGTCTTCCCCACCAGCTCGTGTTTTGGCATATGGGGATGGCCTGCTCCCATGTCTTTTAAGATTTCCTTCTTGAAGAATGTCCAGTCTTCCAAAGGCAGGTAAATTGCCTAGTAACTTAAGTTACTTTCTAAATCCAGGGCTTAGGAACTATCCTCTTAACTCACTGGGATGCTTTTGGAAGCTTTTGCTAAGTTACAGAAGGAGTCTGTTGGACAATCTGGGCTTTCAAACCAAATCGTTGGAGCTGGTGTAGGCCATAAGCTCATCTCCCACATACATATTTTTGTAATTTCTTCTGATGGTGTAATGTGAAAAGATTTTTATATTTAAAATATTTAAAATGTTTATCCTATTAACATGATGCAAAATAGTCAATAATTTACATATATTTACATCTAATGTTCATTTATAGGCAGACAAATATAAATTTATCATTGTGTGTGCATATGGCTGTAACATATGATTAATACACTGTCAGCATAATCTAACGGCTCAGAACCATCAGTTGTGCAAATAGTCCTTTCTAGCCGTGTTTCCTACTGCTATTTAACCTTTCTCCTTCCCTTCCTCCCTCTCTTTCACAGCCTGTCTAACCCACACTTGCTTCAGTAGCCTGCCTTAAAATAGCAGGCAAGGTCTGTGCAAAGGCGACTCTTCTTATACATATTTCACAATGCCTAAAAAATTAGGGGATCTGTTCTCTGAGGCTTTTGGATATGAGAAGAACAGAAGTTAACAAAAATCTTCCTTTCTCCCAGAAATCTTCATATGCAACTAATAAAAAGGAGTCCTCCAGAGTAACGCTCTTGATTCACTGTCCAGCCTTAGCTATTAAATATCTTAACGTACCATTTCCTGGCACGTCAAGAGTTCTTTTTGGTCTAGGACTCTGTCACATCTTCCTCCTGTCTACCAGAACGAGCATGAGCCCTTGGCTTCATCACACAGCATCTGCAATGGCCAGAGCATATCGTACCATCACACATTGATCAAGTGGTGAGACCACATGGGAGCCTGACCACAGAGGAACAGCAGCTATCCCAAATAACTTTCCAGATCTCTTAGGTGGAAAGAAGCTGAACTGTCAAAGTCCAGCCCCAACTATCTGCTGTAGGAGTTCTGTTTTCAATAATCATTCCCAAGAATAGAAGATTAGGTTTGTTCATACAGCAGAGATGTCTGGCATATACATGAGTAATGTCTGTATCATTGCAGTGCTGACCCACGTTTCATGATACAATATATTTTGCATGCTTTATGGCCGAACCCTGAAATTTTTATTTGACGTGAGTGATTCTTCATCCTCAGAATAGTCCTATTGACTTCATGGGACCCTCCAGACTTCCCATGAAAGCGACGTTTATAGTCTCACTCATGTTTCTCCTTTATGGTCCAAAGCACCAAGCTGACCTTCAAGGAGGTTCTGTACTGTTGTGAGCAAAGCAGTTGCTTTTTCTCTGTTTTTCTCTCATGATACTTGCTTCTCTCCCAGCAGCTCTCTGAAGTGGACGAGGCAACACTTATGGTATGCACTAAACACTTCCAGACTGCCTTGGTCAGGGACAGACACCTGTCTTATTTCACACGTTCTGCTTCCTGAAACCCCTGCTTGGATTTATACCCCGGGAAATTGCTACATTTATGGAGGCTTAATTTCCCTCCCTTTTTGGAGCCCTATTCCTGTGTTTTGTCCAGTGCATGAGAACTGAAATAATACTGTAGTGTGTTTCTGCCAGCCACTGTTTTGTTGGTGACCATGTATCAAACCCACCACCAGCAAATGCCCGGGCCATGCTTCAGTTCATTCCTGTTAATGAACTACTTGCATATTGCCATGCTGAAAGCCATGTACCTATCTAGATCTGACCCTTCCATCTAGGGAATTAAAATATTAAACTGAGAACTTGTAATAAGCTTTCTGAGGGATGCCAGCTTTCCTTCTTCTCATTTCACTTCCTATCTTCATTTCTTGGCACTCTCAGTATGACTTTGTCTTTTCAATCCCTGGATAGTTTTGTTCCACTGACATGTCAAATGATTAGACTTCTTTCCTCCACAAAAATTCTGACCTGTCATTAAAAAAAAAAAAAAAAAAGAAAACTAAATATTTCAAGTTTTCAGCAGAAAAGTATTTGATGAAAATAAGTTTTTTCTGTGAAACACACTGTTCACAAAACTTTCCTTTATTTGAAAAATCAGTTTTCCATCAAAAGCATTTTCATCAGAGAGTTTTTCTCCCAGCCTTTTATTCAGTATGCAGTCCTGCTAACAGTTACTGAGGTACAACATCTGTTGACTTCAGTCAAAGTTGCACCCCAGTAATTGAAAGCAGAATTCAGTCTGTTCTTTGTAAGGTGTTTTGAGTGGACAAAATCTTGCATTGACTGAAGTGTTAGTCTTAGCAGTGAAGTGATCGTCTAATTTAATCCTCCACTCTATTCACGTCTGAGATGATACAAAATATTTAATAAACTGCAGCTTAATGGTAAGGGTGAGTTACCCATCAGTGTATTTCTCAGCCAAAATTGTTGAGTAAACTACTCTTAATGGTAGGTTTATGTTACCATTTACATTACGGTGTAAAAACTAAATTGGAGGTTTTATGTATTATATGTTACTTACATAACAAACCATATAAGTAAGTTTATTTTCTCAGCTTCCTCAAATTTCATGTTGGATATTGCTTGATTTTACATATTAGTGGTAAATTATGAATGCTGGTTTTGTCTTTTATATACTTCATGTATCCATGCAAACAGATTTTGCATCCAGTGTGTAGTTACCTGTGATATGAAGAAGAATCTCCCCAAACCTATAATTCTGTGGGGGCTCTGGTACAGCTTCATTCAGGTCCCAGACATACGTGACATTTCATCATTCCTGGACTCAAACTTGCCCTTCATACATCTCGTACCACACATAACAAGCTATTCTTTTACATTTTTATGTAGTTTCTTCCCCACCAGCATGGGTTAAGTATCTATAACATACGATGAATTTTTAAAACTTGAGTACTCTTAATATTAATATATTATATATGCATATACTGTTCAATTATACATTTAAATTTAAATGACACTTTTATTTGTGTGCTAGTGACTTTATCCTTTCTTGTGGTTCTTTTAGTATTAAATAGTTTTGTGCTTGTTTCAGTAATTTGCTGATCAATAGAGTTTCAGCTCCAACTCTGATTTTTTTGCTACTAAGAAACTTCATATTTAAAATGTTAATCTATATTTAAAAGGTAAGCTTTATGAATGTACTTCCTCTGAGAAAAGCATAACTCAGAAACAAATTGATAAGTTGCCTGCACTATCTTTGCAACCAGTGCCTGGTATACCAAATGTCTGCAAGTCAAAAAAACCCACTGAAATACTTTTTGCAGAATAATTCATTAAAGTTGGGATAGAGTGGAAAAATTAATTTCTATACCCATTTTTATGAAATTAAATACTTTTGGTTCCTGGTTTTGAAAATTTTGGCATGAATAGAAAAGGTCTCAAAGAACTGTGAATCTGTTAAATGTTTAACTGTTTAAGTGAAACTATTTTATTTTGAAGTGACAAAGATCTTATGCCTGTTAGAAACATTTAAATAAAAGCAAAGTTGTGGTCTCATTACATGCCAAAAATATTTAGGTACAATCTTTAAGCATACAAGTAGACCCAAATTAATAGTGTTATTCAGGGGAATTCAGTTTTATAAGCATCTGAAACATGAAGCCTTTGTGTTTTATACTTAGATTTTTGCCAACAGCGGTTTTGTACTAGTCCAATGAGAGACCTCACCTTTAAAAAAGCAAACAAAATACTTATTATCTAATTCATTATAAATTTTAATCGCCAGCTGTAATAGCATAGATTTTCACAGGCATTTTTAAAAGTCTTGACCTGTTTTAAATCAGTGATGAAAAGTATTCATATCATTCTATTATCTTTGTTTTAAATTCTTCCTTCTAGATATCAAGTTATTTCTATAAGCAGTTGATTTCCAAAATCTCTGTAATACAATTCTACTGGACCCCAATGTGTTACCCCAGAAATGATTTGGTCTTCTAAAATTTTGCATCAATAGGCCAACACAAAAGTCTAATATGCAGAATTCATGTTGTGGTGTTAAATGCTGGTAGAAAAAACTGTAGGTGGTACGATAGCACGGAACAATTCACTGAACATTTTCAAGCTGATTAAAATGTGTTGATCAATCATTCTAAATAATGGAGGAACAAAACTGAATATTGCGAGAAATGAGGATGGGTTATGATTTTTTAGCAAGAAAAGCTTTCCTGGCTTAACGTGAAAATATAATGTGCTAACAGAGTCTTAAAATCAATATACCATGAATTAGCAGTCAGCAGAGAACAACCAGATGACAAGGGGAATATGATTAATTTCTTAGAATGACTAAGAACTTGGGCAGCTTGTTGAGCAGAATATTTGGAGACTGTGAATAGAGTTAAAAGAAATTCCTTTAATTTGATCTGGAAGTGTGTTTATGACAGACATAAAGCACTTGAATTCTACTGAGGATTTCCTCTTGTGCTGCAGTCTTCCTGAGTCTGCTCTTTACAGCTGTTCCTTAAGTACTAACTACTGAGCCAGACAAGCTAGTCCTCTTACACCTTAATGCATGAAAATGAAGTTTCCAGCTCTAGCTGAGTAATTAGATAACCCAACACTGACGACATAATGATAATGAGGTGAAGAGGAAAGCATCCCTAAATAATCAGATCCTTTTTCAGGCATTGAAAGGAAAATGCATTTTGATGTTTTTCAAAAGACACTCATCTGCCTTATTCTACCTCTCCTTTCTTTCATTTCAGCTTAACAATTACAGTTTGTTCATCAGAAGAACAACATCCATAGGTGTTCTGGATGCAAACGAATGTGGATTGCCTTAATATGGGAAGTGACAGCCCCTGGATGGTGAAATCATTATGGCTGATGGTTTTGGTTATTAAGTTTAAAATGTCAGAAGCCTGAGTTTAAGTTTTCATGCCAGCAACAAATGTTTTTGTGATTTTTTTTTTAATGCTTAAGTTTCAATTTCAATTCAGATTTCCACTTCTTTTTTTTTTTATTTTTTTTTTTGTTAGCTTTGGGACTGTCCAGGAACTTTTATTTTTGGTGGGTTGAGAGAAATCTGAAACCCACTTTGAACTGGGGCAAAAATCCCTGCTAGCACCTTTTCTTTTTATGCAATCAGCCTGTCTGTCTCTTTTTCTCATATGATCATACAGAACGACCTTTTCAGAGGAGCTCACGGCCAGTTTTTTGAGTACTCCCAGCCTGGGCCAGATTTTCAGAGCTGCATCCTGCAGTTCCCACTGTTGTGTTTACAGGCAAATGTTCAACAAAGCCCTCAAGCTGTTGAGTTCTTTTGAAAACCTGGACACATATTTCTGTGTTGGCTTCAGAAATAAAAACTGGGTGCTAGTGCTCTGTGGTTGAGCTCTTTTGCTATTTCTGACCTTGCAGGACATGTCTGAAAGTTCTGGTGGTGCACACATCAGGACTGCAAGCTGTTGGAGAGGTCTGGAAGTCTGGACGGTCTGGCCTGGCATGGAAGTGGGTCTTGGAGGACACTAAAAGACTTTAGCATGTGACTGGCCTTAGTCAATGAAAGGCATGCTCTTGCGTCCCATGAAGTTACAGCCATGCAGCCAGGCCAAATGTAGGCGCAAAGCTGGTCTGTTAAACTCTAGATCTTAAGTGCCTCTCTCCTAATTTTCTGAGGCATGTATTTTCTTCTTTAGCAAAGCGCCACCTGTTAGTGACCTCCTGGTTCTGCAAGTGCAGTGGTGGCCCTTGCTGCAATGAAGAAGGTCTAAAGGTCAGATTTAAAGAGAGGGATGAACTTGAGCTCAGAGGGAAGCACTCCTGATGGAGCAGAGGAGAATGAACGGCTCCTTGTGCAGAGTCTTGAGAGACGCCCATGCTTGGCAGCAGAAGGGAGTACAAGGTGAAGCAATCTGCTGAGAACAAGGAGGGAAATTCCAGATGTCCATCGCAGATTAATAACTCCGTAACCTCGGTTGGAAGCCTGGTAGGTACAACCACAATAGCAGAAATCTCTCTGGCACATGCACTGTGCTTTTGAGCATTAGTCTCTCATTCCTCAGCCTTCCCACGCAGAGCCTCCTGCCTTATGAACGGGACCCGAGATGCCGTGCTTGGTGTGAGATCCAGTACAGGGAGGTGCCAATTACTGCTGTGGAGCCGCAAACCCTCCCACATCAACACTGCTTCAACCCCGCTGGTTTTGCTGCGAGTGGTAGCAGGTCCCCAAACTGTAAATCCTCTAAGGCAGGGCCCGTGGGTGGCTGCATATATGCAAAATGTCAGTATGCTTTCGGGATAACATATTCAAAAGCACCTAAGTGACTTAGAAGCTTAAGTCCCCAGCAATTTCCACTTCTGTGCAGTCTCTAAATTGCTTTGACTTTCAGAAAGACTAGGGTTATTCAGATGTTTATTCACTTCTAAAATCATTCCCACTGGTGTTTAACAAATAACAGTATATTCCCTCTTTGGGGGACTACAGTGGGTTAACAGCCCAGTTCTCTTGAATAATGTGGAGGAGAACTGAAGTTCTGTCTTCTGCTCATATCATTTATTTTGGTAGAAAATGTGCAGGTTTTTTTCAGGACTTCTGAAGTTCCTTGTTCGGGTGCTTGTTCCCCATTTTAATTCTGGTTTTTTCCTCCCCTTTCTAACACTTCAGACTTTTAATTTGGTTCGGGAGGGGGAGAGGGGAATGGCTGTTTCTTTCCCATTTATTGTGGCAGAGAATGGGGGATGGAGGCCAGCTTTCTTGGACTCTTATATTCAAAATACCTATAAATAATTAGTTACAGGGACCTAGCTTCCCCCTCCTTTTAAGGCCTAATTTAAGTTCTTTATCAAAATGATTTAAAATGCCTTTCTCAGTAGGAAACTATATTTCAGAGCTTTATTTATTGGACTTCTCAAAAAGTGTGTTTTTAATGCACATCCTGACTTTCTGCCAAAACTGTCCACTGTAATATTGGGACTGGAGCAGCTCTTTGTATAGGAGTTATATTTATTAGATTTTTACATATTGATACAGAGCAATTCATCTAAATAAATCATACACAGAATTGGCACATAAATCTCCCAGTCTTCACTGCTCACTGTACTATATTACTATCCTGACAACCTTCCCTCAACTACGGAAAAACTTTCCTCTTGGTGTACTTTTTTCTAGTCCTCTTAAAGCATCAATAATTTTCCTGGGCTGAATAGCTTGTTTGTTGTTGTGAGCTGTAGGAATTTGGGCTGTGGATTTTGCTTTATTATCTAGGGACAGGAAAAGCTTACTGCATTTTTAAGTAGAGCAAACAACCTCGAACTCTGCAAAATGTGTGAGGGTCATAAAGTAGTAAAGCAAAGGCAGATTTCATGGTAGATGGTAGAATATCTGAATATTTTAGCATTATGAGTCCATTATGGCACTGAGAGAAGATTACGCCCTTCTGGTTTAAAAAGTACATTTCTTGTGCTGGATGGCTAGTTTGAGGAGTACGGTTTGCTTCAGCAGTTTCAGGACTCACAGACTAAGTGTGTGTGGAGATCTGATCCATCCATTCTGGGACACCCTCTGTCCCCCTCCCAAATTGTTTCCTGCTTTCTGAGCAAAAGTCGCATGAGGCAGTCTGGGCCTAATTACTTTAAGCAAATACAAAACTATAAACCAGGTTGCGCACGGGTATGATTCAGTGTAACCTCTGGCAATTTACACCAGCAAAAGCTCTGCCTGGCTGTATTTTGAATACCTCTCATTACAAATCCCAGGGTTCTCTAAAAACTAAAGTTCAGTCTTTCCCAGGGATGGTTTAAGAGCTGTGGCTTTCCAAAGGGATTTTGTAGTACTGGGGACCATCACTCCAGAAGGCTCTGGTGTTTCTGACGAAAGGGCTCTGACATCCAGGCAGTACTCTTGAAAGTTCAGAGTTTGGAAAGTAGGAGCTCTGTAAGAAATCATTACAATGAAAGGTAGAACAGATTCTAGCAAGTGTTCAATCACTCAGCATGGTGCCACTTAGAGGCAGAAGACCTTAAAACAACCAGCAAGATGTCTGCAGAAGAAACCTCTGCTGCCAGCTCTTGGCACTCTGTATCCTGTCATTTGATGCTTTTCATCTTGGGTAAGTTCGCAAGACAGGTTGCAGTAAAGGCTGGGCCAGCGATCAGAGCCTGGGCACTGCTGATGAGGCTCGGTTCAGATGTTGTGTGGGAAAGGGCTTGCTTGTGCAGTGCACTGAATGAAGTCAGGCCTCAGGAAACACTGGGGGCTAATACCTTGCATTGAACCCCGCTGCATAACCAACCACTTCTCATGTGGTTTTGGCTGTAAAGTAGGTGTGGGTGCAGATGGGCCTGCTCAGCTCTTCCAGTCTCCTTCAGGGGATCAAGTTTTGGAAGCCAGGATCTGCAGGCAATTCCACCCACATTGCTCAGTAAGGCACTGGTCACAGCCATGGGGGTACTCAGGTCCCACCTCCTGCAGGACAGCAACCGTGGAAGGTGAGTGGGCCAGTCATGACAGCAGGAATGAAATGACCAGCAGGCCATCTCTTTGTAGTGTCCCCTGCGGTCCTGTGAAGTTCAAAATGCCTCCAAGCTAAACATTTTCTTCCTCTAGTTGTTGAGATAGCAATGCCAACAGCCCTATGTTTAGAGGATCAGTTCAGAGGTCTTACAGGGCAACAACTTCTACCCAAACACTTTCTCTGATATGTGAAATGGGGTTGGTCCTTTCTTTTAACAATGTGAGGGCCACCGCTATCCTTTTATTCAATAGAAGAAAATAGAAGATATCCAATTAAATGCTAAGATAATTCTTCTGATTGAAAAACCAATATCTTACATAAGGATGCTTGATTTAGAAATAGGGAAACTGAGGCACAAAGGTGCAGTGACCTGCAGGATGCCAGCATTCACCTCTGACTGGTGTCCAGCTGTCACCATCTCTGAGATCTGTCATTGGGAGCATATTTGGGGAAGAAGACAAACAAGGAGACCCTCCTCTTGCAAAAACCCCTTCTTACAATGCCCTCGTAGTACAAACTATTCCTATGGGAGAAGGGGATACTGCAGCCCTGCTCACTGTCAAAGTGTCTCATGTCATATCAGCCGTTCATGGTTTTATGGGTAACTCTGTCAGGCCTTCCTCTGGCCAGCTACGTTTGTAAAAGAGTGATAGGATTAATTTGGAAGTTAAGCTCTAAGTGCACTTGAACAAAGAGAATATAACTCTATTTATTACTCTTTGTGTTAAGTAGTTTTACTCCTAAAGGGAATTGCTAAAGAGCAATATGTACCACTGGTAATTTTAATGAATGATGACTCTGGCATTTTTCCTATTAAACATTCAAATATATTGTTTACATTCTACCTTAAAAAAATTAATCATAAAATGGCAGAATTCTTTTAACATGCATGTAAACTTGCGTCAGGAGAACAAATTTGTTTGAATGGTAAACAAAAATTCTGGGTTTGTTTTGATTTTTTTTTTTTACTTGAAATAGATATGAATGTCATAAAATATTTCCATGTACTTTCAAGAATAATTGAAGCATATGTACTCAAAGTGTAATACTTTTCATAATGGTTTCAGACTAAATTATCCATTATATGGGACTAACACATAAAAGCCTTCCTCTACATCAAGTGATAGATCAAAGGGAGGAACGATGGCTTGTCCACATGGATAAACCACACCTCTCAAATTCTGAGAACAAGGATATGCAGTCTGCATTTTAACTACATCTCCATGACATGAAACAGTATTCCTGTGTCTCCTACTGTGGGAGAGTCAGGTAGTCCTGGCTACAAAGATTTCCTTTTACATTTTTCCCCTCTTTTTTTTGTTCTATCATACAGATGACATTTCAAGTCACTAGTCCCGGGTGAGTCTAATTTGAAAACTAAACTTCACTCAGTTCCTCCCATGGTGGTGGGGGAACCTGCCGGGGGGAAGTGTGACCCTCAGTCATTTTGCGGTAAATCTGTGAACGCAAACCCCAGTCCTGCAGCCTGGGAGATGGATGCTGGTGGAGATGTGCTCCTGCACAAAGCCCAAGCAGCTTCAGCGGGCACACCACGAGGACTGTGGGTGCCCATCTTTCTGTAAGTGGTTGGAGCACAGGGTTGTACGTCAGGCCATCTCCTCTCTACTGGCTGGTTTGTTGAACCCGGATGAACTGAAAACTTTCTGTGCTTCATTTTCCTATCTGCAAAATTAATCTGGTAATATTTCCACCCTTGTAGGGATTCTTTAATTACTTTGTCTACCTAAAACTCTGCGCTGTGCTGCAAGGGAGACAAATGCTGAGCATTATGGCTGGTAAGGACTAATGGATCACTCTGAGATAGGCATCCAACAGTCTCAGCTTGTGGAGTGTTTTCTTGTGAGTTTTTCTCACTACCTCTTTATTAGTAATAAGAAATACAAACTTACTGGTTTAGTGGCATAATTAAAGATGTTTGTATTTGAAATTTGACTGCAGTAGGAGATTGAAGATGTATAGTTTCATTTAAGCGCATGCCTAGGTCTAGTGTCCCAACCAGTAGATTGGATGTGTAGCCCAATTATTCCCATTAGCATCTGGTTTCTGAGCATTTGTATACTACCATGTTCCTTAAAAGAACCTACCCTCACTGAAATGTAAACGTACTTTTTATTACTGTCATGGCTGCTAAAAATGTGAAGTGCACTGGGGAAGTGTTGAGTTGAGGCACCAGAAGAAGAGGCTGTGATCATGGAAAGGCTGAAACTTCTCCTCTGATCATTTCTGACAGCTCAGAGTGGTTCTTCCACAATTGGAACCACTTGTGCTGTTTATTAATATAATGAAACTTATCCTCCAGCAAAAACAGAACCAAAGGTTGACACAAGAGTGGAGGGAGAGGCTGAAACCTGATCTGGTTAGGGATCTCCTAAAGATGATGGAAGACTAATAAAATCCAGTCTGCTTCCTACCTCCATTACAACTCCCACTCCCAGTCCGTCTTCACAACCTAAAGTGGAATAATGGCTCCTTCCAGAGCCAAGCCAAACCCCCCATTCTGCTTAAGTACCAACATAGCTGAACAGCATCTAACGGTCTTTGGCACCAGGGCCTGGTTTTGTACCTTCCCTAATCTGTGAAATTCTTTCTTTCGATTCCAGTGGGTGCTGTATGAGGCCTCTAAAATGCCTCTTATTTCTTCAGGAGTAGACTATTTTTTGGTGTTTTGGTTTTGGGGGTTTTTTTTAATCATTTTGGTGGGTTAAAAAATGTTTCCACAGTACTTCAGAAAAGCTCAGTGTTTGGTACATCTTCGTCATGGAGATAAACATAAGAACAGAAAAACATTGATTTTTCCATTGGCAATGGATTAGAGAAATAGTCAAAACTCTGCATTTAATAGGATTGCTGAACACCAGAAGGGTCATCATGAGATGTGGAGTGAAAAAAATAACCTAATGAGATAAAAAAACCCGAAAAAAACCCCAGCTGAGGTCTTCAGATTTTCAAGAAGTAGGTAGGAAAGCAGCTAAACAGAACTGTAAGGGTAAGCAGGGCAAAATGTCAGAGTTGATTTAACTCATTACATTTAAGTGGAAAATAAGGGATGAAAGTTTAGTTTAAGAAAAATTAAGGAAATACCCAAGAATGAGTTTACAAAGTGCAATATTTTCTCTCAAAGCCATAGGGTTAGCAGGTTGGTATCCAGCATCTGTGACTGATTAGGGGCATTTGAGATGGCAGGTGGCTTTAGGAAATGGAAACCTTACAGGGCTTTACAAATACTTGCTGTAGTTAGGCACAGTTATTTGATTTATTCTCACTGGTTCTCATTCTATAGCCTGGTTTAAAATCTATCAACTTGTCTTAATCCATGTTAATATTTTCTTATAGACACAGTGTTGTGAAAATTCTCCAATCAGATTCGCTAGAGTTGCCCTGGAGAATAATAGAGTTACTGGGTTTACACTACCGAGGGCCGTGTTAAGGTGAAGAACATAAATCATGGCATTTAAAAATGCCAGCCAAATCTTTTAGACAGTAATGAGATCAAGAACCAGATCTGATCATATTTGCTCCTGACAATTTTAGGGACCTATAATTCTGCATACTTCCACTATGTGTGGTCATGTTGAAATCGTATGTCTGTATTAAGAAGCCAAACCCCCCAAAAACCTACTAAGCAGGCTTAAAGGGTGCAGCAGGGTTGATACACACCACTGCTATGCACAGTGTCACACAGACGGAGAATGAGCAGGGAAAGGCAAACTTGCATCTGTTCTTTGCTCTGGTCAGCAGGCCATGAGTTCCTCTGAGGCTGTGCAAGATGCAGGACCACAGAAGAGCTTACGGTACTCCTCTTTTGGTTTGGATGGGAACCAAAACTTATCTCTGGGAAGAAATATTTGGAAGAGAGGCTCAGGACAAGAAAGTAAACCCTATGGGAAATGGCTGGAGCTGCTTTGCAAATCAAGCCAATATACAACTGGCTCCTTAAAAATGATAACAATAGGTAAAATAGAACTTGCAGCAGCGAATAGTACAACTACAAGATGATTCAGGGCAGGTGGAGTTAAAAATCTCAATTAGCTTTCCCAAATAGCATTCCTGGGGAATAACTCGAGGAGCAAATACTGCAGAAGCCCCAGCACACGTTCGTTATTACTGGAGAAGAGAAATCAGCATTTGGCCAAACCTTTCCATTATCTGCTATTTTAAAACCAGTCCTGCAATGCTGTCTGAGATGTTCTAACCTTGGCACTTGTCCAGGTCCATTTCCAGCTATGGACTCTGTGTGTGTGTTCTTCTCCAGATATATTTTAAATCGCCCTTCCTGAAGCTGTTCGACATTCTGATTTATAGGATTTTACTAAGCTTCACATAGCCTTTTCTTTTCTTTACTAAGTATGTTTTACTACTTTGTATTTTTTTTCCTAAAGAAATAGATTTTATTGGACAGGGGTTCACACATAGCTGCATAATGTTTGTCTTATGGATTTTGTATTAAACCACTTTAACACTTTTGTAGACCTGAGGAACTCGGCAAATACTGTGAGTGAAATGCCCTGAGCTTCATCTTGCATGCTTTGAACTGAGCACGGTGAACTTTGCCTAGTTACCGAGCTGACACGTGAACAATCCATTTGCAATTCAGAGAGACAGAGAGAGGGCCTGATCCTGCTCTTACCAAAGCCAAAGGAAATCCTGCTGCTGACTGCAGCAAGACCAGCAGCAAAATCGTAATGAGTGTTTAAGATGATATTTCACAAGTACAGTAATGTGACAATCATGATGAAGTGGTGGTTTTTCCAGAGGCAGTGTCTGAATTAATAGGGTTTTTCCAGCTAGCTCTCCTTGAAATGGGTTGCAAGAGGTAAAATAAATAAATAAAAAGTCTCAAGGATACTTTCCTGTTGTCAGGATTTTTATTCATTTAATAAATAGCTGTTATATTTTGAAGTCCTTTTTTTTTTTTCCCTCATTGTCATCTTCTCCTTTTTTATTGTAGCATGAGTAATCTAATTTTTCTGCATAGCATGTTGCAGTTTGATAGACAGGTCTCTGAGGGATGCCTTATGTGTCAGCATCAGTGAAAATGACTTCTGAGGTTGGCTCACACCCCCGCGCGAGCGTGGAATCCAAATCACCCCAGAGTTACGCATTCGCTTGCCCCACGCCTCACTGCTGGATAATGTATTCATTTGCCTCTGGCGAAAAAAAAAGTGAGATCCTCCATCGCATACTGATGTCATGTGGAAGAAGCCATAATTGGGACCGGTCACATGTTAAAGGAACTGGAAGCTGCTTTTTCCCATCTGTGTAGATAAAGTTCATGTCTCTTGATCTGAACCTATAGAAGTCACGTACTCCAAGTACACACAAGGTTTGGAGACCTAGCAATTCAGACACATATTTCACCAAAAAAAAAGGAAATGCAAATAAGCTGGACGCTCCCAGGTCTGTCTCTTTTCCAGAATCTGGTCATAGTGGCAGGAGATTTTTATTTGGCTCCATCACTACTTTGGTTCATCAGTAATAATGACTTGTGCAATTGCATTCCCCACTTTAATCAAGGACAGAGAGTTCAAATCCACAGTTCTAGCAAGAAAGCATTCACAAATCAGCTGCTGATTTTCCATTTCACAGGCAGACACAGACAGGGAAAGAGATTTTTTTTGCTTCAGGTGCATATAAAGCTTTACAGCTTGGCTTCCAAGAGGAGTCTTTGGGACTGAGCTTCCCAAGTTTCATGTCTCATTCCCTCCTCCCAGCAATACACCTTAAATAATTTGGGTCAGTCCCAACTATTTCAAATTCTTATGTGAAGCCCACTGAACGGACGGGAAGATTTCCAGTGATTCATCTGTTTCCAATTATGCCCCTAAGAGCACTCCTGCCCTTTCTTCCTGCTGGTCATAGCTGGAGAAGTTACTAGGTCTGCTGGGTCTAGCTGGGGGCTCTGAATGGTCTGCCGCTGATTTCTGTGGACTTACTTGGATCCTTGCTCTTTACCTCAGTTTCCCCTGTTTGTAAATAATACCTTTAATAAGGGCACGGTCTCTCCAGGGTATGGGAGAGATGCTGAGCACCTGAGATGAATGCTGCTACCTGATAATACTCTAATTGCTGGCAATGACACTAGAGCTGAATCTGCAGATAATGAAATAAGGCTGTAATTTCTGATTTCAGTGTCGTCCCACTTCCAGGTAGGGCAATGGAGCTGGGTTTGGAACAAACCCACCACATTCAGCCTTCTTAACCTTCAGTCTGGATAGCTGCAAAGATGAGCAGAAGAATTTTATGCCTAACATTTTAACTTGGCTTGATATGCTTCACAGTAGTATGTAAATAAACTACCTTATTTGGAGCACTCTATTCCTGACATATAACCCATTTCTCATTCAGCAGATATAATTTTGCAGGCTATGTAATTTTTTCCATGACAATGGAGATGCGAGCAGACATGTCTTTGTCATAGAAAACAATCAACAGCAGAGATTTTTTTGAGTCCATCATTGCTGCTCTTTCAGAGTAGGAGCCCAAGACAATTCTAGTGTGGGGTTAGCCATATTATGACATTAGGCATAGTTTTACTAGCAAACTTTATAACTTTTAATAGCCACTGTATTTCCTGGCAACTCTCAAGTAATAATGTCAGTGGATATCAAATCTTAAGTACATAAGACTTAATTATGATCTTGCAGAACACAGAGGCTGCTCAAATCCAGTCCAGACTGTGAACTCACAATCTACTATTTACTTAAAGTATATAGAAAGTACTTGACCTCTTCTCAGTGGCATCCATGTGGAAACACTCGACAATAGAGGCCTTCCTTGGTTTTCTTAGGAGTCATGTTTCGACATTTTTATCTCCTCTAATTAAGGTCAACGGTCACATACTCCCACTTCTCACCTCACTCTTCCACCAAAATTGCAGGCACTTACCCAGCTCCAGTTACCCTGTATGAAACATACTGGGCCCAACACATGCATATGCAATTCAGGGGAGGGGGGCAGAGTCATGGAGATTTGGGGCCTTGCTGAACCAAATACTGTGTCTAAGCTTTTGTGTTTATGTGCTCCTATACCACAATGAGCAGCAGAGTCTAATAGTCAGAAGAAAACAGGAGGTGGGGGGTAGGATTGCTGCAAATGTAATTCCACTACAAGAATATTTCCTAACCCACAGTGCGTGTTCCCACCCAGTGGGGAAGGTGTGAGAGATTTCTGAAGGAGGACGGTGGAGAGCGAATCTCATGTCCCTTTGCAACACTGCAAGTGCTAATTGCAGGTGGGAAAGAAGGGTGTAACTGGTAGACGTCTAGGAGAAAGCCTGGGGAATACGGCACAAGGACTCATTTTGTCGTTGTCGAAGAAACCCATGAGCGCTTCACATCCCAGCATCCCTGGAAAGATTCACTTCGACACTACTGTGCTTTGACTCAAGCCCTGGCTGCAGCTTCATGAAAACCTTCATTGCACTCAGTGGGGCACCTCTGAGGAATGCTAATGCCCCAGCCTGTCAGGATGGCAGAGGACACCTCCTAGCCCACCTTCAAGGCTGAAAGAACACATCCCACTGAATAAAGGGCATGTGGGGACTAGATTTATCATTAGAAAGCCCCAGTGGCTTTTCAGAGCAGTATACATCCTCCTTAGTAATTATCTCTTTTCTACTAAAAAGATTATTCCTTTTTATTATTATTTATTATTGTTAAGTAGGTAGCAGCTATGAATCGTTAACAGTGAAAGACAGATGTTTGTGAAATAAAAATCTGTGTTGGTAAAAGTCACCTTAAATATGTAAAACCAAAATTGGTCCAGACAGCTGCAGACTTCAGTATTTATCTAGGCTTGTAACCGATGCATTGCACTTTCCCTTTAGACTGACACGTTCTCATTTCTCACACATAGCAGAATATAATTTCCAGAAAAGAGCAAATGCTGTCTTTTTTATTATTATTTAAAAAAAAAAAAAACACAACAAAACCAAACCCAGAACAAAACTAACGGAGTTGTGCCCTATATGAGATTGTCTTGACCCCTTTGCAAAGGCAGGTCTGCAAGCCACATCCTCAGCACCTCCATCAGCACACACTTCCAGCCTAACTCCTTTACTCGTGCTGAGCTCAGCCATGGGTGCAGGATCTGGGCACCTGTTTTCTGTAGAGAATAACAGCCCCAAAACATGATTTCTCCCCACCCCATGCTGTTTTTGTAAGTAGCTGGAAATGTCTGTTTGCTTCTAAGGGCAGAGCGGGGCAGCGTGTGCCGCTGTGCAGCCGGCACAGCACTGTGGGTTCCTCACCCCAGCGGCATGGGGACGGCGTCAGTAGTTTCCTGGCACCGGAGAGACGTGTCGGAGTGATCTGACAACCTGGAGAGATGGATTTGTCATGTGAAAGTAGAGATTTATTACCTCCCAAAATGTTCTTTTGTTGGTGGCAGGGCAGCTAGTGCCGCCAAGGTGAAGGCACGTGATGGGCCAACATGGCCCTGCAAAAGGTTTTGTGTTGTCACTTATTGGAGAATAGCGCAATAAAAATCAAGGATGTTCAGCCTGAAAGAGCTCAGTCACATATGCCACGGGAAGATTATGTTTAATTAACTATTGAATCCCTTTATGTATTTGTACCAGGTTCTGAATTGCACTCCTTTTCCTTACAACCAGAGGACATTCCCACATCTTCAAAGATTTTACAAATAAGACTAGTTTAGAGTTTTGTTTCCTGTGGAACTGAAATTAAGCTACTTTGGAGCTGGAAACCAGCAACTCTTGAAAATCAGTCTGCCCGCAGAGCAGGCCAGGAAGAGAAAAAAACCACAGTATCCCAGAAGTGAACTACAGGGTGACTTTTTAGTAGCAAACAAACTATATTATTACTTAGTACCTACTTTGTTGTTACGTAGGAGGGCTGGGTTACACCTCTTC